>NC_056064.1:18545604-19170604 GCF_016772045.2 Ovis aries
ATAAAACCTCAGAGGACAAAAAAGGGCTTCTCTACAACAAAATGCCATCAGTATCCAATCTACAACTAATTAAAGATCAGAGCTTCATTTCAAAACTAATCTATCTGCTCAAAGGAAAAAGGTTGAGGGTAATTCAGAAGTATAAGAAAAAAATAACATTTCCTATTTGACATAAGTTGAAAAGATTAAAAGCACCATAATAACAAAAATAACTTGGAAAATGATAGGTTTTTATCTATTAAGTAAGAATTTTTTAAAGACATTATCCTTACCAGCCATATCAGTCTGTGGAATCTGGTACAGCTTTGTAAATTCATCTGGATAATTTTCTACCCAGTTCCAAAACGCCTACAAATAACAAAACATATGTTTTATGTAATATATTGTTAATACAGAAAACAAAATATCATGTTGCTCCAATTGTATCACAAAATTCTAATTTCCTCCAGAAGAATATTACAATGCATTCTTTCTAAAAATTAATGTGAAATTATTACTCTTTGACTCAAAATACTGAAGACGACAACACTTAGAACCAAAAATTAACAGAACTTTAATACCAAAGAGGTTATTACTTACTTTTTCCAGGCTATTTATAACTGCTAATTGTGCAACTTTCTTTAGGGCTTTAAATTTAAATGCTGTTTCTGGAAAAGAAAAAAAAAAAAGCTTTACAATTATTAATTAGTTAACACAAATGCAATTCAGAAGTACTAGCAAAAATAACTTTCCTCTTACACACAAACTTTTGTGCCAGTGTTATTTTTTAAGCCATGTAAAGGTAAACACTAGAATAAACCAAAAACCTTACTGGTTATGTCCACCAAAGGCAAAACTCAACCTTGAACTTCAAGGCTGTGAGTTTTTTCCTTTGTTTCTAATAATAAGTACTTTAAAAAAAATGTATCAAATACACAATCATTGTAGAAAATTCAAAAAATACACAACAATCTAGGAGAAATAGAAAACATTATCTATGATGCTACCATTCAGAGACAATCATAATTTACAGTTTGGTTAATTTTCTTCTTTCCCTTTTCCTATGCACATATATAAAACAAATATATTTACTGTAACTGAGAAAATCTGTTCATATCAAACCTGTTCAAACTATTCTACTGGTAGCAGCACATCCCCAACTTCTTCCACATTATTAAAAGTTCCTCATGGGTATATTTGATGACTTTATTACAATAATATTCAAGTCCACATATTAAGATACTGGTTATTCAAACAACCTCCAATTTTGTATATTTGAATATTATTAATATAAATAATATTAATACTTCATATCCAAATCTTTTCCACATTCTGATTATTCCTTTAAGGCACATAAACATGTAGAAAAAGAACTGTCCAGTCCAAGAGATGAATATTTTTAAGGTTCTTGATAAATACTGCCAACTTGATTTTTGTAAGGACTGGGCCAAAGGCCACTCCCACCAAGCAGTATGTGAAAGTGTCCTTATCATATCTTTGCTATCATTAAATATGTTCATTTCTTTTATTCTACTGATTTGATTATTCAAAACAGTACAATGCATTTTAAAAATAAGACTAAACATTTCTCCATATAAATACATAATGTATTTAATTTTTTTTCCTCTTCTATAAAATTACTGTCCACATTTCTAAAAAAGATAACTTTTAATGAAGGGATGCAGATACTTATTAAATTACATAAACATCTTTACAAGATAAAGATGAGTCTTTAAGTTATAAAATTGTCTAAAAAACCTAAAAGTAAAAAAAAATTAAAAATAAAAAAAAATAAAAAACCTAAAAGTCACTTTCTTATTTTTCTGGACTTCCAAATGAGTAACTTGCTCTCCACATCTTTTTTTTTTTTTTCCTTTAAAGCAACAGCCTTTATTTGAAGGATTTTTAAACTGAAGAATTCAAAAAGTGGTAGGTTTTTGGAACTTTTATAGACCTGTATTGAAAAGGAACTGTTGACAAAGATTCACCAGAAATAATCTGAACAAGCAAGAAAATATAGTTAATACTACTGAAACCTACTAAGAAAGTTTCAGGATATACAGTTTCTCTGACATAACAATACCTCTAAGTGCTGTCATGGATACAAAACTGACTACCTGGTACTTTTCTAAACACACAGTGGTATAGTTAACAATATTCAATCACTTCTGTTCTTTCCTAAATATATAAAAATTAAAATACCAATTAAAAAACTAATATATTCTTCTCTTCAAATGTTTTTTACAGATACAACTTCCATATTTTCAGTCAACAGTGGTGTGGTTTTAGAGATACTTCATTCACAAGCCAAACAACAATCTACCCAAAGGGAACTGATAGTCTATAGGCTCATAGTACAAATGAAGAGTTCGGGAATGCAGCAACTGACATTTCTAAAATACAAAACAGGAGATACATGCAATAAGCTCTCCTAAGCAGCTGGCCAAAGAACGAGAACATTGGATCATGTCACTGGTGATTTCAATGGGACGCCAGGTGCTTTCAAACACAACTCGAACTCTCATCTTAGGCTCTGTATTTTGCTTTTCCAGTTTCGCTATTGACACATGTGATTCAAGTCCCTGAAGTATTCATTATAGTCAAGGGCATATATATACCAACATAGCTCAGTTGGCAGAGTCCACCTGCAATGCAGGAGACCCCAGTTCGATTCCTAGGTCAGGAAGATCTTCTGGAGAAGGGATAGGCTACCCACTCCAGTATTCTTGGGCTTCCCTGTGGCTCAACTGGTAAAAGAATCTGCCTGCAATGCAGGAGACCTGGGTTCAATCCCTGGGTTGGGAAGATTCCCTGGAGAAGGGAATGGCTACCCACTCCAGTATTCTGGCCTGGAGAATTCCATGGACTGTATAGTCCATGGGGTAGCAAAGAGTGGGACATGACTGAGCGACTTTCACTCACTCACTCACCTAATTAATCACCAAAAGCTATGCAGTGTATTCTACTCAAAGATTATATATTTTTCATCCTAAATACCATATCAAATTGGTCCCCACTCTATCCCATTCCATCCAGACCTCCACTATCCTTAATTCAACCTCACATTACTACACAACCAAGTCCCAGAAGTTCATGCAACTTTCTATCAAATCATCCTGCAAATTTCAAGCAAAGTGGCATATCTAAAATAAAACACAGATCAAGGTAATTCCAACCCAAAAACCTTTGCATCACTTCCCACAGCCACTAAAACAAAGCCTCATTACCCATAAGCAAAATAATACAGCAGTTAAGTACTTTGGATCTAGAGATGCAGATGTGAACTGAATCTTTATCCTGCCACTCAACAGATGTATGATCTTGGAAATGCTACTTAGGCCTCAGTTTCCTCATCAATATAAAGGATGATAATAGTAACATCTGTTTCACAGGGTTCTTGTGATTATTGATGAGAAAGAGCATGTAAATTGTACAGGGTGATGTATGGCACATACTGAAAATGCAACAAATGTTACTATGTTTTTATTAATATGATACGATGTACTGTTGTACCTGTGAATCTTGCTTTTAACATCTCCTGCCCCTAAACACATACACACTTCTTCTCTCACATTATACTCTATTTAGCTTTGCCACACTGCTTTGCAAATAATCTGATAATATATTTGTCTCATAAACCAGGTCATGAGCTCCAAAGGGAGAGACTCAATATTTTATTAATCTTTGTAATCCCAGCAATCAGCATGGTTTCTTACATATAGTTTCTCAACAAAAGCTGCTGAATTGAATTTAAAACACATTATTACTTTTACTATTCATACTACAGGAAGTTTCCATTCCTTTCACCATGACTGTATAGAACCATCTTTTGCTGGTCTGGTTAATACTGGCTTTATATGTCATATTTATCAGCAAAAATTCTATAACTTTATGCTCATAAGGAAGCTGCATTCAATGGGGATAACTTACCACAATAAAAAGAAAGTACTTTATCCATACACTTAGTTTCTCTCATTGTGCACGGAGAACCATCAATTAATTATTATGTATTAAACATTTCTAAGAAACTGATCTTTTAAACAAATACCTATCCACAAGCACTCTGGACTAGATTTCCCATATGTCACTGAACAGCTATGAAAAAAAAACTCACATTTCTTAAACTTTATACATAGAGAAAATATCTAAATATTATCATTCCTTAATTTTTCAATGTTTAATAATAAATATTAAAATCCTGAAATTTACACTGAATTGAGTGGTGGTTTATTATAATCTAAAATAACTACTGTCTACTTGTCTATGCTGTGCTTAGTCACTCAGTTGTGTCCAACTCTCTGCAACCCCATGTACTACAGCCCACCAGGCACCTCTGTCCATGGGGATTCTCCAAGCAAGAACACTGGAGTGGACTGCCATGCCCTCCTCCAGGGAATCTTCCCAACCCAGGGATCAAACCCAGGTCTGCTGCATTGCAGGCAGAATTCTTTACCGTCTGAGCCACTAGGGATGTAACAGCTAAAATGATTCATTTCTCCTTAATTAAAGCTACTGAAACGTGAGGTAAGCATTGCTTGGTTTTATCATGGTAATGGCCTAAAATCATAAATTCTGAACAATGGTAATATAGCTGGAACACAGCCTTATGGTATTCACCTATATAGATACAGGTTTTTTTTTTTTACATCTTTGGTGAAATGGTTGTTGAGTTTAAAGCAAATCTTAGGAAAACTAAACATGGTATTCTGAAAATTGCACTGCAGAACTGTTTTCTTTTTTTTTTTTTTTTACATTTCATATATATATTTAATGGACACAAAACTGAATTCCTGGCAAAACAGTAAAAAATACAGTTTCACTATGTCACATGATTTTTACTAAAGTGTATAATAGTGAATATTCACAATAACTATGGAAACAGATTGCCTAGACCCACATTTTATAGGGTAGTTTTCTTATTGACAGTTTAAATTTTTTTACTCGTAAGAATAACCTGATCATCTGCCTCCTGGATCATTCAAAATGCCTAGGAAACAGCAAATCAGTTCAGTTCAGTTCAGTTCAGTTCAGTCGCTGTCATGTCCAACTCTTTGCGACGCCATGAATCGCAGCACACCAGACCTCCCTGTCCAACACCAACTCCTGGAGTTCACTCAGACTCGCGTCCATCGAGTCAGTGATGCCATCCAGCCATCTCATCCTCTGTCGTTTCCTTCTTCTCCTGCCCCCAATCTCTCCCAGCATCAGAGTCTTTCCAGTGAGTCAACTCTTCACATGAGGTGGCCAAAATACTGGAGTTTCAGCTTTAGCATCATTCTTTTCAAAGAAATCCCAGGGTTGATCTCCTTCAGAATGGACTGGTTGGATCGGCTTGCAGTACAAGGGATTCTCAAGAGTCTTCTCCAACACCACAGTTCAAAAGCATCAATTCTTCAGCACTCAGCCTTCTTTTTTTTTTTTTTCCCAGTTGGAAGGATATCAGATGAGTATTTTTATTATCCTACAAATTGTTACTGGTTCTAATAGTTACCTAATATTGAATGAGTATGTTTGTTGTTTTTTTTTTATTTTTTTTAGTTTTATTTATTTATTTATTATTATTATTTTTTAATCTTTAATTCTTACATGTGGTTTTCAAAGGTAGTATAACTAAATCTCCTTCCAGGTCAAACATTAAAAAACACTGTTAGGTGGGAGGGGGGTTCATGTTTGGGAATGCATGTAAGAATTAAAGATTTTAAAATTTAAAAAAATAAAATAAAATAAAATAAAATAAAAAATAAAAATAAAAAACACTGTTGACAATTCCTTTATCAATATACAAAGTAAAATAAAAATAAGTATGAATCACATACTATAAAGTTTCACATTTAAATTAGCCAGAATCCAATATTACATAAAATTAAAAAACAATTTCTGTGAAATGAATTTAGGCATTTATACTCAGTATATTCATAATACTCAGTGTTATTTGATTTATATTAACACATTCCTGCTTACCACCAAAAACCCTCTCAATTCCTTCTGATAGTTCATTTCAGTCAACATAATGATAGAAAGCACTCTTCAAAGCTTTAAAATTACACATTAGGCATTACACATTACACATAGGCATATTCCCACATGTGACTACTATTGATATGTTCTATAAGGAAGCAAAACTAAGCACTGAAAAGAATAAAAGACTTTGAAATGCTATAAAGTCAGTCAGTAAGGTGATAACAGAGTTGGAAACAGAATATCAGAAATAAGATTCCTGACTCAATTTCTCCTCTCATCATAAAAGCACAATCTTCTGGTTCCATCTGCAATGAAAGTTTTATACCCTGCTAAACTATCTGCTTTTAGCACTACACTAAACAAATAACTTCTATAACACATAACTATCCTTGAGATGAAATTCTAGAAAAATTAAGTAACAGCCATCTTCACATTCTCTTTAATAGAGAAAAAGCAAAAAACTGCAGTTGAACAAAAATTTTACATTGCCAAGACTTAAGATATTCATTACTGTATTATTTGCAAAGGTTCAAAAATTACTGAACCATAAAGTATTACTATCCACTTCTCAAGGACATTTGCATTATAAAATGTATTTTGATGTTCTACCTCAACATTATTAGTTCAATTAGTACATTCAAAATACTTATTTTTCACCCACAGTGATTCATTTCACATACATCATTCATTTAAACTTACCCTTCAGGAGTCGTTTTAACTTTGCACAATCCACATTAATATACTGTAACAATTCTATATCATGAACATCCACATTGTCTTCTGAACAAACAGTCAATTCCTGTAACCTGAAAAGTAAAAAACCAAAAATAATCTATCAACTGAAGTTTTAGGATAGTTCAAAATTCTGAATTCAACAAATTGAATTGATTGATGGTAAAAAAGCACAAGCACTACATGATTTTATTTAAAATATTAGCTCAAACTGTAACCAATGCAGTATAATTTAAAATTGACATTATCATCTCATTAAACCTTCAGTTGCTAAAAAATGAAATCAATACTATTTCTTCCTTCTCAAATTCTTCTTTCACTCACTTCAGCCTACAGATGTATAGCTAACAGTAAAATTATTCTAAGCACTTACACTAATGTTCTTCTTATCATCAGGGTGAGAAAAGCTTAGCAGTTCACACTGGGAATGAGAAGGTCCTCAAAACTGACTTATATGCTACAAATTCCACAGCTGCTGCAAAGAGCCTAAAAATATGGAATATGACTCCTTAGGAAACACAACTTAGCAAATCAGCAACACCAACTTTTGAAAAGCTAACTCTGGTGGTTGTTTGTGAAAAATGGAAGGGAAGTTTAATTCCTTTTACAGTTGTTATTATCATAAGGAAGGGGCATTTAGGGAATTTATAAGGCAGAGAAATCAAATAAAAAGGTATTATGGTCAAAAGAAATGAACTGGAAAACCTATCACTAAAACATCTAAAAAGACTAGATAAACTGAACAACAACAAACAGATATTTTAAATGTATAGAAATAAAGCAAAACAAATGCTATTTACCCACCCAAGTCCAGAAATGGAAAGGAAACTGAAAACCAGAGATGGTTCTGAAGGGATGATCTGGCCAACAAAAGGGTGAGAGTTGGTTAAGTTTCTCCTCTCCTTAAACTAGGGGTGTGGGGCTAAACATCCACATAAGACTGGATACAAAGCCCTGAACCCTAACAATGCAGGAAGCAGAACCAGGGCCTTGCATAAAACATGGCTAGAAAGAGCTAGGCACTTCCTGAAAAAAGACAGAGAGACTGAAAGGGAGACAGGGAGAAAAAAAAAAGGGGGGTGGGGGTAGGGATTTACCAGCAAAAGAAGTCTGTCTGCTCTCCCTAAGCTTTGCGTAGAGGAAAAAGTCACCCAGAGCTGTCACCTTGCAAGGATTTGAGGCCCACATTTGTACTACCCATACAATCTGGGACTGAGAAATTAACAAAAACATGGGTCCAAAACTGGGCACTTGGCAAATGCAAAACCATCATTAGGATACTCTGAGTCCCAGGTGACAAGAGATTTCCAAAGAAAATACACACTGCACTAAAGATAAATCACAGTTTACAGAGAGAAACAATTCACTGTGAATGAGAGTTGGCACATAGAAACAAATGAGATTTAACAATCTTAAAGAGAAAGTAAATAAGAACATTTTAAATAATTAGACATACAAGAAGAAATATTAAACTGTAAAAAAGAATATTTAATAAACTACTAAAAAAAAAAGCAGACTTGTAAAAGAATCAAATAGAACTTTCAGAGTGACTGAGTCTTCTGCTTCTGGTGATATTTCAAATCAGACATAATTTGGGTCTTTAGGACCCTCCAACCATAAAACAGGCAATTCGGTGGAGAAAGCAGCTAATGGTCTACATAAAAGAATACTATGAGCCACAGAACATGATATATACTTTAGCAGAATAAAAAAATTATCTTAAGATCTGTAATTCATATTATTTCCTGAAAGAAAAGCAATGACAGAAATATCAAAAGCTAATGTTAATCCTAAAAGAGAAACATCCATAGGTAGGTAGAATGGCCAAACACAACAAATTCTCATGCCATTGATTATACAAAGTATAAAATCTATCTTCAGAAAGAAATGTCATTTCAATTTCTTGCATATTTTAAGTCACCTAATGCTATGACACTGGAGTGTCACAGGATAACTCCATCTAAGTTAAACCATCATAATGGTCTTTTTAGGTAAGTGACCCTCTAATAAGATCAGCTCCTATTCCTGGCATAAGCTAGATGAAACAGCAAATGCAGTTGTCTGAAACATAAATTTCACAGATTCCATTTCTGAGCAGTCTGTGTCCCCCGAAAGATAAAGAAACTAGCTTATTCTGGAGACTTATTAACTTCTATTCTGGAAAGAGTGAACTAGATTCAGGAAACACACAAAGGTTGCCTATTTTTACATGTGCTAATGCTGCAAAATAAAACATTTGGAGACCAGAAGATTTTTAAATTTTCAGAGGTGGGGCATATGCTGTGTTTTATTAAAGCAATTCATGCTTGGATAGACTAAAAACATTTTATTCTTTTGATCATTTTCTACCTTCCGTGTAAGATGATTTAAAAAAGTAAGACTGGTCTAGTATCACCTAAACAAAGAAGGGGTTTTGTTTTTTATCATTTTAATGCCTCCTATTACCTAGGTGTTTGCTACCTTGCCCTTCAACCGGTGTTACTCAGAATATGAAATGTTAACACTTAAGTGTTCATGAAGACATTGTTCCATTATATAAACATGACTCTACATTATCAGTCATATTGTAACATTAAATAAAATTTTAATTTTCTCTGCACCAGAATTCTGAGAAGTTGAAGAATACTGTTGCCTAGAATCATGACTACAGAAATGCCATCTTTTAATAAAAAGACTGCAGGATTTTGAAGTTAGCTGATTCCCCCTAAAAACCATAGCACAAATTCTCAAGCTATGATGTATATTTCTCACTCACACCTATTGCAAAACAACATGAGAATGAACTAAGCTGACTCATGGAAATCCAATGCTCACTCACACAACACAAATTAAAGCTGTAGGTATCATTAAGCAAGGAAGATCGCTTTTCTCTATTATGTATTAGTCCCTGATTCACTGAAGCACTAAGTGATTTATGTTATGCTTCCTACTTGGTCATAATTAAGGACCTGTTTGACTCTACTTGCATAAAAAAGGCAAATCATCTACATGAAATTAAGTTCCAGAGAGACTTGCTACCATTGGTTACAATTCTATACTCACCTCTCCATTTGTAGCATATCACAACAAATGATCATATGATGACTTCTAATTTTCAATAAAAGCTTCAATTATATTTATCATACAATTTTAAAGTACAGCAGTGTATATTATAAAAAAGGATTTCATCAAACTAGGCTAAAACAGAGGTATAGGAAAGCAGCCTAGTACAATAGAACAAACAGACTCTGAAGGCAGTCTGACTTAGAAATTTTGGGACCTCCGTTATTGGGCACACTGCCTTGATTACTTCTTCAGTATTAGTTCGATTACCTGTAAAATGGGGTAATTACCACCTACATTTCAGGGATACTGTGAGGATAAAATAGCATAGCACATGCTGTAAATGTTCAACAAATGGGAGCTTTCACAGTTCACTTTCTAGAAAATTCTACTTTGCAATTACTTTCTTGTGCTTCCCACATTGCTGGTTTGGTTTTTTGGGTTTTGTTTTTGGTAACTTAGGGTCTTGTGAGAAGGATCAGAGCTTTAAATATCATTAGAATTCTGACTACTCATCAATTATTCGGATTTGACTACTTTAATAAAAAGGAATAACATGCTTAAAAAGCCAAACTAAAAATTCATACTTAGTATTAAAAAAAAAAACTTGATCATAGGTGATATTTTCTTCCTAAAATTTATACTTTCAAGCTTATAACAGTACTCACATTTAATTGTGATTAATTTGGGCTTCCCTGGTAGCTCAGATGTTAAAGAATCTACCTGCAATGCAGGAGACCTGGCTTCAATCCCTAGGTCAGGAATTATCTCCTGGAGAAGGGAATGGTTACCCACTCCAGTATTCTTGCCTGAAGAATTCCATGAACAGAGGCAACAGTCCATGGGGTAGCAAAGAGTCAACACAACTGAGCAACTAACATTTTCATTTTCATATTTAATTGTACCCACCAAGATCACAATATCACGTGATAATGCATAAAATTTTAACAAAAGCCCACATTAAACTTATTCCTATCAACTTTTTTTTTTTAATGAAGACAAAATTTATACTTACAACATTCCTGTGAAAATTTGCACACTAACCTGGTAGAAATTCGACTAAAGACTGCATTGAAGTTGTTGCAGCTAAGAGAAAATAACACCCCAGAGGCAGAATTCCGAAGTTCAGCTGCATGTTGGTTTCCTTCACGACAAGTATGAAGAAAATGGCAGATTTCTGGCAGCAACTGTTTGACCAGCATCGTTTCATCTAATCTCATTGTGTCCTTTGGTTGCTAAAATAGAAACAATCACGTAATTCTAAAACTTTCTTAAACTTACATGTAAATATTTTCTATAATGAAAAATTTCAAACATACATAATTGAAATAGAATAATTTACACCCTTATACTCATCACCTAGATTCCACAATTGTTAATATTTCATCATGTTTGGTCTATTTATCTACAGTTGGTTTAATAAAATAAGATGGCTCCATCTTTCACCTCTTAATCACAATAAAAGTTGAGATGGCCCATCAATCCCCTCAGGACCTACATTTCTGCTTGTTCCTATATTTGTTCCCCTTAGTAAGCTCTCCCACTCCTGGGAATCCTAGTTTACTGTGAGTCCTAAATAAACCTTATTCATATACACTGATGAGCACATTTATTCATCTGTCTCAGCAACCAAATTAATTCCAAGCTGGACAATCACATCTACCTTTAGGGAGACTGACCAAAACAGACAGATATTACTTACTGCAAATAATTTTGTTTTGGTTTAACCATTTCAAAGTAAATTACGAACACCATAACTTCAATACTACCTTACTTTAATATCACTTAAATACAAGGAAATTCTCCAACTTCAATGCAATCATACTAGGAAAAGTAAAAAATTCCCTCATATCAGCTAATAGCCAATTCATATCCAAATTTTGCCACTGCCCTGCTGAATGTCTTTCATAGCTGTTCAAGTTTTACTCAACCAGGGTCCAAAAAAGGTTTGACTGCAGCATGATCGTTACACTCCTTTAGTCTCTTTATCCTCAAAGTATTTCCCCTCACACTCTATGTACACCATTTTTATTTTCCGTAACACTGACCTTTTTTTTTAAAGAAAACAGATCAGTTGCCTCATAAAATGTTCTATATTACTGATCTGATTATGTCTTAGTGATGTAACTTGCTCTTCTAGTTGCTACATTTCCTGTTAAGCTGGAATCTAAACCTAACGGTCTTAGTGAAAGTGAAAGTGAAATTGCTCAGTCGTGCCTGACTTTTTGCAACCCCATGGACTGTAGCCTATCAGGCTCCTCCGTCCATGGGATCTTCCAGGCAAGAGTGCTGGAGTGGATTGCCATTTCCTTCTCCAGGGGATCTTCCCGACCCAGGAATCGAACCAGGGTCTCCCGCATTGCAGGCAGACGTTTTACTGTCTGAGCCACCAGGGACTACATCTAATGGTCTCATTAGAGTCAGGTTAAACACTAAGCAAAATTCATTACAGTTCATATTACATCATATCAGGAGTACATATGCCAGGTGGTCCCTCTGTTAACGATATCTTTGGTGTTAACACTAAGATCTCTACTTTGTAAAGTAAATCTATCTGCAATTAACAAAACAACCAATGAATAAGCTACCGTGAAAATACACTATTCCACCCCAATATTTTACCTAATGGCTTAGTATCTTTATATTAATGACGATTTTGATAATGCCAAGCAAGATGACAACAAATTTCTCTAACTGTGCTATGCTCAAATCTGTAACTGCATTCCAGAAGCTTTCAGATACAAATACATTGAAATACATGAAAAGTAAATAGATATTACAAAATATTTAAAAAACTGCAAAATTTGAGTTACAATGTTCTTTCTTATTTATACGCTAACCAAACCAACCAGACTTGAAACTAAGTCCAATTAATAAACAAATAAAAGGTATGTGAGTGAAGTGGAATTTACTCACTCTTTGCAACCCCATGGACTATACAGCTCATGGAATTCTCCAGATCAGAATACTGGAGTGGGTAGCCTTTCCCTTCTCCAGGGGATCTTCCCAATCCCAGGATCGAGCCCAGGTCTCCCACATGGCAGGAGGATTCTTGACCCGCTGAGCCACAAGGGAAGTCCATAGATACTAGAGTGGGTAGCATACCTCTTCTCTAGCGGATCTTCCCAACCCAGGAATCGAACCAGGGTCTCTTTCATTGCAGGTGGATTCTTTACCAACTGAGCTATCAGGGAAGCCCTAGAAGCGTTCAAGTTTTTAATAATGGTCATATGCATGTGTGTGTGCAAGTGTGCCATCGCCTCAGGCTGACTCTTTACGACTGTAGCCTGGCAGGCTCTTCTGTCCGTGGGATTCTCCAGGTAAGAATCCTGGGGTGGGTTGCCATGTGCTCTTCCATGGGATCTTCCCAGCCCAGGGATTGAACCTGCATCTCTTATGTCTCCTGCATTGGCAGGCGAGTTCTTTACCACTAGAGCCACCTGGGAAATCCAATGGTCACATATATAGGAACAAAAATACTTAAGATTCTTCAGTCTACAAAATTTTACTTATGAAATTTTGATTTTAATCATAATACTGTTAAGTATCTGTTCACTTTCATTTAGCTATTTCAACTACTGATATGATACACATGTACTTATAGGGCTCAGTTCTTCTTAAGCCTCAACTTACTTTGATCTAAAAAGGAAAATAAATAACCAGCAAGGACCTACTTAAAAAAAAAAAGGTTAAGAATAAAAAATAAAAAGGAAAATCAAAAGAGTTAATGAAGGCAATCCAGAAAAACACAACTGTTCAATAACATGAACAATACTATTTTTAATTATAAATTTAATGAAACAATTATACATTTTCAATAGTAGAGCAAAGCAAGATAATGTCTATTTTATGGATTATATAAGTTATACCATGTCCACTTAGTAGAGCTTCATTTTGGCTATCTCCAAAGAGTATCAAATTAAACTGGGGCCAATGATATCAGTGATCATTCTCCAAAATACATTTACCAGGACCTCTTGATTATAAATGTTAATGGAGAAAAGACGTAGAACTGAAGAGGCAACAAACCAGCCTACTCGCATTCAAACATGGGTGTCATAGATGTACTGGTAACTACAAACTAGTAAGATCACTACAAAAAATGGATTCAAGAGAAGTTAAAAAAAAAAATCATGTACCTTCAAACTTTCATCATTCTATTAAACATTTAACAAGTTTTCTGCTCTTCCACCCCATTTTACAAATGAATGACAGCTCATCACAAATTAAGAGACAACACAAAGCTAAAACGAAATTAGTTCACCCCCCAATTTAAGTAGAAAATTTATAAGCATTGTCTCACAATTTAGGAATATGGATAAGGATCAATAAAAGAATTTAAAACACCACGCTTAGGTTTTGCGGCCTATCGTCTGAAATAGTTCTCTTCCCTAAGGATCCATCGTTGTATGAAGAGTATGTATTGTCTTAACTCCCTATCCTACACGTTCCTTAAACACCTGTGACTGTTTTCTCTCTTCTCAACGGATCAGTGCTCATATGTCAAAGTCCTTTCTTATCTAGGTTTACTATAGAGAACAACTTTAACGTGTGAAAGAGAGAAGCAATTTAGAATAAAAGCAAAAGATAGCTCAAAGGAAGGGAGATTATAATCTTCTAAGAAATAAGTTAACCCCAATACATACTGAAGAGACAGATCTTTAAAATGGAGGTATTAAAGTATTAATATAAAATTTAATATGAATAAATATAAAATAATTCTAAAAATAAATATAAAAATTATATATTTATATAAACTTCTACTATTTTCCAGGAAGAGTTAAAGCTGTTGAAATATAGAAACACTATGCTCTATACAACCAATCTTCTTGAAAAAATTCTGATTAAGTCATGGTTGAAAACTCTGAGGTAACTATTCAGAGAAGACATGAGAAACAGCTGTTTTGTGTTCAACGATTCCTCCACATGGTCTTCCCTGGCGGCTCAGATGGTAAAGAATCTGCCTACCAAGCAAGAGACCAGGATTCAGTCCCTGGACTGGGACGATCTCTTGGAGAAGGGAGTGGCACCCCATTCCAGTATTCTTGCAAGGAGAATTCCATGGACAGAGGAGCCTGGTGGCCTACAGTCTGTGTGGTCACAAAGAGTCGGACACGACTGAGTGACTAACACACCCACACACTCCTCCACGTGTCTATTTTATATGTTCATATTTACATAAAAAGTGTTTTTAAGGTAGGATCTATCAGCAATATAACAGCTTAAATTTAAGTTCTCTTTATCATAAATTTGAAAAGTAAAATATTAAAATCAGATTCATACGGGGGAAATAAGATTCTCGTGGTCTTTAACATCACATTTTTTGACAGCCAAGCAATGCCACAGGCCTAACCACTTGAGAAATTAATGAAATAGTGACTTTTCTATAAAATTTTTTCTAAAAAACCTGAGAGATATGACTCCAACTTAACTTTATAAACATAAACTTTATTACTTATAAGTAATCTTAACATTTAATTTACAAAAGAAGAGAATATAATTTTTTCTTGAAAACTTCTCTATGCTACCCTGTCTGCTCTGCAAACAAAACTCATTTTCATGTTTTACTCCATGACTCTTCTTGTCCACATCTATGCTTCACTCAGTACATCAGATCATTCTCAAAACTGAATTCATAAAACATGCCTATTCAAGAACAGATTCACTTACTCCAGCAAGACATTTTTCCAGTGTATCCAATATAATCAACTGAGAGAGATATAAATTTTTTTCAGCAGCTTCTCCAAATATTCTCTAAAAGAAAAGATATTCAGAACATTAAAGTTGGTTATTACTCCCCACTACAAATCAGCACACATCTGAAAAATGAGGGACTAAGGATCAAGAAAATCAACAGTGTGCTATTTTATCTCCCAGATTATACTATATTTAAATCTATTATTTCTGATTTTATCCTAATGCTCACACAAAATTCTCAGGCAAACAAAAATGCTGGAATTTACTACAATCTGCCATTAGTCTGCCACAGTAAAAGATACTCTAATTTATACTTTTAAAATATGTAGTAAATGTACTTTGAAATGAACACCATTAAAGAAATGGTAACATTAGGAAAGTCCCATGAAAGTTTTTAAGTACAATTTAGGACTGAAGCGACTTAGCAGCAGCAGCAGGTTTGAACAATGTTTTTTAAATATATAGGATTTAGATATATAGATCTTTACTAGAATGTTAAACATTTAACCATACTTTGATGCCACAAAATAATCAAAAAAAATCAAAGCCTAAACTCTTATAGCAACAAAATGCTATAACATCAATTACAGTAAGTCTTAAACATTCACTATGCTATTTACCAACAAGAGATTATGGCTTCCACAATTTAATTTACTCAATAAGCACGAAATGAATGCCAATATCACAATACTGTTTTCATTTTTAAAAGAAGGGTCCAAATACCAAAACATTTTCAATCTGACTGGAAACATGTCCATTTATTTATATAAGCAAAATCCTATCACTATGACCCACACACTGTGTAACAGAATAGCTCCATAAAATCTTAAATGTATTTCTGTAAAGCACTATACATGTTTATAAGAAGTTCTGCTTTTTTCAGAAAATCTTATTTTTTTTTCCATAAAGAGAAAATATCTTTGTAAAGCAAAGGACTGACCACACCTCCAGTTTACCAATTTTGTAACTCTGGGATAGCTTCTAATCAACTTTTCAGAAACAAAACACACCAAAGA
Source organism: Ovis aries (assembly GCF_016772045.2). NCBI lineage: Eukaryota > Metazoa > Chordata > Mammalia > Artiodactyla > Bovidae > Ovis > Ovis aries. Next base: position 18,562,032 of record NC_056064.1, read on the forward strand.
TGATATGACTATGAAAATGGTACTTACTGATTTTCACAATCTACAACCAAAAATCAGTTTCATTGCTCAATACAAACAATAAAAATCGTGGTTTTAAGTGCTCAAAACAAGCTGAGCAGTTTGGGAGTTAATCCAGATATATCCAGATCGGCTGTTCTGAACTGAGCATGAAGCAGATTTTAGATAGGGACTGACACAGAGGAAAGAACCACCTGGCAGGACAGGAAAAATATTGATAGTATGTTCAAAGGGACACAGAGAAAACAGCAGGAGTATGCTGAAGTCTAGGGGATGTGAACAAATTGTATAAAGCAAGGAATGAAAGAAGCAATTATGAGCTTTTGACAGCGGAAATACTTGATGAAACTGGTATCTAAGGAAAACTGTTTTAACACAGACTCTCTACAATGGAATCTGCCACAGGTTACAGGAGGAAGGAAATAAACAGTATCTTCACAAAAGCACTTCACATTTTAGGACTACAAAGTCATATTTGATTTACCAACTCCTTTGGACTAGGACAATCTGATATGTAAATATTCAAATGACAAGCTAAGGAAAAGATTTAAATAGATTATTATAGTCAATTCATATATGACAAAATCTGTATGAAATTCTAATTTCAGAAAAATCGAACAGTAGATAGAGTCACAAATAAGACAAGTATCTAAAACAAAAGAATTAAAATCTAAAAAGAAAGTTAAAAGGTTATCTTCACTTATCCACAAGTTAAGACAAATCTTTACATCCAGAGTCCACAGAAAATGACTTTACATACTTCAAAATATGTTGCTCCAAATTTTAAAATAGAAAACAAACCAAATTCCCCCATAAAACAGTAAAGCAAATACTCACCATATTGTTAACATTCTTTAAGATAGTGGTGAGGCCACTTATAACCAAAGAAAACTTGTATTTGGAAATATTGATAAGACATTCCTTGTTGTGCTCAGTGCTGACTTTGGTATGTGTGTTCTGCTGTCCTGTTTTTATTGGAAGCTGAGGAAACAAACAAACCAAAAAAACACGTAAATTTACATTTTAAAATAACTAATGAGAAATCTATTTCTCATTGAAAAATCATGAGATTTTTAGGAACATTTTATCAAGCACAATTACATGTATTTGTAGATTAAACTCCAATTTTCAATATATAAAGAAATTTATAGCAAATCTAAAATTCTGAAGAAATTTCAATTTTTTCAGCTTTCTATAAGTCATAAATCTTTATCTACAAAATTAAACCTTTACCCAGCACTATATAAGACAGAATGATGACTCACAGAAATAGAGCTACTTCACTGAAGCTAAAAATTATTTCAGAGAAAAATGCCTGCAAGAAAATGCAAACAATCTTTTCCCTTATATATTGAACTCAAGCATTTAAAAAATCAATAGATCAAGAAAATCTATGCCTTAGACCTCTGGTCAATAATGGCAAATAACTCCAGAATGTTCAGAAAACAAAACAAACTGTATAGCCTACAATATACATGGTCAAACTGACTCAGGTAAGATAATCACCCTCAGGTACACAGTTGAGGGAGTAACAGAATGACAAAAAGATAGATCTCATGGAAAAAAATATCCTTTAAGGGGACCACACTTATCTGAGAATGAACCAATTTGCACTACAAAGAAGTTCATTTCTACTCAGTTTAAGAGCAGCATTCTGTATTGAAAGCATCACAAATATATGTACTGTTTAAATATTAAATCCTGCTAACACTAACAGAGAACACTGATGAAGTTCCTCCGTGAAAAAACAAACCTGAGTCCAGCTTCCTCCTTTTTAAAATGGTGCAACAAAAAGTGGAAAGAGACCAAGTAGCATGTCCAAATTTCCTTAGTTAATAATTTGACTAACTTGACAGTAAAGAAATACTAAATAATGTTTGAAGAGATAATAGCTGAAAATTTCCCTAACATGGGAAAGGAAATAGTCAGCCAAGTTCAGGAAGCACAGAGAGTTGCAGTCAGGACAACGCCAAGGAGGAACACATGAAGACGCATAGTAATCAAACTGACAAAAAACTAAAGGCAAAGATAATATTAAAACCAACAAGGGAAAAACAACAAATAACATTCAAGGGAACTACCATTAGGTTATCACCCAATTTTTCAACAAGCCAGAAGGGAATGGCACCATATATTTAAAGCGGTGAAAGGGAAGAACCTACAACCAAGAATACTCTACCCAACCAGACTCTCCTTCAGATTTGATGGAGAAATCAAAACCTTTCCAGACAAGCAAAAGTTAAGAGAATTCAGCACCACCAAATCAGCTTTACAACAAGTGCTAAAGGAACTTCTCTAGGCAGGAAACACAAGAGAAGGGAAAGACCTATAGGAAAAAAAAAAAAAAAGAACAATTAAGAAAATGGTAATAGGATCATACATTGTCTGAGGAGGCCTTACAAACAGCTGTGAAAAGAAGAGATGTGAAAGGCAAAGGAGAAAAGGAAAGATATACCCATTTGAATGCAGAGTTCCAAAGAGCAAGGAGAAATAAGAAAGCCTTCCTCAGCGATCAATGCAAAGAAATAGAGGAAAACAACAGAATGGGAAAGACTAGAGATCTCATCAAGAAAATTAGAGATACCGAGGGAATATTTCATGCAAAGATGGGTACAATAAAGGACAGAAACGGTATGGGCCTAACAGAAGCACAAGATATTAAGAAAAGGTGGCAAGAACACACAGAAGAACTATACAAAAAAGATCTTCACAGCCCAGATAATCACATTGGTGTGATCACTCACCTAGAGCCAGACATCCTGGAATGCAAAGTCAAGGGGCCTTAGGAAGCATCCCTATGAACAAAGCTAGTGGAGGTGATGGAATTCCAGTTGAGCTATTTCAAATCCTGAAAGATGACGATGTGAAAGTGCTGCACTCAATATGCCAGCAAATTTGGAAAACTCAGCAGTGGCCACAGGACCGGAAAAGGTCAGTTTTCATTCCAATCCTAAAGAAAGGCAATGCCAAAGAATGCTCAAACTACTGCACAATTGTACTCATCTCACATGCAAGCAAAGTAATGCTCAAAATTCTCCAAGTCAGGCTTCAACAGCACATGAACGGTGAACTTCCAGATGTTCAAGCTGGATTTAGAAAAGGCAGAGGAACCAGAGATCAAATTGAAAAACATCCATTGGATCATCGAGACAGCAAGAGAGTTCCAGAAAAACATGTACTTTGCTGTACTGACTATGCCAAAGCCTTTGACTGTGTGGATCACAACAAACTGTGGAAAATTCTTCAAGAGATGGGAATACCAGACCACCTGACCTGCCTCCTGAGAAATCTGTTCCAGTCAAGAAGCACTACTTACAACTGGACATGAAACAGCAGACTGGTTCCAAATAGGGAAAGAAGTACGTTAAGGCTTTATACTGTCACCCTGCTTATTTAACGTATATGCAGAGTGCATCATGAGAAATACTGGACTGGATGAAGCACAAGCTGGAATCAAGACTGCTGAGAGAAATATCAATAACCTCAGATATGCAGATGACACCACCCTTATGGCAGAAAGTGAAGAAATAGTCTCTTGATGAAAGTGAAAGAGAAGAATAAAAAAGTTGGCTTTCAAGCTCAACATTCAGAAAACTAAGATTATGGCATCTGGTCCTATCACTGCATGGCAAATAGATAGGGAAATAGTGACAGACTTTATTTTCTTGGGCTCCAAAATCACTGTGGATGGTGACTGCAGCCATGAAATTAAAAGACGTTTGCTCCTTGGAAGAAAAGTTATGGCCAACCTAGACAGCATATTAAAAATCAGAGATACTACTTCGCCAAAAAAAGGTCCATCTAGTCAAGGCTATGGTTTTCCAGTAGTCATGTGTGGATGTGAGAGCTGGACTATAAAGAAAGCTGAGCACCGAAAAATTGATGCTTTTGAACTGTGGTGTTGAAGACTCTTGAGAGTCCCTTGGGCTGCAAGGAGATCCAACCAGACCATCGTAAAGGAAATCAGTCCTGAATACTCATTGGAAGGACTGATGCTGAAGCTGAAACCCCAATACTTTGGCCATCTGATGCAAAGAGCTGACTCATTTGAAAAGACATGCTGGGAAAGATTGAGGGCAGGAGGAGAAGGGGATGACAGAGGATGAGATGGTTGGATGGCATCACCGACTCAATGGACATGAGTTTGGCTAGGCTCCAGGAGTTGGTGATGGACAGGGAGGCCTGGCGTGCTGTGGTTCATGGGTCACAAAGAGTCAGACACGACTGAGCGACTGAACTGAACTGACAAGAGGAAAATCCCAAAACTGTATTACATCCTCAATGAGATGTACAGCAGGACAAGTTTAGAGCTTAGCTGAAACACAGGGAGGTTTCTGCACACAGCAATTGGCTCTTGTCTGCAAAATGTCTATAACAAACTTTGAAAAGAAGAAAGCACACTTTAAACCATCACTGTCTAATAGAACTTTCTGTAATGAGGCTATTACACTGTATTAATAATGCTCATTACAGTAGTCACTAGCCACATATGGCTATTAAGTTTAAGCATCTGCTACATGGCTAATGCAAATAAGGAATCAAATGTTTATTATTATTTAAATTTATTCTACTTAAACTTAACATTAAGTAGCCATTGTGCTCACTGAACAGCATAGTTCTAAACTAACCAGCTAAAGAAACACCCCCTTCCAGGATGAAGACCACATTGAGAAGAAATTGCTGAGATATACTCCAAATTGAAAACAATAACAACAACAGGGGCAAAGGAAAAAGATCCCAATCAAAGGTAGAAAAGAGAAGAAAGCCAAGAGAGCTTACAAACAATGAGATAATGTATTTATTTAATTCATTAAAGCAATAAAAGCACTCCAGAGCCATGAAGATAGAAAGCTATACTGGCCCACATTTCTCTTCTAACAACTTAGGAAAATTAATTTCACATAAAAATGAGCAACAGAAAACACTGTAGTCAAGTCATATGTGAAACTATTTTGAGAAAAAAGGAATAAGAGACAGAATAGCATTACTACAGAAAATGAAAACATGCCAAAAAGATATGTTCACCAACAGATGAAACTGTAAATTATTAATTCAAAATGAGCCAAGAGAAGTTTTTAAATGACTAAAGATATGAAATACATTAGAATTACAAATAAGTTGACAAAATTCAGTAAAGAATTAGAAAAAAAATCATTTCAGAAGTGAAGACTAACCAGAGATATTAAAGAGTAAATAAAACAAAATATAATGCTTTAAGAGAAAAAGGTAAACAGGAGGAAAATTCTAATATTCAAAAAAGTAAGAAGGAAAATGAGATGGGGATTTACAATAAAGTGGCAGAGAAAACAGGCAAACAAGATCCAACATATGTGTAATAGGAGTCCTCAAAGAAGGAAACGAAATCAATGGTGCAGAATGGATATTACAAATGAATTCAAGCAAAGTTTGCTGATAATTTGTTTAAATATTTCAAACTATATAAAGGGCACACCACATACATGGAAAAACTAATTCAGAATGACCAATACCAGGTCATATTTTAGTAAAACTTGATCTTCTGTGAATAAGAAACAAACAAATGAAAAAAAAAAATCCTTTGAACATTTAAGCAGAAAGAGAAAGTCACTTACACAAAGAACAAAAATCAGACTGTCCTCAGACTTTGACAATACTATATGCTAATGAAAAAATGAAATAACATTTTAAGATTCTCAAGAGAAGATAAAGTAAGCCAAGGATTTTACACGCAGGCAAACTGACTTCCAAGTAAAATGGTGATAATCAAACTGTTATGAATTGCATGGAACCAGAAAATATTGTTCCCTTGAGCCTATCCTGAGAAACCTACTAGACAATATGCTTCAGTCAACCAAAATAACAGAAGACACATCTACACTATGAGGGACCATTAAATATATCTTTACTAAAAGAACTGAAAATAAATAATGATAATAAAGGAGAAAACACACTATGTAACTAACTGCTAAATGTAATGACAGTATAGATATGGTACAGTTATAAAAATTGGGAAAGGGCAGTGAGAATACACAAAAAAGGATACTCTTGGTATATGGACTGCCTTATGGTACTAAGAGTAAAAGGACATTATTTTAAACCAAACGCTGGCTGAGAAGGAGATGAGAACAGGTTACTAGCTAATTTCAATACTGCTTATGGAAGAAAACCACTGTTTAACAACTTCCCCTCCCAAAAAAGGGAGGAAATTAGAGTACTATACAAAGACATCAATATAAAAATAACCAACAGAAAAAAAAAATTGCTGGTTTGTCTTGGGTGAGCAGTGGCACAGGCCTAGCACCAGATGCTTAGGTGAAAATCTACACAGTGGGTGACGAAACACAGCCAAGAGCTTTCCACGTGGCTCACCTTAAGTTTCTCCCACACAGTCCCACTGCAGCGGCTTCTCAGATTTCCCTAAAATCTCCAACTGGTCTATCCATTGCCACTGATGTAGAGGATCTGGTTAGTGACTCCTTTTCTCTGATCTTCCAACTCCTCCTTCTAGAGTTTCACCTCACAAGTCCTCTCAAAATCGTACATGGTCTAATTTCCATAATAAGTCGCTTACCCCATCACACAATCGGCTTCCCTGACTGAACCCTAATACACAAACCTCCTGAAACACCAAAATATATGCTGAGAGAGCAAATAACATAGACCACAGAATTTAAATGACTTAAATAAAAGACTTATATAAATGTAACATTTAAAAAATGACAAAAATGAGTCAAAATTCATCAAACTATGGAACAGTCTCCAGGATATATCTTTAAGTTGAAAAAACAGGATGAAGAAAATTCATCTAGGAAGGAGGAGGAGAAATACACACACACAAATCTTCACACATACAATAACTGAAAGATAAAATACAAAAGCTTTTAAGTGGTTATCTTTAGGAAACGGAAGAAATAAAGGTGACAAGGACAGAATCTACATTCCCTGGGTTTTGTACATTTTATTTTTAAATTATATAATTTATGTAAACATAAAATTTAAATACTAAAAAAAAAAGAATAAAAAACAAACAAACTGAAATTCATATCTAAGCTTTTATTGGCATAATCATGAACAGAAGAACTATTCTAAGTTATTTTAAATCATACTAGGCTGACTATACATTCATAACGGAATATACTCTTGGGACAAAGAAAATGAAGATAAATCTTGATTCTGAACATATTGTGGGATCAAGGAAATGAGTGATTAGGTGATATTTTAATTCTATCACTACTGGTGTTATTAAAAACTGAGACTCTCAGCATGGGAGAGGAATAGTAAAGTAAAAACCCTGTAGTCTTGAACTGGAATTGAAAGTATCTATTGATACATCAATTCTTACTATAGTTTATCCTGTATGAAGAAAATGAAATATGTCTTTCTACCTTTGTTTGCTGAAAATGCCTAGAAACAATGTTCGACCCTGCAGTAACGATCTTGAGATACCATTTCCTGGTCAAAGGAATCGGGACCCCCTCAGAAAACAGCTGATTCCACATCCAAAGCAAAAAGGTACATGGTAAAACTGGAATACCTCGTCATACCAGATAGTAAGAAAGCTGCCAAAGAAAGCTATCAAAAGGTAGAGTCAAAAAAGACTCAGGAATGTATTTTGAGAAGGCTCCCACTGGTCAAAAAGGGAATAATTTGAACACTAAGAGCAACAATTTTAAATTATTTAAAAATCAAATATATTTTAATTCATACTTCTGTTTCCATTTAAGGTAGAGTACTTCACAGCAAAATAACCCCTACCTACCCCTAACTCACACACAAAAAAGATTAAAATATCAACTGTTTCAAGATTTTAGAGAGCTACTGAAGGAATGAGGTTAGAGAGGCTAAGCTTCAAAAAAAAAAAAAAAAAAAACTGTGAACTATGTGGAGGTAAGGTGATCTTTTGCAGCTGTTTCCACAGCCCCCCACCACCTCCCACTGGGGCATTTGCAGAATCTGGGCCAAAAAAAAAAAAAAGAGAGAGAGAGAGACTCAGAAATATGCCTTTTCCAAGCAAGTACCTCTGTGGAAGGAAGAAAGAGGAACCATCAGAGATTCTGGTTGTCACTGAGAGCTGGAGTGACAAAACTGAAAACATGAGGGAGTCTCAAATGCATAACTGGGTGGAAAAGGGTAAAAAACCTCAGCCAGAACTTCTGAAAAGCAGAATAGAAATTCAAAATCTCACAGCTTCAGAAGACAAAAAATTAGAGTACAGAACCTTCTAAAAGAAAGAGGAACCCTCTTAAGTACAACCAGTTCTTAATTATATAGCCAAGAAGGTAACATCCTAAATAAACAGGGAAAACCACAGCAATTGGAACTTTTGTACATTAAATGTATGAGTGTAAATCAGTAATTACTTTGAAAGACTGAAATTTCATTCTTTCTACTAAAATGGAACATATATATATACATATATATATATATATATATGTATATATATATATACAGTCATCTGTCCAAATCTACAGGACACTGGTTTGGGAGTCCAGAGGACACAAAAATCTGTGATGCTCAAGTCCCTTATATAAAACACACTACTTGCACATAACCTATGCATATCCTTTGTTGTTTAGTCACCCAATCGCATCAGTCTTTCCAACCCCATGGACTGTGGCCTACCAGGCTCCTTTGTCCATGGGATTCTCCAGGCAAGAATACTAGAGTGGGTGGCCATTTCCCACTCCAGGAGATCTTCCCAACCCAGGGATTGAACCCTCATCTCCTGCAGGACTCCTGTACTTCAGGCAGATTCTTTACCGCTGAGCCACCAGGGAAGCCCAGGTAACTTTGCACATCCTTACGTATACTTTAAATCATCTCTAGATTATTTATAATACTTAATATGATATAAATGCCATGTAAAAACAATGCAATGCTATGTAAATAGTTGCCAGTTGCTTGGCAAATTCAAGTTTTGCTTTTTGGAACTTTCTGGAACTTTTCCCCCAAAAAATTATCTGCATTGGTTGAATCCACAAACGTGGAACCCATGGATACAGAGACCAACTGTACTCAATAACTTCAATAGGTATATACCCAACAGAAATGTGTACCTATGTCCATCAAAAGGTATGTTCAGCAATGTTTATAGCCATGATTTCGTAATTTCCAAAAACTGGAAACACTCCAAATGTCTATCAACAACAGAAATGGTTTTCAAAAAGGGTATCTTCAAACAAAGAAAAACTCTATAGCAAAGGGAATAAATGACTTACAAGTATAAGCTTAAATTCACAAATATTGAAAGAAATCAAAACAAAAGATCCCTTATGGATGAATGTTACACAAATTCAAAACTATGTTAAATTCAAATCAGGATAATAGAGACCCTTGGAAAGAGCAAGTAACGAGCAGAAGGAAATGGAGGGGGAAGGAGGAAGCCCTGGATTGCTAGCATTGTTTTAGTTCCTGATCTGTGGAGCGGTTACACTGGTGTGTTTACTTGGCAAACACTTATTGAGCTGTATATTTACAAACATTTTTGCATCATCCCATACATATTTAAGTCAATGGAAATTCTGCTAAATCTGCACATATTTAAATCCATGGGTTAATGATACTAAAAAAAAAACAAAAACAAACTCTTCACTCCTTGTGGGTACAGGGGAGTTTTTGGTAGATGATGAGGCACTGCTCAGTGCCCCCTTCAGGAAGGACTTAACTGTCAGTCCCACAGGGCCTGCCTCATCTCTCTCTCTAATGATGCTGCCCAGATGATACTCTCCCTATACTGACTAATCCAACTAACTGCTATGGCAATACAGAGGCCTGAACACCTCAGCCCGGTTCTGGGAAACTCAAAAGGGGCCATTCTAGTCCCAAAGGGGAGTGCCAGGCCTGCACTGCACCATGAATTTTGCATCTGCCCAGTTTTCCCTCCTCACAGGTGTTGATCCCAAAGGAGCATCTTAATGAACACCCTGCACTAGGCTCTCAAGGCAGATGGAGTAGGTGCTAAGATGGGAATTGAAAGTGGCAATGAAGGAGAAAAAGTAACCTTGAAAACAACTGATTTTGAAGAATATTACTAAACTATTTGAGTTCTGCAAGAAAAGACAACAAAAAGGTAATTGACTGCTAACTGGAATCTAAGTATGAAAGCCAGAAGGCCTCTCTGAAAGTACACAAAGATGTCCTCGTCTCTTCTCCAAGAGGAAGGCAAAGAAATCTAGATCAGAAAAGTTGCTGGGCTCCAAAAGTTAAACTTCCAAACAAGGCAGGCCTGCTATGCCAAGTTCAGAGCTGTGTTTGACAAAGAACAGTAAGACTCTGACAGGGGTAATGGAAACATCTGGGTTGGTGCTCCCCCAAATCTTTTATCTCCAAATTCTTCTGAACCCTCTAAGTCTACAGGAGTGGCCCATGACTGCTTACTAAGAGCAAGTACTTCCCATGCTTGTTTGAAGATAATTCAGAGGCCTCTCCTCTGCAAGAGGACAGATGTCCCCTCAGAATTTGCCACCACCTCCCCTCATGGCCAAAGCGGCACAAGAGAATTCTGGAAGGTAATGAAACTTCCTGTATCTTGACCATGGTGATGATTACATGAATCTGTGCATTTGCCAAAATTGAGAGAGTTTTATATCAAGTAATTGTTATAACATTAGGGTATTAAATGTAATCCCTCTGGTAACCACAAAGAAAATAGCCACAGAATATACAAAAAGGAAACAAGAAAGAAGTTTAAACATTTCACTACAAAAAGTAAACACAAAGGAAGACAGTAATGTAGTAAATGCAAAAAAGCTACAGAGCATACAGAGAACAAACAGCACGACGACAGCAGTGAGTCCCCTCTTACCAGTAATCACGTAAAATGTAGTTAGAGTAAACCCTCCAATCAAAAAACAGAGATCTGGCAAAACGGATAAAAACACATGATCCAATCATAAGCTGCCTAAAGGAGACTCATTCGACATCCAAAGACACAAATAGGTTGAAGATGAAGGAAGGTAAAATACTACTCCATACAGTGTCAAAAGAGTGTAAGCTTAAAAAAAATAAAAGGGGTAGGCCAGACTAATAAAACACCGAGTGAAAGTCAAAGTGTTGGTTTGTCAGTGGTGTCCAACTCTGCGATCCCATGGATTGTAGCCCAAGAATACGGGAGTGGGTTGCTATTTCTTTCTCCACGGGATCTTTCCAACCCAGAGATCGAACCTAGGTCTCAAGCATTGCAGGCAGGTTCTTTACCATCTGAGTCACCAGGGAAACCCAATGTAACACAAAGTAGACTTTAAAAAAAGTTATGACTAGAGAGGAGAACATCATAAGTTAATACAAGGTTCAATACAGCAAGAAGACAGATTATAAACATTTATACAGCTGACAGACCATCAAAATATATGAAGCAAAAATGGACAGAATCGAAGGAAGAAATAGTTCTACAGGAATAGTTGGGAGACTTCAATATTCCACTCACAATAGTGGAGAAAACAACCAGACAGAAAGTAAGTCAGGAAATAGAGGACTCAAACAATACAATAAACCAATTAAACCAAATATACACATACAAAACGCTCTACCCAACAACAGAATACAGTCTTCTCCAAGTGTACATGGGATATTTTCCAGGTTAAAGCACAGGTAAGGCCACAAATGTTGTTTAGACAGAAGTCATGTCTAACTTTTTTGTAACCTCATGGACTGTATAGCATGCCAGGCTCCTTTGTCCATGAGATTTCCCAGGCAAAGTAGGTTGCTATTTCTTTCTCAAGGAGATCTTTCTGACCCAGGGATCCAAACCCGCATCTCCTGCATTAGCAGGCTGATTCCTTACCACTGAGCCACCACTGCTGTGCTGTGCTTAGTCACTCAGTTGTAGCCCATCAGGCTCCTCTGTCCATGGGGATTCTCCAAGCAAGAATACTGGAGTGGGTTGCCATGCCCTCCTCCGGGGGATCTTCCCAGGGGATCTTCAATCCAGGGATCGAACCCAGGTCTCCCGCATTGCAGGCAGATTCTTTACCATCTAAGCCACCAGGGAAGCCCACAAATAACATCTCAATAAATTAAAACAGAGATATACAAGGTATCTTCTCTGACTACAATGCAATGAAATTGGAAATCTGGAAAAGTAAAACTGGAAAATTCACCAAACTGTGGAAATCAAACGTACATTTTTAAACAACCAATGCTTCAAAGTTGAACTCATAAGGGACATTAGAAAATACTTTAAAAAAAAGAAAGAAAATACTTAGAGATAAGTAAAAATGAAAACACAACATATCAAAGCTAACGGGATGCAGTGAAAGCAATGCTAAGGGGAAATTTATAGCTATAAATGCTTACATTAAAAACAAGAAAAATCTCCAATTAACAGCCTAAGTTTACAATTTAAGGAACTAGATAGAAAAATAAGAACAAATGAAACCCAAAGCTAGAAGGAAAGCAATAATAAAATGACAGCACAGATAAACAAAATAATAATAGAAAAACAACAGAGGAAAATCAATGAAATCAAGTTAGGCTCTGTGGGGCCCTAAATGGGAAACCTTAAAAAAGATAGGTTAGCTTTGCAGTTGGAAACTAAGATGGCGCCTGGCGGAAGTGATAGGGGCATGGTGCGAGCACCATAGACTCGTTATAATGAAGGCACATGACGATTTGACCTTTAACGTGATTGGTGCAACTGGCATATTACGATTTGACCTTTAACGTGATTGGCGAAACTATGGAAAGTCCCTCGCAAAACCCCCTTGCTTGCCTATATAAACCAAGAGTTTGTAGCAATAAAGCGGAACTGCTTAGACGGAACCCCTGTCGCGTGTGGTTTTCTCTCGCTCTCCGAAGAGCTAGGTTGGCGGACAGCAGGCTCACCCCGTGGGGCGAGAAGCGGATGGACAGAGGTGGTGACACTGCGGCTCTGAAAGAAGGAGCAACGAAGGACCCTAGGCTGGTCGCAGCACGGCACTTCCCTTTAGAGGAGTATCTCCTGAGGTAAGCCGCACTTCAAGGTGGGACCCCTCCGTTTTGAGGGAAGTGGCAAAAAACTCTTCTGACTTATTTTCTTTCTCCTCTTCTTTTCTGATCTGTCCTTAACTCCTTTTTCGGGAGTTTCAGTGAACAGGGGAACGGTTGTGGAGGTGATAAGTCCTGGCTAGGGCCACTCTCTGGCGGACTTTGAAGGCTCTGCAACAAGTAAGCCTCAGTAACTAGAGCTCGATCGGGTGAAACTCCCCTTTAATCATTCTTAACTGAGGACGTGGCCTAGAATCTTCCCTGTGGGCATGGGTCAGGCACTTACAGGCCATTAGGGCGCCTGCCACTTGAAGACTCCTGTGACAGGATAAGGGGGTCATGGAACGGGCTAGAAACCTCTAGGGTGCCGGCCCCCAGCAAGAAAACTTCCGTGCAATGAAGCAGGCACATAAACGGTTTCAAAAGCATACCACAAGCCCCACTTTCTGGCCGCCACCACTCCTGGTAGGGTTTTTGGTGGTTGTCCTCAGTGAATTTTCTTTCTATTCTCTCTCAGCAGTATGGGAAATAATACCGGGAAATCTGATGAGCCCGCACTCAGGGCACTGAGATACATGCTCTTAAGCAGGGGACTTGAGATTTCTGATGTTCAGGCCATTAAGGTCTGGGGGACCATTGTACGGTTAGCCCCCTGGGTTGCTTCGGCCAATCTGTTCTCTTGGGACACTTGGGATCGAGTACAAACCGTTGCTAGGCAGCAAGAGGTTCAATACGGTGAAGAGCCCCCTTAGGGTTCTGTCTGACCATTTCGGGCCTCAAGCTCTGCTTTCCACGGAGCGAGGAGCATGTCACTGATACGGGTACCCCCAATTCAAAATCAGAAAAACAATGGGAAAAGTTTGACGACAAACGAGTCATGTCAGACCAAAATATAGCAAAAGAGACTGTAGGGAATAAAGACTCTAGAGCAAATAGTGGGCCATGGGAGCCTTTCAGGGATGATAAAGGGGCGGAAGAGAATAGGGACCTCTCTGATGCCCCAAGAGCGGGAGCCCAGGGGAGAGATCTGTGCCCCTCCCTGCCTCCCCCATTTGAGGAAGTTCTGGGAACACCTTGGGTGGGAAAGACAATGAGGTCACCTTGGAAAGGAAGAATCTATCCCGGGGATCCTTGGGGATCCTCGTTGCCCTTTACCGGCCCGACTCAAGCCTTTCCTATAAATGTTAACCTGGGGGGAATAGGCCAGCAGCCTGGTACCCCTGGGAGGCCAATGATTTAAAAGAGCTCCAAAAGACAGTGGCAGAGGATGGCCCGAACTCCCCGTGGGCAGAAACTATTCTCCAGGGCCTGGCTCATTAACCTTGTACGACCCAAGACTGGAAGATGCTATGTAAGGCAGTGCTCCCCAGCAACACCTATATCAAATGGTGTGCCTTTCTCAAGGAAGAGTGTCATGCTCAGGTAGACAGAAATCAAGCTGCCAGCCCTGCTATCCTGGTGACTTTCGGGATGTTGTCAGGGACGGCAGATCAATGGACTACAGGACCTCAACAGGCCACCATTCCTGCTCCTTAATACAGATCAGGTACGGTCTATATGCCTGGCTGCCTGGAAAAAGCTTGCAGAGGGCCCCAGTGAGCCCCATATATCGGGCATCACTCAAAAAAATAATGAAGACCTCTCCACCTTCATAGATCGGGTGGAAAAGAGTATACAGAGAAAATTCCCTCTGGGGCCCCTGAGAGATCAATTTGTTAAGCTATTAGTCTGGGAAGGGATGAACTCAGACCATAAGTTGGCTTGCGCAGGACAGAAAGACCGCTCTATGGAGCGATGGATTATAACCACCAAAGACGTGGGGACCCAGAGCCATCAGACCCGCTCTATTTCAACTGCCCTTCAGGCTCAGACTGAAGCCCTTACCGAGGCGATGACCAAGGCCCTCTCCGCTATGACGGCATCTGGGGAGACCACATCCAAGGGACCCCACAGCCCTATATGGGTGCCAGCAAGGAATCTTAAATTTACACCACAGGAGAGAGGTCAAATCTCAAAATCTGACACCGATTAAAGAGACACTCACATATTGAGCCCAAGAACAAAAAGTTCCTGAGGCCATCTTTTCTTCCCTTTCCGATCATCGATGCGGCGACCCTGGTGGACACTGCTCCTGGCAATCGTCAGATTACCTATCCTCTCCTTGCTGACCTTCGTCATTGCCACGGCTGTGCAACAGCTTTTAGTCTTTGAAGCCTGGGTTTAACGACACACAAGGCCATCACCCATGAGGGTACAACAGTGTCAGCATCCGTGCTGAGAGTTCAACAAGCTCAGACCGTTGAGGTTATAAACATATCCACTGCCTCTGCTCAAGGATTTCAAACCAGCTCGAACACCTGAGATCTGCCATAATGTGACTCCAACAACAACTTGATCTCCACGACAGAGCGATTGAGATGTTGAGTGTCTTGGCGCGCACAGACTGCGATGTGAGATACCCCAGCTTTTGTCTGACAGCTTTTCCAGTGTTAAAAGAGACTCTTAGGTGAAAAAGGGAGCAACGGATCTATGGGACTGGGTACAAAGTCCATTTACCTGGTTTTAAAAATGCCTTCTATTTGCTTGTTTTTGTTATTCTGCTTGTTGTAATGTTAAAGGTAAAAAAAATCTCACAGCCCACAATAGGCGCTTACAGCAAAAAATAGTTATGCTTGCCCAGGTCATGGAAAAGGAGCCCCACGTTAGGCACCCACAAAACCCCTGGATTAATTTAGCCCTTCAAGAGATTAACCGAGACAGATAAAGAGTTCCAGATGCCCACCATCTAGAGAGATTCCGCCTAGCCCCCAAGAGGTGGCTGGATAGCCAATGATGGGTAAGACCCTCAGAGGAGGGCAACCTAAGACAGGCACAGCCACGAGAGGGGCTGGCGAGGCTGGAGGTTGGCCGCCTACAGCTTTACGCCTTGCTCTACAGAACATCAATACAAATGTCTTGAGGCCTTGAATAAAATAAAGGGGTAGATGTGGGGCCCTAAATGGGAAACCTTAAAAAAGATGGGTGAGTTTTGCGGTCGGAAACTAAGATGGCGTCTGGCGGAAGAGATAGGGGCATGGTCTATGTTAAAGTTTTTGATTGGCTCTTGATTTCCGTGCATGTGGACAGTGCATGAGCACCATAGACTCCTGTTATAATGAAGGCACATGATGATTTGACCTTTAACGTGATTGGTGCAACTATGGCAAGTCCCTTGCAAAACCCCCTTGCTTGCCTATATAAACCAAGAGTTTGTGGCAATAAAGTGGAACTGCCTAGATGGAACTCCTGTCGCATCTGTCTGTCTCTTGCTCGCTGAGGGGCTGGGTTGGCGGACAGCAGGCTCACCTCTCCTCGGGACCCCTCGGCTTTGCTGAGGGAAGTTTCACTGCCTCTCTTTCTGCAGAGCACCCCCTGCAAGGTTCTTCGAAAAGATCAACAGAATTGACAAACTTACACCTCCATGAACCAAGAGAAAAGAGAAAAGACAAAGTACTAAAATCAGAAATGAAAATGGGGACATTTACTACTAATTCTACAGAACTGAAAAGGATTTAAAGAGTACTATCAACAACTGCATGCCAAAAAATTGGATAACCTAGATGAAATGGAAAATTTTCTAGAAATACAAAATTTACCAAGACTTTATAGGATCAATTCATTATTGGATGAAGATGGTAAAAAAAAAAAAAAAAAAAAAAAAACAAGACTAAATCACTAAAGAAACAGAAGACCTGAATAAACCTATAACTGGTAAGGAGAGAGTGAATCAGTAATCAAAAATCTCCCAAAAAAGAAAACTGAAATTACAAAAACAGCTATATAGATAGCGTCAAAAAGAATACAATACATAGGAATTAATGAAGGCAGTGAAAAACTTGTACCATGAAAACTACAAAACACTGCTGAAACAGAAGACATAAATCAATGGAAACAACTCATGTTCATGGATTAGGAGACTTAACCTGTTAAAATGTCAATACTACACAAAATGATCTACAGAGTCAACACAGTCTCTATCAAAAATCCTAAGGATATTTTTGCAAAAACAGAAAAACACATGTATCTCAAGGGACCCTGCCTGAATAGCCAAAACAATATTGAAAAAGATGCACAATCTGGAAGATAACAAATTCCTTGATTTCAAAACTTGACTATACACAAATGAGAACTAGAAGGACATGTCAAATGGTAAGCTGCTTGTGATTATGAATGACTTTGTTTTTTGCTTATGTTTTTTGTTTCTCGATTGTGCATGTTAACTTTTAAGAAGTAAACATTATTTTAAAAACTTAAAAAAAAAAAACTTTACTATAAACTTAACAGTCATCAAAGCAACACGGTTCTGGCATGAAGACAGACATGTAGACCAATGGAATAGACAGCCCAGAAATAAACCTTCTTGTATACGATCAAATGATTTTTGACAAAGTTGTCAAGACCAATTAAAGGAGAAAGGTGACTCTTTCAACAAATGGTACTGGGAAAATGATCTCCATATGCAAAAGAATGAAATTAGACCCTTACCTATCCCATATACAAAAAGTAACTCAAAATAGATCAAACACTTAGAAGAAAACAGCACAAAAGCTTCCTGCCATTGAATGTGTTAATGATATCTTGGATATGACACCAAAGGTACAGGTTACAAAAAAATACACTGGACTTCAAGAAAGCTTTAAAATTTTGTGCATCAAAAGACACTATCCACAGAGCAAAAAGGTGAACCACAGAATGGGAGAAAACCTGCAAATCATGTATCTGATAAGGGATTAATCCAAATTATACAGAGACCTCCTAAGATACAACAACAAAAATAACTAAATTCAAAAATAAGCAAAGGACCTCAGAGAAGATATACAAATGGTCAATAAGCACATAAAAAGATCCTCAACATCACTAATCATTAGGGAAATACAAATCAAAACCCATTAACTTGGATAATATCAAAACACACAAAACCAAGTGCTGGTGAGGATGTGGCGAAATTGGAACATCTGCACACTGCTAAAGAGAGTATCAAATGGCACAGTCAATATGAAAAACTATGAAATTTCCTCTAAAAAATTAAAAATAGAATTACAACATGATCAGCAATTCCACTTCTGGGTATATACTCAAAAAAAAAGGGAAAGTAGGATTCAAATGGATATGTGTATACCCATGTTTGTAGCTCTTAAGCCCCTTGGACAGCAAGGAGATCAAACCAGTCAATCCTAAGGAAAAACAATCATGAATATTCATTGGAAGGACTGATGCCAAAGCTCCAATACTTTAGCCACATGACACAAAGAGTCGACTCACTGGAAAAGACACTGATGCTGGAAAAGACTGAAGGCAGGAGAAGCGGGTAACAGAGAATGAGATGGTTGTGTAACAGAGCACAACTTCTGAACGAATGACATAGCCCAAGGACACAACATAAAATGGATTAGAATCAAATGGGACCAACATGGCAGAAAAGACTAGACCTTGATCCTCAATTAGCAAGCGATGTGACACACCGAGAAGTGCCAGGGCAGTCCCAAGGCACTGTTAAAAGACCAAGGAGTGGGTAGTGGCCCCAATCCTGGAAATCTCCACCCCTTCCCAAAAACAGCCAGAATAATGCTCCCACTCACCAGCATGTGAAATTACCCAGCCTACAAAACCTAACCACACCAAATTTCAGGGCTGCAACTTGCCTTCTGGGATGGCCCACAGTCAGTCTGTGGAATGTGCTTCTCTCTGTATCTGAATAAATCCACTTCTTACCTATCACCCGGTCTCTCACTGAATTCTTTCTGTGATGAGACATCAAGAACCTGAGCTTCAATTAGATCCTGAAACCAGGTATCATGGGTTTTGGCTGGGTTTGAGTCCCAGCCATCGGGGTTCAAATCCCAAGCAGAGTTTTAGCTGGGTTCAAGCCCCAGCCACATGGGTTCGAGTCCCAATCTGTGGTAAACAGTTTCAGTTGGATGGCATCACTGATTCAATGGACATGAGTTTAAGCAAACTCTGGGAGATAGTGAAGGACAGGGAAGCCTGGCGTGCTGCAGTCCATGGGGTCGCACAGAGTCGACTGAACAACACATTCACATCAGTATTATAACAGCCAAAACATGGAAGGAACCCAAGTGTCCACTGACAGATGAAAGAATAAGTAAAATACGATACATACAAACAATGGAATGTTACTCAGCCTTAAAAAGAAAAGAAATTCTTCAATGTGCTACAACATGAATGAATTTTGGAGACATTATGCTAAGTGAAGTAAACCAGTCAGAAAAAGACAAATACTGTATGGTTCCACTTAGACAAGGTACTTAAGGTAGTCAAAATAAAAAACCAGAGCAAGTATAATGGTGGTTGCCAGGAGCTGGAGGGAAAGGAGAATGTTGAATTATTGTTTATTATTGTTTGATAGGTATAGAATTTCAGTTTTATAAGACAGAAAGTTTTGGGGATGGATGGTAGTAATGGCTGCACAACAATGTAAAAAAAAAAAAAACATAAAAGGGCACATAATGTAAATTTACAAATTTTACAAAATCTGAGAAGAATTCTAACAAACATTTATTGAATATCCACTATGTACCAAATGAGCCCTGGTGCTCAGATGGTAAAGAATCTGCCCGAAATGCAGGAGACCTGAGTTCAATCCCTTGGTCAGGAAGATCCCCTGGAGTAAGAGACGGCAACCCACTCCAGTACACTTGCCTGGAGAATTCCATGGACAGAAAAGCCTGGTGGTCTACCGTCCATGTGGTCACAAAGAGTCAGACACAACTGATCGACTAAACACTTTCACTTTTCATGTACCAAATAGCGGTGTAGGTGCTACAAATACAAGATATATAAATGTACCCTCAAAGTACCAATAATTGTGAAATTATTTCCTAATCTCTCTTCTTGGACAATCTTGTGTATAGACTATCCTACTAATTACTACTATGATGACTGATAGTAACTAAGACTGCCCCAAGAGTCCCATTCCTTGGTGGACACAGCTTGTATAATACTCTTTCTTAAGAGTGAGGATTTGCAAATATAAAGGGATATCTCTTTGATGACTGTTACATGTCATGGCACAAGGAACTATGCAGATGCAATTAAGGTCCCTAATAAGCTGACAACCAAAAACGGTATTCATCCTGGATGAACCTGTCCTAAACAAGGAAACCATAAGAGATTTGAAGTAAAAACACTTTCTGTTGGCCTTGAAGAAACAAACTACCATGCTGTGGAGAAGGCCACATGGCAGGGATCAGCAACAGGACTCTCAGAGCAGAAGGCCTCACTAAGTCCTACAACTATAAGGACCTAAATTCTATCAACCACCAGAGATAACAACCCTGATCAATACCCTGATTTCAGCCTGGTGAAAACCTAACCCAACTAACCAATGCCCAGATTCCTGACTCACAGAAATTAAGATAATAATTTTGAATTGTTTTAAGCCACTATATTTCCAGTAGTTTGTTACACAGTAATAGAAAACTATCACAACTACCAAATCTGAATGTTCAAATGTGTTATCCAAATGCCTATTTGGTTTTTCCACATGGGTTTCTTGTAGGCACTTCAAAGTCAGTGCTTCTAAAATGCAATTCATAATCTTCCTACCATGCTTCCTATCTTAGTAAACAGTACCACACAATACACCAAGTTTCTCAAATCTGAGAGCTGAGACTCATCTCTTGACACTTCCTTTATTCCCTTCCTTTAATCCTCATTTAGCCAGTCAGATTGATAAAAGTGAGAATAATAATTGGACATACACAACTCAACTCTATCCTTTACCTGGGAACAGGCTTGTTAGAGAGTACAAGAATTTTCCTCTGCATCAGCATGCCAAGAGTTGGTCGGGGGACTCCCTTTGCAGATGGGTGTAACCAACACTGCCTGGCACTGAGTGGGGGGTGGGGGGCGGGGGGGGGGGGGGTTGGGGGTGGTGGTAGTGTGTGTATGTTCAGTCGTGTCCAACTCTTTTGTGACCCCATGGACTATGGCCCACCAGGCTCCTCTGTCCATGGCATTTTCCAGGCAAGAATACTGAGTGGGTTGCCATTTCCTACTCCCTGAGATCTTTTCAACCCAGGGACCAAATCAGAGTCTCCTGTGTCTCCTGCTCTGCAGGCATATTCTTTATCACTGAGCCAACGGAGAAGCCTAATTCTGGGATTTAGAAAGCAAGCTCCTTGAGTCTCCAACCTCACACTGTGAATACAGACATACATTTACACACAAACATTTATATATTTCATAAACAGTTTGGTCTCTACCTTCCCTCTTCTATTTCTCATGTTGCTCAGAAAACAAGGAGGGAAGAAAAGTGTATTCATGCCAACACTAAAATCTAGGTAGAATAAAAAACAGGATTAGGAGTACTAACTGACCAAGATTAGTCTATCAGATAAGGTCATCAGCGAGAGCTGTCTGCAGATGTTTGAACACTGGACATTTGAACAGAGACCTAAATGAAGAGCCCTGGGAAGACCCACGCAAAGATCTAAAGAGCATTCATGGCAGCAGAGGCAGGTAAGATGGATCTATTGTTGGAACAAATGTGGCGTGTTCAAAGCCCAGCAAAGAGGCCATTGTGGCTAAGCTGAAAAGAACAAAAGAAGAAAATATAGAGGATGAGGTCAAAGAGGAGGAGGAACCAGTCTGGTCATGAAAAGCCTTGTGGGCCATTTTAAAAGCTTTGAATTTATTTTGAGTTTGATGGTGTGGTAGATTATATTTTCCAAAATACAGAGAGGTCATGTTATCTCTCAACCCACATACTCTCCTGCAATAAGACGTTGCCATTCCCACATCAAAAAGTCTAATCTTTTCATTTTCTTTCAACGAGGCAGATTTTGTGACCGTTTTGACAAATAAAATATGGCAGAAGGGACACTCTGCCGGTTCTAGCCACAGCCTTAATTGGTCTGATAAGTTTTTCTTTCCCTCCTCCTTGGAAGCCTGCTGCCATGTAAAAAGTGTGATTATTCTGAGACCACCATGCTGTGAAAAGCCCAAGTCACATGGAGACATTCTAAAGAATGAGATGCCATGTGGAGAGAGAGACCAAGAAGCAATGAAGTGTCAGACATGTAACTGAAGAAGTTGTATTGGGAGGGATTCTCCAGCCCCAGCCAACCCAGCCAACACTTTGTAAAATACAGTTGAACCCATCATGAATTCCTGACTTCCAAACTGTGAGCTACAATTTCTTATAAAAGGCATTTTAAGGTATAAAGCTTTAGAGTACTCTGCTATGCAGCAGTAGATAATGAAAAAGAGGGAAAGAAGACATTTAAGGGATGTAAACAAGGGAGCAACATGATCTATGTTTTCTAAAGAGTCTTCTTGGTGCTGGAGTTAGAAGATAGCCTAGGCAAGAGAAAATGGTAGCTTAAATTAGGCTAACACAAGTACAAGAGAAGTAGTGAGAAGACATTATAATAGATTTGGAAGATGGGGGCTTGTTTAAAATGGTAAGTTGATTCTGAAGGTCACTTCAAAGAAAAAAATTGTGAGAATACCAAATAACTTTCTGAAAAATAATCGGAGGAGACTTACATTATCAAGTACTTTAAACATACTATCAAGCTCTTTAACAAAACCAAAGTATTATAACCATAAACTAGTTATAATCATAGAACAGATTTAATATGTACACAGAAAGTTAATATGATAAAAGTTAATATTTCAAATCAGTGTTAAAAGAAAGGCTTATCAATAGAACATTACCAGATTAACTGGCTAAAAAAAAAACTTATACCAAATTTTAAAATACGTGTGTGTGAGAGAGAGACAGACAGACAGAGAAAGAAACAGAAAGGAGAGAAAAATTAAGAACCTAATACTAAAAAAGAAAAAAAAGTCATAAAACTACTAGGAAAAATACTAAATAATAATCTCATAATATTTGGATAGAACAGAGTTTTTCCTAAATAAGAAAATCCAGAAGCCATTAAGGAAAAAAACACCAATTTATTTACCTACAGGAAAACACTGAAATTCTGCTTTTATTTATTTATTTTAAATTTTAAAATCTTTAATTCTTACATGCGTTCCCAAACATGAACCCCCCTCCCACCTCCCTCCCCACAACATCTCTCTGGGTCATCCCCATGCACCAGCCCCAAGCATGCCGCACCCTGCGTCAGACATAGACTGGCGATTCAATTCTTACATGATAGTATACATGTTAGAATTCCCATTCTCCCAAATCATCCCACCCTCTCCCTCTCCCTCTGAGTCCAAAAGTCCGTTATACACATCTGTCTTTAAAAGAAAAGACACTACTGACAAAGAAAACGACAAGTAACAGGAAGTAAAAGAATGTACAACAACTAGCCACTAAAATGCTTACATACTAATATAGTATGACTGTATTATATATAAATTAATAAGACTATCCAATGGAAAAACCAAAGAAATATGAAGCAATCATAGAAGATGAGTAGTCAATACATTATACAAAAATTTGTGTTCCATTTCACTAATAATTTTTAAAGTACATAATAAAATGAAACTATTTTTGTGACTACATTTTTCCAAATTAAAGTTACATACTACTGGAACACATAAAAAAGAAATGACTGCCTGGTGTGGGTATACTTTTTAAAAAATTTTTTAAAGATAAATTGTATTTGAGAGGTAAAAATGAGTTAATTTTTTCCTTTCTCTTTTGGAGTTTCTCTTACTTTTAATTGGTAAGTATCACTTTCCCAATTGGGAAAAAAATAAAGTTTTTGAACACTTCATGCTACCTTATGTAAAATGTTGGATATTATTGCAGAAATGTAAAGGGTCTAAACTACATGAAAAAAATAACCTTTTAATATGATCTGTATTAAACTGTTAGCTACTTAAGATAGAAGATTTCAACAAGAGGATTTAGAAGGCATAATATTAAGCATAGTACAGTGAACAATAGATTATTTGTTCCTAGCTGCACTCAGAAAATTCTTCAAAAGGTCATAGGCTAAAATCTTTGCCTCTGTGTACATTTTAACCACTTTCTAAAAGGGTCCTCAGACCATGATGCGGTTGGGGTTGACATTAGAATTCACTTAGTGTAAGTCATCTAAATGAGAGAAAAAGCAAAGAAAATATCATACTGGGGGAAAAGCAACTAGAAAAGAATCATGCTTTGAAAAAATAAATTAGCTCTAGATACCAAGTAACAAACATAAATCAAGAAAATCTATCAAACATTTATACTGATTATATTAACATAATTCCCAAAGTGGACTCTGCACCACTGGGATATAATATCACTTTATATGGCACCTAGTAAACTTAAAATTTTTTAAGTTCTACATTCACTTTGAGTGTGAAAGTGTTAGTCACTCAGTCATGTCCAAATCTTTGCGACCCCATGGCCTATAGCCTGCCAGGCTCCTCTATCCATGGGATTTCCCAGGCAAGAATACTGGAGTGGGCTGCCATTTTCTTCTCCAGGAGATCGTCCCAACCCAGGGATTGAACCTGGTCTCCTGGACTAGCAGAAACATTCTTTACTGCTGAGCCACCAGGGAGGGATATTCACTTTAACATGTGATATAAAATATATAATTAGCACTATGCTCACAAAGACACTATTCCTTTGATAAGGCTAAGTGAACAAGGTAAGCCCATTTAAAGTTAAGCTAAGAAAGGACACAAGATATGGCTAAACTAATAGTACATAAATGATTAATAAAGGTGGAAAATACTGTAATAACATCCTGAAATTTAATACTGAGTTCACAAAACAGATTATCAAACAATTAACTGTTTTGTGTTTTTGTAGCAGTCATTATAGGACTACATGGCCACTTGGCAGCAAGGAGATTAACATGGAGCTAAACCAATTTAGGACTTCCTGGTGGCTCAGACCGTAAAGCGTCTGCCTACAATGCGGGAGACTAGGGTTCAATCTCTGGGTTGGGAAGATCTCCTGGAGAAGGAAACGGCAACCCACTCCAGTA
This sequence comes from Ovis aries, assembly GCF_016772045.2. Classification (NCBI taxonomy): domain Eukaryota; kingdom Metazoa; phylum Chordata; class Mammalia; order Artiodactyla; family Bovidae; genus Ovis; species Ovis aries. The sequence goes on from NC_056064.1 coordinate 18,586,940, forward strand.
TTCTTGTCTGGAAAATCTCATGGGTGGAGGAGCCTGGTAGGCCACAGTCCATGGGGTCAAAAAGAGTCGGACACGACTGAGCGACTTCACTTTCAAACCAATTCTACCAAGGAGTGAGTTTCTTTTTCTTTTTTTTTTTTTTTTAAATCTTTAATTCTTACATGCGTTCCCAAACATGAACCCCCCTCCCACCTCCCTCCCCATAACATCTCTCTGGGTCATCCCCATGCACCAGCCCCAAGCATGCTGCATCCTGCGTCAGACATAGACTGGCGATTCAATTCCTACATGATAGTACACATGTTAGGAGTGAGCTTCAAATCATCCTTCTCCCTAAGCACTTTTGGCTTCCCCGGTCGCTCAGTCAGTGAAGAATCTGTCTGCAAAGCAGGGGATCTGGGTCCGATCCCTTGGTCAGGAAGATCCCCTGGAGAAGGAAATGGCAACCCATAGAGGAGCCTGGTAGGCTACAGTTCATGGGTTCACCAACAGTTGGACACAACTGGGCTACTAAACCATCAAACACTTCTGGCTTTTGGTTTCTTCCTCCCTTCCTCCTATTCTGAACTTAGACTATCCAAGTATTTCCATACATAGAAGTCTCTGGTTCACAAATAACCTGTTTATACCAGTAATTCCAAATACTAACGAAGTTCCCAAAGCAGATTCCCAAATGCCCCTTCCAGATTCTCCAGATATACTACCAAGGCAGGGGAAGATTTACTTCTGTCAAACATAAACTTGGATCACACTGTTCCCATAAAATATGCTGGCTCTTCTTTTCCCTTCCACTCCCTTCCCTTCAGTAAATAATTCAGTATGAAAGCCATTAGGAGGGGTAGAGCAAGGCAGGGATCTCTGAGGGGGGAGAAGCAGGAGCCTGAGCAGGATGAGTAAGAGATTCGTGTAGGGGAAATGGAGCATAAGCAGGGTGAAGAGGGTGTCCACCTGTAGACAGCAGCCCAGCAGAGGGTGTCAAAGAGCACGAATGGAGAAAGGAAAGAGAGGGTAGCCAGGCATAGGATATTAGCATCTAAACAGAGTGAGAAGGGTGAGAGCAGGCCACAGAGGATGTCAGAGCTGCAATGGGATAAGGGGCGGGGGGGGGGAGGGGGGGGGGGGGGTGCATAAGGAGGATAGCCCAGCCCAAAGATGGGTTTCAAAGCCGGAGTGAGACAGAGACGAGAGTGGGGCTAGCAAGGGGTGCTGGACACTGGTGCTGGGCTTCTACTTGCTAAGAGAGGAAGTGTTCTAGCACAATCCGAGCGGGGTGAGAAGGATGACCACACAGGGAAGCAGGACAAGGTGGACAATATGAGCCTGAGCAAGGAAGCCAGAGCATCCACATAAAGTGAGGGTGGGGGTTGAAAATAAGGGGTGTTGGAGCCCAAGGAGAGTGAGAAGGGCATCTGTGCTTGGGAGCAAACAGTGACAGAGAATGACAGTGCTGGGAGATTGGTTACATAAAAGGGGAATAATCAAAGAAGCAGGCACATTAAAAATAATGAAAGCTAAGCTTCTATCAGAGAAAGAAATTACAAATAACGAAAGCGAGAAAACTACAAAAAGCCTTCATGTTGAAATAAAATCAGAGGCAACAGAAACAGACTTTTCAATAGAGACAGATGGAAATAAATATTGATACACACACACACACACACACACACACACACACACACACACCCACACACACCCAGAATGTGCGGACAGGAACTTATCTATTCCCTAACTCCATCCACTAAGAATACTCAAACAATGAAAACTCACTGGAAATGAGTCCACCTAGCCCCCTGTATCTTGGTTTCTAAGGAACCCTTCTCTAAAAGAAACCAGGGCTCCTTAGGGAAACAGCTGATGATTCCAGCTCTGAAACACAAGGAAGATCCAAAGAAGTCTGGAACATCGTGTTATTTTAGAAAGAAAGGAAATGCTCAAAGAATGATGGAGACATGTCCAAAGGACACAGAAGCCAGACTAAGGAGGCTCTCCCTGGCCAAATCTGTAATAATGTGAGCAAAAAATAATGATAAACCTATTATCACCCACTGGATAAGAGAAACAGTCTGTACTCACAGGAATCCTTGAATAAACTAAAAGCTTGATGAAGAATGGGCTATTTACAGTTTCTAAGCATACCCATACAGTGTGTGTGTGTTTATAAGGGCAAAGAGTAACTTTATAATGAAGAAGCTTGGCTCATCATCTTAATCAAGTTACCAAAGTTAGCATCGTCTACAGCTAGACCATCTAAACTGTGTCATTTGATGGATATAAGGGTACAGCATTGCATCTGAATCCCTATCAAGCATGTATAACATAAAGTTAACCATGAGGAAACGCTAACAAATTCAAACTGAGGAACAGTCTACAAAAATTAGCCAGATGATGTTTCAGAGTGGAAGAGACAAGAGAGACACAACAACTAATTGTAACATGATTCTGGATTGGATTCTTCTGATATAAAGGGCATTACTGGGAAAAATGCGGCCTCAGAATTAGGTGGTAGTATTAAGGCATCAATGTTAATTTCCTGATTTGGACAGGTATATTGTGGGTAGTGCAATAAACATTTTAATTTGCAGGAGAGGCAGTGAAGTATTCAGGACATAATCAGCAACTTACACTTAAATGGTTCAAGAAACAGACTCTGTGCTTTACTCATAGTTTTTCTGTAAGCTTATGACTGCTTCAAGATTTTGAAAAAAGATTTAAAATCTGACTGAGCTCTGATTCAATACAGGCTAAACGTCAGGTTTGAAGGGGCAGGAGGAGAGTCCAATACATTTACAACAGCATTTCCATAAGGAACAAGTATCTGAATTTCACACAGACTTACAAGTGTCCGCATATAAACTAGTCACAGGCTGAGGACTCTACTGCCCCTAGTAATAATTCAGCTTTCTGAAATCTGATGCTCAAACTCAGTTTTCAGGAAAGAAAAGTACCTCTGGAACCTACAAAATAATTTTGTTCTGAAACACAAACAAAAATCCCCTCACTCTTAATTTATAGAGAAGGCCCATGCTCTCTACCCATAAGTGCTAAAGCCCAGCAATCATTTATTATTTAATGAAAGATATAACCACATACAAGTAAAATAAATATGTCTACAAATAATACCTTTTATTTATTCACTTTTCTTTGAAGACTTAAAATCACAAAATTAGTATTATTATACACAAGAGGAAAATCATAAATTTCTCTACAGCAGGAAACATCAAACTTAAGAATTAAATCACACATAACATGTCCCAACATGCCCCAATTTGTGACAGCCCTTTCCCAATGTGCATTTCCTCTACACATTAATCAGGCCTCCTCTAGGCAGGAGGATATAATAATCAACCCTTGAGAAAAACAGTCCCTTTCTTCTGACACCAGCATTGTAATTTTAAGATTTCTTTCCCATCCTATATAGAGAGTCACACTGACCTGAAGGCTCACTCTGTACACGCATACCTGACCAAAACATCTTTGATGAACTTTATGGATATGATCCATAATCTTTTGTCTCAAAAATGCATAATACTACATCTCTAGCTCTTAACCTGTTCAGTTCAGTTACATCCGACTCTTTGCGACCCCACGGATTGCAGCACGCCAGGCCTCCCTGTCTATCACCAACTCCTGGAGTTTACGCAAACTCATGTCTGTTGAGTCAGTGATGCCATCCAACCATCTTGTCTTCTGTCGTCCCCTTCTCCTCCTGCCTTCAATCTTTCCCAGCATCAGGGTCTTTTCAAATGAGTCAGCTCTTCACATCAGGTGGCCAAAGTATTGGAGTTTCAGCTTCAGCCCTTCCAATGATTATTTAGGACTGATTTCCTTTAGGATGGACTGGTTGGATCTCCTTGCAGCCCAAGGGACTCTCAAGAGTCTTCTCCAACACCACAGTTCAAAAGCATCAATTCTTCGGTGCTCAGCTTTCCTCACAGTCCAACTCTCACATCCATACATGACCACTGGAAAAACCATAGCCTTGACTAGACAGACCTTTGTTGGCAAAGTAATGTCTCTCCTTTTTAATATGCTGTCTAAGTTGGTCATAACTTTTCTCCCAAGGAGCAAACGTCTTTTAATTTCATGAGTGCAGTCACCATCTGCAGTGATTCTGGAGCCCCCAAAAATAAAGTCTGACACTGTTTCCACTGTTTCCCCATCTTATTTGTCATGAAGTGATGGGACCAGATGTCATGATGTTAGCTTTCTGAATGTTGAGCTTTAAGCCAACTTTTTCACTCTCCTCTTTCACTTTCATCAAGAACCTTTTTAGTAGTTCTTTGCTTTCTGCCATAAGGGTGGTATCATCTGCATATCTGAAGTTATTGATATTTCTCCCAGCAATCTTGATTCCAGCTTGTGCTTCATCTAGCCCAGCGTTTCTCATTAGAGTTACATACTCTGCATGTAAGTTAAATAAGTAGGGTGACATTATACAGCCTTAACATATTCCTTTCCCTATTTGGAACCAGTCTGTTGTTCCATGTCCAGTTCTAACTGTTGTTTCCTGACCCGCATACAGATTTCTTAACCAGTAGAACCTCAGAAAGCTTCTGAGTGTCTGTCTCCCAGGTTATAATCCTCAATTGGCTTGAATAAAATTTTCTTTTGTTCTCCACTTGATTGTTAACTGAATTTTCATCTACATGCATTATTACAACAGACTGAGATTTATAATCTAATGGGAACTACAATCTAAAAGTATCTGATCCAATATCCTCTAGCATCCCCAAGTTTAAAAAATTTTTTATTTATTTTTGGCTGCACTGGGTCTTCATTGCTGCTCATGGGCTTTCTCTTGTTGTGGAGAGCGAAGGCTACTTTCCAGTTGGGGCGTGCAGGTTTCTCATTGCAGAGGCTTCTCCTGTTGCAAAGCATGGGCTCTAAGGCCCATGGGCTCAGTAGTCGTGGTGCACGGGCTTATTTTCCCTGTAGCATGAAGAATCTTCCTGGACCAGGGATCGAACTCACGTCCCCTGCATTGCAAGACAGATTCTTAACCACTGGACCACCAGGGAAATCCCTCTAGTACCCCCAACTTTAAGTTGAAAGTAGAAAACATTGAGCTATTATTTTCTGATTAAATCTGAAAAATATAAAAAGGACAAAGAAAGTGGGGAAAGTGAAAGAAAGCAGCATTAAAAATGCCAAACTAACAAGCCCAAATGTGGGAAATCTCAACTTACAATAGAAACAATGTACCAATGTTAATCAGGTACAAGCTTGATTAATCTATACTTCTAAATATATTTGATATACTGGACTGGAAGAAGATGATTCCACTGATTGAGCTGGGGGCAGTCAGTGTCTGAAATGGCTCCCAAGGAGCCACACCTCCTGACATTCACACCTCCTACATTCCTACCAGTGTTGGTCATTCTAACCACTAGAACACAGCAGACATGATAATGTCTCTCTTCTGATGTTAGTAATAGGTTATCTCTTCTGATGTTAGTAATAGGTTATCAATGATGGAGGATTTCATCTCCAACTGGCATGTTTTATCCATCCCTCACATCCCTCAATCCCCACTTCTTCACTGCTTGCTCTACAGGAAGCCAAAAGCCACGTCATGAGGACACTCAGGAAGCCTACAGAGAGGTCCACATGGCAAAGAACTAAGGTCTCCTGCCAACAATCAGGGGGGTGAACTTAGAAGCACATCCTCCTGCCAGTATTTCAGATGCCTGCAAGTGCAGCCAACAGCTTGTCTGCAACCTCAAGAGAGACACTGAACCAGAGGCACCGAGGCACTCAGCTAAGTCACTCTCATAGTCCTGACCCACAGAAACTGTGAGATAATAAATGTCTGTTGTTTTAAGCTGCTAAGTTTTGAGGTAATTTGTTTTGCAGCAATAGATAACGAATGTGTTGTAGATCTAAGTGCTGAGGGTTAAAGAGCACCAATCACAGCTCCCCAAGAGAAAACAACTAAAGACTCTGTCCTAACAGATCATTGCTGGCTAGAGAAAAGGTATATGAAAAGGGGAATATTTAAATTCTAATCAAAAGACCACTCCCAATTCCCCTGAAGGAGCACAACCGAGCAAATGCCTTAGTAAGGAAAAAAGCAGAGTATTTCTTGCATATGAAATCCCACATCCTTCCTAGCTTCTTGGTTACCTGGAATTTCTATTACCCATTTCAGTTTTTTTTTTAAGACTAGGTAAGTACTTTCTATATGTCAAACACTATGCTGGGTGCTGGAGATAAAAGCATTAAGCAGTTAAGCGTGATCTCTGCCTTAGCAATACTTTTCAAACAGCAACATTTCTATACTGTGAGGGAAATTTTTAGTAATAGAAGATTCTATGGACGTATTGTCTTATTGTACCATTAACACAAAACTTTTACTTTTATAAAGTAAATGCTAATAATCAAATGTCTTTTCTATCATCCAATATATCAATATTCTACAAACAACAGAATTATTAGCTAACATGTACCTGGCACAAGTACCAGGCACTACACATATTCTACACTTCGTTTACTCTCACAATTATTTTTATTAATCTCACAATTATTTTTATCCTGATTAAGATCTTTAACCTCTTTCTTTGCCACTCTCTCATTTCCCCACCACTTTCCTCATTCATACTTTCAGGGGTATCATCCCTGACCCAGAGCAGATGTCCCATATATGAATGCTCTGTGAGCCTCCAACAACTATAATTAAACAACTAAATGATAAGTTGTTTAATATCCATCCTTATGTAAGAATGCAAGTCCCATGGGAGCAGGGAAGTCTCTTTCTTATAACCTATGTTATTCCCTGGGATTAAAAGTTTTAAAAGGCAATTAATAGGACTTCCCGGTGGCTCAGTGGATAAGAATCCACCTCCTAACCCAGGAGACACAGGTTCAATCCCTGGTCCAGGAAGATTCCACATGCCACAGAGCAACTAAGCCTGTGGGCCACAACTTCTGAGTCTACTCTCTAGAGTCTGAGAGTCGCAACTACTGAGCCCGTGTGCTCCACTACTGAAGCCCATGGGCCTAGAGCTCATGCTCCACTGCAACGAGAATCCCACGTACCACACCCACAGAGGAGCCTCTGCTCTCCACAACTAGAGCAAGTCCATACACCGCAACAGAGACCCAATGCAAACAAAACCAAAATAAACTTTTAAAAGTCAATTAACAAATGCTTGCTGAATAAAAGAATGAACTAGTGTGTTAACACTCCTGTCTCCCTTAGCAACAACCTCTTTATTACTTAATGCAGTGTTCTTCAAATTATGGACCAAGAACAATAGGTGGTTCCTGCTAGTCTACTACCCAGTCAACAGATAGTTAAGGGACTTCAGAGGAAAACCCAATTAACCGTTTCCTTCATCTATATTTCACAAATTTGAACCATAAAATAATATTGCCACAATAATCCTACTACTTCCTAGTTGAATGAAAACCTCCAAACCATAAACCACCAGCCCCCTTCATCTGCATGTCAGAATCGTGGAACCAGACATATATCTTCCCAGGTAAGCAACTGGGCAGTATTTTTCTGGAGAAACTAGATGCCCAAAGAAAATACTTACATTTGGAGAGCTTCCAACAATGAGCTAGTTTGCCACCAACTCACCCTACAGTAAAGATGATATGCATGAGCTTCCAATTGTCTCACATTTAAGAATAAATATTCAAAGTGGGAACAGACAACCTAGAATCACCAGACACAAAGAAGCCTTGCTAGCAAGAAAGAAAGGGGATCAAGTAAACACACACAAATTAATTCTCAGGGGAAAAAAAAGAGGATTGAGAAGAAAACTTCACACACAAAAAAAGTTAATCATTGACATCCTAAAAGACATCAGGAAAGATTTTAAAGGGTGCAATTTTAAAAAGAGCAAACAAGAATAAAAAAGAACATTGGGAAAGTTAAATATGAGTGTGTGTCATGAGCCCCCAAGACTAACCCCAGGTTCGGTAGTATGCTATAAGGACTCACAGGACGTGACAGAGTCACATTCACAGCTGTGATTTATTACAGCAGAAGGACACAAAGCAAAACCAGCAAAAGGAAAAGGTATAAAATCCAGAGGAAATCAGACGCGAGCTTCCAAGGGACCTCTCCCAGCAGAGTCAGACAGAGCAGGCTAAACTGCTCCAGCAACGGGGCGTGACTACATATGTAAAATATTGTCTACCGGGGAAGTTCATGAGAGACCCAATGCTCACGGTTTTTACTGGGGCTACTTTCTGCCCACCCATACTAAATTACAGACACTCAGATGGAGAGCAGGTGTTCAGCATAAATCTTGTTTTGAACAGTTTAAGCACAGTGAATCACTCTTATTGAGGAATGGTGGGAACCCTTCCAAACCCAAGGTACCAGACACCAGCCAAGGGCCAACTTTGAATCAGACCTTTCTAAGGATAACAGTTCTCAGGGCTTGCTATGTTAACTCTGTACAAATAGAAAAAATAAAAAGGTAAACAGTTGGAAGATATAGTCAAGATACAGTCAACATTCTCTAGGAAATAAGAGAAAATAGGAGAGGAAAACAGTTTTTTAAAAAATCACAAGATCAATTCCAAAATGTGAGAAAAGGAGGGAGGAAAAAAATGAATGTGGAAGAAAGAAATTACCAAAGAAATATCTCAGATCTGAAGAACATGAGTCTCCAAACTGAAAAAGACCCATTAGGTATCCAACTGTGTTAATGCTGAACTGCACAATAGCAAGGACTAAGGAAAAAAATCCCAAGGACTTCCAGAAGAGAAAAAATTTAAAAAGTAGCTCACAACATTATAGGAACCAGAATGTCATTAGATTTAGCAATAATTCCATGATAAACCAGAAGACAATTAAGAAATGATTTCAAAATTCTGAGAAAATTTATTTTCCTTCTAGAACTTAATATTCAGATAAATTATCAAGTAATAAAAAGGTAAGATAAAGGTATTCTCAAACATTCAGAATCTCAAAATTGATCTCTTCTTCACCTTTTTATTCAGCAAGCTGCGGAAGATGTGCTGCAAACTAATGGGATCCACAAAACAGGGAAACCAACATAGGAAAGGAGCATGGGAATTTCCAAAAGGAAAATGAAGGAAGAATCTCAGGCTGAGAGCTAGGCACCTGGCCCAACAAGCAGTCAATCCTAAACAGGAGAATGGGAGGAAGTCCTCTGGAAAAACAATTTCAATGGATAGATTAATAGACTTCACTGTGTGAAAACAGTACTGAAAGAATGTTAATAATATGAAGAATGAGCAACAGGTAAACCAAAAACACCAGGGCTTCCCTGATGGCTCAGACGGTAAAGGATCCGCCTACAACGCAAAAGAACTGGGTTCGATCCCTTCGTTGGGATGATCCCCTGGAGGAGGGCATGGCAAGCCACTCCATTGTTCTTGCCTAGAGAATCCCCATGGATAGAGGAGCCTGGCGGGCTACAGTCCATGGGGTCACAATGAGTCAGACATGAGCGACTAAGCACAGCACACGTAACTGGTAGAGCTCCAAGAAGACAGTTAAATGATATATTTAACATATTGAAAGAAAAACAAATGCCTAGAATTCTATACATCCAATAAAACTATCATTCAAGAATAAGGGGCAAACAAAGACACTGACATTGAAAGACACTGAATGAAAGGAAAATAAGGGCCATTACCACAAGAACCTTCATCAAAGGAAATTCTTAAAAATATGCTGCAAGCAGAAAAAAAATGAACCCAGAAAGTCTGAGATAAGAAAGGAAAAGTTGAAGAAATAGCCACATAATAAAATGACAACATACAGGTAATCACAATGACTACCAATGGTCCAAACTTTCCACTTAGAAGGAAAAATAATACATATGTGCTGTTTATAAGAGATGGACTAACATAAGGGGAAAAAAAGATAAGTGATCAAAGAATGGGAAAAGATTTACCAAGCAAAAATAAAACAAAACTAGAGCAAACAAAGACAAAAAGCACTAAAAATAAAGAGGATTGCTACATAATTGTAAAGTGAAAGAGGAGAGTGAAAAAGTTGGCTTAAAGCTCAACATTCAAAAAACTAAGATCATGGCATCTGGTCCCATGACTTTATGGCAAATAGATGGGTAAACAATGGAAACAGTCAGAGACTTTATTTTCAGGGGCCCCAAAATCACTGCAGATGGTGACTGCAGCCATGAAATTAAAAGATGCTTGCCCCTTAGAAGAAAAGCTATGACCAACCTAAACAGCATATAAAAAAGCAGAAACATTACTTTAACAACAAAGGTCCATCTGGTCAAAGCTATGGTTTTTCCAGTAGTCATGTATGGATGTGAGAGTTGGACTATAAAGAAAGCTGAGTGCAGAAGAATTCATGCTTTTGACTGCGGTGTTGGAAAAGACTCGAGAGTCCCTTGGACTGCAAGGAGATCAAACCAGTCAATCCTAAAGGAAATCAGTCCTGCTATTCATTGGAAGGACTGATGCTGAAGCTCCAATACTTTGGCCACCTGATGCAAAGAACTGACTCACTGGAAAAGACCTCGATGCTGGGAAAGATTGAAGGCAGGAGGAGAAGGGGACAACAGAGGATGAGATGGTTGGATGGCATCACCGATTCAGTGGACACAAGTGTGAGCAAGCTCCTGGAGTTAGTGATTGTCAGGGAAGCCTGGCGTGCTGCAGTCCACAGGGCTGCAAAAAGTCAGACATGACTGATCAACTGAAGATTCAAAATTTAAAAATTCAAGATTCAAATCACTTAGAGGATATCATTTTAAAATCCCTATGTGCCTAATAAACACACACACAAAACTGACACATAAGAAAGTTATAGAGTCCTTCTGCAAAAGAACTAGCTAGTAAAGAACTGAGGCCTCTAGCCATCAGCTGTGTAAATGACCAGGTCAGAAGTAAATCTTCCAGGTCCAGTCAAGCTTTCAGATGAGTGTAGTACAGCAAAGAGCTTGACTACAACTTCATGAAAGACTGTGAACTAGAAACATCTACCTAAGCTGCTACTGGATTTCTCACACACAGAAATGTTATGAGATAATAAATGCTTGTGGTCCAAAATTGCTACATTTGGGGGAATTTGTTACACAGCAATAAATAACTATTATAATACTCAAATTCATAAAGCAAACTTCAAATGTGAAAGCACTGGTATCATACAAATCATATTCACTGGCCACAGGACATTAAGATAACAATTAACAACCAGAAGAAAACTAGAGAAACACTCTGGATGAGTGAGCTATAACTAAAAGAGCATTTAATAATAATACATTTTTAATTTTAAATTGAGATTTTTTTCTAAAATGATTGCTCAAGGAACTCCAAACATTGATTTTTTTCTTTTAAATAGCCAAATGCCTAGGCTTCACTGCTACTGCTGCTAAGTCGCTTCAGTCGTGTCCAACTCTGTGCGACCCCAGACAGCAGCCCACCAGGCTCCCTCATCCCTAGGATTCTCCAGGCAAGAACACTGGAGTGGGCTGCCATTTAACAATGCATGAAAGTGAAAAGTGAAAGTGAAGTCGCTCAGTCGTGTCCAACCCTCAGCGACCCCATGGACTGCAGCCTTCCAGGCTCCTCCGTCCATGGGATTTTCTAGGCAAGAGTACTTCACTAGCCCAATCTTAAAGGGAAATATTTCCCCTCCCTCAAGCAAATTTGGCCTAATTCTTATTCTCAATTATTGGGAAGTAAATTACTTCTTTGATGTCTCGTGCTTTATCGTAAGGTGTTAGTCACTCAGTAGTGTCCAACTCTTTGCAACCCGATGAACAGCAGCCTGCCAGGTTCCTCTGTCAATGGGATTGCCCAGGCCAGAAAAGAGATGAAAATTCTGCAATCTATTCCATAATAGCCATATTTGTTAAATTTTAAAATTCTTTCCAAAAAAATTTAAGTAAAATTATCATCCAAAAAGACTGCCCAAAATATGCCAAGAGTCAGAGCTTAGCACACTTATTTGGCCTTAGGTTACATATACCTAAGAATGCAGGTTATAGCACAGTATGCAATTTCTGCAGAGTTTTACAGTACTGATTAATTCTCACATCTGAAACCTAAAGATGAAAAAACCACTTCAAAAATCCCTATCAAAATGAAATACAGGAAACTGGTAAAAACAAAATAGATTTTTAAAGTATGTGAATTATTTGGGAAATTGTTACTGACAAACCTGGAGTATGGACCATGTATTAAACAAAACAGTACTGTTATCAAAGTTAAATCTTCTGACTTCAGTAACTGTACTATAGTTAAGCAAGAGAAGTCCTTACTTATTAAGACACTTAAGTATTTAGAAATAAAGGAACATGATGCCTACAACTTACTGTCAGATGCCGCCTCTGCATACAAAAGAAAAAAATATATGTGTGTATCTTTATATTATATACACACAAGTATATAGACACATATGGATAGAAAGAGATAACAAATAATAAAACATACAGAAAGAAAAATATAAACAGCCAGTTGTTGTTGTTCAGTCGCTAAGTCATGTCTGACTGCAACCCCATGAACTGCAGCAAACCAGGCTTCCCTATCCTTCACTATTTCTGGAGTTTGCTCAAACCCATGTCCACTGACCCAGTGATGTTATCTAATCATCTCATCTGGGTAAAGACTATACGGGACTTTTTATACTACTGTTGCAACTTTTTCTGTAAGTTTTAAATTATTCAAAATTCTAAAAGTGTATAGGTAACATTGGCAGCCCCAGAATTCCAATGTAGTGTTTATGTACCAGAACAATTTGCCTCCAGGTCATCATTTTAGCTAGTATTTAAATTATATTCGCTTGTAAAAATTATTTTCCTAATACAGTTATTTTAAACCATCAACCAAATGTCTAAATCAACTTATTTTTCTAGTTATATGATGCATGCAGTTAGTGTTAAAAATGAAGACAGATATCCAAACAGAGTCCAAACAGGCACAGATAAATGTTTAAGATGTTTACCTCTGGTGGTCACATTTTTAAAGAACATATTAACAAAATATTAATGACTTTGTTAACTCACTATGCATATGAGTTTGAGCAAGCTCCAGGAGCTGGTGATGGACAGGGAAACCTGGCATGCTACGGTCCATGGGGTCGCAAAGAGTCAGACACGACCGAGCAACTGAACTGATAAACAAAATATTCTTCTACAATTCACAAATTATAAATTTTAATAAATTTTAACTGTGGAAGATAAGTCAGAACAGTCTTTGAAGAATCCAATCCAGGTTTCACCTCTTACCTGAGGCTGAGAAAAGATTTTTTGAATGGCAACAATTCTGTGCATTGGTTATAAAAGGACATTTAAAATAATCCTAAACTCATTCCAGGGAAGGAGAGGCTTTTCAAATAACAGAGTTCAAGAACCTGGCACTGTGCTGAGCTTACTACTTAGTTCAAGCCAGAAGCCTGAGCTCTTTAGTCATGTACCAATGGCCATTTATTACTACCAGGCTGAATGAAAGAGAATTTCATTCATAAAAATAGAAAGCAAAAGATCAAAATAAACTTGGAATCATCACGAAGAGGCAAAGAGGAGGGTCATTCTATTAGCTGTTGTAATTCGTCTGCGTTACCTAGGAAATAAAGGACTACTGATACATAAGGACAGGGAGGACTCTGGAAGCCCAAGGATTCTCTGATATATCTCTTATACACGTGTAATAGTAAAAGTTAATGGAAAATACACACACACAAAGTAACATGTGAATAGGAAGATTTGGGTTACCTCACCAACTGAGGTCCTGTATGAGGGCAAAGGAAACATGGAAAGAGCAGTAGAAGAAACTAGTTATAACGATGAATTTACAATTATTCAACTAGTTAACAAAAGCAAAGTCTACAGCAGTTACATATATATATTCTTTTCTTACTACAGAAGATTTTGCATGAATGTATAAACCAATTTCTTCTCTCTTCTTCTCAATATGTTATACAAATTTTATTAGTATAATTTAACTGGCTCAGTGGTAAAGAATCCACTTGCCAATGCAGGAGACATGGGTTCGACCCCTAGATCAGTAAGATCCCCTGAAGAAGGAAATGGCATCCAACTCCAGTATTCCTGCCTGGGAAATCCCATGGACAGAGCCTGGCAGGCTATACTCCATGGGGTCACAGAAGAGTCGGACACGACTTAGGAACTAAACAACAACAAACAACTTTACAATTTAGCCTTTCAATTCAGTTCAGTTGCTCAGTCGTGTCTGACTCTGCGACACCACAGACTGCAGCACGCCAGGCTTGCCCGTCCATCACCACTCCCAGAGCTTGCTCAAACACGTGCCCATCGAGTCAATAATGCCACGCAACCATCTCATCCTGTCATCCCCTTCTCCTCCCGCCTTCAATCTTTCCCAGCATTGGGGTCTCCTCCAGTGAGTCAGTTCTTCGCATCTAGTGGCCAAAGTATTGGAGCTTCAGCTTCAGCATCAGTCCTTCCAATGAACACCCAGGACTGATCTTTAGGATGGACTGGTTGGATCTCCTTGCAGTCCAAGGGACTCTCAAAGAGTCTTCTCCAACAACACAGCTCAAAAGCATCAATTCTTCGACATTCAGCTTTCTTTGTAGTCCAACTCTCACATCCATACATGACTACTGGAAAAACCATAGCTTTCAGTAGATGAAACTTTTGTCAGCAAAGTAATGTCTCTATTTTTTAATATGCTATCTAGGTTAGTCATAGTTTTTCTTCCAAGGACCAAGCATCTTTTAATTTCATGGCTGCAGTTACCATCTGCAATGATTTTGCAGCCCAAGAAAATAAAAGTCTCTCACTGTTTCCACTGTTTCCCCATCCACCTGTCATGAAGTGATGGGACCAGATGCCATAATCTTAGTTTTCTGAATGTTGAGTTTTAAGCCAGTTTTTTCACTCTCCTCTTTTCACTTTCATCAAGAGGCTCTTCAGTTCCTCTTCACTTTATGCCATAAGGGTGGTGTCATCTATACATCTGAGGTTATTGATATTTCTCCCCATAATCTTGATTCCAGCTTGGGCTTCATCCAGTCCAGCATTTCGCATGATGTACTCTGCATGTAAGTTAAATAAGCAGGGTAACAATATACAGCCTTGATGTACTCCTTTCCCAATTTGGAACCAGTCCATTGTTCCATGTCTGGTTCTAACTGTTGATTCTTGACCTGCATACAGATTTCTCAGGAGGCAGGTTGTCTGGCATTCCCATCTCTTGAAGAATTTTAAGGCATTGGTGTAGTCAATAAAGCAGGAGATGTTTAGTCTTTATTTATTTAGTCTTTAGGTAGCATGATATTCAGATAGGACTACAAATCTGAGATATAATTAACATAGCCTAAATGTGGAATATGTGAATGTCACCAACAGATGGATACAACAAGTACTGGGATTTTGCTTCCCACTTTGGGAAGAAGGTAAGAACATCTTCATTTTTAAAAAGAAGACTTCCACCTTATTAGGCAAAAGCACAGAGTATTTGTCTTCTGTACACAAGATCAAGTATCTGTATAAAGGCATATATGGCTGCTAAGTAGCCAAAGGAGGGGACTGTGCCAATTGCTAAGTTACTGCCTCTCATGTTCACATCTATCCTTCTATACCTTGTTTTCTGATGGTGGAGCTACTATGCAAACTACATTTCTCCTTTGCTACCTGGCTTCTTGTTAAGGCCCTACCTAGCGTACACTGAAGAACTCCTGTTAAGACTAGAGGAGGGACAAAGCTCTTGATTGTTCCTCTTTGCAAACTATCTATACCAACTTATTCTTGAGAAAAAACAACAAACTTGGAGGATTTACCACATCTGATTTCAAATTTACAATAAAGCTACAATAATCAAGACTGTAGACTGGCAAAACAATAGGCATACAGAATCACACCAAGTACAAAAATTAACTAAAAGTGAGTCATAGACCTGAGCGTCAAACCTAAAAGAAGAAGAAAACACAGGAGAAAAATCTCGGTGAACTTACATTAGACAAAGGTTTCTTAGATACACCATCAATAACATAATCCTTTTTTTATTTAGAAAAATTGATAAT
Organism: Ovis aries; assembly: GCF_016772045.2. Lineage (NCBI taxonomy): Eukaryota > Metazoa > Chordata > Mammalia > Artiodactyla > Bovidae > Ovis > Ovis aries. Next base: position 18,602,907 of record NC_056064.1, read on the forward strand.
TTGCACTTTAACAAAATTAAGAACACCTGCTTTCAAGACTGAGAAGAAAAAAAAGCAAAAAACAAAGCAAGTCAGAAACTGGGAGAAAATATTTGCAAACTACATATCTTGTAAAAGACTTACATTTAGTTTACATCACAAGCTCTAAAAACTCTATAATTTAAAAGAAACAATTTTTAAAAACTGGGCAGAGGATCCAAATATACACTTCATCAAGGAAAATATTCAGCTGGTAAATAAGTGCATGAAAAGATGCTCATTAGTCCTTAGGGAAATGCAAATCAAAACCAGAATGATACACCATTTCATACCCACTGGATGGGTGTAATTAAAAATTTTTTTAGTTAAAAAAATTTTTTTTAAGAAAACAAATGTTGGCACGGATGTAGAACAATTGGAATCCTCATAGACTGCTGTAAAATGACAATCACTTTGGAAAAGAAAAATTGGAAGCTTCTTAAAAAGTTAAATATGTGTGACTTCTCTGGTGATCCAGCAGTTAAAAATCCACCTACCAACGCAGGGAACACGGGTTCAATCCCTGGTCTCGGAAGACCCCACATGACTTGGAGCAACTAAGCCCATGTGTCACAACTACAACTACCAAGCCCAAGCTCTAACACCTGTCCTCTACAACAAGAGAAGCCACAGCAATTAGAAGCCAGCACACTACAAAGAAGAGTACACCCCCAACCCCCACCGGCTGCAACAAGAGAAAGCCCAGGGGCAGAAACCAGAGCAGTCAAAAACAAATTTGAAAAATAATAATAATAAATTAAAAGAAAATAAAAGTGAAATATATACCCATGATATGACCCAGCCATTCTACTTCTCTGTAATTATTTACTCAAGACATCCACACAAAGTTGTATACAGGAATCTTCAGGACATCATTTGCAATAGCTAAAACTGGAGCAACCCAAGTATCTACCCAACAAGTGATTGAATAAATATCGAGAAAAACAGCTCAGCAGCTGCCCAGAAATGGAATGGAGGTAGGGAATGAATTATGGAGGCCAGAGGAAACTTCTGCAGGAGACACATATATTCATTATCCTGATCATGGTGCTGTTAACACAAAAGTCATCAAATTGTACATTTTTAATATATGAAGTTTATTTGTTTATTGTATGGTAAGTTACTTTAATAAAGCTATAGAATTTCTATCATTCTAGAATAAAAAAATAAAATTGCTAAATTAAAGTTCCTAAGAACGGGGGGATGGGGGGAGAAAGAGGCAGTTTTTGCATATTTATTCATAGTGGGTGTATATTTACTAATTTCACACCCAACTGGGTGCCCTTTATTATTTCCTATAGTTTTATTCCTCCACTTGAGATGTTTCCCCTCTATGTAAAGAACCTTCTTTAGTAAGTCTTACAGAGCAGGTCTGCTGGTGGTTAATTCTTTCAGCTTTTGTCTAAAAATGTCTTTATTTCACCTTCATTTCTGATGGATATTTCTGCTGGGAACAGAATTTTAACTTGGCAGCTTTTTTGTTCAGAAAAAATGTCATTCCATAATTTTCCAGTTTCCTTGGTTGTGTTCAAAATTCAGCCATCGTTTATATTAGTTTCTTTGAAAGTAACATTATCTTATTTTTTTTCCCATCTGGTTGCTTCTGAGAGTTTCTTTGTCTCTATAGTTTTCAACAGTTAAGATATATCTGAGTGTATTTTTCTTTGTATTTATACCACCTGGAGTTTGCTAAGCTAATGTATAAGTTGATGTCCTTCATCAATTTTGGAAAATGCCTTACCATATCTCTTCAAATATCGGCTCCCATGCTAAGTCTCTACTTCTGGATCTCCAAACACATTATTCATCATTTTTTTTTCTTTTCTGGAGGCTGCACCACACAGCATGTGGGATCTTAGTTCCCCAAACAGGAATCAAACCCTGCAGTTGAAGGACAGAGTTTTAACTACTGGATCGCTAAGGAAGTCCCATACCTTATTCAAACTTTCACTACTACTGCTTTGTTCTGTCCCACTTTTTCCATTTTTGTTTTCTTCCTGTGTTTCAAACTGGATACTTTCTATTGTCTTTATTCTTGTCTTTTATTGGTACAACCTGCTATTAAATCCACCCGATGAATAATTAATTTCAGTTACTGTGGGCTTTTTGTCATGCTTTTTTTTATTTTTAATGTGCCAGGCACTGTACTAAGTGCTGGGAACACAGCAGTGAAAAGACAGCCACAATCCCTGCTCTCACAGAACTTCAATGGTTTATATTCAGTTGACCTGTTTTCCCTCTTTTAGGTAAATGAAGAGTAAGGCAAGGGGTAGATTGAGAGCCTAGGGTTCTGCATCAAAGCTTACTCATTAACATATAAATGACAGACTTCAGCAACCGATTTTTCATTCCCAAAATATCTAATTCCTTTTCATGAATTCTAACTCTCTATAGATTCTCCACTTTTTCCTATATTTTCTTTAGCATATTATGGTTAAAGTCCCCATCTGATAATTTCAATTACCAGGCAGTGCCAGGTGGCTCAGTGGTAAAAAACTTGCCTGCCAATGCCAGAGACGCAAGGGATGTGGGTTCAATTCCTGGCTCTGGAAGACCCCCTGGAGAAGGAAATGGCAACCCACTCCAGTATTCTTACCTGGAGAATCCCATGGACAGAAGAGTCTGGCGGGCAACAGTCCAAGGGGTCACAAACAGTTGGGACATGACTGAGTGACTAACACTTTCTACGTCTGTCATTTATTTTTCTTCTGGATTCTGGATCACAGTTTTCCACCTTTTCAGATTTTTAGAAACAGCTCACTGTACACTGGGTATGGTAAATGAAAGAGCCTCAGGAACCCCAGAATATATCTTCCCAGTGAACATTCTCCATCTACTCCATTACACAAAAGGGATGAGAGAGAACAACCATTACAGTCTATTTCATGAACTGAAATGTGTCAGGACTATGCTGAAATTTTAGCAAGATTCAGTTCACCTCCAGTTTATTCTTTTCTTCAGTCTGTGTCCAGAATCAGCAAATGTTAGCAATTTTCTTCTCACCTTACAAAGGGCTCTTCTATACCTGGAATTTTTTAATTAATTTTAATTAATCTAGTCATCATTACTTCTACAGTCCTCCAATATTTTTCGAAATACGATTTTAAAAGTTCAGTTTTTTCTACTTGTTGCAGTGGTATAGATGACCTACTAAATACTACCCAGCAGCTGAAGTCTCCCTGCAATACCATAACAGTCATTCATAAGCCCAGCTATACATCAGAATGATTTGGGGAGAGTTTTTAAACTATAACTCACTGTCAATACCTCTAGAACTCATAGATAATCAGTTGTTGTTGTCATTGTTGTTGTTCAGTTGCTAACTTGTGTCCGACTCTTTGTGACCCCACGAACTGCAGTATGCAAGGTCTCCCTTAGATGTTCAGTGTGGTCAGGAAATCTGTACTTTTAACAAGAGTCTTAAGTGATTCCAGTAAAGCTGACATTTCTAAAAAAGCTAATGTGGGAGTTCCATGGTGGCCTAGTGGTAAGAACTCCAGACTTTCACTGCCATGGCATGGGTTCAAAGCTTGGTTGGGGAGCTAAAATCCTGCAAGTCGCCCAACATGGCCAACAGAATAAAAATAAAGAAACTATTGTGCCTGTTCCTCCTCTCCCCCATCCCTAGCAGAGTACTGATAAGGGCATTTGACAAAGAACATAGACTACACATAACAGACAAACCAATATATGAATATAAAAAGTTAAAAGTTCAGAATCACTGAAGACTTTGAAGATGCTAAAATAAATATGTGAAGGCTTCATATATTAAATATAATGTAAGTATATTTTATACATGTATATATTATAAATATATTATTAAATATACTTAATATGTTATGCATATTAAATATATATTAAAATATATTAAGATCAAGATGACGAGGAAGGAAAGACAAGAATCTTTAGTTAAGAGTGCATGGTATAACACCAAATGGGCTTCACTGGTGGCTCAGTGGTAAAGAATCCGCCTGCCAATGCAGGAGACACGGGTTTGGCCCCTGGGTCTGGAAGATCCCCTGGAGAAGGAAGTGGCAACCCACTCCAGTATTCCCGTCTGGGAAATCCCCGCAGTCCACGGGGTTGCAAAAGAGTCGGATATGACTGAGCGACTAAACAACAACAACAATATAATACCAATAGGAGACTGAAAATAGAACTATACAATTCAATTTCACTTCTGTTTTAGCAGAAAACAGTATTTTCATATTTAAAATGAGCATTTTTGCCAGCCATCCAAACACCTAAAATACAGCATAAACCCCACCTACCTGCTTTATCTGAATTCAAGTGTATATGAATTAAGGGCAGAGATGAAAATTCTGAAATGTGACAAGGGGAGTGCTGTCAGTGAACTTTGAGAACTCATGAAAAATAAGACTAGGAAAGAGAAGATGGTGTCTCAAAATGCAGGGATGGATAAAGGTGAAAAGGTCATTTCAGGACTATGACCTTAATTTAATGTCAACACCCAAATAATTCTAGGACTGATTACTATGCATATGACTTTTAAGCACTTAAGAGAAGGAAGCAGTGTTTACTAATAACGAAATCCTACCTTCGTGAAGCAAGTTTACAGACTACCTTCATATACATTACCTCAATTACTTCGATTTGCAGAGCCCTATGAAAAAGGGCAGAGAGCACCGTGTCTCCTCCCCACCGTCACATTCACTCTTCAAAACACTCAGCTTGACTCTCACCCAGGTTAACTCACTCATCAGCAGTTAGGATGCAAACTCAAGTCTTCCCCATTGAGTACTGTTTTTCTATCACGAAGCTCTCAAAGTCAGCATGAGTTAAGAATAAGTCATGCAGAAATGAGAATTGGGATTGCTTCAAATAATGAAGAGAAGCTGAGCAGGAAATGGGTAGGAGTATCGATGAAACAAAACTAAGTAGAAGCAGGGTAATGGGTACATGGGGCTTCATTTATAATCATCTATTTTTGTACGTTTAAAACTTTGCATAAAAAAGCTTTTTTAAAAAAATACACAGGCACACGCATGCTCTTTGTTAGGTTAACTGTACCAGTAATCAGATGAATACCAAAAATACAAAGCACCTGAGCTCAGCATTTTTTAAGCCTTCTTTTTTAAAGACTCAAATAATACGCTCAAATAAAAAATACTTAGAAAAAAGATGACAAAATGATATGCTTGAATACTGACCACCAACTGCACCAAGAGAAAAAAGCACCATGACAGTGAAATACTTCACAGTGTGTTCTATAAAAAATAATTGAATGAATAATATATGGGGGGGGGACAACCCTGAGGAATACTTAAGATTTGTCTTCAAACATTTTTAAACTAAAAAGACAAACACTCTGAAGCGTTACAGAGAAGACAATTAGGAACAGTGAATAGAAGACTTTAGGAGGCCAAACTTTTCTACTCGCCCCACTCTTCCCTGAGGCTCATGACTCATGTGCTACTCACTAACAAACCTTGTCACCATCACCTACCAATTTTCTAGATACTTCCCCCATCACCAAAACAAACTGACTCCTGGCTGTTTTTCCTCAACTTCACACATCGACCACCATCCAGGTTAGTGTTGCTTGATAAAATACAGGACTCCCAACTAAACCTGAATTTTCAAAAAAACATGAGTAGTATTTTTAGTATATCCCATGCAACTGGGAAATATTTATACCAAATATTTATTATCTGAAATTCACATTTAACTGGGCATCCATTATTTCTATCTGCTAAATCTGGGAACCTGGATCTGCATGACTTCAATGTCAAGGTGGACCACCTATCCAACATCTGGTCCTCAACATTCCTTGATCTCTTCTAGTGACTAAAACCATAACAAAGAAAGACATTGTCTCCAAAACCAGCTGAATCCTTAACACTGCCCAGTACTGCTAAATGTCATTAAACTGCACTCTCTCTCTCTCATTTACTCCAACAGCTATTATAAACCAAATCCACTGCTTCCTTCTCTGCCATCTCAGTCTCTAAATTCACCACCTGCATTTAGATCCCATTCTTTTTCTACCTCCTATGGTACGGCATTGTATATTTCCCTTTATTATATTCTTCAACCGCTCCTACTAAAGCATAAGCCATCAGATGAAATTACATTCACCCAAAACCTTCAAACAAGGGTTTCAACATTTTAGTAAGGCATGCCAGAACCTACATGACTGACAGCTCAGTCCAGGCTTCACTTTCTGTCAAGTTCTCCTTGACTGCCCAGGCTAAATGAAGGGCTCCTCTTACCCACTCCCATCGTATCCTATACATTCATCATAACATTCACCACAATTTTCTTTTCATCCTTCTCTCTTACTAGAATTTAAGGTGTGACAGTTTACGGATGGAGAGTTGGACTATAAAGAAAGCTGAGCACCGAAGAATTGATGCTTTTGAACTGTGGTGTTGGAGAAGACTTTTGAGAGTCCCTTGGACTGCAAGGAGATCCAACCAGTCCATCCTGAAGGAAATCAGTCCTGAATAGTCCTCGGAAGGACTAATGCTGAAGCTGAAACTCCAATACTCTGGCCACCTGATGGGAAGAACTGACTCACTGGAAAAGATCCTGATGCTGGGAAAGATTGAAAGCGGGAGGAGAAGGGGATGACAGAGGATGAGATGGTTGGATGGCATCACCTACTCAATGGACATGAGTTTGAGCAAGCTCTGGGAGTTGGTGATGGACAAGGAAGCCTGGCATGCTGCAGTCCACGGGATCGCAAAGAGTCAGACACAATCGAGCAACTGAACCGAACTGACTGAGAGACTGAACAGTCATCTGTCAGGGCTATTGCAGAAGTGGATTTAAATAATCTCAGATTCCTTCTAACTATCTGTAACTAATCAATTAGTGACTGGAATTATTTTTTCAGTCAGAGGACTGGCTTAAAAAAAAAAAAAGAAATAGAAATCAATCCATTTTAAGAATTAGAAAAGTTTTAGACATTATATTTTTCCTGTCTAACAGATAAACCAAATAGCTCAGAATTAAGATACATTAATACAGTCAAGGTAGTTTGTGTCAGGGCAGAAACCAGAACACAGGTCTTCACTGATCTTTGTTGCCAACATCTGACCAAAACAACACCTTCTTTCTCTCCTATTCCCTACTGCAAATTCAGTTATCAGAGGCCAAAAATTGAAACATCACAGGAAATACAAACGCTTCTTGTCTTTCCCCGTTAGTCCATTACCCAAAAGGAAGATGATCCGCCTAGAGGATAAAGGCAAAACATCTTCCCAGCCCTGAGCTGGGACAGACGTGAAAGGCACTGATGAGGACAAAAGATTTGGAAAGGTACTCCAGAAGACAAAGTGAACGATGTGAAAGTTGTTGCTGGGGGTGAGGGGTTTCAAAAAGCAGACAGAGGAAGGAAAGCAGATGGGCAAAGAGAAAGACAGGCTCAGGAATCCAACAGAACAAGGCACTCAAATCCAACCAAAGGTTAAAAGGGTACCTTCAAATTTGATCAAATCCTCAATGGAATGTTCTTAAGAGTATGAAAACCAACTTTACAAAACTTAACTGTGAAATACCAGATAAAAGAATCAAATAAAAACATAACTCTCATATTTATAACTATACATTCCTGTTGGTATTCTCACAAATTCTACACTCTCACCTTCACAATTCAACTCGCTTCACCTAAAAATCTGCAGTGAGTTATAAAATGTCATAAAACTAAAAATAAAAGGGGAACAATGTTACGACTTCCACTAACAGCCTGAGCAGTTTTGATAAGGTGAAAAGAATGATAAACAATGAAATTAGTATACATACAATGCTTAAAAGGTATGTCTAACACATGACCAATCAAAAAGATTTCCTTATGAACTCTCTTACGAACATAAAAGATTCTCTTAAGAACATAAAACACGTTATTTTTGAGTGAAGAAGCAATACGTTCTTCTCTTTAAAATATTTGTGCTATCTGTTCACAAAATTTAGACCTTTTTTGTAAAGCGCTATTTACTGAAAGTTACTGCTCTAAGGATTAAGACACCCACACCCTAGTTTAAACTCAATCACATGTCATATGATAATGAACAAGTTGCTTTGCTTCTCTAGCTTGTTTTTCCACGCATTATAGAAATAATAATAATCACCAAACTATAAAGAGAAACAATGCTGCACAGGATAATTATGATAATACATTTTTATCATTATTTACAGCTTCCTTTCACATAAAATATTCATACCCAAGACACTAAACAAGCCCATGATGTGAGTAAAGCCAGGTATTATCCCCAGCTTACAGATGCAACCAGAAAACTCAAGTTCAGAGAGGCTGACTTGCCTAAGGTCACACTGAAAACTGCTCAGTATACTGTGTAGTAAGAGAAAGAGCTATTGACTGTCATCACAAATTTGAGACAATAAGAGGGGTTTTCTCATGCCCAAATTACTACGAGGTCTATCCAAGGTAAGCTGTCAACAATTAGATGGAAAAGGGTCGCTTGAGATCGTTATGACCCATAATTACCCACAAGGCCATCATCTGGATATAAAACTATGATTGAAAATAAATAAAAGTCCTTTAAAGTAAATTTCTAAATGTCCTGCTATTTAGTAAATATTCATGCCTCTTGCACTAGACACAACACCCTGCTTGGGGGATGTGAAGTGGAAGGAGTAAGGATATCACAAGAAAAAGTTTTAAGTTCTCTGAAATTCAACAGGCTAAGAGACTCCAAACTATATAATATGAATAGGGGCAGGCAACAGCTTGTCGACTATAGTGGCAACCCTAAGCCAAACCAAAAGAGTGCCAGGCTGTGGTTTAAAGAAAATACGCAATCTGGAAGTCTGCACCTCAAGTTATTGCTACTGCAAAGTAATTAGTACCATTTATAGCAAAAATATGTAAAGTCTAGAGGATAATTCCAATTCTTCATTATAACAGGATGGCATTCCATATTACCTTGGGGCTTTCTTGTCTCAGCAGAAGCCCTTTTGATGATATAGTCAATGGTTCAAAAGCCACTCTCAGAAAACCAAAGAATATAACTATATCTCAGCCATATAACATCTGAAGTGGTCAAATCTGCCATCGACTGCAGGTAGCTAAAGAGAGTTTACTGGAGGCACTATCAATTCCAGTTATTTATATTGTACAGTGTTAAAATTCTCTTCAGCACAACCTCTGAGTGTGCTCTGTTTACTGAAGGCTCTACCACAAAGCATGCAACAGAAATCTTACTGCTGAAATCTTAAACTTCATTCATAGTCATCACAAGATAAAAACGCTTTAACTTTTCTATTCTTCAAGGTCAAAACAAAGTTTGTCTCATCTTTCCCTCTCCACCCCCAAGAAAATGGGGTAGTCTTAAAGATGTCAGACAGAATAAGCCAATGCTTTTTATAAATTCAAGTCAATCCTCAGCAAAGAAAGAGCTTAAGATGCCTATATTCTACTTCAGTATTGATTCTAAACCTTTTAACAGTTTAAGCTGACCACAAACCTCCCCTTCTACTTCTTCTATAGAACATTCTTCTCTTTAAACTTCCTTTAAAAAATGAGCCTTCCTATCCCTCCCTGTCCACTGTCTTATATACACACAGATACACACAAAACCCCCAATGAAGAGCAGACTGAGACCTAGGGAACACATGTGCAAAGCACGTTTTTAATTAATACAAGGCTCACCCTGCAAAGTATGTTGCTATAATGCAACAACAGAGAGTCTACACAGGACCTCATAACACCAAATTTGAAAATAAAACAAAAACGCCCTACAGCAGCCTGAGTAAAGAATAAAGATGCAAAAATGAAGCATGCTCACCGTTGTATCTCTAACCTTTGCTTTAAGGACAAAATTCTCCATGCTAAACACATTAAACAACAACAGCAACAAAGCAGCAGATTTAAGACTCTAACTTCCTATTGGCCAAAAGTGTCAAATAAAAAGTGTAGCAATATTTAAAGTCTAATAAAACGACATTAAATCTAACATAACAAGCCACACAACACTTTATGACATTTTTCTATTACACTTTCCAAACCTGAGCAGTCGTCTATTATGCATGCCACAAATAGATGATAAAGCACAAAAACAGATTACAGTCATTCATGGTAGGTTACCTAAGGACCCTCTCAGTACCCTAAGCATTTGTCAATGAACGCTAAACTGAGGTATATATTGGGCAAGGTACATAAGGGGGAACATCCAGAGACTAGCCAACCTCCTTTATTTGGTAAATATACAATCATCAGTCAGCTATATAGAAAATGTATAAATTTTACATTTGGATAATCTTCGTCTTTTCAAAGCATTTCACATTCATTATCCTATCAGTTCAGTTCAATTCAGTTGCTCAGTCGTGTCCAACTCTTTGCAACCCCACGGACTGTAGCACGGCAGGCCTCCTTATCCATCACCAACTCCCAGAGTTTGCTCAAACTCACGTCCATCGAAGTCGGTGATGCCATCCAACCACCTCATCCTCTGTCGTCCCCTTTTCCTCCCGCCTTCAAACTTTCCCAGCATCAGGGTCTTTTCCAATGAGTCGGTTCTTCGCATCAAGTGGCCAAAGTATTGCTGTTTCAACTTCAGCATTAGTCCTTCCGATGAGTATTCAGGACTGATTTCCTTTAGGATTGACTGTTTTGATCTCCCTGCAAAACAGTCTTCTCCAAGAGTCTTCTCCAACACCACAGTTCAAAAGCATCAGTTATTCAGCGCTCAGCTTTCTTTATGGTCCAACTCTCACATTCATACATGACTACTGGAAAAACCATAGCTTTGACTAGACGGACCTTTGTCAGCAAAGTAACGTCTCTGCTTTCTAATATGCTGTCTAGGTTGGTCATAGCTTTTCTTCCAAGGAGCAAGTGTCCTTTAATTTATCCTATCAGATCATCGCAAAAAAAAATTTCCTTATGTAGACTTGCCACTAAAAGTAAGTGACAATTTCAAGATCACAAAGGTAGTCAATCGGATCTGAAACTTGATTCAAAAAGGCTAGCTCTGTTGGAGGAAATATAAATAGGTGTAAGTTCCTCCTTAAAGCTTTCTTTTGTTAAAAACCTATTCCCAGTTAAAATATCACTTATAAGATGGAGGCCACCATAAACACTAAATTATTAATAAAATTCAGTTATTTACATTTAAAATAAAGACAAAATTACCATCCCTGTTAGCCAGTCTACCTTTGAACCAAGAATCATATGAAAAACATTCCATCAATGACTCAATGTGTGCTTATAACTCTGCTGGGCCCTGGAGTGACTATTAGTAGAACTCTCACAGAGAGTTCTTGCTTTTCAGAAAGTTTACACTCCATTTGATAAAAAAGATAAGAGAAAAGAAAATAATGCTAAGCTATGTTCAATCAACCCTTCCAAGGGGAGACACCTTAAAGGGTGTTGTTTCTGTAGAACCTGAGGTGACAAGCACATGAAGAAGAGGATGCAGTGAGTTTAGTCTACAAAGACTTCATGGGGAAAATGAAGCCTGAGCTGCCCATTTAAGTGTGGACAGGAATCAGAAAAAGATAAAAGAGGAACTAAAGCATTTAGGCAGGGGCTGGTAGAAACAGAGGCAGACAAGCAGCAGTAAGCCTGACATACACAGCAGAGACTGAGCCAGCTTGCCTGCAACACAGGTGCACCCTGAGCCACAGTGAGAACACGTCAGGGAGGTTAAGCGGGGTCAGCTCCCCACAGACCACTGTGGCACAGGGAGATGCTGCTACAAGTACCAAGGCCATCACATATTTACACTAGAAAGAAACCTTACAGATTTTTCCAGTCAATTCCAACAAAAAAGGAAATACAGGATCCACAGAGATCTAATGGCTAGCACGAGGACTGAGGCTGTAAAGAGCAGGACAAAACTCACACCCCCATTTAGGAACCGCAGTTCAACGGTGGGCAGCGCCATATGACAAAAAATGCACATCTGTCCAAGGAGTGAAGGACCTGCAAGCATACATACAAGACAGCATTGTGTCTTGGGAATTTGAGGAGACTGGTTTCCAGGGGTAATGGACCACCACAGTGGCATTACAGTTCATCAAAAAACCACTGTTTTGCCAGAAGGCATCACTTTCAAGAAAGCAACAATCCAGAAGGAAAGCAAGAGGCAAGAGCTAGTTTTCTCAGAGAGTTAGAGAGAACATAGGTGGATAAACGAGAGGCGGCAGGAATCTGGCAACAGAAGGAAGAAAAAGACTGATCTATACAGAGAAAGCTACAAGACCAACCAAATGTTTAAGAGAAAAGAAATCTTAGTTAGTCTGAAGGCGAAAAGGAAGGAGCTCACATAAAGAAAAACTCAATTAGATGCTAGATAAAGGTGGGAAGAGGGAGGGAGCACAGAGAACTAATTGAGGACCAGTTGGAAATCATTTTTAAAAGATGAGTTCCAGAATAAATAAGCAATTTTTTCTCACTCACCGTACCCCTTGCCAAAAGAATATTCATTTTCAACTACTTATAAGGCCTTACAACAATGGCAGACCAGGCTTTAAGAACAAGGCTAAGGAGTTTTTGTTTTCTTTTAAAATCCAAAGCAACTTCAAAGTTTTACAAATCTATCTGGCCAATTAATATGCAGTTTATTACTTCAAAGATGCTTGCCAATCATTTTATAACATAAGTTTTATACCACATATTCAAAGAACATTCCAATTAGCATTTAATTTACAACCACCAATAAGCTAGTATTAAAAATTAAAAAATCCGAGTTTACTCTCTAATATGTTCTTAAAATGTTATTTTTTGGCTTTTTATATATCGCTTTTACTTGATCAGATGTGGAAAATGTATATTTACAACAAATCATTTGATGGTATCTTTCTCAACTTCTTAAAACAAAAACCTGCATATAACCAGTTCTTCTATACTCCCTTTCAGGAACGAAGTCCTACAGAAATTGATTGGGCATATGAAGCTAGATGAGGCAGGTAAGAAGGGTCTCTCTAATTTAAGTAACCTGGCTAATGAGCCACAAATTAAAGCTACACACCCACATCTAAAGTCGCTAATTTCAATTTAGAAACTTACTATTTAGCACCCTACAGGCAGGTTAAGGGGCAGCAGAAGATATAACTTTACACACTCAGCTTTCTGGCTATCCACCTTCACAAGTTCCATCCCTAATCGAAGAAGTACTTATTTTTAAATTGTTAAGAATTGCTCAGTTGCCATAAATACTAGGCTTAGGTGCAATGCCAGCAGGTTACAGGAATGCTCTTTTACCCACTTGGAAACAAGGACTTGAGCTCACAATGTCAAGATGAACACTACCACTGTTTAATCTGTGTCTACTGCACCAAGTTGCTGAGCAATACCCATCACAGTACAATAGGTAATCAGCAGTGGCTAGTAAGGCTTTTCTGCTTTTATCACCACAAATATTAGAAGTCCAACTAAAACATCAATTCAATCATAGAGTTGCCATCTTTAGACATGCACATGCTCTCTGGTTCCTAGTTTATTATAAAGTCTTAGCTGTAATAAAAAGCAGCAGCTTGACTCCCCCTGGACCCAGTGAAACAAAGTACAGACAATGTATTCAAAATTTTAAACTTTTAGGCATAATTGAAATACTGAAGACTCTCAAATATCTCTCACTACATGTAGGTTGTTTTCCCCCTCAATATAAATATAAACTCTTCCCTCCTAACTATACTTTTGGATTATTCAAACAAATCCTATGAGATACTTACCAGAAAAAATTATTCCTGATTGTCCAGCATTCAATACTTTTCATACTGAGGCTCTTATTATTAGGTCTGCTATGTGACCTTGAAAAGTCACTTAACCACTCTGAGCCTCAGTTTTTCCCACTTTCCAAACTCAAAGTAAACTCTAATTTAAATTAAACGTGTATTAATTCCATAATAAGTTAATGTCTACAAGTGCCTTACGTTAAACACAGAAACCCTTATACTTTCACATTTCAAAGTCAGTGGGCTTTAACCCTGTAAGGGAAAAATGTGAGGAATAATTTGTCCTATGGATCTTTCTCTTTAATAACAATATAAAAGTATAGTTTTTTTAATGCTTGTTTAAAATTCTTATGTCCTTAATTGTTAACAGATGGTGTGAGTTTGATTCCACAATATTCTTAACAAAGCAAACAACAAAGTATAAGGTCTTTCAACACTGGGGACAAAAAGAAGGAAACATTTACTTGCATTACTGGGCATATAATCAAAATCATTCTTCTTTTAAAATTTAGAAAACTATGTTTTCAATATGTGACAGATAAGCCTAGAGATCAACAGGTAAGAAGCAAAGAAATAAAGTTTAAAAACTGGAAAAAAAAAACCTTTTAATTTAAAAAAATTGGGAGGGAGGGGACACGGGTGTACCTATGGCTGATTCTTGCTGATGTATGTATGACAGAAAACCATGAAATTCTATAAAGCAATTATCTTTCAATTAAAATTTTTTTAAAAAACTGGAAATAGTTGCGGTGTGAATCCATCAAATTCCTGCATCCAGATTAAAGCATCCACACAGTCTACCTTTGGGAACTGTGTGCCTTTTAAATCCTTTTTAAAAATTACACAGAGAAAGTCTTTTCTATCAAGTTTTAAACGTAAGGCTCTATCAATAATACAATCCAATATATGTGGTCACATCTCACTTCCTCAAATAGATTAGCAGTACAGTGGTTTAGACACTTTTTGGTCTGGAAGCATAAGGATGGGTGAAAGAACTTCAAGCCTTTGACAGCTTTGTAATTCTCTTTTATCTAAGTAGCTTCTCTCAAATTTCTTCTCAAATCCTCTGCCTATTCCCAAGTATCGTTCAGATAGGTCAGAAACTGTTTATGGATCCATTCAACTCCCCAAATCAGTTTCATGATTATATCCAGTAAACAAAATAGACTGACTCAATCTCAAGCAGTTCCTCATCACAGGAAGTTCATCCTAGAACTGCAGCTACAAAAGCATTCTTCTGACCGATCCCCAACTACTTAAAACAGCAACACAAAGTTAAACTAAATCCTACTGACAAAAGGCTTCGGGTGCATTCATTCTGATCAGCCCCAGGAGCCTGGGGCTCAGGCAATAAAAAGGGGCCTCCTCAAGCTAGGTAACTTTTTTTTCTCCATCTCAGATATTCTCAATGCAAGTTCTCTTGTCAACTAAGAGGTGAGAGTTAAAAATGAAAAAACGACAACACACTAGCAGAATTAACGGCTTCGGGACCACTTCCCAGCTGGCTTTGCTCTCTGTTGTCAGTGGTTCTGATGCCGTTTCCCACTTTCCTTTCACTCTGCTCCGCTTAATCCTCAAGATTCCCACTCCAGAAAGCAATATTCACATTCTCAGACTGCTGGGCAAAACATAAAAGGGGAAACTGCAACTACCAAGGAAGGGGTGGGGGGGAGGAAAAATATTTCAGAAGCAGGAGGGAACCAGAACCATGGTTTCCACTGCAAAGGGCAATGTAAAAGCCAGTCTGGTCTTATCAGGATATGGGGGCGGGGGGCGGCCGCCCGTGTGGGGCATCAAAAAGATGTGCAGTGTGTGCACTTGGAGCTCTCCGGGCGGGCTGAGACGATGAGCAGAAAGTAAGAACCTGTGTTTCCCTGCTTTCTTCTACTCTTCCCCCTCCAAGAGAGGAAGCAGAAGAAACTGGGGGAGGGGCGGGATGTTATCTTTCTCCTATTGGGGGTACACAAGGGCCTTAGGGTTCGTTCAGTTACTCACTCCCGTTTAGGAGGTCCACTGAGGGAAGAGGAAACCCCGAAATGTTACCCACCTCCGTTCATAAATAAAAAAGTAGGGGGGGATGATTAAATCCAGATGGAGAGCCCCTGAAAGCGCCCCCAGGTCACTCATCCCTATTAGCAAGCGGAAGGGCTGGGATAAAGGGGATGGAGGGTCGGAGGGGTGGGCAGGAAAAAGGCCCCACCCCCCGACCGAGGAGGGAGAGGGGAGCCCGAGACACCAGCCGTGCCCTCCTTGCCCGCACCTCCCCCCTAGGCCACCCCCTCTTATCCCCCCAAGCCTTGCCTCCGGAGCCCGAGGCAGCTGCGGGGGAGGCGGCCGCTCCCTCCTCCCCTCACCCACTCGGCCCCCACCCCCACTCCGCTCCCACCTCCCGCCCGCCCCGGGCCCGTTACCTGCTCGTCGAAGCGGCTGACCACGGCCTGGACCCATTCCACCGGCCTGTGCGCGGCCATGTCCTCCCCGCAGCCGGGGGGCGGCGGAGGGACCGGGCGGCCGGCGCCCAGGGCCGGGAAGAGGGCAGGGAGCGGGGGCTGAGGTGAAGGAAGAGGCGAGGAGAGGGTCTGAGGAGTGCAGGCTCCGAACGTTCCCACGGGGGTGGGGATGGGTGGCCTGTGCCCGGTCGGGAGGGGGAGAGGGGAAGGGGGCGTTGGCGAGGAGGCTGGGGGGAGGGGGGCGGGGGAGGGGGGCCCGGGGAGGGGAGGGGGCCTCCTGGTCGCTCTCCCCACTAGCGCCGTCTCCCCACAGCCATCACAGTCCGAGACGCCGCCATGACACCCCACCGGAAGTGGGATCCTTTCCACGGCCCGGGGAGAGGGAGAGCGAGCGAGCTCGAGATTGAGAGCGCGGCTGGGAAAGGGGAGGGGGAAGCGAGAGGGAAGGGGGCCTGCGGCGCATGCGCCCGCGCCGGCCGGTTTCATTAATGAAAAAGCGAGTCCTCCTGGAGGTGACGTCACCTAACTCCTCCGGGCCCGGAGGCGCGCGTCCCTCATCGCCTCCGGGCTCACCTCGGATCGGGCTCTAGTTGCAGCCGGCCAGAGTCCGAGCCCACCCGGGAGCATCCGCTCCCATCTCACCACCGCCTTCAGCTCCCGGTCCCCCGCCGGCCTCCGGGTTTGGATTGCTCCCGGATTGGAAGTTAGGGCGCCCTGGGGCTAGCATTTCTCCCTGCACGCAGATCTTTGCCGCTGATTTTCTGGGGAGCTGTGCTTTGCCTTAAGTCCTCGCAAAAAATAAGGCACATAACTTCAGATTTCAAGGTCCTCCGTAGCTATTATAGCCTGCTGAGTAACAGGGAAAAGTAAGGCCAAAGGAGATTAGGTGGTTTGTGTGTTTTGTTTTTTTTTTTAAACGTCCTCTTAAATCCCAGTGGTAGACCCAGTGGCAGTCCAAGTACTCAAGACTCCGGAATCCTAGTCCACACTTCCTCTGCTGAACTGATGGGCACCCAAGTTAAAACTTTTGCGCATTTGATAATAGAAAGATTTAGCTTTCCACTATCCTCAAAAAAACCTTTAAGGGCTTGGCATACATTATTAATTGAACACATTCATCATCTCATTTAACTCTTTCAACGAGCCTTTCCAGTAGCTCTCATAACTCATGTAATGAGGCTGGGTCGCAAGAGGTTGGTGATACGGCTTAAGTCATAGAGTTGGTTGGTGGGTGGCAGGCAGAATGCAAACCCAGATGCTTTGACCCTAAAGACAATAGAGACAGACTGTGGCTCTTCTGAAACAAAGGCCTTCCCTGTGCCCCCAGTACCAGACTTGAAATGACTTCGTGTGGAATTGGGTCATGATAGTTTTCCAGGTAGACGACTGCATCCGAAACGATGGATGATCTATCCACATCTGACATGAACTTCGGAGTGAGCTATTTTTAAATTCATCTTCCTAAATACACTTTACTTAGGCTAATGTTAAAGTGAGTTTACACATTCTGGAGCACATCCTGATTAAGAGCCAGTGAGGCCAGAGAACAGGATACTAACTGGATGACAAGGTAGAGTGAAACCAGAATTTTACTTTTACCATAGAAAACCCACAAAGCCAATAGCAGTATACAGAGAGATACATCTGTGAGAGAAGTTTCCAATCTCTGCCGGCTGGTGACTGTCCAAAATACATATTAAGTTAATTAATGTTTCATTCCAACAGAACAAGAGGACAGGGTCTGGACGGTTCTTTTGTCCATTCTTTAAGAATACAGCATGAATACTGACTAACTTATTTTAGATGATGTCAGAAATGATGCTGACAGTGTGGACAAAAATGATCAATATTAACAATGCCCATCTATAGCTTCCCCAGTTAGGACCCTGGCGAAAGCTCTTGCTTATACTCCCAAGAACTATCTCAGTGCCTCCACATCAGTGCCAAACTTCCAGACCCACAATCTAGTTTTCCTTTTCTCATTTGTTGTTGTGTTTAGTTGCTAAGTCATGTCTGACTCTTGTGACCCCATGGGCTGTAGCCCACCAGGCTTTTCTGACCATGAAATTTTCCAGGCAAGAATTCTGGAGTGGGTTGCCATTTGCTTCTTCAGGGGATCTTCCCAGCCTGGGGAGAGAACCCATGTCTGCTGCACTGGCAGGTGGATTCTTTACCACTGAGCCACCAGGGAAGCCTCCTTTTCTCATACTTCCTCTGGAAGTCCCTAATTACTTTCCTGTTGGCATGGCTTTTTGCTTGTGTGTTACTCTCATCTTCGCTAGACTGGATATAAGTGCCCAGACTCTTGACTACCTCGCTCTCAGTGCCATTCCATTGCTAAGATCCCTCTCTATTTCCCTTTCCTCTTCTTTGGTTCCCCTAACTCCCCATTCCTCTCTAATTCTATAGTAAGACATCCAAACTTCAGACCTTTGCCCTCTGCTCATTTTGCTTTACGGGCTCCAGCCAGCATGTCATTGGGCTTAGTCACTCAGTTGTGTCTTTGCAACCCCATGGATTGTATCCCACCAGGCTCCTCTGTCCATGGGGATTCTCCAGGCAAGAAAACTGAAGTGGGTTGCAATGCCCTTCTCCAGAGTCTGTCATTAATTTATCCGAATCAACACTTGTTATCCTGGTGCCTCCCATGAGCACCAAACTACACATTACAGTTGGAGGTCTAGACTAATAAACTTCCTCTCCAATCAAATTCATTCAGTGCCACTGAACCAATGTTAAGTGTCCAAATGTCTACTATATGTACCATGCATAGTATAGGAGGAACTCTAAACAACAATGCCAAAGAAGATCATACATAGGTACTGTGGTGAACTATAGATGCACCTCCCCTTCTATAAAGGAGCAGCAGTCACTCAACGCCAGTCAATCCCTGCCCTGCAACAATGTTGACACAGTGTTGCTAGATCTTCTGGTTACTCAAGAGAAACCAGAGTTCTGAATTTACATATTAATTCTTCCAATTTTTACATAGCGCCAACCAATTCACTTTTTTTAAAACACTGTACAGTCAAAATACCTCTGCTTTCTGAATTAAGCCCACAGGGTACCAGTTTGACTAGCTCTGGTCTAGTAGGAAGATACGGGCTTCAGAGTTGAATAGAATTAGATGTGTGTCCTAACATCCCCTGTTCCGTACTGTTCTACACAAGAGGCTTTAGGAGAACTAGTGTTTGGTATGGTTTTACGTGCATCTCTTTCAATCATCCTGTTTTTCACTCAGGCAACAATCTGATTTTTTTCTTCCAACTCTTCAAGAGGAGCCTTTCCCCAATTTCTTCCCTCTCCCCCACCTCCAGCAGGCCAAGGAGCAAGCAACTTCTTAGGACCCAGGCACCCATTTCCCCAGCTGCTGGTGGCCAACAGCTCTCAACGGAATCCCTTTCCAGAAACTGCCCTCACAAGAGAGCTACCTGGATCAGAGAGCCTGCACAAATGACCAGGAGACGCAACCTCATGTTGGGACCACCCAGAGTTCCCTTAAAGGATCAGCAACCAAGGCGTCAACTGACGCCTCGTCTGTGACTGCACTTAGTCCAGCTTCTCTTTCTGCTGAATCCTACCCTTTCCACTTCTGTACGGTGTTCATCCTAAGGTTTTTACGTAGTAAGAGTCCTGCTTACAAGTCTCCATCTCAGAGTGGGTTTTCCAGAGAATCTGAACTAAACCAAAGAGTCCCTTGAGTGTGGTCTGATCCAGTGGGGCTGAATTGCCCACTGGTAAAAGTGAAAGAGGAGAGTGAAAAAGTTGGCTTAAAGCTCAACCTTCAGAAAACGAACATCATGGCATCTGGTCCCATCACTTCATGGGAAATAGATGGGAAACAGTGGAAACAGTGTCAGACTTTATTTTGGGGGGGCTCCAAAATCACTGCAGATGGTGACTGCAGCCATGAAATTAAGACGCTTACTCCTTGGAAGAAAAGTTATGACCAACCTAGATAGCATATTCAAAAGCAGAGACGTTACTTTGCCGACTAAGGTCTGTCTAGTCAAGGCTATGGTTTTTCCTGTGGTCATGTGTGGATGTGAGAGTTAGTCTGTGAAGAAGGCTGAGCGCCGAAGAATTGATGTGTTTGAGCTGTGGTGTTGGAGAAGAGTCTTGAGAGTCCCTTGGACTGCAAGGAGATCCAACCAGTCCATTCTGAAGGAGATCAGCCCTGGGATTTCTTTGGAAAGAATGATGCTGAAGCTGAAGCTCCAGTACTTTGAACACCTCATGTGAAGAGTTGACTCATTGGAAAAGACTCTGATGCTGGGAGGGATTGGGGGCAGGAGGAGAAGGGGACGACAGAGGATGAGATGGCTGGATGGCATCACAGACTCGATGGACGTGAGTCTGAGTGAACTCCGGGAGTTGGTGATGGACAGGGAGGCCTGGTGTGCTGCGGTTCATGGGGTCGCAAAGAGTCAGACACGACTGAGCGACTGAACTGAGCTGGCAGTAGGGCCTCAGGTGAAGCCCAGTAGACCCTGGTACAACTGTTAAAGCCTTCAGCAGCCGTGATAGGATGGGGGTATGGAGTGTATTGATAATGTTACTGTGGGAATGCACTGGTAGATGCAATCTCTCAGGCATCTTTAAAATCTGGGGAAAAGAGCAGTTTAAGAACTGTGGGATTGGGTAGCTATTGATAGAGTAAATCTTTGCCTCAGGAAAAGACAATCCAAAATTGAAGGTGATTAATCACCAATTAAAGGCTAAGGATGAAAGCTAGAGTACTTCCTTAGCAGCATATAAATGAGGTAGGGGAGAGGGAGGAGGCAGAAAAAGCTCAGAATCAGGCCCAGGACCGAATTATCAGAGTAGAACTACCAAAAAATTGAATTCTCAGCTCTGCCAAGTCTGCAATGCCAACGACAGGGCTGCAGTGGGGAAGAAGAGGGATCCTGACATTTCAGACAGGATATCTGGGTCAATGCACTTAAAAACTTTACAACCCCACATCACCCTAAACACTGTGGGTTTGTCAAAATGCCCCACCCCACCTTGCTTGAAAATGAAGCATCTAGGAAACTTTCCTGGTGGTCCCGTGGCTAAGACTCTGAGCTTCCAATGCAGGGGGCCCGGGTTCGATCCCTGGTGAGGGAATTAGATCCCACATGCCGCAACTATGACCCAGTGCAGTCAAATAAATATATATATTTTAAGGAAAAGATAATGAAGTACCTACCTTGCAGAGCAACACATATCCTCCTCAGGATCTATCTGTACTTTCCTCTTGTCTACCAGACCAATAACTAAAGTCAAGTCACAAGATAATCTGAGTGAGAAAATGCTGGAACTGCCAAAGGAGGAGAGGTACTATTCATTCTGAAAGAGCTAAAGGACCTAGCTAGCATATATATACTTGCAGAAGCTGGGAGTATATATATAGGATCAGGTCCTCAGGGTGCTGAATGGGGGAGGGAGGAGGAAGAGAAGGGCATAAGGCCAGACAAAGCAGAGTTTACTGATATGAGCATATTCCTGTTCTACCGTATTTTCATCCTGGCAAAAACCTCGGGAGCTAGTGCTAAAGATTGCTAGGATAGCCCCAGGAAGCTTGGAGAAATCAATGGTCCGCATTAGGTGAAATACTGACGGAAAGGCTAGAGCTGTCATGGCAGACAGTAGAAGAATGGAGCAAAAGACGCAGGCCATGCTAGAGGGGATAGACTATGTGGTGGTGGTGGTTTAGCTGCTAAGTTGTGTCCAATTCTTGCAACCCCATGGACTATAGGCTTCTCTGTCCATGGGATTTCCCAGGCAAGAATATTGGAGTGGGTTGCCATTTCCTCCTCCAGGGGATCTTCCCAACCTAGGGATCAAACCCACAGCTCCTGCATAGCAGGCGGATTCTTTACCACTGAGCCACCAGGGATTCCCGATATACTATGTACATCATACCAACTGACTACATTCTGCCACTAAGCACAAAGAACCAGGAATCCTCTAGGGGAAAGGACTCAGCCTTACTGGTGTATTCTTCTCTACAGGTCTGTGTTGATGACAAAAGATACTGTTACAGAGCTAGGCTCCCTCATAGCAATAGGCCTAATAAGACCTTGAAGAAATAAAGACCAAGTGGCCGTGTTTAACCAGCAGAAATTAAGTGCCATTGTTAAGAGAGGTGAGATTAGAGTGGCAACCAGAGGGGCATGACCTACAGACACCTATGGAGAGAGTTAATAGAACACTGTGTACCTAGAGGAAATGGGGGCACCAGGGTTCATTGTGTATACCTTTTTTTTTTTTAAATTAAAGTACTCGTGGTAAAGAATCCACCTGCCAATGCAGGAAATGTAAGAGATGTGGGTTCAATCCCTGAATGGGGAAGATCCCCTGGAGGAGGGTATGGCAACCTACTCTAGAATTCTTGCCTGGAGAATCCCATGGACAGAGGAGCCTGGTGAGCTGTGGTCCTTAGGGTTACAGAGTCAGAGACGATTGAAGCAACTGAGCATGCGTGCATAGTTGATTTACAACATTGTGTTAATTTCAGATGTACAGCAAAGTGATTTAGTTATATTTTTTTCAGATTATTTTCCATTATAGGCTATATTAAGATATTGAATGTTGTTCACTGTATTATTCAATAAATGCTTGTTGCTTATCTATTTTATATAAAATGGTGTGTATCTGTTAATCTCATGCTCCTGATATACCCCCCTTCCACTTTGGTAATCATAAACATGTTTTCTATGTCTGTGAATTTGTTTCTGTTTTGTAAGTAGATTCATTTGCATTATTTTTTTTTTGATATATAATATTTGTCTTTCTTGACTTACTTCACTTAGTATGATGTTCTCCAGGTCCATCCATGCTGCTGCAAATGGCAATATTCCATTCTTTTTTATGGCTTAGTAGTATTCCGTTATAGTTAGTTGGAGAAGGCAATGGCACCCCACTCCAGTACGCTTGCCTGGCAAATCCCATGGACGGAGGAGCCTGGTAGGCTGCAGTCCGTGGTGTCACACAGAGTCGGCCACAACTGAAGCAACTTAGCAGCAGTATTCCATGTCTGTGTGTGTATATATATCACATCTTTATCCATTCATCTCAATGGATATTTAGGTTGCTTCCATGTCTTGGCTATTGTGAATAGTGCTGCTGTGAACATTGGGGTGCATGTATCTTTTGAAGTTTTCATCTTTTCTGGATATATGCCTAGGAGTGGGATTGCTGGATCATATGGTAGCTCTATTTTTAGTTTTTTAAGGAACCTCCATAATGTTTCTCCTAGCGGCTGCACCAATCCTGTGCACACCTTTTAAAACTCAAGGATGAGTGAGGAGAAGTCTGAGGGAAGCTGCCCCCATAAAAAGTCACAATCTTCTGCCTGGTTTCTGGACCTCAGCCAGTGTTCAGACACAGAACCTAACGACTAAAGAAGGCTGGATTTCCAGTAAGTGCATATAATAACAAGTCCTTTGGTCCTTCCTGAATGTGTAATTAGGATAGATATACTTGGTAGTTGGCAGAAGCCCCACCTTAGTTCCTTGGCCTGTGGGATGAGTGGTTATAGTGGGGAAGGTCAAGTGGAAGCTTCTGAAACTGCCCCCTCACCAACCTAGCCAAGATTCTAAATTGAAAAAAAAAACCTGCCTCCCCTGGGGGATTACAGAAATTAGGGTACATTTGCAGAGTAGCCACAATGGCAGATATGCAGACTGTGCAGGGGCCTGATAGCATGGGCTCCGGCTCCAAGGCTGATTGGGCTCCTGATGCCACCACGTGCCCAACCTGCCAGCACCAGAGACCAAAGCTGAGTCCCCTCTACGGCATCATCCCTCAAAGGAAACCAACCAGCCAGGTGATGGCAAATTGACTTCTTCCAACCTAGAAGTCATAGTAGCTTATCTTGACTGGAATAGGTACACATCCTGGGTATGGGTTTGCTTTTCCTACCCTCTGGTTGGTTGGTTGGTTTCTTTGTTTTTAGCCCACATCACTGTTTAAGGGTCTACAGAATCTTTGACCCACTGACACAAGATCCTAGGTAACATAGTACTGGACCAAAGAAACCTCCTTGCAATAAAAGAGGTGTGTACAGCAGCAGATTCCTGATCATATACCTATTGGTCCTGTAACATACCACATCACCCAGAAACTGCCGCTCTAAAAAGAGTAATGGAATGTCTATTTGAAGACACCCCTGAGGCCCAGATTAGAGATGATACCCTGAGAGGAGGGGGCACCATCCTCTAGGACAAATAATGTGCCCTCGTCAAAGATCACTATGTACTGCTATGCCCTCAGTAGGTAGGGTTCACAGATCTGAGAGCTGAGGGGTAGAAGGAGAGGCCTTGCTTCACATCAACCCCAGTGATCCATTTGGGGAGTCTCTGTTTCCCATCCTCACAACTCTGGGTTCTGTAGGACTAGAGATCCTTGTTTCGAAAGGGGGAACTCTTCCACCAGGGGACAAACCAATAGTCCTATTAAGCTTCAAGCTATGACTGCCTTCCAGTCACTTTGGGGTGCTTGCACTAAGACACTAGCAGAGAAGAAAAGAAGTCACCGTCTTGGTAGAGATAAGTGACCCTGATCATCAGGAAGTTGTAGAGATGCTATTAAGTAACAGGGGGCAGAATAGAAGATGTCTAGAGATTTCCCTGGTGGTCCAGGGTTAAGAATCTGCCTTGCAAATGCAGGTGACCTGGGTTCCATTCCTGGTCAGGGAACCAAGATCCCACATGTTATGGAGCAACTAAACCCGCCCACCACAACTACTCAGCCTGCAAGTCACAACTAGAGAGTCTGTGCACTGCAACACAAAATCTCACATGGTGCAATGAAGCCGAAATAAATAAATAGATATTTAAAAAAAGAATATGTCTGGCAATCTATAAGGACATCTCTTGGTACTCCCTTGTTCAATTATGATGGTAAATGGACAACTATAGCAGCCACATCTGAAAATGATGTGGTGACTAGAGGCTCAGATCCTCTCAGGGATGTGTGTTTGGGTCATTGTACGGAAGCCACCGAGAGTAGCACAGACGCTACCCTAGGGTCAGGGAACTCTAGAAAGGCAAGGAAATGGAGATGACCAGTGACAGTGGTGAGGGCTATAACTTATCCTACTAACTATACTCTTGTTAACTTCCCGTTGGAAAAGAGACCAACCAAAAGCTATACAAAATAGTCTCAGAGTTTATATGAAGAAAATGGATTTGAACAGTAGAAGGCTTTGACAATAGGGAACACCACTGTGTCCACTTCAAGACTGAAGCCCTCATTCTGCACCCCCACCCCTCCTGCTGGGAGGATTAGTAGCTGGCTGATGCCTGTCTGAGACCCTATCGAGAAATTACCATTAGTTGAAAAGAACTGCCTTATCCAAGGTCATATCCACTTCCCATGAAAACCCACTTCCAACCTAGGGGGACCCCCACTTCTGCAAGCAGCTAAAGGCCTGGCCCTCAAGGACTTTGCCTCAAGGTGGGACTACTCTGTTGGGCCTTCTCAACCGCGAAGCTCCTTGTGGGATTGGCCAAATCCTTTGTTGCAATTATGTCCTAGTTTAACTTCCCCTTCTGGCCAATCCTACTTTCTTGTTCCCAAAATGGATAAATCCTGAAGGCACTTCACAATGAACTTCCTGTCTGCAAATCTCCATCTCAAAGTCAGTTTATACCTGAGATATCCAAGTTCAAATGACAACACTACTCACTAACTACCTGACTGGCAAGTTAATTCATCACTCTAAGCCTCACTTTCCACACCTATCAGTTCAGTTCAGTCGCTCAGCCCTGTCTGACTCTTTGCGACTCCATGGACTGCAGCACGCCAGGCTTCCTAGTCCATCACCAACTCCCAGAGATTACTCAAACTCATGTCCATTGAATCATTAATGTCATCCAACCATCTCATCCTCTGTTGTCCCCTTCTCCTCCTGCCTTCAATCTTTCCCAGCATCAGGGTCTTTTTTAGTGAGTTAGTTCTTCGCATCAGGTGGCCAAAGTATTAGAGTTTCAGCTTCAGCAACATTTATTAATGGGATGATAATAAAAGTACCTGCTTGGTGGTATTAGTGGTAAAGAACCACCCCTCCAACCCCCGCCCCCCACCTGCCAATGCAGGAGATTCAAGAGATGTGGGTTTGATCCCTGGGTCAGGAAGATCCCCTGGAGTAGGAAATGACATCCAACTCCAGTATTCTTGCCTGGGAAATTCTATAGACAGAGGAGCCTGGCAGGTTACAGTCCATGGGGTCACAAAAAGTTGGACACAACTTAGCACACACACAGTGTTTCCATAGGCTGTCGTGAGAGTTAAATGAAATAATACTAATAAAGGGCTTGGCACGGTGCCTGGCATCCAGTAGGTATTTCCCAGTTGGTCAAAAGAACACCCAAAAAGCTGGAATAAAAAAGATCCAGTTTGACTCCGAAAAGTAAAAAGAAAGTAGTACTGGAAAGAGAGGAAGCAATGAGAGGGGAGTTTACATGTGTGTTAGCAGAGGTTCGGGGAGCATTTTGGTGGAGAGAAATACAGCACACACTGCCAGTTGCCTGGCCATCATTCTTTCCTTTTCCCCTCAGTTATGTTCTTAGGAATATGTGTCCACTTTAAAAATAAACAAAAATCCTTGCCTTCCCAGACTCTGTTTCTACTAAAGATGGCCAACTGACCCAGTACTCCCAATGAGATATAAATAGGACTCTAAGAGGTAGAGTTTCCAAAAAATTTTTGGAATTATTTTCCTGAAACAAGAAGATACACTCAGCTGGCATGCATGAAGCCTTTTCATTCTTCTTCTTTCTACACAGATTCAAAGTAGGTATTCAAATACCTACTTGGAGTGAAGTAGCCATTTTGCTAAAGACTAAAGGAAAATGGGGTCCCTGACAATTCCTCAAGCAGTGATATTGGCCCTGAACTGCCTACTCCTGAAGTTCTGGTAAAACAAGGAAAACGAAAACTTCATTTAGTTATACTGGTGTGTACAGGTGTCGTTAGTTAAGTCACTCAGTCGTGTCTGACTCTTTGTGACCCCATGGACTGTAGCCCACCAGGCTCCTCCGTCCATGGGATTCTCCAGGCAAGACTACTGGAGTGGGTTGCCATTTCCTTCTCCAGGGGATCTTCCCAACCCAGGGATCAAACCCAGATCTCCCGCATTGCAGGCAAACGCTTTAACCTCTGCACCACCAGGGAAGCCCCACAGGTGTCATTACCTGTAGCTGAATGCCACCCCAGTTGACACTAGTGGGTATTAAGAAAAGAGAGAGGACATTAGCAGCTGCTGTTTAGAGATCTAGGGGAACAGAGCGGTGACTCCCTCAAGTGTTACCATGAGTTATAAATTGAAGAATGCACCTTTCATTTTTGGTTGCTGCATTCTTTTTCTGAATGCAATACCACCCTAAAGCTGGGCCACATGAAGCCTAGGATTTATTTATTTATCGATCAATAAATATGCCATCAGAGTAGCAGGAGTATCGTTAGAGCTATTAATAGGAACAGCAGGGCTGGGGAAGAGCATGCAGAGGGAAACAAGAAATAGAAATTGACTCTATTATGACTTCATTCTTTATATCTGGGCCTGAACTAATATTTTTTTTCTGTGTACCTTTGAAAACTCCTCTGAGCCAGACAAAGACAAATACTGTATGGTATCACTTACATGTGGAATCTAAAAAATAGTCAAACTCATAGAAACAGAGAGGAAAATGATGGTTGCCAATGGCTGGCGAGTGTGGGGAAGTGGGAAGATGGTGGTTGAAGGGTACAAATCTTCAATTACAAGATGAATACGTCCTACGGATATCATGGACAGCATGGTGACGTCAATAATACTGTATTATGGGACTTCCTTTGTGGTCCAGTGGCTATGACTCTGTTCCCAATGCAGGGGACCAGACCCTTACAGCCAAATGAAAATTAAAAATAATAATACTGTAGTGTATGTTTGAAATTGCTAAGACACTAGATCTTAAACATTCTTACAAAAAAAAAAAAAAAACCCCAAACCAACCAAACAAAAAACAGCTGAGGTAATGGATGAGTTAGTTAACTTGATTGTGGTAATCATTTCACAGTATATATGTATCTCAAATCATCCCATTGTATACTATAAGTATGTTGCCTCTTGTCAGCTATACCTCAATAAAGCTGGAGGGGGTGGAGGAAGCTGGCCTTATCCCCTCGTGGCTGAACTTTGCCTGGCCACCCCAGGCCTCACTCCCTGAAGCTTTAAAGCACTCGTCATCCTATCTTCATCTCAGGTTGTGCTAGGCTTCTGGCTCCTAGCAATACCAAACCACAGGAGAACCATAATAAATTTGCTCTGAATGATTAATCAAAGGGGAGCAGCTGGAAACAATTAATTACTGGCTAATTGTTATCAATTGTCTAGGTAACAAAAGCTAATATGAATACTCATCCTATAGAGTGTTCTCATCTAGTTATTTAAAGGTTCTCATCTAGTTATTTATCTAGTTATAAACAACTGAGAAAGAAATGTTTTTCCTTCAGTCTTCGGTGCTATAGTTGTCTCCCAAACTTTAATTTCAGAGAATTCTGAAATTAAATTCACTTTCACTATCTTTCACTTCTTCATTCATTCATGTCTGTCTATGGCAGCTAAGTGTTAGATAGGACTTGTGATAGACGACTCAAGTCTTGCCCTGAAGAAGTGCAGTTACAAGAAAAAGACAGCTCTCTAAATTATCCTGCCGTTCTATTATCATATCATAATAGAAGCTTCCTTTCAAGAAGTGCTTACAATGTGTCAGGTATTCTGCGCTTCTATGCAATATAAGGCACTTATGTACAGTATCATTTAAAAATTGTGTACAGCCTGTGAGGTGGCTGTTCCTAGCTCCTTTTTGCAGGTAAGGAAACAGAAGCTCAAAAGGGTGTAGGAATGTATTCAGGGCATTCAGCTAGTGCGTGGTGAATCTGGCAGTTAAATCCAGCCCCGTCTGACTGAGATGCAGGTCCATTCTGTTAACCATCGTACTGTTCACAGAAGACTTGTTGAAACACTCATCTCTCCATACATTCCATGTCCAGAGGAGTGTGAGAAATGCTATGCACTGTGGCTCCACCTTCTCAATTCACAGCGTCATTCTGCTTTATGACATAATAGTTTAGGTCAGTGGTACTCAAACTTTTCTGAAGACATATTCCTATCACTAAAACGATTTAACACTCATGCCCAGTATAGGTTTATTTACTTAAACATTCTACATATATTCTAAACTGTTCATTTCATTTAATAATGTGTTACTTTTTGTTTTCACTAGCATGTCAGATATTAGCAATATTATTAAAGATAGTTAATATATTATAGGGCTTCCCACGTGGTGCTAGTGGTAAAGAACCCTTCTGCCAATGCAGGAGACGTAAGAGATGTGGGTTTAATCCCGGGGTTGGGAAGATCCCCCGGAGGAGGGCATGACAACCCACTCCAGTATTCTTGCCTGGAGAATCCCCATGGACAGAGGAGCCTAGTGAGCTACAGTCCATAGGGTCACAAAGAGTATATATTATGTACAAATATATTATAAAGCTATAAAATATTATTAATAATGTTTATAATAATATTTTTACTGAGAGCATTATGATTGGGCTTTATCATGATTTTCAGCATCATGATTTATTGATCTTTTGAAAGTTCTGGTTCTAAATATCAGTTTATTTTGTTACTTCCTTTTTTTAAAGATGCGTTTTTTATTTGTGTATGGCTGCGCTGGGTCTCCATTGCTGCGTGTGTGCTGTGCGTTGCGGTAAGGAGGGGCCACTCTATAGTTGCGGTGCTTGGGCTACTTGTTGCAGTGGCTTCTCTTGTGGCAGAGCGTGGGCTCTAGGTACTTGGGCTCAGTAGTTGTGGTGCACGGGTTTAGTTGCTCCACTGCGTATGGGAACTTCCCAGACCAGGGATCCAACCCATGTCTCCTGCATTGGCAGGCGGATTCTTAACCACTGGACCACCACGGAAGCCCATTTTGTTAGTTCTGTAACGGCTACCGTAACTGAAAGGTTTCCTCTAATGATATTAGTTTTTCAGCCTCAGTCACTAACTCTGTAAGGATGCTGCTGCTCTTGTAACACATTCAGTATATTTCCATTTTCCCTGAGTCCAATCAGTTGTGTGTCTAAACTAATAAATGGATTCAAAATCTACTGAAACATTTCCTTCTTACCTTTAATGGGTGAAATTGTTTTACTTTCAAATTTTAAAGTGTGCATCTCTGAGAATTTTTATGTGTGCACACAAGTTTTTTTCAGGAAAAAGCCATGTAATTATGAAATAAAGAACTATTTTCAAAATGTTCTCTCCAAGGACTTCCCTGATGGTCCAGTGGCTAAGAATCCAGGCTCCCTATGCAGGGGGCCCAGTTTTGATTCCCGGTCAGGGAACTAGCTCCTGCATCCTGCAACTAAGAGTTCTATGCTACAACTAAAGATCCTGCATGCCACAACTAAGACCTGGAGCAGACAAATAAATAAATACAAATACGTATTTTTTTAATGCCCTTTCCATAGCATGTTTCATTAGGAACAGAGTTAGTGACTCTCTTCATCATTGTCAGATAACACCTTTATCTTGTGTGTGTGTGTCTGTTTTTTTTTAAAAATATTTAGAGTATTACTGACAGCGTCTCTCCTTCACAAGAAACCTCCTTATAGCCCTAAGGTACAAAAGATGATTGTTACCCAAGTACAAAGACATACCTTGTCTTGGATCCCAGAAAAGAGTATATTCTTTATCATCTGTGGAAGTCTAAGATAAGGGTTTATCTTCATCCTATGGAATTCCAAATGTGGGAATAATTTCATATTGGTCAGGTTCTTGGTTGCACACATTCAGAGGCCACCTGCAGTTTACCTGAAGAGAAACAGAGAGTCCTGAAAGGATATTGATGGGTCACAGAACGGATGGGGAAGCAGGGTGATGGGCCCCAGGAAACAGGCAGGAACCAGTGGGGGTGAGTCAGCAGGAAGCCCAGCCAAAGACAAGACACAGGAACATTACTCACGGCCACAGGCACCGCTGTGAGTGCTCTCCAAGGGCTCCCGGGTCTGTGCGTCATCACCCCTCCGTAGCATCACTCCCAGCTGGAACATCCCGTTGGCTGAGCCAGAAAGCAGCATAGGGACTTCTGGCCTCTTTGAGCTTCTGCTGCAGGCAGGGGCCCTCCCTTCAAGACCTTCAAGACCTTCCAGACCTTCCAAGGGTGGAATTCTAACTAAATAGAAATGAGATTTAGGTGCTGCATAGGCAGAAGAAAAAAATCACAATTTGGAAATATCCAAGAAAGAACTATTTTCGATCTTCTCATTTTAATTCAGAGACATGGTAGGTTTTTAAAGGACATATTTGAGATCCAGACTATTCAATTTGTCATACGCAATACTTTGGAGGGCAGAATGGGAGACTGGATTAAGTGTGTGGCTTGAGCCTGTGTTTGAAGGCCAGGTTGGCTATTTCCGAGCTGTATGGCCCTGGGCAAGAAAATCAGCCTCTCTGAGCCTATTCTTATTTATAAGATTGGGTCACTGTAGTACCTGCCTCACAGCGTTGGACTTTGAGGTTTTTGTGAGATAATGTTTGTGAAGATTTTACCAGTGACTAAGACTCCACACTCCCAACGCAGGGAGCCTGGGTTCGATTTCTGGTCAGGGAACTAGATCCCACATGCTGAAGCTAAGGATCCCACATGCCAAAGATCAAAGATACAGCGTGCTGCAACTAAGACCCAGCGCAACCAAATAAGTAAATTAAATAAATAAATATTAAAAAAAAAAAAAAGATTGGGCACTGTTAACTCTTACAAAGATGAATGAAAGTTTAAATAAAATGCTCCATTGAACATTAAATTCATCAGGATGCTAAGAAGAAACAGGCCTGGCTCTATTCCATCACCCTGAAACCAGGGAGCACTATTTCTTTTGACACCTTGAAGTGTGCTTCTTTTTAAAAAAGTGTTTTTTTAGGTTAGGCTCCTCAGAACCAGAGCCTGAGGTGAGAAACTGTGTGCGCATGATTTATTAAGGAAGGCTCCCAGGAGAAATCAGTAAAGGAGTGGGCGAAAGGCAGAAAGGAAGAGACCAGTGAGGCTGCCATCTGGCCTGGCAATGCCAGGGATTCTAGAATGCAAGTCACACCTGTGCAAGGCCCTTGCACTCTGCACCTGTGGTCATCAATTAAGGACCACCTTAGGAGGATGAGAACTGCTAGGAACTTCCGAAACCCTGCCCTGGAGGAAAGAGGGGCTTCTGAAGCCTCAGATTAGGTTCCCAAAGAAGAGTCACAGGTGAGGCCATTGTAAACAAAAGCACACTTGAAGCTGGGGAGAAATGACCCAAATGGTAAAAAATATATGTATATGTCTGGGAGGATTTGGGCAGAGACTCAGCATCCTGCCCTCTCTAATGATTCGCTTATTGAGACCCTGAGCCTGGGGGATCCTCAAAAGGCACTACGGTGAAGAGAATCAACAGCCCAGCAACACAAACCATGAAGGAACATTTTAAGAGGCATTTGATAGTCTTGGAGGACCATAAAGAATTAAGATGTATCTGCTACTACTAAGTCACTTCAGTCGTGTCTGACTCTGTGTGACCCCATAGATAGCAGCCCACCAGGCTCCTCCGTCCCTGGGATTCTCCAGGCAAGAACACTGGAGTGGGTTGCCATTTCCTTCTCCAGCACATGAAAGTGAAAAGTGAAAGTGAAGTGCTCAGTCGTGCCCAACTCTTAGCAATCCCATGCAGCCTACCAGGCTCCTCCATCCATGGGATTTTCCAGGCAAGAGTACTGGAGTGGGGTGCCATTGCCTTCTCCAAAGTCCTAAATTGCAAATTACTATGTATATAGGAGATAAATGGCAAGGTCTTCCTGGGTAGCACAGGGAACTGTATCCCATATCTTGTAATAAATTACAATGGAAAAGAATCTGAAAAGAATATATGCATAAAACTGAATCACTCTGCTGTATACCAAAAACTAACACAAGATTGTAAATCAGCTATGCTACGTGTGCCTGCTAAGTTGCTTCAGTCGTGTCTGACTCTTTGTGATGCTATGGACTATAGCGCACCAGGCTCCTCTGTCCATGAGATTCTCCAGGCAAGAATACTGGAGTGGGTTGCCGTGCCCTTCTCCAGGGGATCTTCCTGACCCAGGGATTGAACCCAAGTCTCCTGCTGCTCCTGCACTGCAGGCAGATTCTTTACCGCTGAGCCACTGGGGAAGCCGAAATCAGCTATACTTCAATTGAAAACAGAAAAAAAGAATTAAGGTGACTTCCCACTTCTGACCTTCTGTGATTACTTTTTGTTAACCCTTTCCTGTTGGGAAGCACCAGCACGTGGTGGTTAAGAGGTACCCATCAATTAGAGCTACAGAGTCTTGGTTTTCAATATAGAATCTGGCCTCAGTTTCCTCATCTTTAAAACAGGGATAATGGGGACTTCCCTGCTGGTCCAGTAGCTAAGACTCTTCACTCCCAAAGCAGGGGACCTGGTTCAATCCCAGGCCAGGGAACTAGAGATCACATGCTGCCACTAAGAGCTTGCATACCACAACTAAAAGGTTCTGCATGCCACAACGAAGACTGAAGATCTGTGTGCAGCAACTAAGACCCTGTGAAGTCAAATGAATAAAATAAATATTAAAATAAATAAATAAATAAAAATAAAAGAGGGATAATGATAGTACCTACCTCATAGGGTTATTGATTCCTTGATAAGGAATCAACCAGTTACTCACTGTAAAGCACTTAGAGTGGTATTTGGTAATAAGGTAAACACTCTATTGCTGCTGTTGTTATTGTTCAGTTACTAAGTTGTGTCCAATTCTTTGCAACCCCATGGACTGCAGCATGCCAGGGTTCCCTGTCCTTCACTATCTCCTGGAGCTTACTCAAACTCATATCTTTTGAGTCAGTGATGCCGTCCAACCATCACCCATCATTTGGCCAAAAGCAACATGCCTGGACCATGGCTGTCAAACAACTACATGAATGGGAAGAGTCTTTGAAAATTGGTTTGTGGATTCTGAGTAAGTGGAATTGTACAGAGCAGCTGTATATGAAGTTGAGATAAGTGGACTTACCTGGATGGCTGTGTTGCTAGAGATCTCCTATCCTCCAGGATACCCACCCTCAGACTAGGGCACCTCGCTCTCTCCTCCCAGGTAAAAAACAGCAATATAGGGGAAGGGTTTGGAGTCACACTGTCTGGTCTGGGTTATATCCTGATCAGAAACAAACTGGGTGACCTAAGCTAAGCATGGAACCTCTCTGAGACTCAGTGTTCTCATCCATAAAATGGAGTTAATTATATTAATAATACCTACTTCATAGCGCTTTTTTTTTTTTGGATATGCCACGTGGCTTGCAGGATCTGAGTTCCCTGGCTTCAGCCGTGAAAGCATCGAGTTCTAACCACTGGACCACCAGGGACTTCCCTGGTCTTGTTTTCAATTTTGTTTCTTCAAGGTTCATTGGACCTATAGCACATTTCCTGGTATGTATTATGTGATTAAAACATGTTATCCATTATTATTTGGCCAAAACTCCTGAAACAAGCTTCATTCTTATCAGGTTTATTTAAATATCATCAGCTTTTTGGTTAGTTATGGCTTATAAAAGCAAAATATAAAAATAGTATTATCTTTTCAGGCTGAGAAGAATGTTTTCAAACTTAAAAAAATAAAAATCAGTGAAGCCTTGTTTTCAAACCAATTTCTGTTAGAAGCCTGATGTGTAAAACCGATGAAAGCTGCTCTGGGGGGTGGAGCCTAGACAGCTGGCTTCATCCTTCTTTCTCAGCTGACATTTCTGACACCCTGGGGAGCCCTGGACTCCTGGAATAAGAACATCCCCCATATTCCTGCATTTTTTCTAGTGTCTTCTTATTTTACAGTCTGAAGTTCACTAGGGGAAAGTGGCTCATTCAAGATCTCCCCAACTCAGTGGGGGATTAGGAGGTACAAACTACTGGATGTAAGACAGGCTACAAGGATGTGTTAAACAACATGGAGAATATAGCCAATATCTTGTGATAACTGTAAATGGAGTAAATATTTAAACTGTATTAAAAAATAAAAATTAAATTGGGACTTCCCTGGCAGTCCAGTGGTTAAGACTTCATGCTTCCATGCCCCAAACCAGGGGCACATGTTTGATCCTGATCAGGGAACTAAGATCCCACATGCCACATGGTGAGGCCAGAATAGTTAATTAATTAATTAAAATTTTAAAAAGATCCCCCCAGCTGGAAAATAACAGTAGGTACCTGAATCCAGTCAATATTTCCTTTGATAGTTTCTCACACATCCATCATCTGAGCAATTCTTGGTTTTGCTGACTAAAGTAGCATTTGATTGGTTTATTTGACAATTACTTGCTTCATAATGTAGCTCCTTGCTGTGATTCCTGCCTTTTTAAAATTCTTTACTGTTATAAGCAATCATATCCATGAATCTGACATTGGATGCTATATATTTTCTTAGTTTACATTTAAACTAAAAAGTGTAAGAGTATAGAAGTACTTTTCCGTACACCATTTAAAGCTTAAGTATGTACACCCCACAGACCCTCCCAGTGATTTCCGTAGTACATTTTGAAAAATACTGCTCTGTGTGCAAAAAAGAAAATACCTTAGCTTTAAGGAAGCCAGTTCAGGGGAAGACCCATATCTTTACCAGTAACCAGGAGGTTCAGGCCTCTCAGATGGTGTTAAGTGGTGAAGAACCCACCTTCCAATGCAGGAGACTCAAGAGACACAGGTTCAATCCCTGGGTTGGGAAGATCCCTGGAGAAGGAAATGACAACCCACTCCAGTATTCTTGCCTGGGAAATTCCATGGACAGAGGAACCTGGCTGGCTAGAGTCCACGGGATCACTAAGAGTTAGATGTGACTTAGCATTCACACAGGAGGTCCAGGGATTTTCTGGGCCCTGTTCCCTGTGGAATTCAATTCAATAGGATGACACAAGTTTAGAATGAGTTTAAAGGATGATTCCAGTGGAGCTGGTTTGGGTCTTAGTTTTTTGTTTTGCTTTGTATTAACAGAAACAAGATGTGGGAAGTCACTGAACCACAAGCTCTTTGGAAACTGTCTCCCGTTCTGTAATTAAATGGGTTCTAAGCACTATGAAATGTTTGGATTTATAACTTTTAAGAACTTTTCTGTATGCCTTTACTGTGTGCACTTTACAACTTCCGAAAGTTGCCTTTGTAATCACAAGAAGATGTTGCAGGGCCTCATACAGTGAGGAAATAATTCACACCTTGGAATGCGAATTGCGCTTGCTCTTCAACCCAGAGGCTCAAAAGGCAACAGGACCCATGTGCAATGGTATACACCCTGTCTTGTCTGGCTGAATCTGGCTTTCGAAATGAAGAGAAGAAAATAATTTAAGTTTTGCCTAAAAATAGTCTTTTTAAGGGTTCCCCCTCCTTCAAATAATGCACCCACTATAGGCTGTGCTAGATATAGAAATGTAATGCTTTTTCCATTCTCTTCAAAGGTCAATTTGTTAGTTTACCTTTTCCACTTGGTGCAACTCCTATTATTGGCTTGTCACCTTAGATCTGACACAAAGGTGATGTAAACCAGAACCAGTCAGATGCACTCCTCGCTTAGATTCCACATGCAGAAGATCAAATATGTGGGATCTCCCTGGTGGTCCAGGGGCTAAGATTCTGTGCTCCCAATGCAGGGGTCCCTGATCAGGGAACTATATCCCACAAACCCTGCATGCCACAACGAAGACTGAAGGTCTCGTGTGCAGCAACTAAGACCCAGCACAGCCGAGT
The DNA here is from genome assembly GCF_016772045.2 of Ovis aries. NCBI lineage: Eukaryota > Metazoa > Chordata > Mammalia > Artiodactyla > Bovidae > Ovis > Ovis aries. Next base: position 18,639,821 of record NC_056064.1, read on the forward strand.
AAATAGATTAATTATTTAAAAAATACCTAATATACTTTTTCCATTTACACAAGTATCAGAGTCCCAGTGTTTGCAAAAGGCTTCTAGAAATTTGGGAAACACAGATTAGCTAGTAAAGCTGGCCTTTACAAATGAACTTTAAAAAATCAATATAAATATATATATAAAGCATCATCAGTACACTAGCTGAAAGCACAGACCTTCATTTTAGACAAACCTGAGTTTGAATCCTGACTCTACTGACTGAAACTTGGAGTCAGTTCATAAACTTGCTGTGCTTCAGTGTCTTCACTTATGAGGCAAGGGTACAAAGAATACTGACTTCATAGATTTTCTTTGAGGATTAAATGAGATAATGCACAGAAAATATTTAGAAGAGGGCTGGACACACCGAAAGCATTCCAAAATATGCTAGCTATTACTTTTGTTGTGATCCTCATAATTACTACCATTCTGCCACACAAATTATTAATACCTGAAGTAGGTGTGGTCGTTGTGACAGATTTAATGGACTGGCTCCCACAACATCCACTCCGACCCTTTCTAAAACCCCCAGCACCTGAATTCCTTTGTAACTAAGGTTTTACATAGGACCCAGGTTCTGCTGAGTCTGTGCAAGTGTGCCCCAGAAAGGTGACAGTGACTCAAACGAAGTGACAGTTTCATGTGGGTGGATCCGTTTTCTTTCGAGAATGACAGTGGAGAAGCTTTGGTAAAAGTTCTGGTGTCCAGAACTCCCCGGGCAGTCCAGTGGTTATGTTGTGATTTTAAAACAAGAGCAGAAATAGATGAGAAACCTGGTAAAACTGAAACCACACTTCACCCAGGACTCTGCCCCTCACACACTTCCACTGCAGAGAGTGTCCCATCCCTGATTCAGCAGGGTTCCATGCAGCCTGATGCAGCTAAAACAAAAAAAGATTCCAGTGTCCAGTGCCTAGAGTCATAGGTGTTGAGTGGTAAGCAGCCTCAATGGTGTCTCCATGAGAACAGTGCCGTTTATGGTTGGGCATTTCTCCAGAGACTGTTCTGGCTGTGTGGTATGTCAGCCTGTTTTCCTGGCCCTGATGAAAATCCTCTGGCCTACCTAGTAGCCTGTTCTGATCTTGTTCTGTTAAAACTAGCTGGAGTGAATTCTGTTGCCTGCAACTAAGGACACAGTGATTATCAAGCGATGAATACATAATTATCAGAACAAAACTAATCACCACAGTCAAAACGTTTTCTTTACTAAGTATATTCCGTTTCTTAAAGGGATCAAGATCAGAATGTATAAAAACCTTCAAAATGCATTCACCCTAAAAGATACCACATGAATGGAAACTTGTTTTGTTGTTGTTTTTAAGGCTTAATTTTCTTCAGCAGCAGAAAGGGGATCCCAGAAAGTCAGTTAGTGTGTATATGTACTTGGCTCAGTGTGTTGTATACGGTCATTAACATCCTACCCTCTAGAATGGCACCCAGGAGTGTGCTCAATTATAATGATAAGAATGCCTTGAAAGACACTAACAAGGGCACTGAGACTCATCTCCAGACAGATTTTGAATTGACAAAAAATGACAGTGCGATGGGTAGAGTCCTGGGTGAAGTGTGGTTTCAGTTTTACCAGGGTTCTCATCTGTTTTTGTTCTTGTTTTAAAATCATAACATAAAATTCTTTCCTCCTGCAAACACTGCTCTTAAAGGCATCTTCTCTGAGTGAGACAGAGGCCATCCTTGACAATTCGCTTGTCATTTAATACCTGATTTCCCATTTTCCCCCTTTACATCCTCCTGGCAAAGTAAAGTGATCACTTCAGTGCAGATCAGGGAACTTCCCACAATCCTGAACCAATAGGTGGAACTGTCAAGTGCTTAAGTTACTTCTGTCTTTCTCCAAAAACGTTCATAAAAATGCTGGATGGACTCCTGGCTTAGTCGGTCAGATGGTATATTTGTTTCCTAGCGCTGCTGTAATAGTTGTCACAAATTTAGTGACTTAAAGCCACACAGATGTATTATCCTTCCAGTTCTAGACATCAGAAGTCTGAAATCATTTCTACCGGGATTTAGCCAAGCGTCCACAGGACTTGTTCCTTCTGGAAATTTCAGGGGAGAATCTGTTTCCTTGCTTTTTTCAGGTTGCCTGCATTCCTTGCCTCCTGGCCCCTTCCTCACATCACTTCAATCTCTTGTTTTCATGGCCGCAACCCCTACTACTGACTCTGACCCTCCTGCTTTCTTCTTATGGGGATCTTAGGATTACACTGAGCCCAGTTGGATAATCCAGGACAGTTTGTTCATCTCAAAATCTTTAACATCCCTTTAAAGTATTTTTGACATCCCTTTTGCCCTATATGGTAACATTCACACATTCTGGGGATTGGGATATGGACATGGGGTGGAGGTCAAGAACCAGAGTTCTAATCATGTTTTCTCAGTCAGTGGGGGCTTATTATAAGGTTACATGGAGAGATTAGAGAATAGGAAATAAGAAAACCAACTGGCATTTGAGATACAACACAGATACCTGATTATATTTCTGGCCTCTCAGCAACAGATCTTTTGCTTGTGACTCTAGACTTCACTGATATCATGACTGTCTCTACTTCCTCTATTTCTTACTAATTATCTCAGCATCTCTTACAGTCAGATTTAACCAGACACCATCCTGCAGAAAGTCCTCCTTTTCTGTCATGCTCTTGTATCAGGACATCTCATTGGCTGCTATCTAGCCTACAAAAGACAACTTTTGAATCACGTGCCAATCCTTAGCCAATCCTTGGCTTTGGCCAAGGAAGCATGACCACAGGACCCAAAACATAGCCCCCAGTGCATAGGAACCACAAACATTTTTCTCTGAAAGGGACTGAGAGGTGGCAAGCATTCAGAGATTGTCAGACTCCTCTCCAAACAATCAGTGTCATAGACTTTTCTCTAAACAAAACAACAATCAATGACCTCAGAGTTTGGGCAGTAATTTTTTACCACCTGATTTTAAAAGCTGGTACATTTATAAGTGCCTGTTACAAATGAGTTTTAGTTACCATTTACAAAGTATTCTTAAGAGGAAAAAAAAATTGTAAAATGTCCAAAAATGAATAAAGAAGGAGTTCTCCAGGAAGTTATGACATCATAATAGCTTGTAGTCTAATCACTGGCAAAGATATGCACATCATTAAAAAACGTCTTCAAGGTCAAAGGCCTTTATGATACTTCAGATTACATAAAGCAACACACTGAAATTCCCAGATCTTGGTCATCCAAGAAAAGTAAACCTGACAGCTTCCAGGACACTGAGTTTAATTCATTTGATAAACATTCACTGTCTTTCATAGAGAGATGAGATCTAGGAAAGGGGGGAAGTCATATGCAGCGTAGCACAGACACAAACTGACTTCTCTTTCATAGGAACCAAAGAGAGTGTTACACGCTCGGATTATGTCAGATAATCATAGGCTCAGCCACTGGATTAGTCATATCATGAATTTCATAATCACTATGTAATTGACACAGACCTTTAAACAGTCCTTTCTTCCTGGAAGCCAGTTTATTGCTGGAATTAAATGAACTGTCACTCTGGGGAAAATGGAGCCTACTTTTCACTTGGCTCACCTTGGCTGTGAGTAAGAAAGAGCTTTCCAGGAGTGCGTGTTCTTCCTCTCCAAGTTGTCCAAGTGGAAACAAGTAGATTGTCCTTAAGGATGTAAAGATTCTCTAAGCAGGAGCCTGGAGCAAAGGTAAAGGAGAAAGTGTTTAATGCCCAGACTGTTAGAAGTAATGGACTATGCTGTGTGCGTTTCCACTGCATCAATACCAGCACGTAATTAAACCTCCAAGCAGCCCGGGCACACCCATTCTAGCCTGGACTCTTAGAAGAAGAATGACTCAAGTCAAATGACTTGGCCACTTGCCAGTCATTTGACCTTTGGCAAATGGGACTGACCAGGGTGCTTGTTCAAACAGGACTGTTGTCATGATTAGAAAGAGGTAAAATAAAATGAAAGCAGGCAAAGCACAGTTCACTGTCTGAATAGACGCCTCCACAGACCTTACTCTTGTTATCTATCATCCGCTCTCACCACCTCAGACCTCGAAATCCTGTCTAGAGTAATGTCACACTCCTCAAATCACCAAACGCTTTCTCTCTTCTTTGATGCTTGGTCATTCTAGGCTCTCCAACAGCCCACACACTCTTTCCAACACCTGAATGTAGTCTGGGTGCTACCTGAGAGCGCTCCATTCAGCTTTTGACGATTTCTTCTCCTCCTCTACGTTCTAAGAAACTGTCTGCTATTTAAGATCCTCCTCTCTTTCTTCCCCTCCAGTTCTTCATTCCTGGTCTTCTCTTTCCCTAACCTTGTCCCTCCAGAGGCCAAAGTCTACCGTGGATAGGAAATTTCCCGTCAGGTTTAGAACATGTGAACTGTGGTCAGGTTAGAAGAAGAAAAAGGGGAAGGAATCATGCCTGTTGCTTTATTTTTTTCCACATAAATTCAGCTCTTCATAAATTACTCCCTATCTTTATGCAGCTTCTCAACCTTCTTCTTTTTTTTTTTTTTTTGTTTTTTGTGTGGCTATTCCACACAGCTTGCAGGGTCTTAGTTCCCCAACCAGGGACTGAATCCAGACCCCAGCAGTGAAAGCACTGAATCCTAACCACTAGCTGCTGTTCGGTTGCCAAGTCCTGTCTGACTCTGTGATCCCACGAACTGCAGCATGCCGCACTTCCCTGTTCTTCACTATCTCCTGGAGTTGGCTCAAACTCATGTCCATTGAGTTGGTGATGTTTCACCCAAGCAGCTCGTTCTCTGTTGCCCCCTTCTCCTCCTGTCCTCAGTCTTTCCCAGCTGCAGGGTCTTTTCTAGTGAGTCAGCTCTTTGCATCAGGTGGCCAAAGTGTTAGAGCTTCAGCTTCAGCATCAGTCCTTCCAATGAATATTGAGGGTTGATTGCCTCTAGGATTGACTGGTTTGATCTCCTTGCTGTCCAAAGGACTTCCCTCAACCTTTTCTTAATCCCCTTCGATTTATTGGCAAATATTGGGTATGATCAAGAGCAGGTTTTGCAGTCACACTGCATTTCCTGGCCTCCATGGCAGTCAAATTAGGGCCAGATGACAGGGTTCTAGCCAGTTGGATGAGGGTAGATGTGTTGTATGTGACTTATATACTTGGCCCCCAAACATCTTACACAATCTTCCACATTATTTTTCGTCACCAGTTGGGTCGTTGGATGGAAAAGTTCTAAGGAAGAATTTCCAGGAGGCCCTGGGGAGCTATGGGGCTCCAAGATAGAAGGGGCCTGGATCCTTGAGTCACTACTTGGAAGAGATTGCCCAGGAGAGCTGCCCAACTCACTGTGAGGTGAGGGGGAAATAAATCTTTGTTGTACTAAACCACAGAGTTTTGGAGTTCTGTGCTATAGCAGCTGGTGGGTTTTTGTTTTTGTTTTTCCAATATTTGTTATTTATTTATTTGGCTGCGCTTGGTCTTAACTAGCACACAGGATCTTTGATCTTCATTGCAGCCTGCAGAGTCTTAGTTTGGACTTGTGGGATCTAGTTCCCTGACCAGGGAATTGCCTGCTGCATTGGGAACACAGAGTCTTTGCTGCTGGACCACCAGGGAAGTCTTTAGCAGCTAGTGTCAATTAACCTTATTAATACATTTAAAAAGTTTCTGCAACATAAAAAGGGCTTAACAATTGTTAGTTTTTATTAACATTATCAATCAGCTCATAATTATTGACGATTACATGTATTTTCTCACGTGTTTTCCACAACTCCTCAGGAGGTAGATACCCAGGCCTTGCTCCCTCCCATTGTAGGACCTTCATCTGTGTTCTTCTTTCTGCCTAACCTACTCCTTCCTCCCTTCTTCCCTTTGGCCACTATCAATCCTTAAGATCATAGCTCAAGAGGAATTTTACCCATGAAAACCTTCCTCAACCATCTAGGCTTGCTCAGTGCCCCTTATCACACGACCTTGTAGGTCCCTACATTTTTCCTACAGAGTACTTATCACAATTTGCCATTGCATGAATATTGATTTAATTATTTGCTAAATATCTCCCTTCCCCACCACAGAGTAAACATCAAGAGAGTGGGGGCCATCCTCTTTGATTCACTGTTGCATTCCCTTTGTGCCTTGCCCAGTGGCTGGCATATTGAACACGCTCAAAAATTATCTGGGTTGTGCATGTCTCGGCCCAGGGTAGGTCTCACAGGCTGTCTGCTCCATAGTGGGGTCAAATGTCTGTGGAGGATTGAGCTGTCATCTCTGCAAGTTTAGAAACTTTTTTTTCATTTTTCATGGAAGCCCAGAAATCTGGGAAATGATTCACAATAACCACACTTACAGGATATCTACTTCCTGGCCTTAAAGTCCCTGGGAAAATAAACTACTTAATATTCAGAAATGTATTTGAAAGAGGATGGTTTTGAGAGGAATTTGTTTCTTCTAGGCTGGAGAATTAACCTGGCTGTCTTAAAGAGTGCGTGTTTCTTTTCCAAATATACGCACTTTGATTAGACTCCACTGAAGCCATGCTTACTGAAGGCCATAGCACATCATAGGAGCTCAATAAAGACCTGAACAACTATCTGTGAATCTTACTATTAATAGTTAAATGACTGACGACTGTACTTACACTCATTTTCTGGACCCATGCGATAATTACCTTTTGTTGTGATACTATCTGTCCCTGTATCTGCACCATGGAAATTTGGGAAGAACTGGTGACCAGGAGCCAGACTCAAGACTACAGATTTCTTGAAGTTAAGAATCATCATCTTCCTCACCCCTACCCCACACCAAAAAAAATGATTATCATGATGGCCAACATTTACCATGTACTTTTCCACAGGAGGCACTTTACCACTGTTGTTTAACCCTCATAACAACCTTGTGAGCAACAGCCTCATTTTCTAGATGAAGAAATGATGCCCAAACCAGATAAGGAGCATATGGAAGATGACCTGACTAATAAGCAGCAGATCCAAGATGAGAACTCAGGCCTATGTCACTAGAGTCTGTTCTCCTTCACCAAGTTCAGCACTTTCCAGCCTGTAGTTGTTATGATATCCCTGCAACAGTTTGAAATGGACTTATGTGTAAGGGACTTCCCTGATGGTCCAGCGGCTAAGACTCTGCACTCCCAATAGAGGGGCTCAGGATCAATCCCTGGTCAGGAAACTAGATCCCTCATGTTGCAACAAAGATGGACGATCCTGCATGGCCCAACTAAGATCCAACACAGCCAAAAAATAAAAATATTTTTAAAAAACAGAATAAAAAAAAAAAACAGGTATGTACAGTCAGATCTGGGTTGCCAGGAGCAGAAAACAACTCTGGTTATTGTAAAGAGAAAAGCGATTACAAGGCTACCAAGAATTTACCAGAAGCTGGAGAACTAGACAAAATCTGAGGTAGGGATGGAGCCTAAGGAGCAGAATATTGGATACTCATCTTTTAGCAGGAAAATCCAACCGGAATGCCTTAGACCAATCCTCCAAATGCACAGGGATCCTAACTTTCCATTCATCTTTGCTCCATTTATTCACAATTTAAAGTTTAGGTCATTTGCCCTTGTTCTAACTAAGAGCAAGCAGGGGAAAAGATTAATCTCTAGACCCTTCTACTTCCCTAGTGGGATGTAAGGCTTACTTTGACTCATGCAGTGGGAAGTTCCCCCAAATAGAGGGAGAGCTTTATAGTAGGCAGTCACGAACATTGGCAAATGTCCTCTACACCACAGGTGAATTAACTCATATCCACTGCAATGACTGAATCACAACTTATGTTATATTTTAGTCCTCCTTGCTGATAACGATTTTTTTCTTTTTTCTTTTTTTGCCTGAACCGTTCAGGATCTTAGCATCTCAATCAGGGATTGAACATGTGCCCCCAGCAGTGGAAGCTCCAAGCCTTAACTACTGGACCACCAGGGAAGTATATCCTTGCCAGTATTGGAGAAAACTCAGAAATGCATTTGCAAGTCACTATCTAGCATGCTTTATACACATAATTCAAAATTCACTTTGGTTTTAGAAGGTGACATTTTCTGACTGACATAGGGATGCTCCTTAATTGGAAGCTTGCAACCTCTTGCATCTGATTAAAGGAGCCCATTCATGAAACTGGCCACGTTTTCAGTTGAAGAAGACCATTCCCATCTGGGTAGGGGGCAGGGGGCTCTCCAGATCCAGTGGTAAGAATTGCCTTATGATTGTTGTTAGGTAAACTATCACCATGGTATCTCACAGCATGGACACTTCCTGCCTCTATGAAATCTCAGTGCACCTGGCCTTCCTGCTGCTCACCTGTCACATCTGTGTTTACCTTCCTTTTAAACCCCAGGGAGGCCCAAAGGGGCTATGTCCGTGCAGCTGGGCCAGGTGCATCTGCAACAGTGGTAGCTCCATGCTTTGAGTCCAGATGGAGGCTGCAGTGGTCTGGGTTGAGGAGCAAGAGACTTCCCAGTGTGGATCTGGAAGTAGAAGGAGGGGCCAACAGCAGCCCTAGGGGATGAAAAAGTCCATCAGCCCCTCCCCAAAGCCTGCTAATAATATCCACATTGGACTGACTGTGTTTCTTTTTTAAATAAAATCACTTGAGGTGACAGAAAAACTTGAAAATGGCTATAATAAGACACCTCCATGAAAGCTGTCCTGACTCTCTGAAATATATGACCAAGCTTAAAAAGACACTCAAGGTCAGAACACACCACAGACTTGGCAACACCATCTTGGGTTCATCTGCCCTGAGACTGGCTCCTTAAAATGACATGGGCACTTTTCTAAAACTCTTGCCTGCTTTTGAGCACACTGTCATGGAACTTCCTCCTCAGAATCATGTACACGTGAATGTCCCTCTAGAACTGTTTATAGTGAACATCCCTCACGGAATAAAGCAGTGTCTATGCCAAATCTAATATCTATTCAGTCTACTGAGAACCAAATTTAAGAGGTCTATTCATGAGCATTTTTTTTTCATTTTTATATCAGTAGTTTTTTAAACTTGAATGTAATGGAATCACCTGGAGGACTTCTTAAAACAGATTGCCCAGCCACAGTGCAGAGTTTCAGCTCTGGCAGGTTCTGGGGTAGGAACCTAGGAGTTGTGACACGGTCCCAGTGGACATGGATGCTGCTGGTCAGAGGCCCACAACCGCTGCCTTATGTAATGAAACAGATCACATTCTCCTTTCTTTCCTGGGTCTGATGTGGCCTGTTTCACACTGGACACTCCTAAGAAGTACCAGGAGAAAGAAGACAACACACAAATGGGAGAGGTCTTCCCTGGTGGTCCAGTGGTTGAGAATCTGCCTGCCGATGCCAGGGACATGGGTTGGATCCCTGGACCTGGAAGATTTCACATGCCTCGGGGCAACGAAGCCCGTGTGCCACAACTACGGAGCCCATGCTCTAGAGCACAAGAGCTTCAACTGCTGAAGCCCACACGCTCGAGAGCCTGTGCTCTGCAAGAGGAGAAGCCACCGCAGTGAGAAGCCCTCGAGCACCAGGGCATGAAGATCCAGTGCAGCCAAAAATAAATAAAATATTTCTAGATAAAAGAAAACTGCTTATTTTAAAAAAAAGAGAGAAGTGGGCAGAATGATATTTATTAATTTGGAATTTTTTTCATTTGAAATTCCATATTTCAAGCTAAGTTGAAACTTTGTTATGCTGTTACCCCAATTCCTTATTGGGGTCTGGCGCAAGGTCAAGCAGCAGTTAAGACTGGTGGGGTGGCACTGAAAGGAGTAAGGGTTGGATTAATATAAGGGCAAGTGAGTGTCTCTGTTCCCCGTCCCAGAACTGTGACCTTTAGACGCCAGAGATTGTGTCTTTCACAATAGAATAGCTAGCACTCAATATGCCAGCGAATTTGGAAAACTCAGCAGTGGCCACAGGATTGGAAAAGGTCACTTTTCATTCCAATCCCAAAGAAAGGAAATGCCAAAGAATGCTCAAACTACTGCACAATTACACTCATCTCACACGCTAGTAAAGTAATGCTCAAAATTCTCCAAGCCAGGCTTCAGCAATACATGAACTGTGAACTTCCAGATGTTCAAGCTGGTTTTAGAAAAGGCAGAGGAACCAGAGACCAAATTGCCAACATCCGCTGGATCATGGAAAAACCAAGAGAGTTCCAGAAAAACATCTATTTCTGCTTTATTGACTATGCCAAAGCCTTTGACTGTGTGGATCACAAGAAACTGTGGAAAATTCTGAAAGAGATGGGAACACCAGACCACCTAACCTGCCTCTTGAGAAACCTATATGCAGGTCAGGGAGCACAGTTAGAACTGGACATGGAATAACAGACTGGTTCCAAACAGGAAAAGAAGTACGTCAGGGCTGTATATTATCACCCTGCTTATTTAACTTATAGGTAGAGTACATCATGAGAAATGCTGGGCTGGAAGAAACACAAGCTGGAATCAAGATTGCCAGGAGAAATATCAATAACCTCAGATATGCAGATGACACCACCCTTATGGCAGAAAGTGAAGAGGAGCTAAAAAGCCTCTTAATGAAAGTGAAAGAGGAGAGTGAAAAAGCTGGCTTAAAGCTCAACATTCAGAAAACAAAGATCATGGCATCTGGTCCCATCACTTCATGGGAAATAGATGGGGAAACAGTGGAAACAGTGTGAGACTTTATTTTTTGGGGCTCCAAAATCACTGCAGATGGTGATTGCAGCCATGAAATTAAAAGACACTCCTTGGAAGGAAAGTTATGACCAACCTAGATAGCATATTCAAAAGCAGAGATATTACTTTGCCGACTAAGGTCTGTCTAGTCAAGGCTGTGGTTTTTCCAGTGGTCATGTACTGATGTGAGAGCTGGACTGTGAAGGCTGAGCGCTGAAGAATTGATGCTTTTGAACTGTGGTGTTGGAGAAGAGTCTTAAGAGTCCCTTGGACTGAAAGGAGATCCAACCAATCCATCCTAAAGGAGATCAGTCCTGGGTGTTCTTTGGAAGGACTGATGCTGAAGCTGAAACTCCAGTACTTTGGCCACCTCATGCAAAGAGCTGGCTCATTGGAAAAGACCCTGATGCTGGGAGGGGTTGGGGGCAGGAGGAGAAGGGGACGACAGGATGAGATGGTTGGGTGGCATCACCGACTCGATGGACATGAGTTTGAGTGAACTCTGGGAGTTGGTGATGGACAGGGAGGCCTGGCGTGCTGTGATTCACGGGGTCACAAAGAGTCAGACATGACTGAGCGACTGAACTGAACTGAACTGAGAACAATGCCTGACACATAGTAGGTACTCAGTAAACACTAGTTGAATGAATGACTAAATGCTGCCTTGATGGGAGCAAAGGGGTAGCTTGCTCTTATTTTCTGTTAGAAGCTGGTGATAGAAAAGGCAGAGAAACAGAGAAGGAGAACATGGATTGGACGCTTGTCAAAGGAAGGTCAGCCCCTTCCTGTGGTCATTTTTGGGTAGAAGAAAAACTGAGTGAAAACCTTGTACCAAACTGGGCCTAAGAAGATATAAACAAGCCAAACGTTCTACCTAGACAATGGCCCAATTCTCCCTGACTGGGGAAGGTGGGAAAAGTGGGGAACTAGACAAACATCCCCTTCCAATTTCCTTCCGTCTGCAAAGCATCACGGCTCACAGCCTGCCTCTTGGACTTTTCCCTCATTGAAGGCATTCTCGAATCCGAGACAGCCTCTTATCCGGTGAGATCTTTGAAGGCTGGTTGGAGCAGCAGTCAGCCTGAATCACCCCTAACCACAACGGCCTTAGAATGACAGAGGGTTTCTGTTTCCAGGGTGTATTCTGAAGTGAGCTTTTGTGGTCCAGTTTGCTTCCCCGTGACCCCTGCCAACTAGGAGGAGCTGAGATTAGCAGTTTGTGTAGATCAAATGATCAAACTCCAAAATACCCAGGAAAAGTTGTAAAAACAAAACAACAGCGGAAGGACAAAGTTGAGTGAGACGCGCTTGCACAGGAGCACGTGTGAAAAGGGGACTGAGTCTTCCAGACCCCCGCAGGCCTGTCGTGAGTCAGCTGGAGGATGTGGGAGCCAGGAAAACCTCAGGCAGTTCTGGCCCCAGTGGAACTTCCAGAAAAAGAAAGGGAATGGCTGAATGGACCGCATGCTGGCCAGACCACCCTGGAGGAGGCTTGGCTCTGTCTGGATGTCCCACCGGTGAGAGGAAAGGGTGTGTCCTGAATGGAATTGCTAAGATTGCTGGTTGTGGGAGGAGGGGTGGTGGAGGGTGCAGGAACTGCACCCACAGGACAAGAGGGGATGAGGGCATGAAGGGATGGGGGTAGTGGGGGACTGTTGCCTGTAACTTCAGCTTGGAAGGCCTTTTCCTGTTTTTTTTTTGGCTACACCCTGAGACATGTGGGATCTTAGTTCCCTGATCAGAAATCAAACCTGCACCCCCCGCCCCCGCCCGCCTTGGAGGCACAAAGTTTAAACCACTGCACTGCCAGCAAAGTCCCAGCTTTCCCCTTCTTCTCCCAGGTGAACTCCTATTTATCGTTTAGGCATCAGCTCCCGATGCTTCTTCTGAGAAGTCTTCCCTCATCTCTCGAAGTAGAACCAGCCATGCCTCCACTGGGACCTCCCCCCCTGCATTTGGAAGTCAGTTTTCTTCATGCACAAGGAGGGATGTTGGCTGCGTGGAGTCCCCAGCCTACTCCTCTTTGCAACCCTAGAGCCTGGCATGGGGGCTGTTCTTCAGCTAAGTTCTGATTAATTACGTGGTAGGCCTGAAAACAGTCACTGAGCATTTTGACCATGCGGAAGAAAGATGGTATTCTCTCTCTGTGGCTTGAAAAAAAAAAAAAAAAACGGAACTGGAAGAGAGGGGGGAGATTATGAGAGAATGGATTTCAACTCAAAATTAGGAAGCGTTTTATAATAATAATGACAATAGATTTGCTGGGTGTTTCGCTCATCTATTGCTGCAAAACAAGTTACTCCAAAACATAGCGGCCTAAAACAATAAATATTTATTAACTTACACAGTTTATATGAGTCAGGAATTGAGAAGAGGCACAGGAGAGTGATTCTGGCGTGGGATCTCTCCTGAGGCTGTGGTCAGGATCCTAGGTGGGGCTGCAGTCGTCTGAAGGCTTAATTGGGGCTGGCAGATTGCTTTGAGATGGCTCCTCACCTGGTTGCTAGCAGGAGGCCTCGGGTCCCCCACTGTGGGCCTCTCCCAACTATCTTTCACCACAGCAAGTGATCTGAGAAACAGAGGAAGGGGCAATGTTTTTCCGGACCTAGCGTCAGAAGTCGCAGTCTGTTACTCCTATGATTTCACTGCGGGAAGAGACCTCCCAGAGACATGAGTACAAGGTGCTGGGAATCCTTGGGGTCATCTTGAAGGCCAGCTATCACACTGCGTACTAGCGATGTACCAGCATCCTGCTGAGTTCTTTTTTTTCTGGTTCCCTCCTGGATCCCTCACCTTAAGAGGATGGCATTTTTTTACTATCTCCATTTTATTGTGTTTATTTTTTTAAATGTTGGCTTTCAAATTACTTTCCTCTTGCTCACAGAGCAATATATGTATAGGTAGGTAGAAAGACTGTAAGTTATTTTTTAAGATTTGTTTATTTTTGGCTGCACTGAGTCTTTGCTGCTGTGTGCCAGCTTATTTCTCTTATTTCAGTGGGTGGGCCTCTCATTGTGCCTGCCTCACCTGTTGCGGCTCACCAGCTCTAGAGCTACAGGCTCAGTAGCTGTGGCTCAAGGGCTTAGTGTCCCTGAGGCATGTGGGATCTTCCTGGACCACGGATTGAACCCATGTCCCCTGCTTTGGCAGGCAGATTCGTAACCACTGGACCACCAGGAAAGTCCCAGATTGTAAATTCTATAAGCGATTGTGTAAACAACTGGAGAAGGCAATGGCAACCCACTCTTGCCTGGAAAATCCCATGGACGGAGGAGCCTGGTGGGCTGCCATCTATGGGGTCATGCAGAGTCGGACATGACTGAAGCGACTTAGCAGCAGCAGCAATAAGCAATTTCCTATGCATTTAAAAATGTACTTAATGGAAGTCTGGATGCCCAAGTATATTCTGAAGTTAGATCTGATGGTGTATTTTCAAATTCCTACTTTATATATATGGAAACTGAAACACAGAGATATTGATTTGTCTCTTATCACACACCCAGAAAGTCTCTGAGCTTGGTGTGGTTTGAACGCGAAAACCCAAGTCATTACGTTTTGTGCTATATTCTGCTGCACTATGGTGCCTCCTGGGTATCCGCTAGTCAGGATGCTGGAGCAGTGACACTCAGTCCTGGCTGCACATAAACTCAGCTAGGAAGCTTTCACAGGTTTCTGTGCCTAAACCCAGCCTCCAGGGTTTTGGATCTAACTGGTCTGGGGTTTGATTCTACTATGCAGGGCTGAGAAACTGCCAGCCCTAGTTGGGGGGCAGATCATGCCTTCCCTGAGGTCTCTTGCAAATATTACATGCTATTACTTGGCTGAGATGAAACATGTCTTTATTACCAAGCAGATAGGGACTCAAATATAATGTGTAGATGAGTTCCTAATCTTTGTCTCAGGCATGTGGAGGTAACGTCTGAGCTGTAGGCAAGTAGATGTTGAATAGGCTGAGAAGAAGGTACATTCCAGCTGGAAGGAAATAGGAGACACCTAATGCCAGGGTAGAGTTTTAGGAATATAAATTGGGAACACGAGGATTTTTACAGAAATCCTCCTTCAGATTCTCTAACTGCCAGCCTAATTTCTCACCTCCTTTGTCCATGTCCCCAGCTCCTACTCACTCTCCACTTTGGTCAGAGACAACGTTCTTGATACAGATACAAAGAATAACAGAGAAGGAACATAGGGAAGGAGTTGCTGGAATGATAAATCCCTGTGCAGGAGGGAGAAGGGGGAGAAAATTTCTTTTCCATTAATTCTTGTCCTCTACTTCTTGAACATTGAAATTGAACCAGGAGGCCGCACTTTCAATTCGTAATTATAAGCATCAGAAGACTAGTTGAGGCTTCTAAGTGGCTTTCTTTTCTTTCTCTAAATTTATTTGGCTGTATTGGGTCTTAGGGAATCTAGTTCCCTGAACAGGGATCAAAACTGGGGCCCCCTGCATTGGTTAAGCACAGAGTCTTAACTGCTGGACCACCAGGGAAGTCCAAATGCAGTTTCTTGTCAAATCACAACTGCCTCCCTTGCTCCCCAGTGTAAGCACACAACTGCCAATAATACTAATCCTGGAGGCAGAATAGTATGTATAAATTCATTCATCCAGCAAATGCTGACTTGAAGGACTGGGCTGGGCACTGATCTAGGCGTTAAACATGAAGTCATGAACAAAGCTCATGGTTTTTTGTTCATGGAGAACTCCAGAGAGGAAAGAAGATAATCTCTACTGGGACAATTGTAGGCTGATGTCAAAATCCTCAGTAGGATGCAAGAGGACACTAGAGAGATGTTTCTGAAATGTGGAAAGAAAGGAACTTTGACCCTGGAATTTTACATCTGGTTAAGTTACCTGGGCTTTTCTCTAGTTGCGACAAGCAGCGGCCACTCTCTAGTTGCAGTACTTGGGCTTATTGCAGTGGTTTCTCTAGTTATGGAGCACAGACTCTAGGGAACAGTCTCAATAGCATGGGTTTAGTTGCTCTGTGGTATGCAGGGTCTTCCCGGATCAAGGACCAAACCCATGTTTCCCACATTGTCAAGGGGATTCTTTACCACTGACCCACCAGCAAAGGGCCAGAGGAATGAAGGAATGAATTGAAGATAGTATCAGGTGCTCTAGGAGACCCTCAGAAAGTTTCCCACACAAAGACCTCCTCTGAAGACATTGCTGGAGGCAGTTCTCCAGCAAAGAGAAAAATTAAGCCAGAGAATGTTTTGAAATATATGGCATGGAAATAAAAGTAGTCAAGTTCTTTGCTAGCTAAATAATTGATGGCCAAAAAAGAAAAAGAATATAATAAATCATTACTCAAGCTCCAGACAATACCAAGAGTAGGAAAAAAAAAAAGACCAGAGCTAGTGAAAAGTGTCTGGTACACATTTCTTTGGGAGAAAAGAAATAGGTATGGATAAGCTTAAGAAGTTAAATGAAGGTGAATATACACAGTAATGTGTGAGAAGTAAACCCCAGAAGAATAAAAAAAGAAAGAATGTACAACTTTTTCAAACAGCAACTAGGAAATCTTTGCCTACTACAAGATCACAAATGCTTTCTCCTATGGTTTCTTCTAAAAATGTTAGTGTTTAAAGTTTTACAGTAAGTCTATGATACATTTGAGTTCATTTTGTATATGTTGTGAGATAGAAGTCAAAATTCTCTCTCTTCTTTTTTCTCAGATACGTGCATGTTCAGTTGTGTCCCAACTCTTTGTGACGCTATGGACTGTAGCCCGCCAGGCTCCTCTGTCCATGGGATTCTCCAGGCAAGAATACTGGAGTCGGCTGCCCCGCCCTCCTCCAGGGGGTCTTCCCAACCCAGGGATCGAACCTGCGTTTCCTGTATTACAGGTGGATTCCCTACTGCTGAGTCACCGGGGAAGTACCTTCTTTTGTTTGCATATGGCTATCTAAACCGTCCTAGTACCATTTGTTGAAAAGACTCTCCTTTTCTTTTCACTTTTATTTTAAAAAATCAGTTGTGCATGTATGTACAGGTCTGTTTTTGGATTCCATTCTATTCCATTAATCTAGTTGTCTCAGGTCAATGATCTTGGCCTCCCACCTTAAGAGTACAGAAAAAGAAGAGCAAATTAAACCCAAAGTAATCAGAAGAAAGGAAAGAATAAAGACAGAGTGAAACCCAATAAACTATAAAAAAGAAAGACAATAGAAAAAATTAATGAAACCAAAAGCTGGTTCTCTGAGAAGATTGATAAAATTGAAAAATCTTTAGCCCAATACTCAGCAAGAAATAGAAGATGGAAGTCATCAAAATAGAGATGAGAGAGTTGACATTTCTACAGATTGTTTAGACAAGTAGATAATAAGATAATAAATAGATAGTAAGATTATTCATCTTTATGCCAATGAAGATGACAACTTAGATGAAATGGACAGATTCCTTTTTCTTTCTTTTTGGTCCTGCTGCACAGCTTCTGGAGATCTCACTTCCCCTACCAGAGATTGAACCCAGGCTAAAGAAATGAAAGCCCGGATCCTAACTGCTAGGCCACCTGGGAACTCCCTGGACAAATTTCTTGAAAGATACAAATCACCAAAGCTCACTCAAGAGGAAACAGATAACCAGAATAGCCTTATATCTGTTAAAGAAATAGAATCTGAAGTTAAAAATGACTTGGCTGGGTGGGATGGGGAGGGAGGTGGGAGGGAGGTTCAAGAGGGAGGGGACATATGTATACCGATGGCTGATTCATGGTGGTGTTTGGCAGAAGCCAATACAATTCTGTAAAGCAATTATCCTTCAATTAAAAAATAAATAAATTAGAAAAAGAAAAGAGACACAAGTGACTGCATGAAACCTCCAGCACTCTCGGGGCAAAGTGGGGGACTGTGTTGTAGGCTAGGAGGATATTCTCCTATTAGGTTATTCTCCTATTTGCTTGGGAGAGAAATAAAATTAAAACATGTTTAAAAAAAAAAAATCACCGCATGGAGAAAACTTCAGACCCAGATAGCTTCACTGGGGAATTGTCCCATGTTTAAGGAAGATATGATGCAAATTCTTGACAAACTCTTTCAGAAATATGAAAAGGAGTGAATACTCCCCCTCCCTCTCCTTGAGGCCAGCATTACCCTGATATTGAATTCAGACACTGCAAGAAAAACAGCAACAATGAAGAGAAAAAACTACAGACCTATATGCCTAATGACAAATATCCCTCCTAATAAAGTTTTAGCAACCGGGCCATGGATGAGATGACTTAGTCATTCTAAGATGTCAGTTCTCTCCCAAATTAATCTATAAATTTATGTAACTCCATTAAGAATTCCAGCAAGATTTTTTAAATGAAAATTTTATTGAAGTGAAATACATATATGTATATGTATCTATGAAACCACACCAGTCGTAAGTACACAACACAATGACTTTTTGCAAAGTGAGTAACTCTGTATAACCACAACACAGTTAAAAAAAAACTGAAGCATTACCAGCACCACAGGAACACCTTAGGGGCTTTCCCAAGCCTGGTAACTAGAGAAGAGTTTTGCCTGTTTTGAACTCTATATAAATGGAATAGGGAATGCAACCTAAAAGGAAAACTATAATTGAACAAAATAAGAGCAATTCCTTGACCAAGAAGCTGATGATGATGTGCTGTGAATTAAGGGGTATGATTAACTCAACTCTCACTTCCTGAGGTCTCCAAAAACCTACAAAACAAGCTTCAAGGAAACTACGACTCTGGTGAGCCTAATTTACCAAGTGCAGACGTGCAAATCCCAGCGGTAAACACAATTCAAGGTAAAACTGCTTCCAGCTCTGCCAGCTCCAAATAAGACCAAGTCTCTTTTGGTGCTCAAAATACCCCTGACTAGATATTAGACTCCTAAAATTTTATTTATTTAGCACGGTGGCACTCGAGATCTTCACTGTGTCATCTTTCATTGTGGTGCGCAGACTCTCTAGTTGTGGCATGCATGGGCTCAGAAGTTGTGGTACTTGGGCTCAGTTGCTCTGGGGTATGTGAGATCTTAGTTCCCAGATCACAGATCAAACCTGCATCCACCGTATTGGAAGGTGGATTTTTAACCACTGGACAACCAGGGAAGTCCTAAACTCTCAGCTCTTAGAATTGGACTTTTCTCCTCACCTCTCAAGTTTCTTTATCTGCTAAATGGGTTTACTTGTCCACCTAACTCACAAAGATTTGAGGAGGATTCTCAGAATGCGGTGAGGTATATGAAAACAAAGTCTTCCCGGGTGGCTCAGGGGGTAAAGAATCTGCCTGCAATACAGGAGACACACGTTCAATCCCCAGGTCGGGAAGATCCCCTGGAGTAGGGTATGGCAACCCACTCCAGTATTCTTGCCTGGAGAATACTGTGGACAGAGGAGCCTGGTGCATTACTGTCCATAGGGTCACAAAGAGTCCAAAGCAACTGAGCACACACCCATGCATATGGAATCATCTAGTAAAGCATTATTCAAATAAAAGCCATCATAATGATTATTTTAAAGGGAAATTTTTTCTAAATGATTCCAGCCTAGATTTTTAAGAAAATATTTACATTATTTTAAATGTGAAATATTTAGCAAGATGGAAGAAATATTTTGATTCGTGGGAAAAGAAGAGCCCCAGATTGTCCTCTTTAAATGCCATGGTTTGGGTACATCATTTATTTATGTGTTAAACTTCAGATTACGTGTAATAAACTATCTGTGGTGCAGAACTATTGATTTTCCTGCATTAGCAGCTGAATTAAATGTGCATTACTCCAGGGTTGGTCACCATGAGAGATGCTTAAAAAGTTTAGAGGGAGAGTCAGTGAAGCCCATTAAGGCTCTTGAGGCCCCATCTCCTGTTGATCCCAGTCACCCCAGGGAAGTTTTACTGCAATTCGGCCGCATGGACATCCTTGTCTTAATGCTTCCTCTAATGGTGCCTAATAGCAGCATGGCTACATCATTTGCTTTATAAAGAAAGAGTTGCCTTCCCCAACCGTGTCACAAACGTGTTCTAAAAACGAGTGGTGCTTTTCAGTACATCTCATGTAAAATACAAAATTACTTGGTTTCATGTTTTTATTAGCACATTCATTGATTTATTTAACCAACTAACATTTAATGAATATTTAAATGGTTCTCGACATTTGTCCAGTGGTAGTCTATCCCCAAGTTCAATACTTATCTCTGTGATCAGTACCTGGAAATTAATTACTGCCTACTTGATGTCCTCAGAGAATATTAAAATATTTGGAGAAGTGAAGAATGGAACCCTGGATTGAATTCCCACCCCTGTTACCTTCCAGCTGGGTGACCTTGGTCAGGTTATTTTTCAGAAATAACTGAGCTTTTCCTTGCAGCCCAGTAAATGATCGTTTGTATAAATAGAATATATGTGCTTTGAAACAAATGATATTTAGTGTGTATAGGATAAAAAATTTGGTATAGGGACATTAAATCAATGCAATAAATTATTTATCAGAATTATCTATATTCTTATAGATGTCTTTATCTTTCAAATTAAAACTGTGAACAAGAGTGCATTGCCTGGTTTAAATTAATTTTATTTCTCACTCTGACCTTTTCAGCTTCAGGTTTACTGTCTTCAGCTCTTGACTGTTCCCCCTACCATGATTTTTTTAATGTTTCTCCTATTTTATCAGTTCTGTGCTCTTTTTCTGAGATTCCTATTACAGTTCCCTATAGCCACAATTCCAAAATCTTAAAATTCTCTGAAAACGAAAAGTTTTCTCTTGGGCTGGCAACACTCCTTTGGCAGTAAATCCTGACCTGACATGATATGAAACTATTTATCATCCTTATTTATTTCTTTCAATGTTTTACTGAGGAAATGTAGTATTTTTGACCTAGACCCCATGGGGGTGTATGTAATATCAGTGTATACACTACCTCATCTCTCTAAAATCACCCAAATTCTGACTCCAGAAGTGCATCTGACTCCAGGGAGTTTGAATAAACCACCACTAGCCTGTATATCTATCTTAGACCTCCTGAATAAGTCCTCCCATCACTCTTGGTTTTGTAGTTTTCATATATATCCTGAGTTCGAAGTGAACTTCTTAAGTTTGTCTTCACTAAATTAATTTTTGGCAGCTCTGCCTCCAAGAGGTTTTTCATTTGACGTTTGTTGTTTCCTTCTCCACAAAAGTATTTCCTGATCTCAGAGGGATCCCTCCTTATGACTTCTTGCTCTGTATTGGCCAATGTTCCCTTCAGTTTGGCTGGATGAGGACGTGAAGCAGAAGCTCTGCAAGCCAGGGCCCTTTCACATGCAAGAAAGAGACACCCAGCTGGATGTGGCTTGAGGCAAATGAGGATCTTGGAAAGACATTGGAGACAGAATCTCAGAAACTAGGATGTCTCTGGGGACCTCAGAGAGGGACTGAAACCAGGATGTCAGCTTCATGCTGCCAGGCCCTCCTCTCTCTTTCTCTCCTTCTCTCCTTCTCTCTTTCTCTCCTTACTGGCTTCATTTTCTCCTACTGCAGTTGGATTTCTGCCTGCACAAATATTAGTAACACTAAGTTCATCCCTTTTCAGCTCTGTAACCCAAGAGGTAATAGAATTCCTCTCTTCTGGCTTCAGGAATCATTTCAGGGTTAGGCTTATTGGTCTAGGCTGGGTCTCATTCCCAGACACAGGCAGGTCCAAATGGACACAGGTCTGTCAAAAGGTGGGGGAGAGATCCTGAGCAGATTAAACAATAACATCCACTTCATACATTTTCTAAAATGCTGCATAAATTTACTTCATATTGGAGGATTCCTCCTGACTCTCCATGGCAGTCCTCTTCTTTGGATTTGAAACATGTTTTTGTAGATACAGTGACATCTCCCAGTTTGCTTGGTTTGGGGGCAAGCCCCACTGGATGCAGGTACTGCCTGGTGCAGCTGTCTGCTCGGAGAGAAAGCCCTGCTGTGCAGCCTTCCTGCTGGCTGTGACTGCCCGTCCTCACCCTCCGCAGCAGGACAGGAGAGGGATTCTGTCAGTTAGCCTACCACCAAGTGCATTTCAAAGGCATCCTTTATAACGCATCTGTTAGGATTCTGTTTGTTACAAGTAACCCAAACCCGACTCAAACTGGCTTAAAAAAGAAAGAGGATGTATTGGGTCCCTTAACTGGAGAAGTCCATCCGTAGTAGGTGGTCAGATGCAATACAATCAGGGCTTCAGCTTTGGTTCTTGGACTTCGCCTGAGATGGATTTGTCTTAGCTGATAGCAGGAGGGCTACCACAATTCGGAGCCTCATCTGACCACATCCAGAGGAAGACAGATGGCCTCTTCTGGCAGATATCTCTCCAGCAGGAGGATGCTGCATTTTCAGAAGCTTCCAGCCAACTTCTCTTTACACCATATCAGCTCCATCTGGTTACCAACATTTTTGTGAGCCCATCCCTTGTCCAGGGAATTTGTGTGTCCTAATTGATTGAGTTATTGAACCAATCAACAGTAGGGGGGATAAAAGTCCTCTTAGGGCAAGCAGGCCAACACCTGGTGCTGAGCCTGATGTCTGTTCTTCTGGAAGCACACAGCTATGTGGGCGAAGATGGGAAGACCCTCCACCAGCAAAAAGATTGTGATTCACTGGAATATGTATATATAACTGAATCACCTGCTATATACTTGAAACGTTGTAAATCAACTATATGTCAATAAAAAAAACAAAACAAAAATTATGGCTTGCTGAAGGCTCAGATTCGGTTAGCATTTTGGGGCAGTAAAGTTTTTGTTGTTGTTTGTTTTGGGGTTTTCTTTTCTTTTCTGGCAGTGCCAAGCAGCATGCAGGATCCAGCCAGGGACCAACCTGCTGTGGAAGCTCGGAGTCTTAACTACTGGACTGTCAGGGAAATCCCAGAAGTAAAGTATTTTTTAATTAAGGTCTCTATGTTACTTTTTAAAAGACATTGTGCTGCTTCGTACTTAATAGACTACAGCACAGTATAAACATAAATTTTCTATGCACTGGGAAACCAGAAAGTTCATGTGACTTGGTTTATTGCAATAGTCACTTTCTTTTGTGGTCTAGAGCCGAATCCTAGATATCTCTGAGGTTTGCCTGTATAAAGGAGATCAGTCCTGGGTGTTCGTTGGGAGGACTGATGCTAAAGCTGAAACTCCAATACTTTGGCCACCTCATGCGAAGAGTTGACTCATTGGAAAAGACTCTGATGCTGGGGAGGGATTGGGGGCAGGAGGAGAAGGGGACAACAGAGGATGAGATGGCTGGATGGCATCAGCGACTCAATGGACATGAGTTTGAGTGAACTCCGGGAGTTGGTGATGGACAGGGAGGCCTGGCACGCCGCGATTCACGGGGTCTCAAAGAGTCGGACACGACTGAGCAACTGAACTGAACTGATAAATATCCTATTGGTTTTGTATATAGGAGAACCCTGACTGATAAACCATTATTATGTCCCTAAAGACCCGACCAGCTCTTTACCCCAACCTTGGACACAGATCTACATTTTAAGAAATAATATTGTAAAAGAGCCATTGTTCAGCAATAGGTATAGGATTATTAAATAACTAGTTTCATCTCGGTGATGAGTTGGTGGTATGTACAGAGAATACCACCAGGGGTTTTTCCAACCGTACCAAGGATGTCACAGCAGGAAAGAGGCTCACCCTGGGAAAGGTCAGAGTCAGGTTAAACATCAGCAAGGATCCTTTCCTACCTGCTGTGACACTTCCTGTTTGGGGCAATTTATCCATGTGGTCAGAATCCCCTGTATGCCACCAAGCTCCCTGTGGTTGCCCCACAGGCCACCCACATCCATTCCCACTAAACGGTATCCAAAATTTCCTTCTGGGGCATTGTTCCTCCCTGATTGTGCGTGGGTAATTGTGCTGATGCTCTCCTATGGTAGCTCAATGGGCCGGACCTGCCTCTCCTGGCTCCAGTTCAGCAGTAGCAGAAGGGTGTGACTTCGGCTCAGCCAGCCAGGTACTTTCTCAGGGGACTTTGAACCTTGAGCAAATGACATGATACTAAGAAAGAAAGGTTGGCACCATCCATTGCAGCCAAGGAAGAGAGGAATCAATATTTTGAACAGTTTCCTCTGCTTATAAGACAATTTCTGGACTTTCTATGAACTCTGTCCAGCTTCTTGGCCCTCCTGAGGGCTCTCGGTTGCTGATATTTGCAAGTCTTAACTATCAGACTCCCATGAACTCTGACAGCCCCTTATTGCTTAAGATATCCAGAACTGGCTTCTGTAATGGGCATTCATGACCCCTGACCAATACAGATCCTCAGGTACTATTTTTGGCTCTGCTTCACTTCCAGGAGCCTCAGTTTCCTATGTAAAATTAGGAAATGAGATTATATGTGTGTTCCTCAAATATTTTTCGGCCACAAAATAAAACAATTTTGTGTAAACCAAATCTTCCTGGGACTTCGCTGGTGTTCCAGGGGCTAAGACTTCGAGCTCCCAATGCAGGGGACCCAGAGTTGATCCCTGGTCAGAGAACTAGAGCCCACATGCCACGACTAAGGGATCGAGTGCCACAGTTCAAGACCCCGCATGCCACAACTAAAAAGATCCTGTATGCCACAGCTAAAAGACCCACGTACCACAACTAAGACCTGGCAAGGCCAAGTAAATAAGTAAATGAAAACAAAAAGCAAAGTCTTCCTGAAGGGAGCAGATAAATCATAAAGCTGATCAAGGCAACACTGCTCTGGCTCAAGAGTTTCAAAACTCCAGAATCCTGTCCGCCACGCTCTTTCTCAAGAGCACCCCACTGTGACTTCTGGTCTAATATCGTAATGGGAAAGGACCACACTTCCCCTCTCTCATTGCAACAAAAGACAGACGGGGCTGCCTTCAATAACTTGGGGAGGCATCATACTTCTCATTGACGAAGACTTGTTTCCTCTTGAAGAAATGTGCTGAGCACATGCTTGTGAAGTGTTAATTACACACACACAGTCACTTTGGCTCCTTACTGTGGAGAAGGCCCAGTGAAACCACAAAAAGCAAACAACAAAAAAGCATCGGAAGGGGATGTCATGCCACTCTTTTGAAAAGCCTTTGTGAACATATGTCTTGTCCATTTTAGATGATTTTATTAAGTCTTTGAAGAACAGAATGGAAACTTCCTTCATGATAAATACATAAATTAGTAGTTTTTGTGGGTAAAACAAAACTAGTATGACTTTCACCATTAAGATCTAGTTTGTTTACAATGAAAAAAAAAAAAGACAGTCTCTTCAGCAAGTGGTGCTGGGAAAGCTGGACAGCCGCATGTAAATCTGTGAAATTAGAACATGCCATCTTACCATATACAAAAATAAACTCGAAATGGCTCCAAGACTTAAATCTATGGACTTTCCTAGCGGTCCAGTGGTTAAAGCTTTGCCTTCCAATACAGGGGTGCAGATTTGATTCCAGGTGGAGGAACGAAGATCCCACATGCCTCAGGGCCAACAAAACAAAACAAAACATAAAACAAGCAACATTGTAACAAATTCAACAAAGACTTTTTAAAAAATGGTGCACATTTAAAAAAAAAGAAAGAAACAACAAATATAAGACAGGACATCATAAAACTCCTAGAATAGAGCATAAGCAAAACATTCTCTGACTTTAGTCGTACCAGTTCTTTTTTTAGGTCAGTCTCCCAAAGTAGTAGGAATGAAAGCAAAAATTAACAAATGGGACCTAATTAAACGTACAAGCTTTTGTACAATAAAGAAAACCATAAACAAAATGAGAAGACAACCTCCCGACTGGGATAAAATATTTTCAAATGAAACTAACAACAAGGGCTTAATTTCCAAAATAGATAAAGAGCTCATACAACTCAACAACAAAAACCCAAACAACCCAACCAGAAAACGTGCAGAAGATGTAAACAGATATTTTTTTCCAAAGAAAATATAGAGATGGTCAACAAGAACTTGAAAAAAAAATGCTCAACACCACTAATTATTAGAGAAATGCAAGTCAAAACAACAGTAAGTCACCACCTCACAACAGTCAGAATGGCCATCATTAAGAAGTCTACAAATAGGGTTTCCTGGTGGTCCAGTGGTTAAGAATCCACCTTGCAATACAAGGGACACCAGTTCAGTCCCTGGCCTGATCCTTTCCAGCATCAGGGTCTTTCCCAAAGAGTCAACTCTTTGCATCAGGTGGAAAAAGTATTGGAGCTTCAACTTCAGCATCAGTCCTTCCAATGAGTATTCAGTGCTGATTTCCTTTATAATTAATTGGTTTGACCTCCTTGCTGTCCAAGGGACTCTCAAGAGTCTTTTCCAGCACCACAGTTTGAAAGCATCAATTCTTCAGCACTCAGCCTTCTTCATGGTCCAACTTTCACATCCTGTACAAGACTACTGGAAAAACCATAGCTTTGACTATATAGACCTTTGTCGGCAAAGTGATGTCTCTGCTTTTAATATGCTATCTAGATTTGTTATAGTTTTTCTTCCAAGGAGCAAGAGTCTTTTAATTTCATGGCTGCAATCACTATCTGCAGTGATTTTGGAACCCAAGAAAATAAAATCTGCTATTGTTTCCATTTTTTCCCCCATCTATTTGCCATGAAGTGATAGGACCAGATGCCATGATCTTAGTTTTTTGAACGTTGAGTTTTAAGCCAGCTTTTCCACTCTCCTCTTTCACCTTCCTCAAGAGGTTCTTTATTTAGTTCCTGCCATTAGGGTGGTTATCATCTGCATAGCTGAGGTTGTTGATATTTCTCCCAGCAACCTTGATTCCAGCTTGTGATTCATCCAGCCTGGCATCCAAACTGACAGATGAATGGGCAACGAAGATGTGGTACATACGTGCAATAAAATACTCCCCAGCCAGAAAAAGAACCAAATAATGCCACGGGCAGCAATATGGATGAGCTTAGAGAAGATCACGCCAAGTGAAACAAGTCAGAAAGAGAAAGGCAAGTACCACATGCCATCACTTATGTGTGAAATCTAAAGCAGAGCACAAATGAGCTTATCCGTGAACCAGAAACAGACTAACATAGAAAACAGACTTGTGGTTGCCAAGGGGGAGGGGAGTGATCGATTGGGATCTGGGATTAACAGATATAAACTATTATGTACAGGATGGATAAACAACAAGGACCTACTGTATACCGAAGGGAACGATATGTGATATCCTATGATAAACCGTAATGGAAAAGAATATGAAAAGAATGTATATATGGGGACTTCCCTGGTGGCCCAGTGGCTAAAACTCCATGCTCCCAATGTTTGGGGCCCAGATTTGATCCCTGGTCATGGAACTAGATCCATTGTGCCAAAATGAAGACCTGGTGCAGCCAAATAGATAAATAAATAAATATTAAATTTAAAAAAATGTATATATGTATAACTAAATCACTTTGCTGTGCAGTAGAAATTAACACAATGTTGTAAGTCAACTATACTTTAATAAAGTAAATTTTTAAAAAATCTGGTATACTGAGTGAGAAACTTAGTGTAAAAAACTTAACACTATCCCTCCTCTTGGTCTGTTGTATCAGGTTCTGTGCTAAGAATTTTCACACACAGTCTAGTTTACTCTCAAACAACTCTCTGGGGCGGTATCATTTCTGAGTCTTATTTTATAGCTGAGAACCAAGGCTCAGAGAGGTTGAGGAATTTACCTAAGCTCACACAGCTGGCAAGCACTGACTAATTGCACAGCTCCAAAGCTTTTGTTCTTTCAGATATGATACTCCGCTCACCTAGATAATGCTATGTATTTGGATCTTTTAGAATGTGGAATAAAAATAAAGTAAAAATAAAAATTAAAAAATAAATAAATAAAATAAAATGTGGAATAAGTTGACTCTATATTTGAGGTCACTCAGCTTTCTAATCTGGATATACCTCAAAGGGGAGACCTGTAACTCGTGCCCCTGAAGCACAGAAACCTCTGGACACTTCTTTTGTTCCAAATGGCTTTGCAGGAACATAAGCAGAGTCAGTTCTTAAAAGGACCAATCCTTTTAACCCTGAGCAGTCTTTTTTTCCTAGAGTCAGTTGAAATTTCCTCTGGGAATGCAAACTAATTTTAACAAACCGTAATCAAGAAGAGGAATTTGCAACTAAAAAAGAGCTCTTTATGAAAATGAATTCTTTGACTCTCTTTTCTGTTAATCTACATACATCATCAAACAGGAAGTGAAAATAATTGTGGGATAAAGAGATACGGGGCCTGAAGGTGTTATGACCTTCCACAAACAATCTTAATTTTAAATTCTTGGTTCTCAGCCACTTTGTCTATGCCAGTTCCCCCCCATTTATAATAAGGGTGGTTCTCTGTGGATAATGTAAAAGCAGGCATCAAATGCAGTTCACCACTGTTTATACATCTGTGTTTTACCAGTAAATTAGATGATACATATCTAGATACTACTCCTGCATATGCCACCGTGTACTGGATGACCTTGGATAAGTCACATAAACCCATTGGGCCTTACTTTCTTTATCTCGAAAATGAGGGATTTGGATGAAATCCAAATTCACTTTATACTTCGACTCTATAATTCTCATTGTTCTGGTTGCTTTAAAAGGACCTGACCACCATGCAATCCCAAATATATCCAGAAGAGGTCAGAAGAACTCACTAAAAGCCCTGAGGTCTACATTAATTCCAGTTACCAGTATAAATACAGGTTTATGGGAATCCCTATTCTCTGTGTCATTTCCCTGATTTTAAAGGTTGGATCAGGTATTAAGGCAGGTATTTTTCTTGAAAGATCAAAACAGAGACGCATTGTCTGCTTTGGACCTCTTTGTCAAACGTAAAACCCTTTCCCAACTGGTGAGCAAAGGTAAATTGCCCGTCAGAGGCGATACAAAGGTACAGGGGCAGTTTTATACTTACAGCCAATAACTTAGAGAAAGTAAGCTTGTTAGAGAAAACCCCATCCATCAAGAATCTTTATTGGAGCACTTCTCCTGTGGCACAGTGGGTAAGA
Source organism: Ovis aries (assembly GCF_016772045.2). Lineage (NCBI taxonomy): Eukaryota > Metazoa > Chordata > Mammalia > Artiodactyla > Bovidae > Ovis > Ovis aries. The sequence continues at coordinate 18,668,388 of NC_056064.1, forward strand.
ATCCACCTGCCAAAGCGGAAGACACCGGTGCGATCCCTGATTCGGGAAGATTCCACATGCCTCAGAGCAACTAAGTGCATGTGCCACAACTACTGAGACTGAGTACTGCAATTACTGAAGCCCGTGTGCCCAGATCCTGTACGTTGCAACCAGAGAAGCCACGGCAAAGAGAAGCCCCCAAACTACCACAAAGAGTAGCTCCTGCTCTCCACAACTAGAGAAAGCCTGCACAAAGCAACAAAGACCCAGCACAGGCAAAATAAATAAATAACTTAAATATATACGTAAAAAATCTTCACTGGGCTTCCCTGGCTGCCCAGTGGATAAGAATCTGCTTCCACTCCAAGGGGCACGGGTTCAATCCCTGCTGCTGCTGCTGCTGCTGCTGCTGCTGCTAAGTCGCCTCAGTCGTGTCCAACTCTGTGTGACCCCATAGATAGCAGCCTACCAGGCTTCCCCGTCCCTGGGATTCTCCAGGCAAGAACACTGGAGTGGGTTGCTATTTCCTTCTCCAATGCATGAAAGTGAAAAGTGAAAGTGAAGTCGCTCAGTCGTGTCTGACTCCTAGCGACCCCATGGACTGCAGCCTACCAGGCCCCTCTGTCCATGGGATTTTCCAGGCAAGAGTACTGGAGTAGATTGCCATTAAAGTCCCTCATGCCACACAGTGCAGCCAAATAAAAAAGTATGTAAGTTTACGATGTACAACTTAATGAACTGGTATATGTATATAGTGAGACATGACTACCACAATAAGATTAGTTAATATACCCATAACCTTTTGTAGTTAAAATTTGAAAACTTCCTGCCACAACGAGGTTGGACCATTTCTCTTCTGATTTCATCAGAAAAATTATTTGGGGAGATACACCATTACAGAGACAGAGACTTTTTTTAAGTATGCTTAAACCTTGCTTTTTTTAGGCAGAACCTGGAGAAGTAGTTTAAATGTGAATAATGGTGAAAGAATTCGGAATTAAAGAAAGCCCTGCGGCCAGGTAAAGAAAATGCCTACATATCGTACTTAGAATTTAAAGTTTGGAGTTCAGTGGCTCAGTTGGTAAAGAATCTGCCCGCAATGCAGTAGACCTGGGTTCGATCCCTGGGGAGGGATGATCCCCTGCAGAAGGAAATGGCAACCCACTCCAGTATTCTTGCCTGGGAAATCCCATGAACAGAGAAGCCTGGTGGGGTATAGTCCGTGGGATCGCAAGAATCAGACATAACTTAGTGACTAAACCAAAAACCACATTTGAACCTTGTAAAATTTATTTAACCTCCCTAGTGATATACTCCTTAGTTGACATCTATAAAATGACGATAGTGATAAAGCCTCCTAAGATTGTTGGGAAGATTTAATGTTGGGAGATAACTTGGGAGATAATGTTGGGAGACAATTTAATTGCTGGGAGATAACACATGTAAAGAATTCAGCAAAGCATCTGCCACATACCATGTGATCACTAGGAGCACCACTGTCATCATAGGTTATCAGTGAGGAGCTGGTATTTCTAGTAAAAAAACAAACAGGGAAGAAAATCATCATACTTTTTTCTTTACTTTTTAAAAAATTTTTTATTATTTTTTCTGTGTGTGTTTTTTTTTTTTAACCATGCCTTTTTCTGAAACTTTTATCTCAACGATCCCAAACTAGGTTCAACGTCCCTGCTGTGTGCTGCAGTCATAGGAGCTGATAGACCCTGACCTGGCCACCCGGCCCACTGACGGGCACCTCCACCCCCATCTTGGGCACCCCAGAAATACAGCAGAGCCAGGCGGGTATCCAGCATCCATCACCTCTCCTGCCAGCCCATCAGCAGCAGTCAGAGACCTTGCTCCCTATGGACATGGAGTGTCCCCCTTCCCAAGCCTCACCAGCAAAGCCAAGGTTTGGGATGGGCCCCCAGGCCCCTGGCTCAGCGGCAAGATCCTCCACTCGATTCTTCACTTTTCGCCTCTGGACCTTTATTTTTTTAATTTAATGTAGCACGGAGTTTTTCTTTGATACAGCACTCAATTTGCAGACGGTCATTACTGTTTCTCTCCTGCTGTGCCTCCTCATTCCTCCAGAATGAGGCCTGTGCCCGTCTCTCCCACCGTCATAGACCCAGGGGTCAACTGGGGAGGATGAATGGGGCTATGAGGAGATCTCGGAGCAGGGGGCCAGAGAGAGCAGGGGGCCAGAGAGAGCAGGGGGCCAGAGAGAGCAGGGGGCCAGGGAGAGCAGGGGGCCAGGGAGAGCAGGGGGCCAGGGAGAGCAGGGGCCAGAGAGAGCAGGGGGCCAGAGAGAGCAGGGGCCAGGGAGAGCAGGGGGCCAGAGAGAGCAGGGGCCAGAGAGAGCAGGGGCCAGGGAGAGCAGGGGGCCAGGGAGAGCAGGGGGCCAGAGAGAGCAGGGGGCCAGAGAGAGCAGGGGGCCAGGGAGAGCAGGGGGCCAGAGAGAGCAGGGGGCCAGAGAGAGCAGGGGGCCAGAGAGAGCAGGGGGCCAGAGAGAGCAGGGGGCCAGGGAGAGCAGGGGGCCAGGGAGAGCAGGGGGCCAGAGAGAGCAGGGGGCCAGAGAGAGCAGGGGGCAGAGAGAGCAGGGGGCCAGAGAGAGCAGGGGGCCAGGGAGAGCAGGGGGCCAGGGAGAGCAGGGGGCCAGGGAGAGCAGGGGGCCAGAGAGAGCAGGGGGCCAGAGAGAGCAGGGGGCCAGGGAGAGCAGGGGGCCAGAGAGAGCAGGGGGCCAGGGAGAGCAGGGGGCCAGAGAGAGCAGGCGGCCAGAGAGAGCAGGGGGCCAGAGAGAGCAGGGGGCCAGAGAGAGCAGGGGGCCAGAGAGAGCAGGGGGCCAGAGAGAGCAGGGGGCCAGAGAGAGCAGGGGGCCAGAGAGAGCAGGGGGCCAGGGGCGTGTTCCAAGGACAGAGATCTGCGTCCTGCGGTGCTTCTAGGATAAGGTGAAAAAGCCATGTAGTGAGCAGGGGCAGGGCAGGGGGTGGAGCAGGCTCCTGAGAAGCTCAGAGAGGACAAGCAAGAGATGTGATTACACGGAGCACTCCAGATCAGACATGGTGTGTAACCGCGGGCAGAGACAGGGGTCGAGAAGGGATGGGTAGAGACAGGATCTGCTACAATCTGCCGACATTCCAGAGACGATTCTGAGGACCAGTTGCCGAAGGCCCTCCCCGTGACTCATGTTCAAAACGAAGAGGAAAGCAACAAAGCTGTTTCCTTATGTCCGGCTGGGAGCTCAGAACTCCCTGGAAATGGTATTTATTTTATTTTTTAATTGGAGGAAACGTGCCTTACAGTGTTGTGTTGGTTTCTGTTGTACGATAGCTCAAATCAGTCATAATTACATATATACTCCCTCCCCGATGAGCCTCCCTCCCCTCCCCCATCCTGCCCCTTTAGGTCATGGAAGAGAGCCAAATGGGGCTCCCTGTGCTATGGAGCAGCTTCCCACGAGCTCCCTATTTGACACATATATATTTGTACATATATATATGTACATATATGTAAGTCAGGGCTCAGTGAGCCCACTTTCTTCCCCTTCTGTGACCACAAGTCTGTTTTCTACATCGCATCTTCATTCCTTCCTTGCAAGCAGGTTTACCAGTACCATTTTTCTAGATTCCATAGATACGCACTGATATATGATATTTGTTTTGTCCTTCTGACTTCCTCCACTCCGTATGACCGGCTCTGGGTTCACCCACCTCACTACAACTGACTCAGACTTGTTCCTTTTATGACTGAGTACTATTCTGTTGTGTTTATCCACCACATCTTTATCCATTCATCTGTCAATGGACACCTAGGTTGCTCTGGAAATGGTTTTAAGTCCTAGGGTTTCTGTTTGCTCAAATGAAAAGAAAGCAGAAGGAAGCACTGATTCAAAGAGGAACTGTCTGCTTCCGTCTGAAGTAACTGTCTCCTGACTCTGACTTTGGCAACTGTCTTGCTGAGACCCAGCCGAACTCTACACTCCTCTGGCCTTGCTTTTGGAGCCTGTATCAAAGCTCCAGAGTGAGGGTAGCAGCCCCTGCTCCCCTTTGATGCATGGAGGAAGCCGTGAGGACAAGTTGTGATCGATGGTGTGTGATGCCCACACACCCCACACACAGTGTGGGAGACAAACTGTTGTCATGTGATTTAAGATGTTTTTATAAAATTTAAAAAAAAAAAAAAAAAAGACACTTGACCCCTAGTAGGATGTGAACTATCCAAAAAAGTCCAGAAAATAACAAGTGCTGGTGAGGATGTGGAGAAATTGGAACCCTTGTGCACTGTTGGCGGCAATGTGAAATGGTGCAGATGTTGCAGAAAACGGTAGTGAGTTTCCTCAAAAAGTTACAAATAGAACTGCTGTATGATTCAGCAGTTCCACCCTGGGGTATATACCTTGGGGGTATATAGCTGAAAGAACTGAAGACAGGGTCTTGAAGAGGCACCTCTATACCCATGTTCATAGCAGCATTCTTTACAACAGGCAAAAGGTGTTCATCTATGGATAAATGGATATACAAACTGTGATAAAGACATACGATGGAATATTATTCAGCCTTGAGAAGACAGGAAATTCTTACACATGCTAAAACATGGGTGAAATTTGAGGACATGAAGCTAAGTGAAATTAGACAGGGCTTTCCCTGGCAGTCCGGTAGTTAAGGTATTGTACCTCCATTGCAGAGTGCTTGGGTTTGATTCCTGAACAGAGAACTAGGATCTCACATTTCACAAGGCCAAAAAAAAAAAAAAAAAGTGAAATAGGCAAATCACGAAAGGACAAATATTATATAGTTCCCTTTATATCAGATGCTTAAATTCATAGAGATCGAAAGTAGAGTGGTGGTAGCCAAGGGCTGGGATGAGGGAGGAATTTAATAAATAGAGAGTTTCAGTTTTACAAGATGAAAGGGGTTATGGAGGTGGATGGTGGTGACGGTTGCTCAACATGTGAAAATATTCCTAAACTACAAGCTAAAAAGTGGTTAAGATGATCAATTTTATGTTAGGTATATTTTTCTATGATAAAAAAATTTGGGAAAATAAGCTTAGCATATGTTGTTGGGAAAAAACCTCTTTGGGAAAGTAGTCATAGTAGATGACATACTTATACTAAAAGTACGTGGCATGAAACCAAGCTGGACTCTGCAGGGCCTTCCCAAGGAGATAGACCTCCCCAGACCCTATGTCCCCCAGCCTCTTGTCGGTAGGAAATATCTAGCCTCCTAGGCCTTCCCTGAGTTCTAAGGAGCAAATTTAATCAGAGAAGTGATAAAATGAAGAAACAAAGGAAAATAGTCAAGCCAGACAAAATAATAATAGTTGAGCTATTAAAAACAAAGTCAAGGACCTTTGGTTACTCTTCAAGGGTGATAGATAACATTCTGAGCCATGTCCTTAAGCTGTCTCACAGACATTGACCCCCCACTGCATGCTGGCCATGAGAATGTAGACCCCAGACCAGAAGACTGAACACAGAACATCACTCTGTTAACTCACCATCAACCAATCAGAGAACTACCCACTGGCTGATCACATACCCTGTGACTGGCTCCCTCACGCTGTCTTGAAAATCCCTTCCCTGAAAGCCACTGGGGAAGGGATGTTGAGCATCACTCTCTTTCCCTGGAGCCGTGCCATAAGCATCGTGCTTTCCTTCACCACAAGCCAGTGTCGGTAGACTGGCTTTGCTGTGCTTCGGGCAAGGAGACCCAAGTACAGTTCAGTAACAGGAGCACCATAAGGGCAATAACACTGTTGCTCACATTTGATAGACAAGGAGAATGAGCCGTGGGGGAGGTTTAGGCAATTTGCCTAAATGTAGACAGCTACCAAATAGCAGGTTTCGAGCGTGCATGACTGCAAAGCTGGTGCTCTTAAACTCCTTCTGGGTCTCTCCTCTCTTACCTTTGGCTGCACTGAGTCTTTGTTGCCAAGTGTGGGTTTTCTCTAGTGGGGGAAAGCAGGGGCTACTTTCTAGTTGTGGTGCTTGGGCTTCTCACTGAGATGGATTTTCTTGTTTCCGAGTATGGGCTCTAGGGCACTCAAGCTATCAGCGTTCCCTACATTGCAAAGTGAATTCTTAACCACTGGACCACAAGGGAAGCCCTGGGTTTCTTCTCTTACGAGGAATCCCCTGCTTTCCTCATCCTGTTTCAGCAGCACTGGCAGCCTCGGGGTTCCCCCGAAAGTCTTGCCTCAGAACCTCTGCAGGTGCTGCTCTCTCCTCCTAGAATGTGTCCTCAGATATCTACCTACAGGGCTCCTTCCGTCTCTGCCCACCTGTCACCTTGTTATGGAGGAGGCCTCCCAACATAGTATATCTCTTCTCCCCCTCCCTTTTGCCCTCTGTTTCTTGTTCCTCTTTATCCCTTACTGGTTTGACTGTTTTTTGCCTGTCTCTGTCACTGGGATGGAAGTCCATGAGGTCAGAGGCTTTCTTTTGCTCATGAACAGTATCTTTTGCATCAGTGACTGAGAGAATGAATGGGTGGCTATGAGGATTAGTGTGGCTGGTGGGCGGAGGAGAGCAGTAGGGCTCTAGATGCCAAGATTTGTGGGAAAGGCAGCTCCAAGCCCACTGATTAAAATGTACAGCAGGGTTCAGTTCTAGAAGCAGTTCAACGGCCAAGAATGACACTCTCCTCCTTCCCTCTTCCCAATTCCACTCTTCATCAGAAGATTGACTCACTCTCCCCTCCCCCCAAGTAAACACTTCCCTTTGGGCCTTTTCTGCTCACTCTCTGGACCACAAAGTACTAAAAAGTTAGTCGAACTGGGGATGAAGTGAAGTTTCTGGGGTTGAGGAGGGGACCTGCTTATTTAATTTATATGCAGAGTACATCATGAGAAACACTGGACTGGAAGAAACACAAGCTGGAATCAAGATTACCAGGAGAAATATCAATAACCTCAGATATGCAGATGACACCACCCTTGTGGCAGAAACTGAAGAGGAACTAAAAAGCCTCTTGACGAAAGTGAAAGAGGAGAGTGAAAAAGTTGGCTTAAAGCTCAACATTCAGAAAACGAAGATCGTGGCATCCGGTCCCATCACTTCATGGGAAATAGATGGGAAAACCGTGGAAACAGTGTCAGACTTTATTTTGGGGGGCTCCAAAATCACTGCAGATGGTGATTGCAGCCATGAAATTAAAAGATGCTTGCTCCTTGGAAGAAAAGTCATGACCAACCTAGATAGCATATTCAAAAGCAGAGATGTTACTTTGCCGACTAAGGTCTGTCTAGTCAAGGCTATGGTTTTTCCAGCAGTCATGTATGGATGTGAGAGTTGGACTGTGAAGAAAGCTGAGTGCCGAAGAATTGATGCTTTTGAACTGTGGTGTTGGAGAAGACTCTTGAGAGTCCCTTGGGCTGCAAGGAGATCCAACCAGTCCATTCTGAAGGAGATCAGCCCTGGGATTTCTTTGGAAGAAATGATGCTGAAGCTGAAACTCCGGTACTTTGGCCACCTCATGCAAAGAGTTGACTCATTGGAAAGAGTCTGATGCTGGGAGGGATTGGGGGCAGGAGGAGAAGGGGACAACAGAGGATGAGATGGCTGGATGGCATCACTGACTCGATGGATGTGAATCTGCGTGAACTCTGGGAGATGGTGATGGACAGGGAGGCCTGGTGTGCTGCGATTCATGGGGTCGCAAAGAGTCAGACACGACTGAGTGACTGAACTGAACTGAACTGAAGATGGGAGAGGCAAAGTCTGCAAACACCACTTGTTTTATCCCTGAAATCCCACTGCACTCTCTTCCCTCTGGCTGGTTTATTCCAGCAAGAATAAACTTGCTGCACTCCCCTGGTGACGCATTGGATAGGAATCCACCTGCCAACGCAGGGGACACGGGTTTGATCCCTGGTCTGGGAAGATCCTGTATGCCGAGGAGCCACTAAGCCCCCCAGTCACAAGTACTGAGCCTGGGCTCTAGGTCCCATGAGCTGCAATTGCTGTCTGTGAGCTGCAACTATTGAAGCCCGAGCGCCCTGGAGCCTGCGCGCTGCCACTATTGTAGCCCATGGGCCCAAGAGCCCGTGCTCCACAAGAGAAGCCACTGAAGTGAGAATCCCGAGCACCACCACAAAGAGTAGCCCTGTTCTCCAAAACTAGAAAAAGCCTGTGCAAAGCAACAAAGACCCAGCACAGCCAAAAATTTTAAAAATAAAATAGATACATTTTTTCAAAAAAGAATGTACTTCCTTTGCACTGGTCAACTAGAGCTGGCTTTGCAAGACTGGCTCAGACTGCCTTGCCTGCACCCCACTTCTGCCCCTATCCTATTCCAGATTAGTCCCCTCCTTGATGGCCCCCGTGTGGTCACAGCTTTTTGCTGACTTACTTTTCACTCCTTCATTGTTTTCTCTACTCCAAACAAAGGGCTTGCCTTTCTTTCTGGGGCCCCAGGGCCATCACAGCTTCCAGCAGATCGCAAGTTCTCAAAGATATGTTTACTGGAGAAGTAAAGGGAGAGATGGGAAGGTGACAGACCTCATATTTTGAGGCGTGGCATGAAGTCTAGCTACCAATGCCAGTGCTAGCCCAGAGTCCCAGAGGTCACTGAGATTTATTTAGGATATTTATCTGACTCAAGACAAATGGTGCTTTGCCTGCAAAACTAGTGTTGCTGATAGCAGGAGGCCCTGTGTTTGTTCTAAAGTAGCGCAGAGGGTAAAGACACCAGCAGCTGTGTCCTCTACCTCCACCCTTCCCTCCCCTGCAATAGCTTACATTGAACCATTTCCCCAGGCTAGCTCCGCAGTGAGGGAGGTGAGGAATGAGAGTTTATAGAGAGAGGGGTATGGGGAAGCCCTGTGGGCGTGAGTCCCAAGAGAAGGCCTGCCAGAGACTGGGGACTCATCTTTCTCCCAGTTCCTTCTGGTTTCCTGGGAAGGTGGGGCCCTGGCTGGGAATTGTTCAGGAATGGTCAAAATGCTGAGAAGGTGCAGCCTCAGCCACTTTCAGAAAGAACTTGGATAACTCTCTGTTGCTGTTTTCCAGGCTTTGTATTCATCCCACCTGCAGAACCGATCCACCTTCATTCCTGGTCCCATCAAACTGACAGGAGAGCAGTGACCCAGTGACCATCCCCTCAATAAGCAGCTTCCTCACCAGATGGACTGCCATTCTGATGCCTGGTCCTGGAGGCTGGGTGAGGGGGCATGCGGGCGGACCCTGTGGGCAGCTTTCAGTTCAGTTCAATCGCTAAATCATGTCTGACTCTTTGCGACCCCAATAGACTGTAGCACACCAGACTTCCTGTCCTTCACCATCCTCCAGAGTTCTCACAAACTCGTGTTCATTGAGTCAATGATGTCATCCAATCATCTCATCCTCTGTTGTCCTCTTCTCCTCATGGCCTCAATCTTTCCTAGCATCAGGGTCTTTTCCAATGAGTTGGCTCTTTGCATCAGGTGGCCAAAGTATTGGAGCTTCAGCTTCAGCATCAGTCCTTCCAATGAATATTCAGGGTTGATTTCCTTTAGGATTGGCTGGTTTGATCTCCTTGCTGTCCAAAGGACTCTCAAGAATCTTCTCTAGCACCACAGTTCGAAAACATCAATTTTTTGGTGCTTAACCTTCCTTACAGTCCAAGTCTCATATCTGTACACGACTACTGGAAAAACCATAGATTTGACTATATGGACTTTTGTCAGCAAAGTGATGTCTCTGCTTTTTAATATGTTGTTTAGGTATGTCATAGCTTTTCTTCCAAGGAGCACGCATCTTTTAATTTCATGGCTGCAGTCACCATCTGCAATGATTTTGGAGCCCAAGAAAATAAAGTCTGTCACTGTTTCCGTTTTTTTCCCCATCTATTTACCATGAAGTGATGGGATTGGATGCTATGATCTTTGTTTTTTGAATGTTAAGTTTTAAACCGGATTTTCACTCTTCTCTTTCACCCTCATCAAGAGGTTCTGTAGCTCCTCTTTGCTTTTTACCTTTAAGGTGGTATCATCTGCATATCTGAGGTTGTTGATATTTCTCCTGGCAATCTTGATTCCAGCCTGTGATTCATCTAGCCCATCATTTGCATGATGTTCTCTGCGTAGAAATTAGAAACACAGCTTTAAGCAGCAACTTTTTTTGAGAATCCCTGGTCAAGACTGAAGCCAACTTTCCCAAACCTGCCAGGCATCTCTGGAAGGTTCTGATTAGGTAGATCTGGGGATGCCCTAAAATCTACTTAGAAGCCCCCAGATGATCTCCTAGCAAATGAAAATTAAGCTCCTTAGCACCTTCCTATCTGTTGGGCTTAATTTCCTGAGGTTGACCCTATGCTTCCTGTGGTTGCTGCTAAGTCACTTCAATCATGTCCGACTCTGTGTGACCCCATAGACAGCAGCCCACCAGGCTCCCCCATCCCTGGGATTCTCCGGGCAAGAACACTGGAGTGGGTTGCCATTTCCTTCTCCAATGCAGGAAAGTGAAAAGTGAAAGGTAAGTCGCTCAGTCGTGTCCGACTCTTAGTGACCCTGTGGACTGCAGCCTACCAGGCTCCTCCGTCCATGGGATTTTTCAGGCAAGAGTACTGGAGTGGGTTGCCATTGCCTCAAATGCCCTTCCTCACTCTTCGTGTCTGTCTGGGGAGCTCTCCATCCTTCAAGTCACCTGAGGCTGATCTCCCATTCTGGGAAGCCGTTTTCATCACCACCATTGCCCTTGAAGAGTCAGGTGTGTCCTCTTCTGTCTCCATGGCCCTGTGTGTGTTTCCTACTTGGAGCCTATGGTAGATGCTCTATAAGTTGGACCCAAAGCCTTTCCAACCCTCTCTTTTCTTGGTTTACTCTTCCACTGAAAGCAGGCTGTCTCACTTCCTTTGTACCTGGGAACTATGAGACAGTTCTGGCCAATGTTTGGGTTTTTTTTTTTTTTAAGTTTTTATTGGAGTAGTTTCTTTACAATGTTGTGTTAATTTCTGCCATGCGGCAAAGTGAATCAGCTACACCTATACTTATATCCCCTCTTTTTTGGATTTCCTTCTCATTTAGGTCACCACAGAACATTGAGTACAGTTCCCCATGCTATATAGTAGATTCTCATGAGTTGCGTACTTCATACATAGTATCAATAGTGTATATACATCAATCCCAATCTCCAAATTCATCCCACCCCTCCTTCCCCGCCTTGGTATCCATATGTTTCTTCATTCTCTATGTCTGTATTCCTATTTCTGCTTTGCGAATAAGTTCAATTGTATCATTTTTCTAGATTCCATATATAAGTGATATTATACGCTATTTGTTTTTCTCTTTCTGTATGACAGTCTCTAGATCCATCCGTGCATGCTTAGCCACTTCAGTCGTGCCCAACTCTTTGTGACCCCAACCACATCTCTGCAAATCAGTTTTGTTCCTTTTTTTGGCTGAGTATCTGGCCAGGGTTGAATAAGTACAAGGCCACTGAGGATTTCTGGAAAACCTCAGCTTTCACGATCCCAGAGCTGCGGCTGCAAGGGCTGGACCTGTCATCTCAGCACTTGGAGGGAAAGGCCTAGGGAGTGGGAGCCTTCCACCCTCATGTGCTGCGGTTGCAAGGCCACCAGCAAAATCCTACTTCCAGACTGCTTATGGGGGTAGGACATAGTCAGCTCTCATTTATGAATAAACTGAAAGATTGAAGGCAGGAGAAGAAAGGGATGACAGAGGACGAGATGGTTGGATGGCATCACTGCCTCAATGGACATGAGTTTAAGCAAACTCTGGGAGACGGTGAAGGACAGGGAAGCCTGGCGTGCTGCAGTCCATGGGGTCACAAAGAGTTGGACACGACTGAGTGACTGAACAACAACAAAACCTTTAATTGTTAATAAATTAATAGCTGGCTTTTCTTTTCTTCTAAGTAGAATTGTTATCAAGGCTGGTGCCCCAGAATTCTATTCCTGTGAGCAAATGAAAACCAACTGCTGTTATCTAAGTTTCAAGAGGAAGTTGCAAAGAGAAAAAGATAAGAACCAGTTATAACCATCTAGGCCAGAGGTCCCCTACCTTTTTAGCACCAGGGACTGATTTCATGGAAGACAATTTTTCCACAGACAGGGGTTGGGGGGGAATGGTTTTGGTTCTGGCTGCCAGTCACCTCCTGCTCTGTGGCCCAGTTTCCAACAGGCCATGGGCAAGTACCAGTCCATGGCCTGGGGGCTTGGGAACCCCTGATCTAGGTCCAAGATGGTGGAAGATTTGGCTTCCAGTAGTAGACCTTGAGCCTCATTACAAGCTTCTTGTAACTAGCTAAACGACACACCTGCCAGTTGCCATGACAACAACTAGAAAAGCCCAAACAAAGATGGGAAAGAAAGGAGTGCTGCATAAGTTCTGGGTCTGAACCACCCGTTATTCTGGGTAAGTTGTGAATAATCCTCTCACGCTTTCCAATACGCTCCCTTTTATCTCTACCCTCTTATGTAATGGGTATCTCTGCCCAAGTGGGGTGGTGAAGTTTTGATTTGCAAACCAGGCTCCCTCTTCTCCATTCTTTGGCCATTGAATAAAGTCTGTGTTGTTTCAGTCTCAGCACGGGTTTTGTTATTGGCTGTGAGAATCCAACTGGAAAGAGAACCTCCTTGGCGGAGACAAGGGGTCTTGGTCCAAGCTACAACCCCGAGGAGAGTCCAGTTAGCCATTCTGGTAACAGAATGAGTTCCCTATGAGATATAGAGCGAAGGTGCCTGCTTTCCCTGGGACAGCCCCAGTTCATACCTGATTTCAAGGTGAGATTTTAAACTTTCACCCCCTTCACTCTCGAAAGTGTTCTGCTTTCTTTTTTAAAATTATTTGTTTATTTTTGGCTGTGCTTGGTCATTGTTGCTATGCATGAACTTTCTCTAGCTGTGCCAGCCAGGGGCTACTCTCTCTTTGCAGAGCACAGGTTTTAGGGCATACGGGCTCAGCAGCTGCAGCTCACAGGCTCAGCTGCTCCATGACATGTGGGGTCTTCCTGGACCAGGGATCAAACTCGTGTCCTGTGCACTGGCAGGTGGACTCTCAGCCACTGGGCCACCAGAGAAATCCAAAAGAGTTCTGGTTTGAATTGTAAGTTACCCTCTGCATTTTTCTTTTTGCTTTAGATGTATTTTATCTCAACTTTTATTTAACTTAATGCAAAGTAAGTATTCATTAACCTACCCTGCGTCCCTGGGTTCCGCTGGTGGCTCAGCTGGTCTGGGTTCAGTCCCCGGGTTGGGAAGATCCCCTGGAGAAGGGAAAGGCTATCCTCTCCGGTATTCTGGCCTGGAGAATTCCATGGACTGTATAGTCGATGGGGTCGCAAAGAGTCAGGCACGACTGAGCAGCTTTCACTTTCACTGCACTTTTCACCCTGCAGCCCTCAAATGAAAATAAGGGCCATAGTCATGGTGTTGCAGCTAAAGCTGGGAAAATGATAGTCAACTTATAGCTCATGAAAGGTTGGCCATCACTGATGAGACCAGTTTAGCCCTGAGAAAAGAGGTAAAATCCTTAATATATACATAAAAATATCTTATCTTAAACTTGAAGATACACAAATGTTTTCTCCTCTGCTCTCACTTTAATATCAGGGTTTGACAGTAGAACTTCCTGTTTTAAATTATCACATTAATCTCACATCCTCTTGCATGTTTCTAGACTGACCTCACAGGGGGCAGAGACCTCTGCTTGTCAGGTTTCATACTGCCACAGGCTCAGTGCTCAGAGGTCCTTTATAGAAAAAAACTGAACTCTTCTGACAAATTTCTTAGGAATTCTGAGCTTCTACGATTACCTAGGTGTCTTCTATGTATTTTAAGGCATTCAAGATCAAAACGAGATTTTTAAGTTAAACTTGTCTGTAGAAGCCCAAGTGCTCCTCAAAAATACCTGGGTTTGTAACTGAACTGAATTCCTACATTTCCCCGTCACTAAAAACCTGATTCCATGAAATCCCTAATGAACACCACTGCAAATATCATCTGGGATAGTAGCACTGGCCTTTGTTTTTTTTTTGGCAGTGCTGGGTCCTTGCAGGGTGGAAGTTCTTCACTGCTATGCACAGGCTTCTCTAGTTGTGACATGTAGCCTTACTTGCCCTGTGGCGTGTGGGACCTTAGTTCCCTGACCAGAGATTGAACCTGTGTCCCTTGCATTGGAAGGTAGATTCTTAACCACTAGAACACCAGTGAAGTCCCAGCACTGACCTGACTCTTGGACAAAAAGTAGTAAAGGGGTTTCCCTGGTGATGCAGTGGATAAGAATCTGCCTGCCAATGCAGGGCACACAGGTTTGATCCCTGGTCTGGGAAGATCCCACATGGCAAGGAGCAGCTGAGCCTGTGTGCCACAACTCCTGAAGCCTGCATGTTCTAGGGGCCTCCAGCTGCAACTAATAAGCCCCTGTGCCACAGGTACTGAAGTCCACGTGCCTAGAGCCCATGCTCTGCACGAAGGGAAGCCACCACGCAGGGAAGCCCGAGCACCGCGTCTAGTGTAGCCCCCACTCTCCACTAGAGAAAGCCCGTGTGCAGCAACGAAGACCCAGTGCAGCCAAAGATAAAAATAAATGATATAACTAATTAAAAAATGATCTAAAATTTCAGTAATGATCAGGTTAACAGTAGTATAAACTGGTGGTCTGCAGAGGGTCCCATGATCGAGAACCCAGCTGTCTAACTGACAAGACATGGGAGCTGCTCATAACATGAGAGTTGCTGATTTGTACAGTATCACTTACCAACCTGAAATCTTTCCAGCAGCTTCCCACTGTGTCTGGGATAAAGTCCAAGGATTCAAGTTTCTAGGACGTTTTGGGAGCCCTAAAGGACCTATCCCATCCCTTCGGGCTGATCTCCACCAAGTCCGCCTTCTTGTATTTTCTCACAAGGCCCACACTCTCACACCCTCACGGTGGTCCCTCTGCTTGGAACACACTCCCTCAACAGACTAACTCCTAATCTGTCACCAGAAGGCACCACCTCTGGGAGGCCTTCCAGGTTGAAGAGAGGTGAGCAACCATCCCTAGCTAGAAGAGAAATCAGAATGTCCACCCCCCTCAAGGCAGGATTTGAACAAATACATTATTTTACTGCCAGAAAGTGAAATAAAAATGGAGATATGAGTTTTCTTATTTCCCTATTAAGCAGTTTAAAAGTAGTTACATTATGGTCATGGTCAAATATTCAAGATTGCACAGTGAAGAGTAAATCCCCCACTTCCACAGCCCCAGTCTTCCCTGAAGCCCCCACAGCTGTCAGTTTCCTGGGTGGTCTTCCAGGAATGTTCTACATATACTTAGGTATATAGAAGTCAGCGTGAGAGGGGTAAAGCGGGGACATGAGATCCACATAAGACACAGGTCCTGCACCTGAGAAACTCCCAGCCTTCTTAGGAAAGTAAGTCAGTACCAACCTGTTAGTTGGTACCGTGGAGCAGAATGTGGGAACCTATATGGTCCTCACTCAAGGCCACTTAGAGCCACATTCAAGCCCAAGCCTGGGCTGATTTCATGAGCCATCACTATACGTAAGTAAACAGGATGCCACCCAGAAGTAGAATGAAGGCACACTTCCTAGTCTCAATCCTTATTAACAGCTTGAACACACATATTTAAATCTTTGTTTTGTAGAGTTCCAGCTCTTGAGCTTTTGAAGCTGGGATAGAGCTGAGTCTGGAGTTGGAAACCAGGGCGGCACAGGACAATAAAATTAGCCATGCATCATGCTTTCTTGCTTGAACTATAGTTACAAGTCATTACAGGAAAAACAAAAACACTCCATTAAACGGAAGCACTGTGATGAAACTCAAGCTCCAAAAACAGGAACCACGTAGAAATGTGACATCTTTTGATCAGCATCTCCACTTAAACCATCTGACAAGTGAGGAAACCCATGGAGGGAAAGTGACTTGCCTACAGTCACCAGGTTAGTTTAGACAAAATGAAAACTAGAGCGGGTGGTTCTGACTGGGTTGAGTACACTCTCCATAGCATGGCCTCCACTGACCCAAAAGAACAACGTGAGTAGGTTAATATCCTTCCCTGAGATGCATTCTGGGTCCTTTCTCTTACTTCACGTGGGAACTGATGGGACAGTCAGGCTTGGAAGGCTAGGTCAGGGACTCAACTATACTACGTAACTAACTGTCAAGGTTCCTAGCTGGAATCCATTGACACGGAATGACTAAATTAAGCAGAAAATGTCTCAAAACGTTAGTGGACCATTCACAGAACCATCCAGTGCTTGAGAACTAGGCTCAAAGCTACACAGTCAGCAACGTCACCCCAAATGGAAATTCCTGTGTGTGCCATGGCCCCTCTGTGCCAGGAATCCAGATCTGCTTTGCTCTCTCCCACTGAGAGCGGGCATTCGCTGGGGGGGGTCCCTGCTCATCCAGGCCATGCCAGCTCCCCATCAAAGCCTGGCACAGGCCCCTCTGATTGGTGGGCCTAAGCCACATGCCCAGGATCATGTTGCAAAGGGGAGGCTGAAAAAAGAGAAAATCTAGTATTGTTAGTTTCTCTAGTGGGAGGTAGGTGATTCCTTTTAATAAAACCATGCAGTGGAGAGTCCTCCAAACATACAATGCAGGAGACAAAGGTTCTGTATCTGGGTCAGGAAGATTCCCTGGAGAAGGAAATGGCAACCCACTCCAGTATTCCTGCCTGACAATTTTCATGAACAGAGGAGCCTGATGGGCTACAGTCTAAAGAGTCCTGTGGGTGACTGAAAAAAGGAGAGAGTGGGGAGGGAGAAATGTCCTTCATCTATTGGAGCTGGAACACAAGGAAGATGGGACAGTTCCTGGAACTGGGGCTGAGGAGAGGAGAGCCCTCAGCAGGGACAGGGGTCATGTGGGTCTAGCTGAAAAGTGCAATTTGACTTTGTGGTACAGAAATGTGATGTGAGAGGCATAACTCCACGGTCCATACTGCCCCAGGACAAGAGTTGCCAAATGCAGATCACATGCTTGGGGAAACCGCAAACACGGGAAGAGAAATTGAGCAATCCCAAGGAGAAATGAAATCAGAATATGTTCCGGGAGGAAGGGAAGATTCATTTCTCCCTACCTTGGTTGAGAGATGATTTGAGAGGGAAGGAGGCGGAAGAGGCTAACGCATGTTAAGCACTCACTCTCCTTGAACGCCAGGCAGGCAGGCACTGGACTGTAGTTGACATAACCTCTTGTAATATGGAGAAAACAATCACCCTGGAGGAAGAAAAGGAAATGGTACAATCTTGATAAGCTGGGCCGGGGTGGGGGTTG
Source organism: Ovis aries (assembly GCF_016772045.2). Taxonomy (NCBI): domain Eukaryota; kingdom Metazoa; phylum Chordata; class Mammalia; order Artiodactyla; family Bovidae; genus Ovis; species Ovis aries. The sequence goes on from NC_056064.1 coordinate 18,685,592, forward strand.
GGATCCGGAAAGACTCCTTTCCACTTCTCACACCCTCCTGGCTTCTTTCCCCCTCTCGCAAACCTCTCTTGGCAGGAGGAGGTGGGTTGGCAGGCTGGGGAGGGCTGCCTAAGCCCCGCCTCCTGCTTCCCTTCCGGCCAGCTGGCCAGCTGCAAGTACGGCTGTACAGCAGCCAGTGCCGCAGCCAGTGCCGCAGCCAGGCTCGGGCTTCAGCACATCTTCGGGCCAGGCGGCTGGGGGGCGGGGTGTCTAATTCTGGAGATGCTGTTTCGAAGTTGGTCACTGCCTAGTTCTACGTCTACGCATCATATGTGCCTTCTACGTCTACATCACTAAATCAAGACACATCAACTTTACACTTGGTCAGTTCTCTGAAAGTCAACTTACGCAGAGTCACAAAAATTCACTGATAGTATTAAAAGGAGTCTTTAAATTTGTTTCTCATGACTGGGCCACACTGCCAGCCAAGCACTTCAATTTTCAAAATATAAATTGCTAATTGCCTTCCGAGTAGCACCATTATAGCTCATTTTTTCTGTAGATCTGAACCAGTATTGTTGGTACCAATATTGTTGTTCAGTTGCTCATTCATGTCCGACTCTCTGCGACCTCACGGACTGCAGCACTCCAGGCTTCCCTGTCCTTCACTATCTCCCGAAGTTTGCTCAAACTCACGTCCACTGAATCGATGACCCCATCCAACCATCTTATCCTCGGTCGTACCAGTATAGAACATTAAAATAATTTGGTAAAGGGCAACATTAAAAATAGGCTGCAATTTTTGTAAGCCAAGGCACCAGGCCCTGCAAGCTGACTAATCTAAGACCAATTCCCAACTCCTGTCTTCTTGGCCTCTTCCACCATATCGTCTGGGTGGGGAAATACTCTCTTTTCCAGACTTTCTTGAAGCTAAGAGTGCTACATGACGTTGTTCTAGCCAATAAAGCAGAAGCTGAAGAATTCTGAGGGTTTCTGGGAAAACTTTTGTTTCCTTAAATAGAACCAAAGCTGTTGGTGCTACCCACATTCATCCTCATTCCTGCCTTGAATGAGGCCATGATGCTTAAAACGGTAGTGACCATCCTGAGGGTTGGAGGTGGTGCATAGGCCCCAAAGCCAGCTTCTTAAAGATGATGAATTAGAAAGATAGAAATTGCTTGGGGCCCAGTGGAACCAATACCAGCATCATCTCCAGACTTCTTATAGTGCCAGGAAACAAATTCATTTCTTTGAACACAATAAACCAGGTTTCAGGGACTTCTCCGGTTGTCCAGTGGTTAAATCTCTGTGCTTCTACCGAAAGGGGCATGGGTTCCATCCCTGGTCAGGGAACTAAAATCCCTCATGCTGTGAGGCATGGCAAAAAAAATGAAAAAAAAAAAATTAAAAATAAAAATTAAAAAAATCAGGTTTTAGGTTATGGGTAGCTTAAAGCATTTCTGCCTGATGCTCTCTATTTTGGCACTTCTTCATTTTTGAATGTAGTAGAAGAGCTGTCAAAAAGTGGAAATGGTTGGGGTCTTTCTTAAACCCTAAAAGTCCCTGGCGTGGGTGTTTTGGTTTCATGGACTTTTCCATTTCCCAGGATGCTTCCTTTTCCTGAGCAGTAAGAGGAATCCTGGTTACACTGCAAATGTATTTATTTTTCTCCCTCCTCCTGGGCAACTCCATTTCCTAGTTCTGAGCCTCATTCCTGGTTTTACCACCAGGATGGATCTCCCCAAGTGTGCCCTTGCTCCCCATCTCCCCTTCATCTGCTCCTTCAGGCCTGCTCAGGACCCCTGGAATTGTAGACCATGGGCTGCCAAGGAACCTCTATAAAATGACAAGCCAGCACTAGGAAGCCCTGCTTCCTAGGTTGTTTTGCTTGTGTGAAACAGCAAAATAAAATATTTACACAGTTCAGTTGATAATTTATATGTATTATTTTGTATTCTTTATTAAAATTTTCTTTTAGAAACAGTTGCCTTTGGGAAGATCCATTCTACTGACTATGGAAAGAAACGTAAAAAGTAACTTTTGAAACATTTCAAGCACTTGGTCTCCCACCTGTGGGCCCATTGTGTTTGTGGGATCTTAATTCCCCCAACCGGGAATGTAGGGAATGCCCCCTATGTAGGAAATGCAGAGTCTTAACCACTCGATTGCCAAGGAAGTCCCCAGTCATTTCATTGAAAACTCTTTTTATGCCTTTGCTGGAGACCAAATTACTATGATGCTAAAAGAAGCTTAACATCCAATCAGTATGCCCCGTGAATAGTACAGTGTTCCTGGGTATTCTCATCTTCCTGGGCTTAGTATAGAGGAAATTGCTTACCTACACAGAAATCGTATTACTGTACTTACCAGATATTTTCCCAATCAAGAAACAGTCTTTATGGTTGAAAAAAAAAAAAAAAGCGCATTTACATGCTTGGTTAAATATCTGTCTAATTAGACAAGACACCAAAATACCTAACACTCCAGGTCAATACCAGACACCAGACAAACCTAATTAGATTGCAGTTGCCTTGTAAACTCATTTGAACTTAATGTTCAATTGTTGATCTTTTCAGGACCTTTCTGCTCCCCCTCAGGGTTTTCCCAACTGGAGCTCATCCTGGCAGCATCCTGGTTGACACTGGAGGTGGACTGAATCCTGCCCACAGGTGTGTTTTGTCGAGGCTGTACCATGCTTTAGGAAAATTGAGATACATCCAATTAAGTAGAATTGATGGATTACAAGAGATTTTATCTTCTTACAGAGACAAACTAAAATATTACTAGAAGAATAAAAACAAAAACAAAAGCTTTATGGGACTTCCCTGGTGGTCCAGTGGTTAAGAATCTGCCTTGCAATGCAGGGGACGTGGATTTGATCTTGGGTCAGGAATTAAGATCCCACATACCTCAGAGAAACTAAGCCTGCGTGCCGCAAGTAGAGAGCCCGTGTGTGTGTGTGTGTGAAGTTGCTTCTGGCGTGTCCAACTCTTTGTGACCCTATGGAATGTAGCCTGCCTGTGGGGCTCCTCTGTCCATGAGATTCTCAGGGCAAGAGCACTGGAGTGGGTTGCCGTACCCTCCTCCAGGGGATCTTCCAGACCCAGGGATCGAACCTGTGTCTCTCATGTCTTCTGCCTTGGCAGTGGAGAAGGAAAAGGCAGCCACTCTAGTATTTTTGTGTAGAGAATCCTGTGTACAGAGGAGCCTGGGGCTGCTGTCCATAGGGTCGCACAGAGTTGGACACTACTGAAGCGACTTAGCATGCATACGTGCATTGGAGAAGGAAATGGCAACCCACTCCAGTAATCTTGCCTGGAGAATCTCAGGGACAGAGGAGCCTGGTGGGCTGCTGTCTATGGGATCGCACAAAGTTGGACACGACTGAAGCGACTTAGCAACAGCAGCTGCATTGGCAGGTGGGTTCTTTATCACTAACGCCATGTGGGCCAGGCACTGCAGCAAAAGATCCTGAGGGCTGCACCTGAGACCCAGTGCAGCCAAATAGATAAATGAAGATAAATACATCATGATGATCATTCCGTATGAGTATTTAATGCATGCTTATTTCTTTTTAGCGTCTCTAGAGTGTCCCACTGTATGAATGAAGCATAATTAATTAAATCAGTCCACTATTGTGGGGTGTATAACTGGTTGGAATTTTCTTTTTCTTAAGAGTAGAAGCTGGCTTACATACTTCTAGTCATACAACTTTAGACAAGTTACCTAACCTCTCTGAACTTGAGTCCCATCATTTGTAAAACAGGAATTAAAAAAAAGTCCCCCCTTCACCCCTCACAAGGTAATTGGAAGAATTAGAGATCAGTAGTACTCTTGCCTGGAGAATCCCATGGACAGAGGAGCCTGGTAGGCTGCAGTCCATGGGGTCGCTAAGAGTCGGACACGACTAAGCAACTTCACTTTTCACTTTCATGCATTGGAGAAGGAAACGGCAACCCACTCCAGTGTTCTTGCCTGGAGAATCCCAGGGATGGTGGAGCCTGGTGGGCTGCTGTCTATGGGGTCACACAGAGTCGGACACGACTGAAGCAAATGGGGCTTCCCTCATAGCACAGTAGGTAAAAGAATCTGCCTGCAACGCGGGAGACCTGGGTTCAATTCCTGGGTTGTGAAGATCCCCTGGAGAAGGAAATGGCAACCCACGCCAGTATTCTTGCCAGGAGAAGCCTATGGACGGAAGAGCCTGGCAGGCCACAGTCCATGGGGTCTCAAGGGTCAGACTCGACTTAGGTAAAGCAAATAGCACAGAGTCTTCAGTAGGCCGTGCTGGGTCGTGTTTGTTCCCTTCCTTTTCACCATAATGCCTCTCCAGAATCTGTCCCTGCCCTGGGGAAGGGCTTTCCTCTTTCCAGTCCCACACTGGTATCTGGCTTCACCTCCTGACTCAACAACAGGCAGCTCTGACCAGAAGCAAGGACTCCAGCGTGCTCTCCAGGGGAACCTGCTCTGTGCAGGGGCTCTCGGACTGCTTCTCACGCCCTCGTGTTGTCACGCATTCGCCGCAGGGCCAGCCTGGGCTGCTTGCCTTCCCCGACACTGACCTAGTTGGCAAGGACTGCAGAGAAAAGGCAGGCCCCAGGCCTGGCACACCCGAGGGATGTTACCACAGAGCAAACACGAGTTTGCTGGCTGGGTGGATTCCAGGCAACAGGGAGATAAACAGACTAAAGGCAAACAGCAGAGAAATCCCCGCCATGCGAGCAGAGAAGGCTTTCTGCTGCCTCTGTGTGGGGTTGGTCTACCTATCCACCTAATAAATAAAACAGCTTTACTGACATATAATTAGTATACCCTGCAATTCACCCATTTACAGTGTGCAGCTCAATGGGTTTTCTATATTCAAGAGTCGTAGGGAATTCCCTGGTGGTCCAGTGGTTAGGACTTCATGCTTTCACTGCCAAGGACCTGGGCTCAATTCCTGGTCAGGGAATTAAGATCCCACAAGCTGAAAAACATGGCCAAGAAAAAGAACTGTGCGACCAATGTCATCGTTTTAGATTACTGTCATCATCCTAAGAAGAAACACCATGCCCATCAGCAGTCACTACCTCCTCTTCCTAGGCATCTACTTCCTGGAGTCCCAGGCAACCGCTAATCTGCTTCCTGTCTTCATGAATTTGCCTATTCTGAACATTTCATATAAATGGAATCCTGTAATATGCAGTTTTATGAGGTCTTCAAGGGTCACCTATATTGTAGCATGAATCACTACTTTATTGAAGGTAGCCCTGCAACAGAAGAAGCCTCCACAATGAGAAGACCTTGCACTGCACCGAAGACCCAGAGCAGCCAAAAATCACCAAAACTAAACAAAACAGAAACAAGGGGCACCGGTGAGAAGGGAGACTGGAATTATGGTAGCTTTGTGGAGGAGATGATGTTTAGGTTGATCTTGAAGAATAAGTATGAGCCTATCAGGTCATAGAAGAGTTAATAGTATGTGCAAGATCGTAGAGGCATAACAGAGCAGAGTAACCTCCTCCCATGCCTCTAGAATGAATGGCTGTGGGAGGTGAATCCATGAATTCCTATAAGGGCATCTGATTCCGGCCCATCTTTAGGTTCAGAGTGGATGTGCTGAGCAAAAGGACAGGGCTAGGGAAGAGAGTTCACTCCCATAGCAAGGTGGGGCTGTCTAAGAGTCCAGCCTTATTCCTTAATTCTGAAGGTACACACTGGACTGGATCCAGCCCATGCACAAACCTTTAGAAGGAGCATCATTCTACCTCCTGTCAAAAAGTCAGGGAGAGGGACTGTAAATGAAGAGAGGGGTGGCTGTGGCACCAAAAAGGGGGTTGGTGAGGGTGGGAGGGAGGGAACTCAGAAGACACACGGTGCTTGTTCTACGCTTCTGTTTGTCCTTCCATCTTGCCTAGTGTCTACAGACTTGTAATGAGTAACTAAATCAGTGACGTCAAAGCTTAACTCTTGGTATAAAACAGGTACTCCCCTTCAGTCCTGAGTGCCAAAACATATCCCATTGCCCCCGGACCCTGTCCTCTGTAAGCTAGTAGGTGGCCTATCACAGTTTTCCAGAAGTTCCAGGCGAACTGCCAGCTGGTCGGGAACTGAGCCCCTGCTGCCCATTTCTGAATTCGACCTGCTGCCCTAGGTGTGTGTTGCAGCTTCAGAGTCTGATGTGTTGGTCCAGAAGCTCTCTGCTGTAAGTCACTCAAAGCTCAACTCAAAATGGCTTAAACAATAACGAAAAGTATATTCACAGAAGAAGGATTTTGGAGGTTAGGTGGTGTCAGAATTGGTGAACTTAACAGCAAAATTGGGTCATCAAGGACCTCAGCTCTTGCCACTCATCTTCAAGGTACTGGCCTCTCCCCCATCAATGTCAAAGGTCAGCTCCCCTTATGGTCCTAATATGGGTGTGCGGCTCCGCGCTTCACACTACAGACATCACGACTAGAGTCAGAAAAAGGCTAATTCTTGCCATTCACCTCTCTTCAGGAGCAAAGAACTTCCCCAAAGTCCTCAGCAGGCTTCCTCTCACATCTTCACGCCTGGCATGGCTTCATATGCCCATAGGGCAGGCAAAGGGAACAGACGACTATGATTTGCTTAGATTCTGGACAATCAGCATTCCACCTCTGGGGCTTGAGAGGAAGCCAGCCTCCCCTGAAGCTACCACCACCTGATAACCTCATTAACGCTGAGGTCTTCTGGGTAAGCAACAATCAATACTTGCCACATACAGGTCTCTGGTGGGCGCTGCATATGTTTATAGGCTTTCTGAGGAGGACAGACCTTGGGATTTTTTTTCTTTTTGTGTGTGTGTGGCTGCTCTTAACTGCAGCATGCAGGATCTTTTTAGTTGTGGTATGTGGGATCTATTTCCCTGACCAGGGATCGAACCTGGGATGCCTGCATGGGGAGTTCAGAGTCTTAGTCACTGGACCACCAGGGAAGTCCCACATTCGCATTGATGGTTATCTGCATAAAGTAAAATTGTTTTACTACTGCAAGTTCTATTTGGCTCTTTTTCAATAGCCCTTGCTCTTTACTCAGAGTTTTAACTGTCCCTTTTATTTCTTGAATGTCCCAGCTCCGACTGGGTCAACATCAGTTGTTTTTGCAAGTCTGATTCTGCATTTGTATCCTGTAATGATGTCTTGTTTCTGATGTCTTGTTTCCTTATGTGTTTATTGATCTTCTCAATTTTCTTCTAATTTATCTGCAGAAATTTTTTGAGTCCAAAGATTGACGTGGGTGCTTTTCTTTTCTTTTCTTTTTTTTGACACGTTATCGGTGGGATCTCAATTCCCCGGTGAGGGATTGAACCAAGGCCACCACACTAAAAGCCTGGAATCCTAGCCTCTAGGCCACTAGGAAATTCCCGAATGTGGATTCTTTCAGAAAGAATCTGTATTTGTTTCTATCAGGCTCTGGCGAACACGGTCTGGCAAGGACAACTGAATATCCTCAGCTTGAGGTTTTGAAGTTCAGGCTGCAATTGTTTGTGAGAACCAGCTTGGGTTTAAGATTTCTTGTGCATGCATGCGTGCTAAGTTGCTTCAGCTGTGTCTGATTCTTTGCAACTCTATGGACTGTAAGACCGACAGGCTCTTCTGCTCATGGGATTCTCCAGGCAAGAATACAGGAGTGGGTTGCCATGCCCTCCTTCAGGGGATCTTCCTGACCCAAGGATCAAACCCATGTCCCCTGCATTGGCAGGTGGGTTCTTTGGACAGAGGAACCTGGCAGTCTACAACCCATGGGGTGGCAAAGAGTCAGACAAGACTGAGGGACTCACACCTTTACCACTAGTGCCACCTGGAAAACCCTAAGTGTTCTCAGGGGCAGGGTTAAGAGGAGTTCCTCACTATTCTCCATGCCAAGATTTAACATAGGCTATTTGCCTGTAGACTGCTGGGGGTGTGGTGGCATTTTTAATTCATCTTACCTTGATGGTATGGACCTTTGGGATTTTGTATTTGTGAGGGACTCTCCTATTAAAATCCTCACATTCTGCAGACCCCAGAGCCTCTTGGCAAGCCCTAAGGGTCCAAGCTGCCTTCAGTGTTCTTTGCGTCTAGCCTGAGGATTTCTAACTTTCTGCCAGCTCACAGATATATTCAAGATGATATTGTTCCTGTTTCACTGTAATAATTAGGAGAATTATCCTAATTGGGATATCCTAATTGTGGGAGAATCAGTAGTTAGCTAGTCTGCCATGTTACCAGACATGCAAGCCTTTTTTCTAGTTCTAAATTCAGATTCATCAGTTAACAAAAATTATGAAAGAAAGATGAAAGATGAAGTAGCCCTTTGAGGCGGGGGGTGGGGGGGGGGAGGGGGAACAACTTGTGTTAAATTTATATTTTTAACAGACAATTGGTCCACGTGGTACAGCACTCAAATGGTACCCTAGGACATGTAGTCTATTTGGCCAGTAAAGTCTCCTTCCCCCACTTCCCAACCCAGCAGTCCCTCACTTCCTTTCACTTCCAGAGACCCTCTCTACATATTTTGAAATCACACATATTCTTCCCTTACTTCATCCTCTTTGTTAAAATGGGAGGTTATTTTTCACCCAACAATAAATCTTGGAAATTGTTCCCACCTGCTACATAGAGTTTCCATCCTGTTTTTTATTATTATTTTATTTATCCGTGGCTGGGCCAGGTCTTTGCTGTGGCTCGGGCTTTTCTCTAGTTGGGGAGAGCTGGGGCTACTCTCTAGTTTCCGTGTGTAGGCGTCTCATTGCAGAAGCTTCTATTGCAGAGCACCAGCTCTAGGATGTGTGGGCTTCAGTAGTCGTGGTGCATGGGCTGAGTCGCCCTGAGGTATGTGGAGTTCTCCTGGACCAGGGTTCAAACCTGTGTCCCCTGCATTGCAAGGCAGATTCTTAACCACTGGACCACCAGGGAAGTTTACTTTTTCATCCTTTTGCATGGTTTCATAATATTCTAAGATACAGATAGCAAACCCTAGTTAAGCAAGCCCCTACTCATGGATATTGAGGTTGTTTCCAGGCTTTTAAATCGTATGGCAATGAATAACCTGGTGCATCAATCATTTTATGCTCTATGAATATACCTGCAAGGAAAATTCATGAGGAATTGCTGAGTCAAAGAGCAGGCGCATTGGCAGTTTTGCTAGAGATTACTGTATCACTCTTCACAGAGGCTGTAACAATTTGTAGTTCCTTCCAACATCAACCTACAATGTGTGCTAACAGCACTACGATCTTTGTCAAGCTGATAGATTAAACACTGAAATAGGTAGCCATTCCCTTCTCCAGGGGCTCTTCCTAACTCAGGGACTGAACCTAGGTCTCCTGAATTGCAGGCAGATTCTTTACCCTCTGAGCCACCAGGGGAGCACAGATTAAACACTATATCTGATAAACAAGAAACAAACTCGTTGGCATCCTGGAAAAGTAACTAGTAGGCAAGGTGCCTGAGAAAATACTGTGATCCGTGATGACACAGAAAGCAAGCCCACCAAGTCAACTCCTAGGATCTTCGAATAGATTGGGTTAAATAGACTGGATTAAACATTGGAATTACTGGACTTGCCTTGTCCTCCAGCAGCTAAGACTCCACACTTCCAATGCAGGGGGCCCAGGTTCAATCCCTGGTCAGGGAACTAGATCCCACATGCTAAACTAAAGAGCTTGCATGCCGCAACTAAGATCCCGAATGCCCTCAAGAGGGGCAGAAAAAACAAAAAATAGAAGTCTCAAAGAATCTTGGCAAAGAATCCTATCTGACTCAGTCAGATAGAAGATTAAAAAAAAAAAATTCTAGTCTTCCTTCCTAAAGAAAATTCTGATTAAAAAAAAGACAAAAACCCTAAGTATCCAAAGTCAACTAAGTACAGAAAGTTTATGGCAAAAGAATTTCCCTGTGTCCCACCAGGAAGAGGAATGTTTATAATCTCTGCACATGGCTAACATAGTTACCCTAAGAGATAGCTTCCTTCGTTTTAATTTCTATTAGGTGAGAAAGCATAAGGGATTTTTCTAGACCATGGCTATTTCAGTAGAATTTTCTGTGATCTAGAAATGCTTTATATCTAAGTCATTGACATAGAAGCCACTGGCCACAGGTGGCTACTGAGCCCCTGAAATGTGGCCGGTGTGACTGAGGCATTGAATTTTCAATTGTATTAAATTTTACTTAATTTAAATGGAAATAGCCACAGGTGGTTAATGGCTACCATATTGGACTGTATAGTACTAGGGAGACTAGTTTAGAATTTTCTTTTGCCCAATTGTTGCTATTCAGTCTCTGAGTCACATCGGACTCTTTGTGACCCATGGGCTGCAGCATGCCAGGCTCCTCTGTCCTCCACTGTCTCTCTTGGAGTTTGCTCAGATTCATGTCCATTGAGTCGGTGATGCTATCTAACCATCTCATCCTCTACTGCCATCTTTTCCTTTCGCCCTCAATCTTTCCCAGCTTCAGAGGGTCGGCTCTTCCCATGCCCATTGCTTACTGGGTCAGGATACCCGTGACTGCAACGTCTGGACACAAATGGAGTTGTCATGTAAACTTCCCTCCAGATTTCTTTTCTCTGCTTGGTGCCTATTTCCTCCTCGAGATTGCTGAACTTCTAGCTCTTCTCCTCAGGCTCTCCCCACATCATGCCCCTTCTGATCTTCCCCAACCCCTCCCACTTCTGGTTCATTTCCTTATCTCTCCATCTTTTTGTTCACCAGACCATCTTGGCTATGCCTAGGAGGCTTCCTCTTCAAAGCCAGTCATGCTCTGCAAGATATGTTCTCAAATACCTTTCATTCCCTGTGAGAAATTATGTACTGAGCTCAAAAAGGAATATTTCGTTCTCCTCAGTACTCTACACTTCACCTTACTCAATAGCGTGGTTTTCTTCTTGAGTGCTATGTTCCTTCCCGTTGTGTTATAAGAGGTTTTCATAGTTTCCATGTTGGTTTTTTCCTACCTTTCAACCTTTGAAAATTGAGAGATTTATCTAAACATTCTATAAGGCCCTGAAATGGGTCACGTGATCCTCTTGGGATCCCATCATGCGCTCGCGCACTCGAGCGGTCTCTCTCATCCTCCCCACCCCTCCCAGATGCAGCATTGAGACTCTTCTTAATTTGAAAGCCTCTTTGATCTTCAGCCTAAGGGTAGAAGAAAGGGGCTCCAGGGCTGTAGACTGATGGGCAGATATTGTCATCCTAGATATTTGATGATGCACTTGGGCCAGCTCTCTCTGATGACTCTGTAACTACCCTGGGGGCCCCAGGTCCCAGGTAGAGTCTAGCTTGTTGTTGTGGCCACCAACTCAGGGGGGCAGACCCCCCCACCTTCTTTATGGCGGTAGTCACTTGTCACCTTGGACTTCATGCACAACTGTTTTTTAAAGGGAAAAGGGATTACAAGTGGAGTGATGACTTGGGGCCAATTTTTACCTTTAATTTTCTGTCCTTTCTAATTAGAAGAGTCAGTGGGATCCAGAATCACCAATTATTCAAGGACTCTGCTTCCCGTGGGGAAGGAGAGTAAAAGTCAAGTTGTTTTTCCTTCATTGCAGACTATTTGCTATGGTCCAGTAGAAAATCTTCAGTGATGTCCTTTTCTGGTTGTAATAGTGACACTCTGTTACTTATGTTTCATCTCTTTCTTTGAGATGGTATGGAATTAGATGTTGGCCTTCAAGGTCACCATCTTGCCCAAAAGATCTAGAAATTTCTTTTTTTTCCCTCTAATTCATAGCAAAGCCCTTTAAGTTTAAATCAGATACTCTCAACATTTTGAGTTTTGACCGTGTCTGCAGAAAAGGCCTACTCAAATAAATATTATCATAATCTAATTGCTATAGCACACAGGGAGACAGGATATCATTGCCTCTATTTTCAAGATAATCTTTGGATTTCTTTACTCATGTTCTGTTAGAGGGAAAAAATCAGCTTAGAGAAATCTGAACACTTCCCAAAAATAATACCCAGCTGAAAATTCCTTTTGTTAGTTTTCTCAGGAAGCAGAGCAAGCCTTTCCATTTCCTAGCGGGTCCCTCGAAGGTCAAAAGAACAGGGAATGTTTGTAAAGGCATCTTGTTTGCTTTTGTTCCCACCAGCTCCTAGATCCCCTGGGAACACCAGACTCTAACAAACAAAACAATCTAAGGACAGGAAGAAACAGCAGGCACCTTTTAGATGAAATACACTGCAGCCAGAACATTGATCTGGGGACAGCTTTGCAGGAAGCTGGTGTTTTGAACTTGGACATTTTCTGTTTGGTAACCAAAATCCAGGGGAAAAAAGAAAAAGAAAAACTCCCAGTAAACATAAATGAAGTGACATTTGGAGATGGCATTGGTAGACAGATAAAAGATGAGTTTCCATTTGGTAAGCCAAGGGCTACACATCACACAAAGTCCATGACAGAGTGTCCCACATGGCTATACACCTAAATTAAGTCACAAGCGGAGTTCCGGAATTCTGTCGACACCAGAGTGAGTTTGGGAATAATCTAAAGAAACTTTCTTAGTGTTTCCCTGGACGGTCATCTCTAATACTGTTGCCGAACATTTACACACCTCAGTTTCTGACTGGCCCCACCTGTTCTGACATTATTATCCACAGCACACATTTTCTCATGTCTTTATGTGAATTTGTAAAGCCAGAGTTGACATTGTGACTTCTGCTTCCTGTTGTTACTCAATTTGGAGAACTAGGTATGTGTGTGTGTGTGTATCAAATAACAAAAGAGCTGAGCTGCCTCTAGCAAAAAGGCCATCAAAAGAGAAGCATGTCACTCTGGGATTAGTGGCAAAATTGGTCTAAATGGGTGTGATTGCAAAGTTTCTATTCTATTAGGTCATGTTTCCCCAGCCTGTTGCATATATAAGAAATCTGTGTTCTGCCATATTTTAGAATCTTAATAATTGAACAGCATCATTTTAAATAATACTAATAAACATACTTTAAACATTTAAAGCTATAACTGAGATGTAAAAAAATATGAAAATATAAGGGAAATAAATTCTGTACACACAAAAAATTAAAGTGGTCTTACAATAACATTCATCATAACTTCTTTAGCAAAATCATCAATAAATTTTGCAACTTCCAGTTGTTTGAGCTGCTATGTAGAGTATGAACCCTGTGCTCAGTCATGTCTGATTCTTTGTGGCCCCACGGACTATAGCCTACTAGGCTCCTCTGTCTGTGGGATTTTCCAGGCAAGACTACTGGAGTGGGTTGCTGTTTTCCCTTCTTCAGTGGATCTTCTGGACCCAGGGATAGGAACCCATGTCTCCTATGTCTCCTGCATTGGAAGGCCAGTTCTTTACCACTGAGCCGCCTGGAAAACCCATGTAAAAAGTCCTCTGTTAAATATTGTTACTCTTTCTGATCATTTTCTCCAGACTTTCCTGATGATATGAATCACCGGAACAACAGAAGTGGACCAGCACGCAGGATCTGGAGCTCAGGGTGGCAGAGTGAAAGTGAAGTGAAGTCGCTCAGTCCTGTCCGACTCTCTGCAACCCCATGGACTGCAGCCTACCAGGCTCCTCCATCCATGGGGTTTTCCAGGCAGGGTGGCAGAGAGCAGCCTGTAATTCTAACAGCCACCAACTCTGGTTATGCCTCAGTGTTTCTCGCTTTTGTCCTTTGTTCTCAACACAAAACGTGACTAAGAACAATGTCTTGAAGTATGTGAGCTGGTCAAGAACAGACAGTAAAGAGGGATGCTTCCTAGTGTGCAGGAGACAATTTAGGGAAGAGAAAGGCCAAGCTGATTGAGTTGTCAAATTCTTCCTCTCAGGTAGCAACAGATTGTTACTTAATCAGTTATTTCTCAGAAGTGCTGAGTTCTACCTTCTGTTTCTCTTGTGTTCTAATTTGGGGTCCTAGAGGTACTCACAAATTAGCCAAACAGCACAGGATTCAAAACAGTTGTATGTGCTGGATGAAAGGCATTTTAAAAAATTAATTAACTTATTTCAATTGGAAGTGAATTACTTTATACTATTGCAGTGGTTTTTGCCATTCATTGACATGAATCAGCCATGGGTGTACATGTGTTCCCCATCCTGAACCCCCCTCCCACCTCCCTCCCCATCCCACCCCTCAGGGTCATCCCAGTGCACCGTCCCTGAGCACCCTGTCTCATGCATCAAACCTGGACTGGTAGTCTATTTCATATATGGTAATATACATGTTTCAGAGCTATTCTCTTAAATCATCCCACCCTCAACTTCTCCCACAGGGTCTAAAAGTCTGTTCTTTACATCTGTGTCTCTTTTGCTGTCTCACATATAGAGTAATTGTTACCATCTTTCTAAATTCCACATATATGCATTAATATACTGTATTGGTATTTTTCTTTCTTACTTACTTCACTCTGTATAATAAACTACAGTTTCATCCACCTCATTAGAACTGATTCAAATGCATTCTTTTTAATAGCTGTGTAATATTCCATTGTGTATATGTACCACAACTTTCTTATCTACTTGTCTGCTGATGGACATCTAGATTGCTTCCATGTCCTAGCTATTGTAAACAGTATAAAAAATTCACTTTTCAAATACATCTAAATACAGAATATATGTGAAGTGTAATATTGCTACTTGACAAACATGGATGTTATTCTAGAAAAGCATAGATTTTTTCTTTAAATTTTACCCTCTGAGCCCCATCATTTTAAAAATAAAAATAGTTAATAAGATTTAATTAAATTTGCAAAGCCCAATACGTGTTTTGACTTTATTTAATTTCCATCTAAAATTTTTATATTCATGAAATTTAATTGTATCACACTTTAATTCTAACAGATAGCATTAAGTATTTTTTAAAAAATATTTATTTGGCTGTGCCACATCTTAGTAGCAGTATGTGTGTAAGATCTTTAATTGTGGCATGCAAATTCTTAGTTTTGGCATGTGAAATCTAGTTCCCTGACCAGGAATTGAACCCCCATCCCTAGGATTGGGATCAGGAGTCTTAGCCATTGGACCACCAAGGAATAATAATAAGTATTTTAGAACTAAAATAAGTACTTAGAAAATTTATGAAAAGTAACCATTTTATTGTACACTTATTTTATTTTTTGATAACTTATATTCAAAGTTTTTGTACTTGGGATATAATAAGAAGGTGTTTTTTAATCTTTTATATCATTACTGTCCATGGAACACAATTATGTGAAAAACTTTGATAGTCACATTAGTGTAATAATTTTGTTGAAATGAAGGTACAAAGTACAAAAAATAAATTTCACGAGATAAGTATATAATAACTTACAAAGGATGCTCAGTTTATTTCTTTCCCAAACATCCCTGATGCATCAGATGAATTGCAAGACATGAGCTCTAACAGCTTGGTAACCTTTAGGTTATTCTTGGTAACCTTTGATAGTATATTACTTTGGGCATATAAAACTATAGCTTTCCATGTGTTTTTAATTTTTTAGAAGTCATTCTCTTTTATTTACTTATTTTATTTATTTTTGGTTGTTCTGGGTCTTTGTTGCTGCCTGCAGGCTTTCTCTAGTTGTGGTGAGTGGGGGCTACGCTCTCATTGTGGAACGTGGGCTTCTTATTATGGTGGGTTCTCTTGCTGTGGAGTGCAGGCTCTAAGGCACTAGGGCATGTGGGCTTCTGTAGTTGTGGTGAGTGAGTTCAGTCGTTGCAGCTCACGGGCTTTAGTTGATCTCCATCATGTGGGATCTTTTCAGACCAGAGATGGAACCTATGTCCCCTGTATTTTCAAATATTGCCATTTCAAGGATGCAGTTGTTAAGATTGGAGAGTGGAACACATCTTATTTAGCAGTTTGTTCACCTGATCAGGTTTTTAACCTTTAGGCATTAAGCACTGTGAGTGCGTTGGTCTCAGAGACTGCAGTGTCAGGGTGAGTCTAATCGGAGCTTTCCCAGAGGTGGGGTCTTCTGCATGCAGCTTTGATGACGAGCTCTTCTGGAATTCCAAGAAGTATCGTTTCCTCCACCACCCTACACGTAAAAGATTTATTTTAAGTTTCTTGACCGTCAGGTTCTAGCTGTCACATAATTTGCTTGTTTAGCATAAGACTCTCCTATCATGGCAGGGCTGGGGCCTTCCAAACAGCAAATTCAGAACAAAACCCATTTAGAACTAAAAATCTGGAGAAAGGTTGAGTTCTATGATACCCTGCTACTCCAAATGAGGTCCTAGGAGCAGAAGCATTGGTGCCCCCTGGAAGCTTGTCGAAAATGCAAAATCTCAGGTTCCACCCCACAGTTCAGTTCAGTTCAGTCGCTCAGTCGCTCAGTCATGTCCGACTCTTTGCGACCCCATGAATCACAGCACGCCAGGCCTCCCTGTCCATCACCAACTCCCGGAGTTCACTCAGACTCACGTCCATCGAGTCAGTGATGCCATCCAGCCATCTCATCCTCTGTCCTCCCCTTCTCCTCCTGCCCCCAATCCCTCCCAGCATCAGAGTCTTTTCCAATGAGTCAACCCTTCATATGAGGTGGCCAAAGTACTGAAGTTTCAGCTTTAGCATCATTCCTTCCAAAGAAATCTCAGGGCTGATCTCCTTCAGAAAGGACTGGTTGGATCTCCTTGCAGTCCAAGGGACTCTCAAGACTCTTCTCCAACACCACAGTTCAAAAGCATCAACTCTTCGGCACTCTGCCTTCTTCACAGTCCAACTCTCACATCCATACAGGACCACAGGAAAAACCATAGCCTTGACTAGACAGACCTTAGTCGGCAAAGTAATGTCTCTGTTTTTGAATATACTATCTAGGTTGGTCATAACTTTTCTTCCAAGGAGTAAGCATTTTTTAATTTCATGGCTGCAATGACCATCTGCAGTGATTTTGAAGCCCCATAAAATAAAGTCTGACACTGTTTCCACTGTGAAGTGATGGGACCAGATGCCATGATCTTTATTTTCTGAATGTTGAACTTTAGGCCAACTTTTTCACTCTCCTCTTTCACTTTCATCAAGAGGCTTTTAGCTCCTCTTCACTTTCTGCCATAAGGGTGGTGTCATCTGCATATGTTATTGATATTTCTCCCAGCAATCTTGACTCCAGCTTTTGTTTCTTCCAGTCCAGTGTTTCTCATGATGTACTCTGCATATAAGTTAAATAAGCAGGGTGACAATATACAGCCTTGACGTACTCCTTTTCCTATTTGGAACCAGTCTGTTGTTCCATGTCCAGCTCTAACTGTTGCTTCCTGACCTGCATACAGATTTCTCAAGAGGCAGGTCATGTGGTCTGGTATGCCCATCTCTTTCAGAATTTTCCACAGTTTCTTGTGATCCACACAGTCAAAGGCTTTGGCATAGTCAATAAAGCAGAAATAGATGTTTTTCTGGAACGCTCTTGCTTTTTCGATGATCCAGCGGATGTTGGCAATTTGATCTCTGGTTCCTCTGCCTTTTCTAAAACCAGCTTGAACATCAGGAAGTTTATGGTTCATGTATTACTGAAACCTGGCTTGGAGAATTTTGAGCATTACTTTACTAGCATGTGAGATGAGTGCAATTGTGTGGTAGTTTGAGCATTCTTTGGCATTGCCTTTCTTTGGAATTGGAATGAAAACTGACCTTTTCCGGTCCACACCCTCCCCCAAATGACTGAATAAGGATATGCATTTTAATCCCAAATTCATGAGTGTGCCCACAAGGTGTGAGAAACTCTTCTCTAACTGAGATGAGGAAGAAAGGGAGGATGGTGACTCAGGATCAGCTAGATGCTTGGGGAGGGACACCCACAGGAGGACTTTGACCTGGGTTTCATTGTCAGCAAGAGCACTTGGGTAGCAGCATAGGAAACCAATATTGTGTCTGGACCACTGGGCCCCAGGGCCCCTGGCTGGGAAGGATGTACTAAAAGACATTTTAGGATTTCTGCAAGTTCACTTCCTGTTCTGGGGGACTGCTGTCCCTGGATCCAGCTGCACTGGGGTGATCATGTCATAAACCATGTGATCCTAAACCCTCTGGCCTTAACTCATATAGTCATCTCAGGTCCCGTGGTAACTAATTCATGGTCTGGTTGGTGGCCTGACTTGTGGCCTGACTTGAATATATGAGCTGGGCCATCATATTCCTCTCCAGGGGGTTTAGGATGGTTATGGGGGTGGAGGTAGGCATTCTGGCAAGTTACAAAGAATTAAGGTTGGGTGGCGCTAATGGGCCATGTACATGCCTAAGGTATGAGGCAATGGAAACAGTGACTAAGCCGAGGAAATCGACCAGAGAGGAAAGTGGAAGAGGAATGGAGGCTTTATGGACACACCAAGGAAAGGGAAGGGGGTTGAGAAAGAGAAGGCGATGAGAGAACAGCCAGGTTCCTGCTCTTCCTGTAACCTGTATTTAGTTTTCTTCCAGGTACAAGTCTTTGATTCTAGCAATCAACAGCCCCTTGACTAGAAGAGTAGTTGAGTTAATTCCTAATAGTTGAAACTGAGAAATCTGAGGCTGTAATTCTTCTATTAGTGGTGGCTCTTCCCAGGTGGTGCTAGTGGTGAAGAGCCTGCCTGGCAACGCAGGAGACATAAGAGTCTGGGTTCTGTGCCTGGGTTGGGAACCCCTAGAAGAGGGCATGGCACCCCGCTCAAGTATTCTTGCCTGGAGAATCCCAAGGCCAGAGGAGCCTGGCGGGCTACAGTCCATGGGATTGTACAGAGTCAGACAGGACTGAAGTGACTTAGCATGCACAGAAGCTGGTAAGAATGAAACAAGTCAACTTTGGTGGGAAAAGATTGACCTCTGAGGACTGATGTCTGGGTGTTTGAGAACTTAGTTCAGTACTCATGTGTAGCCTAGAGATGACAACAATGTGTCTTATTTTCCCATTACTTGGTTTGTCTCTGTTTATCAAAACTGGAGGAAAATGTTCAAAATTTCAACAGAAAGCTCAGATTAGGGATATTGCCGGCTAAGCACTTATTTTGAGCTTGGATTATCCAAGTCAAATTTGCTAATAAGGCCTTAATTTGATCATGTTAGAGGAGATTAATTAGGGAGATTTAAAATAACACTTTTGTAGCAGTCTTGGCTTGAACCTAACTGTGTCCCTCACTGGGCTTTTTACACGTGTGTGACCTGACTACAGGAGTGGGGTAGTGCGAGTGGGGGCTCTGAAGGAGCTGTTCTTGGGACTCCACTGGCATAGAATTGTTGCAAAGGAGCATGAACTTTGGTGTGCCAGTGGAGGAAGACTTGTGAAGGCAGTGTTGATCTGAGTTCTAGGGAGAGCAGGGCTTCAAAGATGCTGAAAGAGCTGTCATCCCTAAGACATCTGGAACATTAGGGCACAAACCTAATTGTTATGATGTCTGGGTGACATTGACACATGACAAAAAATGGAAAAGAGTTTCCTCCACTTCAGTGGCAGAGCCTCACGTGGGCCTCTGGGCACTGAGGGCAGCAGTATGGCTCAGACACCCCAAGCCTGCTGGGCGGTCTACCTTTTGTCTTAATCTACCTTTTATTTTGCTTTAAGTTGGCTCTTATGTGTCATGGGACCTTGCTTTGTTCAAAGTCTGCATGTTTAAACTCTTGCCCAACACTTGGTTACGTTTTTCAACTCCTGATGTCATGCATATCCCAAATCTCTACTTGTCTACTCATGTCCAACAGGACTTACTGTAGTGATCTATTACCTGGTCTTCCTGCTGCCATTTTTGCTTTCCCACATTCTGTGCAAAAAACTGGTGCTTAAAGAGATGGAAACTTCTTAAAGAGCTGGGAATACCAGACCAACTCACCTGCCTCCTGAGAAACCTGTATGCAGGTCAAAAAGCAAAGGTTAGAACCAGACATGGGACAATGGACTGGTTCAAAATTGGGAAAGGAGTACCTCAAGGCTGTATGTTGTCATCCTGTTTATTTAACTTGTATGCAGAGTACATCATGTGAAATGCTGGGCTGGATAAACCTTAAGCTGGAAAAAAAATTGCTGGGAGAATATCAATAACTTCAGATATGCAGATGACACCACCCTTATGGTAGAAAACAAACAAGAATTAAAGAGCTTCTTGATAACGGCGAAAGAAGGGAGTGAAAAAAGCTGGTTAAAACTCAACATTCAAAAAACGAAGATCATGGCATCCAGTCCCATCATTCCCTGACAAATAGACGGGGAAGCAATGGAAACAGTGACAGACTTTATTTTCTTGGGCTCCAAATTCTCTGCAGATGATGACTGCAGCCATGAAATTAAAAGATGCTTATTCCTTGGGAGAAAAGCTGTGACAAACCTAGACAGCAGATTAAAAAGCAGAGACATTACTTTGCCAACAAAGGCCCATATAGTCAAATCGATGGTTTTTCCAGTAGTCATGTATGGATATGAGGGATGGACCATGAAGAAAGCTGAGCGCCGAAGAATTGACGCTTCTGAACTGTGGTGTTGCAGAAGACTCCTGAGAGTCCCTTGGACTGCAAGGAGATCAAACCAGTCCATCCTAAAGGAAATCAGTCCTGAATATTCATTGAAAGGACTGATGCTGAAGCTGAAACTCCAATACTTTGACTACCTGATGTGAAGAACTGACTCATTAGAAAAGACCCTGAGGTTGGGAAAGATTGAAGGCAGGAGGAGAAGGGGACGACAGAGGATAAGATGGTTGGGTGGCATCATGGACTCAATGGACATGAGTTTGAGCAAGCTCAGGGAGATGGTGAAGGCCAGGGAAGTCTGGTGTGCTGCAGGCCATGGGGTCACAAAGAGTCAGACACAACTAAGTTACTGAACAGCAACAACAACATTCTGTGTTCAGCAGAATAGTCGGTGGGAACTTTTACAAATGGAAACCTCTTACTATTCCAATGTCCTCCCGTCATCCTTAGCAAAGACCAAACCCCTCCCCTGCGTGGTCTGGCCCCTCCCTGCTTCTGACATCCCCTGCTTCTGCTCTCCTGCTGGTTTCACTCCACCCCTGTGGACTTTCTCAAACACTTTGAGCTCCTCCAAGCATTTGTGGAAACGGGTCCAGCTGCTGGGGATCTTCCTTCTGTCCACTCACATGCTATCTTCATTGCAAAGCCTCTCCTGATCCCTCTGTCTAAAATGGCTATCTCTCTGCTGAAGCCACTTTCTGCCACCTCTTCACGTTTGTGTTTTCATCAACTGTGTCACTATTTAGAATGTCCGTGTGTCTGTTTCTTCTTTATTTATTGCCTTCCTCCCTCTAGAACAATGAGAGCTTCATGACAGCAGGGCCCTCATCTACTTCATCCACTGCTGTAATGCCAGCACCTAGAACAGTTCTGGGGACACAGCAGGAGCTCAATAAACAGGCATGGAAAGCACAAGTGAACTCCTTCCTATGTCCAGTTGCACACTGACTATTTAGACTGCAGGCCTACATTTGCTCCTCTGGCTGTGGAGGCTCCCCTTTTACACCTGTATATACTTGCTTCTGGAAATTCTGCCAAACTACTCAGATCAAGCCTCATGCCTGGAATTTTCTCTAGTCTCAGAAGAGGAAAGTTAATGGAAGGCTGACTTGGTACATTGAGATTTTGTTGATCGAAATGATCACCTCCTATTCCGTGGACTTCCCTGGTAGCTCAGTTGGTGAAGAATCTGCCTGCAGTGCAGGAGACCTGGGTTCGATCCCTGGGTTGGGAAGATCTCCTGGAGAAGGGAATGGCAACCTACTCCAGTATTCTTGCTTGGAAAATTCTAAGGACAGAGGAGCCTGGCGGGCTACAGTCATGGGGTCACAAGGGACATGACTTAGTGACTAAACCACCACCTATTCCGCACCCATCTGACTGCAGGGAAATCCTGTCTACCAGCCCTTGGCTCTGTCTTGCACCTTTCCACATGCTGACTTTGTTTTCTACAGCAACAGGCCTGTTTGCTAGCAGCACCTGGGCCTCAAGGAGGAGGTCACTGCCAGCCCGGTGCTGCTTCTCTCTCCTAAGCTGCCATCTGAAAACTCCTGGGGGAGGTCTAACCTGATCTGTGTCACGTGTCCACCCTGCACCAGACAGCTGTCGCAGGGAGGCTGCATCCCACAACCCACCACTCGGGTCTGCTCCTGGGTCTCAGGGCTATTTTTGGAGAAGGGAGATTGTTGTGAACTGGGAATCTGTTCCAATCTGTGTCTCTTACAGGGGCCCTCCAGCCTTGACAGATAGGTCTCAGAGTGGATAACTGACACAAACTGAGCCAGTAAGAATTCCTCTCTTAAAATTTTGGAATATAAATTAGTGTAGAACAAATCAACTTTGCTGAGGCATATTATTGTTTAGCTGCTAAATCGTGTTCGACTCTGCAACTCCATGGCCTGTAGCCCACCAGGCTCCTCTGTCAGTGGGATTTTCCCAGGCAAGAATACTGGAGTAGGCTGCCATTTCCTTCTCCAGGGGATCTTCTCAACTGAGGGACTGAACCCATGTCTCCTGCACTGCAGGTGGATTCTTTACCACTGAAGTACCAAGGAAGCCCTTTGTGGAGGCATAATTTACATATAATAAAACACACCCATCTTAAATTCAATGAGTTTTGACGAACGTACACATCCATGAAATTATCACCATAATCAAGATATAGAATATTTTAATAGCCCCCCAAGTCCCCTCATGCCCCTTTGTAATCAATTCCTTCGCATCATACCTAGGCAAACACTCAAATCTGTTTTCTGCCACTATAACTGAGTTGGGCAATTTCTAGAATTTTGTATAAATGGAACCACACTGAATGTATTCCTCCGTGTCTGGCTTTTATCATTTGGCACCGGGCCTGAGAAATATCTGCATGCTGGTGCATCTATCAGTAATCTGTAGAACACCTAGTTTGGTTACAAAGTAATAACAGAGAAGAATGAAGCCGAGATACCAAGGGAAGAAGTGATGGATGGCCACAGGGTCTAGAAGGGCTAGAGAGTAACCTCCGAGCCTGGTTCTAAAAAAAAAACTTTAAAAACCACCACCACTAATCAGGAAAGTACAGTATTATCTCATTTATCAAAACAAAGGGGTGGAAAAACAATCCCATACATGAGTGTATTTGTCTAGGCAAAGGCTGGAAAGATATATACAAAGGGATTAACTGTGGTTATCTCTAGGTGGTGGGATTATGGGTCTTTAAAAATATTATTTTTGCTTATCGAAGTTTAAAATTTTCTATCATCAACAAAGGTTATTTTTACTTTAAGGGAAAAAAAAGTATCTTTATTTTCAAATGTGCAGCTTTGGAAATCAGGCTGGGAAACTTCTCAAATGCTTGACATTTTTAAATGATGGGAACTGCTCCTAGCTACATTTCAAACCTCTGATGTGGCAGTTACAGCTCTGGGGCTGTTGTTTAAAAGCAGACTTCTGAAATAAGATCATTTCTGACTAATTATGCACTAAGCTCAGTTTTGTTGAAGGCCCTCTTAAGTCATCTCAAATTCTGACTGTTCTGTTTGCGGGCCAAAACCTTAACCCAGCTATCCTTGTGATCCTTAAGCCTGTGGTCAAGTGGAAAGGACTGTACTTCCCATCATTCTTAGGATGTGGGCCAGAAAATTCACTTGCGGTGGTTGTGAAAATGCAGATTCTTGATCTGCACTGTGGATTTATTGACCCACAGTCTTTGGGAGTGGAGTTCAGACGGTGACTTTTAACAATAGCCAATAAAGGATAATGAAAGTAAAAAAAAAAAAATAGCCAATCAGGCTATTGTGAGACACACTCAAGTATGAGTCAGTGTGTTCATTTCGGACCAAATAAGCTTAATATCTCCCTTCCACAGGCGTCCTAGGACCTCCATGTCTACCTAGCTGATCCTCACCTCAGCTCTGCCTCTGTTCCCAGGACCAGTCCTAACCTCAGGCGGAAGAGAATAGAACTGGAATGGTGCTGTTTTATTTCAAAGAACTGTGTTCTTTGCTTTTTGGGGATGTTTATTTTCTCTTGGGAATCCGACCACCACCGCCCCTACTCCTGAAATCTGGGGCCTTCATGGTATTCTTGCTGTCTGGGGACCTCTTAATGTCTAACTTGGTTGGCTGCCTGCCTTCATGGGCATCCTGTTACGGCCTACCCTGGGGTTCTATTGTTTTGTGATGCCTGTCACCTGGGAGACCCTGCTAATTTGGTGACTGCCCTCCAGACTGACCCTCCTCTGTTTGTGCTCGTATCTGGATCTTCTCCCGCCTCTCCATCCATCCACTTCTACTGCTGGGCTTTGTTCTGTGCTGGTGACTGGGCTTATTTCTAGAGGCAAGTGCCATTCTGCTCGCTGGATCCCCAAAGATGAGATTGGCTATAATGACTCAGGTTTCTCTTGGGCTTATTCCTCTAAATTCAGCAATGGAGGTTGAACGCGTTGAGTCTTCTTGAGTCTCAGTAGAGCTGTTTCTAATTAGGATCAGAGAATTTTCTGTGTGCTGCCTTATCTGTACTCACCTTGTCTTCATTTAAAGTGTTGACTCACTGAATTTATCCTCAAGGATAGAAATAGTCAGTAGTACACTAATGATCTATTACTATAATATCTATATCATATTTAAAATTCAAATGGTGGTGGGTTTTTTTTTAAGTTAGCTTGATCAAAGTCCTCTACTTCAGAATCGATAGCCTCTTTGAAGTCTTAGAAACACTTAAAAATGGTTAAAACTCAAATTCAGAATTTTGATTACTTGAAAAGCCTTATCAATTTCCAAGTTGCCAGAGTTACCAAGATAAGAATTTAGGGTTTGGGGACTTCCCTGGTGGACCAGTGGCTAAGACTCCATGCTCCCAATTCAGGAGGCCTGGGTTTGATCCTTAGGTACGGAACTAGATTCCACAAGCTGCGATTAAGAGTTCCTGTGCTGCAACTGAACATTCTGCATGCTGCCACTAAGACCTGGCAGAGTCAAATATATATATTATATATATAATATATACTTAATTTAGGGCTTTGCTTACAGAAATACAGTGTACTTGAATTACTAATACTAGAGAGTCATTAGAAAATCTGGAGTTCTGAGATACGGAAGATTGTGTTTTTCAAAGATGACCACACAATATCTCCCACCTCATGTACCCCTCTCCCCTCAAGTAGCTTCCTTGCATTCTCCTCCCCCTAAAATTGGTCTGGTCTTCATGACTTCTTGAACTATAGACTTTGGCAGACGTGACATTCTGGGACTTTCAAGGACAGGTCATAAGAAGCTTTGCACTTCCACCCAGGTCTCTTGAAATGCTTGCTCTGGTGCAAGTCAGCCACCAAGTAAGAAAGCCAACGTTCCTGAAACAGCCATGTTGTGAGGAAGCCCAATCTAGGCACGTGGAGAGAGACAACCGTGCTACCCAGCCCCTATCTGCTCCAGCCGTCCCAGCCTGGGCACCAAACATGTGACTGAAGTCACCATCTTGAGCATGAGTTAAGGAATCTAGGCATACTTCGAACAGTTGTTTCTGTTTGTTGTTCTGGCTAGTCAAAGGTTGTGTCATGGGCAATTGTGGCCTTAAGGAGAGTCCTGAGTCTCCAGAATGGCAAGTGTTTTCAGTTTAAGTGTTTTGATATGTTTCCTGCCCCTTCAAGAGTTTCTATGCTGCGGGATTGCTGGCTGACTTGGCAGCAGCTGTTCCCACACATCCGTGGCTGGGTGTCAGGAAGATTCAGATGCTGATGGACATAATGGACTGGAAAATACCAGCCAGTTTTTTGCAACATAAATCCACGCTTTTCTTGGCTCTCCTGGGATTCTTCTCTGCTTTACCATCAGCCATATGGAATTCTGCTGTTGTTCAAACCAGAAAGCTGAGAGAGGGTTTGATTGCACACAGGAGAGATCACGTTGCACTGAGAAGATTTCTGATACTATCACTGAGGTCATGGGGAAACTGTCCTGCAAAATGCAGCTAAGCTAGGGCCATTCCTGAAGGACAGCCTTTAGAAGCACTCCTTCAGCCCTATCTGGCTTTAACCATTGAGGCTACAGCTTGAGGATTCACTGAAATGGAAGTGTAGTTGCTCAGTCGTGTCTGACTCTTTTAGGACCCCATGGACTGTAGCTCACCAGGCTCCTCTGTCCACAAGATTTTTTCAGACAAGAATACTGAAGTGGGTTGCCATTCCCTTCTCCAGGGGATCTTCCCAATCCAGAGATCAAACCCAGGTCTCCTGAATTGCAGGCAGATTTTTTTTTACTGTCTGAGCCACCAGAGAAGCCCAAGGATTCACTAAGGCCACACAATGAACAAAAATACGTACTTCTAATTCAGGAATAACCACAGAGGGACCACTTGAAGTTTCTAGGCCCATTGGTCTAACACAGACAACTTTGCAAAATAACACAACAATTCTGCTGTTGCTTGAGGAGGCTAGGCTGTTAGATATTGCAGGGGAGAGGGTGTTGGGATCCCTGTTAGTATCTGCATCCTAAAGTATTTCTTTAGTCACAGTCTTTTGTAACTTTTTGAGGCAGTAGATGGGGTTAGCTAGTGTAGAAAGGATTAGCTCAGGGTTACTTTTTGCCTTTCAGTGGTAAAGAATCCACCTGCCAATGCAGGAGATGCTGGTTCAATCCCTGGGTCGGGAAGATCCCCTGGAGAAGGAAATGGCAACCCACTCCAGTATTCTTGCCTGGGGAATCCCATGGACAGAGGAGTCTGGCAGGCTATAGTCCATGGGATCACAAAGGAGTTGGACACGACCTAGCGACTAAACAACACTTTTTGCCTCAGTGCAGGCTATTGTTGAAAGACCATCCACACCCATTTAATGCTGTGCCAGGGCAGCAGAGAACACACAAAAAAGCTCTTATTAAACTTTGTTCCTAGCTCCCACCAGTGTTTACTGGGAAGATTGTGGCAACAGAGACAATCTCTAGCCAGCAGTTTCTTGGCTTGGGGATTCAGAAAAAATAATTTGCTTGGAAAATAATGCAATAATGGAGGAGAAAAAAAAGGGGTCTCTTTTTCCCATATGCCTTAGGGCAACTAAGCTCATTCATCACAATGAAGACACAGCGCAGCCAAAAAGAAAAAAAGGGCAGTGGATCTCTCCTTACCTAATTTACTTAAAATTGACACCCAGTTTTGCTGCCCTTTGTGGCTACGCCTTGCTCTATACATTGAAATTTTTGTTCATCATGTCAAGGGAATACTAGTGAGTGAGAACATTGGTGGTATCCTCTGGGTTTTCCAAGCCTTCATCTACAAAGCCGCTAAAGACAGCATCACATTTTAAAGGTGCCAGTGCAAATATTTAAACATAATTACACAGCATGATCCCCTTGAGAAGTACACATCACATTTGAGAAGTCAGCTCAGTAAGTCTAAAGCTTCAGAGCAGAGAAAAATGTCGCTTGTACCATGGTGAAACGTGGCCCGTGTATAAAGGACTGCTTCTGTCAAAGTGACTGAGTAATACCACAAATTTAAAAGGAAACAATTTGCTGATTCACTGCATCCTGGATCAAAACTGCAAACAGAGTTGGTTTCATGAGCACAATGAACCAAGGGAGAAACCTGGAGAAAGTACTTGCTATTCTTTCGCCTTTTTATTTTTTCCAAGTAGGAATAAATGAAAATTCTGGCTGTGGTAGAATTTGTAGGTTTTCAGGGAGGTCTTCCCTATTCTTCCTCCCTACCCCAAAGTCCAACTACATGAGACTATCATTTTGGCTTTTATTGTCTGAAGAAAGCAGGTAAGGTGGCTAGTCTAGGAGTACAGCTCTGGGCATTAATCCCCAAGGTGACCTTGCTGCTGCTGCTGCTAAGTCGCTTCAGTCGTGTCCGACTCCGTGAGACCCCATAGACAGCAGCCCACTAGGCTCCTCCGTCCCTGGGATTCTCCAGGCAAGAATACTGGAGTGGGTTGCCATTTCCTTCTCCAATGCATGAAAGTGAAAAGTGAAAGTGAAGTGCTCAGTCGTGCCCAACTCTTAGCGACCCCATGGACTGCAGCCTACCAGGCTCCTCCGTCCATGGGATTTTCCGGAAAATCCCAAGGTGACCTTAACATCTTCCTTTTGTGACTCCACCCACAAATTGCTCTGATCTTTGAGGGCCTGGATGTCATGGAGAGACATCTGAAGAATATTTGTAATATTGTATTTCAATATTTGTGGGATAGTCACAAATTTCATTGGTAGTATGTTTTCTAGCTCACAATGAAATTATAGCTACCTTTGCTATTTAATAATGCAACTAACTTGTTTATTAAGTTCGGCTGTAAGAATTCATATGCACTCTGAGGGCTTCCCAGGTGGCCCAGTGGTAAAAAATCCACCTGCCAATGCAGGCGATGCATGAGACGTGGGTTCAGTCCCTGGGTAGGTAAGATCCCCTGGAGTAGGAAACAGCAACCTGCTAAACTATTCTTGCCTGGACAATTTCATGGATAGAGGAAGAAGCCTGGCAGGCCACCGTCCATGGGGTCACAAAGAGTCGGACACAGCTGAACATATGCACATGCATGAGTGTACTCTTTGAGGCACTGCGAATTGAAAACAGTCACAGACACACTTCTAGTTTTCAACCACTTTTAGCAAAACAAATAGGGGCACATACAGTACCTTTGGAAGGTGAGTTCATTATTAATATGGGTCTATAGAAGTCTTTGCAGCTAATGGTCCTCATAAGTCCATAAGGTATATAGTGCATGGATAAATGAAGACATTGTTTCTTGTGAGAGTCTTGCTGAAATGAGAACACCTATATGGTAAAGAACAAAGAAGGCAGTGGCACCCCACTCCAGTACTCTTGCCTGGAAAATCCCATGGATGGAGGAGCCTGGTAGACTGCAGTCCATGCTAGGGGTCGGACACGACTGAGCGACTTCCCTTTCACTTTTCACTTTCATGCATTGGAGAAGGAAATGACAACCCACTCCAGTGTTCTTGCCTGGAGAATCCCAGGGACAGGGGAGCCTGGTGGGCTGCCGTCTATGGGGTCGCACAGAGTCGGACACGACTGAAGTGACTTAGCAGCAGCAGCAGCATATGGTAAAGAAATAGTGGAGGAAATCTCCACCAGTACTACCCCAACCAACCAAAGATGAACACCCTATGGCAGTCATTGTAAAAAGTAGAAACCTCTCAGAGATGTGAGGTCTGCAGAAAGGTTGAGGCATAGAAGGACAAAAGCAATACCATAACACAGAAAGATGAACTCCTTGAGAAATTGAGACACGTGGCTAAGTTCTGCCAGAACCCCTCAAAAACCCAGAGGGCAAGAAAAATGGGGCATATCTAAGGATGCAGAGAAAAAGGTCTGTGACAGGGATCTGATGATTCTGTTTGCTCACAGCAGAAATACTTGCAGCAAGTGGCTCAGCGGCAAAGAAGCCGCCTGCTAATGCAGGAGATGTGGGATTGATTCCTGGGTCTGGAAGATCCCCTGGAAAAGGAAATGGCAACTTACTCTGATATTCTTGCATGGGAAATCCCATGAACAGCGGCGCCTGGTGGGCTACAGCTCATGGGATCATAGAAGAGTTGGGCACAATTTAGCAACTAAAGGGCAACAACAATCCAGACTAACAAAACAGCAACAAACCTCTGCCTTTGTGACAGAATCACTGTTTTCCTTTAAGCTATCCAATCTTTATACAAAGTATTGGACTGGGAGAATGCCGTAAGTTAGGTTATAAGTTAGGTTGATTTTCTTTATACAGTTTACAGTTTTGCTGGCTTTTTGTGTTTGATATGGTCAACTTTTACTAAGCTCACTTTTATAAACAGATTTTTTCTGATGGATTTTCCTTTAGAGGAGATTTTTATAACTCTTTTGTTTCCTAACTTTTGTTGACATGGAGAAGGCTGGGGAGAAAGAGATACAGTGGTTTTGGTTTGGAGGCGTTTTTTTGCTTCTGTTGTTTATATCCCATGTCGTACAATAGAAAGAATGATGGACTTCATCTATGAATCGCTTAGGAGAAAAAAGGGAGACGTAATTAAAATTTTTAAATATATATTATATTAAAATATATATAGTCCTTCCTTTTATATGACTTTCCCTGAAGGAAAAAAAAATAGTTATACTAAATAGAAATGGTTTGTTCATTTAAAATCATTAACTGTCTTGGCTCCATCGTGGCACTTTTTTTTATAATTAAAAAGAAATGTTTTCTAAAAAACATTTTTTGGCTGCGCTGGATCTTCGTTGCTGCATGGGGTTTTTTTCTAGTTGTGGTGAGCAAGGGTTACTTTCCAGTTTCGGTACATGAGTGCTTTTCTTAATACTCAAAATTCAATGATTCCAGCATTACCTACCCTCTATTGAATGCCATGCCTTGTACTCACTGTTAAACAGTGTAAATAGCAATTCTTAGATTCCACTGTGATGATAAGAGAGAAACTTAAGTCTACCTACTTTAAAAAAAAAAAAAAAGTAAAGCCAAAATTCACCTAAATAACAAAAGGTAGGAAAATAAATCAGATTACTACAGAGATGATTCATTTGGAGGCCTTTTGTTTTCTTTTAATAAGATGCTGATTGAAAATGAAAAGGTTCTGAATCCAAAGCCTAGCTCTGCTACATTTTATCAAAAATTTATGGAATACAATTTCAGAAACCTCAGCTTATCCAGCTGCTGCTACTGCTGCTAAGTCACTTCAGTCGTGTCCGACTCTGTGCGACCCCATAGACGGCAGCC
This sequence comes from Ovis aries, assembly GCF_016772045.2. Lineage (NCBI taxonomy): Eukaryota > Metazoa > Chordata > Mammalia > Artiodactyla > Bovidae > Ovis > Ovis aries. The sequence goes on from NC_056064.1 coordinate 18,716,116, forward strand.
CACCAGGCTCCCCCGTCCCTGGGATTCTCCAGGCAAGAACACTGGAGTGGGTTGCCATTTCCTTCTCCAATGCATGAAAGTGAAAAGTGAAAGTGAAGTCGCTCAGTCGTGTCCGACCCTCAGCAACCCCATGGACTGCAGCCTTTCAGGCTCCTCCATCCATGGAATTTTCCAGGCAAAAGTACTGGAGTGGGGTGCCATTGCCAGTTATCCTAATTTGGGCAGTAAAAAGGAGATGGGCAAATATCCCAGATGATGGACCTCTAGGTAATTTCCAAAAATTACATACCACTATTCTTCTTTTTATCCTCTTATAAGTCATTTTTTCCAGAGTACACGTGGCCCCAGGATTGTTAGCTGATTTTCCCATTGTTCTCTTGGTAAGGGAGCAGGATACATACTTGAATCCTGAACTATTTATTTATTATAATAATAATAATTACTCAAAATTCCCTCCCTATGTGTTTCTGGATAGGGTGAACCACAAAAGACATTCTTACATAGATTTGGGGTTTGGAAGCAAAAAGTAGCCACATTAGAGCTCATATTGTTGCTTATCCTCTGACTTACATTGTTGGTATGGGACAGTGGCTGGACCTACACCTGCTCCACCTTCCCCTGAATCATTCTCCAGCTTTTGTAGTTTCTGAGCTAGATGCACGCTGAGGGGGACAGCTTTTCCTTGATCTATAAAGGTCAGAGGCAGTGGGACCTGACTTGGTTTCAGTCTGTCCTCCTGGGGTTTTAGCTCAAGCTTGTAGGTTCCAGGTTGTACTTGGTTTTCCTTACTTTGTATCTGTTTTTAAAAAGACTTGTTGTTTTATTTTTGGCTGTGCTGAGTCTTTGTTGCTGCCTGTGGGCTTTCTCTATTTGCCACAAGCAGGGGCTAATCTTCCTTGCCATGCAGGGGCTTCTCATTGCCATGGCTTCTCTTGTTGCAGAGCATGGGCTCTAGGCACGCAGGCTTCAGTAGCTACAGCATGTGGACTCAGCAGTCGTGGCCCCTGGGCTCAAGAACACAAGCTAAGTAGTTGTGCCATATGGGCTTAGATGCTCCAAGGCATGTAGCATCCTCTCAGACCAGGGACCGAACCTGTGTCTCCTGCATTGGCAAGCAGATTCTTATCCATTGTACCACCAGGGAAATCCTCCTTACTTTATATCTACTTCCTCTTCCAAGCTGCCTTCCCTAAAGTCTTCAAGCTCCGGGATTAGGCGTGACAGCTTTACAGAGACTCCTTAAGCCACACAATTGTGTAAGATTCTATATGATACATATAGAATACAGATACACACACACAGCTCCTAGCGGGTTCTGCTTCTGTGGGTTCTGAGTCTGTGATGGAATCCTGGATGATTGTATTATATACACTGATTTTTATAGTTGGGTAAATGCATTATTTTGGGAGATTTGTGCAAAAACACCTTTATCATTCAGAACAGTGTATTGTAGGTTGGTTTGTACACTTTGTATTTGGAAGACTAATCGATTAAACTCAAAACCTGAATTTTGAAGAATCATAAATTTGATCAAATAAACAGTTTGCTCACCTCTTTAAGCTTTTCACACTTTCCTAGGTTATAAAAATTGCTCTGGGACAAAATAAAGAGATGATATACACATTCTTCTTAGAAGTATAGGAGTAAGCACCAGAAGAGATCAATTTAATGAGATGAGTGGTTGCCTCCGAGTGACCAGAAATGATGATGAGTGGGAGCCAAGGCCATCGTGGAGGTGGTGCTTTTGGTAGAAGTCTTTTTAGCATCATTTGACTCCCTAAACTAGTTACATGAAGTATTATGATAAAAATAAACACTGATTACAAGAAGGTTTTAATAAAAAGCCAAGTCCATGCCATCTATTTGTAATAGGGCAGGCAAGAGGAAAGGAAATAGGAAAGGTTATCATTTGAGTTGGACAACAGAGTTCAGTTCTGGAGAGATTCCAATTCAAGTTGAAAGGAAGGTCAAATCTGGGGAGGAATATGAAACAATAAGATTTCAAGGGATAATAGAATAAGCTCTTCCTTCTTTAAGAGTCCTTTGCTACAGAAAGAAAATCTTGGCAACTAATTTCTCCTCCCCAGCTCTCTGCCTTCTCTTTTCTGTATCTTCTGAACTGAATGAATGGAAACTTAAGAAGTTATTGAAACAAGATATCACACTGAAGCATCTCCTTCCAGAGCCATGTTTCATGGACTTGAGGAGCCAGTTCTGGGACTGGTACAGTGACGGCCATAAACAATAATTTTCATTTAAGAAAAAACTTCTGATTCCTCTCACGCCTTGATTATATTTTAACCCCAATCATTTCCTTTTCATGACTCAAGTCCTTGGGTTTCAACTTGTTGCCAATCCTTCTACTTCCTCAATTTGGCCTTTCCCTTAGCATTTATTGTTTTCCACCCAAGTCCATACATAGAAACATAATTTAGAAATATCAGGACAAATTTAAGTCAAGGCATCCGTGAGAAAAGTTAGGTAGTTAACCCTTTTATAATACCTTCCCCCAAAGAGGTAAATACAAGAGAGGTTTTAAAAAAGAGAAAATAAGATAAGCTTGGGAGGAAAACAACAAGAAAGACGTAAGGAAAATTTCAGGGAAAATGGTTCTACTTCAGCAGAAGAAAAACAAATTGTGTATTCAGCAGCTTTATTGGTCCTATTTCAAAGAACTAAAATATTAGGTATTATATTACTAATTCATTTATATCTGTTTTATAACTGCCTGCTCCTCCATCATTCAGAGTTTCTTCCTCAAATCATTTGGTAATTCCAGCTGCATAAATTTCTAAGGAGTCCAGTGAAGCCTGAGAGCTGAACAAAAAGTATTACATTACTAGCCTGCCTTTATACATAGTTTTTCCATCTAGAGGCATAAAGCATTTCACGCATACTTTCTCTTTTAGTCAGCAGGCATTTCTAAGGCTGAAACAGAGGCTGCATATCCTAAGTCACATGAATCATCAGCAAGAGAGACTCAAATTCCAGACTTCAAGTTTCAGACTTTTTCCACTGAACTTTGCCACTTCTCCAGACCCAAATGATGTACTTTCCAGACTATGGTTCCTTTTGATTGATGACTGGTCATCTTGCTGATTTCTAATTCCCCAAGGGATCCCTCCTAGAGACGTTTTTTTTTTAAGGTCAATTTCATTCTGCTTTCCACTCCTTTAGGCACAAATTCTGCACTAGTTACAAATTCAGGTAATGTCTGGAACTTCTCCTCAAAGAGAAGAAACTTTGATTTCATGGCCACACTTGCAGGTTCTTTCCTTTGATGGAAATTGTCTGCACCTGAAGACAAGCTCCTTTTCTCAGACTGCCGCTGCTGCTAAGTCACTTCAGTCGTGTCCGACTCTGTGCGACCCCATAGACGGCAGCCCACCAGGCTCCCCCGTCCCTGGGATTCTCCAGGCAAGAACACTGGAGTGGGTTGCCATTTCTTTCTCCAATGCATGAAAGTGAAAAGTGAAAGTGAAGTCACTCAGTCGTGTCTGACTCAGTGATCCCATGGACTGCAGCCTTCCAGGCTCCTCCATCCATGGGATTTTCCAGGCAAGAGTACTGGAGTGGGGTGCCATTGCCTTCTCCGTTTCTCAGACTACATATACTCAATTCCTTCTCACCGTCCTCAAGTTTTAATTCCTTTTAAGAGAGGTTTGTTTGAAATCACTTTGGGTTTGAAATCACTTTTTTTTTTTTTTTTCCAAGAGGACGAATCAAGAGCTTGGCAAACAATGAGGGGTTTTATTTGTTGGCTTAGTCACTGACTCAAGCACTTTCACTCGTCCTTGCTCTTCTATGTTGAATATACTTTCTTTGTGCTTTCAAATTGCCTGTCAATAAAATAAAAATCACCCCAGTGAAAATTACTAGTTTAAAGCACTGATATCAGAGGGTGTCCAACTTCTTAAACACCATTTACCACCCACAATCTTTACATTTATTGACAAAAAAAGGAAAATGATTAGAATTTATGTGTATTTGTGTGTAGCAGGCTGTGTTGGGGGTGAAATAAACGGTAAATGAATTATCCAAAATCAATGATGTCATCAGACAAGCCATTGAGAAGGACGTGTCACTTGCTAGTTCCTCATGTGATATGGGTCCATTACCTTTGGGCCGTATTTCAATAAATAACACTGAAAGGTGGAGGAACCTTTATTTCCCCATTCGAAGCTATTCCTCAGATACTTTACAAAACTTGTGCATTAAAATATGTGATACATGGACCATGGAGATGGTGGCACCATGGCTTAGGCAGTGTGGGCACTGTAGGGCAGGGCATCCATAGGGGTTGAAGGAGAAAGTGTTTATGAAGGACCTGCTGAAATGGGAAAAGAAGATGATATTCTCCAGGGCAGCAGGCTGCTGGGGGATCTGCTGTCCAAAAGGAGCAAAAAGGAGCATTAACTCTCTGTCTTCTACTTGGCTGAGGGCACCACCAACTCAAGGGATGGGAGAAAACACTGGGATACATGCAGGAGTTGCTACAGGCAGAGGAACCAGGCTAAGGAGCTGCAGAAAGGAGGAAACTATCTCTGTCCTTTCCCTCTTGTCACCTCCTGTCCCCCCATTCCCTGCCATCTTTTTCTCTCCCCTCACACTCTGCTCCTCATTCCAAGTCCTTTTGAATTCCTGTTTTTGTTTTGTTTTGTTTTTGTTTGTACCTCAAGGCATGTGGGATCTTAGTTTACCCAGCAGGCCTGGAACCCACCCCCCACACACACCCTCCCACCCCTGCATCGGAAGCTCAGAGTCTTATTCTCTGGACCACCACAGAAGTCCCTGAACTCCTGGTTACTAAGATGTCTCCCTTCATTTTAGGCCCTTTCAATCTCCCTCTTAACGGTCTCCTTCTAAGCAGGTTCCTCTCAGCCTACACTTGGCTCCCCCACCCCTTAGCAAAGGCATTCCTGGTGAGGTTTAGGAGAGAGCCAAGTCAATTTATAAATTATCTCTCATATGGATTATTTCTACATATGAAAGAAAATTAATCTGGTTTATGTTGATTCTTAGCAGCATTTAATTTTGAAATTTCAAATTTTTAAACCAATTTCTCATTGCCATTGCTCTAATAATGTCACAACATGATGTAAAATGGGCTTCCCTGGTGACCCAGACACCTGCAATGTGGGAGACCTGTGTTCGATCCCTGGGTCAGAAAGATCCCCTGGAGGAGGGCATGGCAACCCACTCCAGTATTCTTGCCTGGAGAATCCCATGGACATAAGAGCTCAGCGGGCTGCAGCCCATGGGCTTGCAGAGCCAGACACAACTGAGTGACTAAGCACGTGTGATGCAAAATAAAGATAAGGGCCAAATGGTACTTATGCAGGGAAGAGAGCTGAAGTTAGGGGGCTAGTACACGAATCCACTTGTGTTCCTGGAGGAGGTAGTGAGAAAACTAAGGAAGCCCATGACTGGACAAAGCAAACAGGGTTGATAATGGCTCAGGATCCTTTGATCTTTTGAATACTATTACATTTCAAACCAGTGGTACAATAAGCCTAGAACCCAGGTCTCTGAATGTATAATTTCATGGTGTCAGTGAAGCACATGAGCTTAAGGAGTCAGAAGGGGAGTTCATGTGCTGGCTATGTCTCTAACCAGTATATGAATTTGCAAAATTACTTAGTCTCTTGGAAATTGTGAAATGGGATATGAGCACTGCGAGGATTAAATCAGCTAACTTGGCAAGGGCCAGACTCAGTTTAAAGGCTAGCCTCTGCCCCACCCTCCTCAACCCTTTGCTTGACAGCTGGAGCAAACCATAAGGATTGCACAACTCCTAGGTTCCCAGATCACATCAAGGGGAGGAAGCAGGTCAAATCCTTATCAGGAATTTAGTTCAGCTCAGTCGTGTCCACCTCTTTGCGACCCTATGAATCACAGCACGCCAGGCCTCACTGTCCATCACCAACTCCCGGAGTTCACCCAAACTCAAGTCCATCGAGTTGGTGATGCCATCCAGCCATCTTATCCTCTATCGTCCCCTTCTCCTCCTGCCCCAAATCCCTCCCAGCATCTGGGTCTTTTCCAATGAGTCAACTCTTCGCATGAGGTAGCCAAAGTATTGGAGTTTCAGCCTCAGTATCAGTTCTTCCAATGAACACCCAGGACTGATCTCCTTTAGGATGGCCTGGCTGGATCTCCTTGCAGTCCAAGGGACTCTCAAGAGTCTTCTCCAACACCACAGTTCAAAAGCATGAATTCTTCGGCACTCAGGTTTCTTCACAGTCCAACTCTCACATCCATACATGACCATAGGAAAAACCATAGCCTTGACTAGATGGACCTTTGTTGGCAAAGTAACATCTCTGCTTTTTAATATGCTGTCTAGGTTGGTCATAACTTTCCTTCCAAGGAGTAAGCATCTTTTAATTTCATGGCTGAAGTCACCATCTGCAGTGATTTTGGAGCCCAAAAACATAAAGTCTGACACTGTTTCCCCATCTATTTCCCATGAAGTGATGGGACCAGATGCCATGATCTTCGTTTTCTGAATGTTGAGCTTTAAGCCAACTTTTTCACTCTCCTCTTTCACTTTCATCAAGAGGCTTTTTAGTTCCTCTTCACTTTCTGCCATAAGGGTGGTATCATCTGCATATCTGAGGTTATTGATATTTCTCCTGGCAATCTTGATTCCAGCTTGTGCTTCTTCCAGCCCAGTGTTTCTCATGATATACTCTACATAGAAGTTAAATAAGCAGGGTGACAATATACAGCCTTGACGTACTCCTTTTCCTGTTTGGAACCAGTCTGTTGTTCCATGTCCAGTTCTAACTGTTGCTTCCTGACCTGTATAGGTTTCTCAAGAGGCAGGTCAGGTGGTCTGATATTCCCATTTCTTTCAGAATTTTCCACAGTTGATTGTGATCAACACAGTCAAAGGCTTTGGCATAGTCAATAAAGCAGAAATAGATGTTTTTCTGGAACTCTCTTGCTTTTTCCATGATCCAGGGGAATCATCGAAGTTAAATTCCTTAAATCAGGAATTTAAGCCTAGCTTATTTGCCCCGGGCTCCCTCAAGCTTATCACTGTGCAGGGATAATTCTCCAAACCTCTCTGGAACTCAGTTCATTCCTCTTGTGGATGGCGAAAAACTCTATGCCCTTAAGACACAGGTTAGATAAGAGCCAATCAATGTTTATAAAATACAGTGTAACCCAAGAACGAAAGCACAGGGTCATAATGTATTTTCAGTGCATGCTATTATATAGGTCAAGGCAGTGTTGCCCAGAATGTGGAGTTTGAGTTGCTGGTGGCATACAAAACATTGTTTAGCTGCCACATAAGTGACAAAAAATATGCAGCAAGAAAGCGATTTCCTTTCAATTGCCTTTAATTACATCAAGAAGTAATTCTCATTTTGGGTCTCTAACACTTGCTGTTTCTCTCTTTAAAAAAAGAGTAAACCTCAGGAGCATACCTTCAGCAAGAGGAGAAATTAGGCAGAATTTAGAAATATAGCCAAAGTTTTAATGTTTATATTTGTCTTCTGATACAGCAAAGAACACTGATTTTCCATTTATGATAATAGCCACATTTTTTTAAGAGTAAATGGAAGTTTTAAGACACATTACATATTATTTAATTTTAAAAATAACTTCATTCAAATAAAAATATTAAGTAAATACTGACACAAATGATAAGTGGATTTGGACAAATTGGAAAGGTAGTTTTCAAATGACTGAGCTTTGGGAAACACTGGCCTCCTGCATGGGGAATCCAGGGACCTAGATTCTACTCCTGCCTCTGGTAGTAACCTACTGTGCGACTTCGGTGAAGCTGAGCCTCAGCATCTTCATCTGGAACTAACAGGGCTTGCCCATGTGGTCTCTAAGGATCCCTCCTGCTCTAATATCCTAGTATTTGAAGCAGATGATTACGGTGTTTTCTATCTTTGGTTAAGAATCAATTGCTCTTACATATATAACTGAATCACTTTGCTGTTTACCTGAAACTAACACAACATTGTAAACCAACTATACTACAATATTGGAGAAATGGCAACCCACTCCAGTATTCTTGCCTGGAGAATCCCATGGACAGAGCAGCCTGCAGGCTACAGTCCATGGGGTCACAAAGGGTTCAACATGAATGAGTGACTCAGCGACTCAGCACATACTCCAATATAAAATAAATTTTTAAAAAATGTCAAAAAATAAAATTATTTTTTTTAAAAAGCAAAAACAACCAATTTCTCAGTCTTCTTACTTTATTTTCTCTCCAAATCCCCCTTCAGGCATATGATATCTAATTCAAATGAGATATGAGCCTCCAGTTTATTAACACTCACAAATTGAACTAATGCACATTATCCAAAAATGCAAAAAAAAAAAAAAAAAAGAAGAAGAAGAAATTCTTCATAATGGAAAGAATAAAATGCTTTGCAATGGAGAGAAATTCTTTGCAATGGATTTTGAGGGAGATGACATTTGTTCTGGTCCTCAGCTTCACCACTTACTGATAATGTGATCTTAGCTGACATTAAGGTACCTTTGAAAGTGTGTTCGTTGCTCAGTCATGCCCGACTCTTTGCAGCCCCATGGCCTCTAGCCCACCAGGCTCCTCTGTCCATGGGATTTCCCAGGCAAGAATACTGCAGTGGGTTGCCATTCCCTTCTCCAGGGGACCTTCCCAAGCCAGGGATCAAACCCCAGTCTCCTGCACTGCCAGTGGATTCTTTGCTGTCTGAGCCAAATTAGCAATAAAATTCTATGAAATTCAAGTGAGTCTATACAAAGGAAATAGATCAGCTGAGAATTAACACCCCATAATAATATTTTAGTATAGACTCAAATTTGAAAGGAAAGAAGATAAAGATTTTAAGACATAGCTTCTGTCTTCTGTTATTGAGTGGGACTCTGAAGGGAGATGGAATGTATACAAACGATATATGTACACTATGCTGAAAGAACTAGTGTGCGACATGAAAAGTGCCTGCCTCCTCATGAGCAGAGTTGTGCCCCATCTTCATTCTTATCACTAACTAGTTGTATGAATGTGAGAAACTCATTTGTACAATAGAATATTTGTTTCATCACCTATAAAATAAGTTTACATTGTATGATCTTTATGGTCTCTTGCGGCTATGAGTCTGAAAATGATTTTATGCTTCAGAGAAATTAAATGCTAATCTCAAAGACTCCTAATTATACATTGGAGATGATTTCTTCAATATAGTTATTTTTGCAGGTAAAACTAACAAACAAAGTCACACAATCTTTTTTTTTTAATTGGCTTCGATCACAATTGCCTCAGTCTTTGAACTCTCCTACTGGCCAAAATTTGAATTTGATTTCTTTTGATTTTTGTAAAGACAGTAATAATAACACTTGCTTTCTAAATTTACCTCAAATACCCTAGTGGGAAGTTAGATGAAAGATTCAATTCCATTCAGCAAACATCTATTGAATACTAATTAGGTGCAAAATCCTAAAAATGACACCAAAATAAAGAAAGGTCATAGCCCTCAAGGAATGTAAAACCAAGTAGATAAAGTGAAGCATTATCATTATACCAAGAGGATTCATTTCAAAGGAAGGAAAAAAACAAACTCAGAAAGTAAAACAGTATGGAAGATAAAAATGAACTGAATAAGAAATGAGGGCTTCCCTGTGGTTCAGTGGTGAATAATCCATCTGCCAATGCAGTAAACAGGGGTTCCATCCCTGGGTCAGGAAGATCCCAGATGCCTCAGAACAGCTAAGTCTGGGTGCCATAGCTATTGAGCCTGTGCTCCAGAGCAACAAGAGAATTCACCACAATGAGAAAGCCGTGCACCGCTAGAGAGGAACCCCTGCTCTCTGCAACTAGAGAAGAGGCCAGGAGCAGTGAAGACTCAACACAGCAAATCCATTTAAAAAATTATTTTAAAAAAAAGGAAGAAAGAAATTACATGGAGAAGGGTTGAAAATCAGTCAGAAATTCTTCAGCCTAAAAGAAACGATGATCCATATGTTAGCAAGTAATGTTATCAATCATAAAATCTTGCTTTCAAATCCATTCCATCAGGGCAAGACTGACTCAGCCAGCAGCTCCAGTATAGACAGCTTATGTTCTGTCCACAGGACTCTCTGAGGAGAAAGATGCAAATTCCAGCCAATGCTGGCACCCTCCACAAAAAGGGAGAAAGAAACAGTTGACTTAAAAAAATTGTCTCAGGGACTTCCCCAGTCTTAATTCGTGGTTAAGACTTCTAATGTAGGGGCATAGGTTTGACCCCTGGTGGGGGAACTAAGATCCCATATGTTGCGTGGTGCAACCAAAAAAAAAAGTTGTCCCGAAATCAGGCAACTGGAGACAAGAGTACAGAAGCATATCCCAAACGAAGAAGAGAGGGGAGGACAAGAGAAACCCTTGCCTTTCATGCAGTCAGTGAAAGACAATTTTCTTCCTCCTTATAATCTCTAGTAAACGGTCACAGGCAGGGACATTTAGAAAAATGAAAATGCAAAGTTCCATCAGGAAGATAGAAATGAATGATATGAGGAAAATCTGCATCACGGCATGGAATATTCCATTTCATACTGATTTCTCCTACAGGTCCAGGACTGAGTGAACGGACAATGTGTGAGTGCCTTGAGTCTGGGGTTATGGAGAGGAGGGGGATGGAGGTGGGTCAACTTGAAACTGTTTACCTCTCAGATTGGGACTTGAACCCATATGACTGGGACTTGAACCCAGTCAAAACCCACGGTACCTGGTTTCAAGACCTCATGAAGTTCAGGTTCTTGATGTCTTATCACAGAAAGAATCCAGTGAGAGACAAAGTGATAGGTAAGAAGAGGATTTATTCAGATTCAGAGAGAAGCCCACTCCACAGACAGGGTGAGCCATCCCAGAAGGTGGGTGTGGCCTTGAAATGTGGCTTGGTCAGCTTTTATGGGCTGGGTAATTTCATGGGCTAATGAGTGGGAGGATTATTCCAAGTATTCTGGGGAAGGGCTGGAGATTTCTAGGAGTTGGGCCACTTTTTGGTCTTTTGATGGAGCCTTGGAACTGTCATGGCGCCTCTGGGTGTGTCATGTAGCTTGCTGAGAGAAGATCAAGGGCTAGAAGTCCATTCCTCTGCCCTCTTAGACCCATTTGATTCTAATTGGTTTATGCTGTGTCCTGGGGCTATGACATTCTCTCAAAAGTTGTGCTCTGCCCCTTGCCCTCCTGTTACAAGCTCAGCAACAAGCTCTGAGAATCCTACAGAACACTGGGACCTTGCTTATCTTTTTGGATATATTAATAATACGATAATTTCCCATAAACTGCTGGGAGAATTCTCGCCCAGAAATAGATGGAGAAACATCTAGGCTGGCTACACCATTTCCCACACTTTGAGTCATTCTGAGTATAGATGTAAACTAAGATCACATCATACATCTTTGAATACCTGATACTAACATTCTGCTCATACCACACACACTGTCATACACCCCCCCCCCCAAAAAAAAAGTAAAATCAGGAAGAATAGTGAAAAATTAAGACAGCAGGGTAAAGTGTAGCATTTCTAGACATTCCATCTTCAGCAAGACTACCACAGCCAAAAAGGGTTGCCTCCAGACTTTTCCTCTGGGCTCTATTATTTTTTCCTGTATGTTCTACAATTATCGAGGTATCTTTTACTGTTTATTAGTGCCCAAGTTTATGCGTATAAATTATGCTTCTCCAGCTAAAATTTGAGTAAATTCCGTACTCTTCAAATCCAGGATCCCAGACTTCCACAGTCTCAAGATTTGAAATTCCTGTCCTCACACCCAAGCACTGAAAAATTTTGGATGAAGTCTTAAGGCTTAGCCTGAGGGAGTTGTAGCAACAATAATACAAAGGTCCCCAAAGCAAAACAAACAGTCACACAAACAGATCTCCTATTGCATAAACAATGAGGCTGTTCTTAACTTTTTTGTTTGTTTGGTTTTGGTCAAAGGAGTCAAAAGACTTTGGCAATTTTTTTTTCATCTTTGAGATTTAACCATGCTAGGGAACAATAAAAAAATACTAGGAAACAATGAAATATTTGGTGTTTTGGATGTTGGTTTGTTGTTTCGATTTTCTGATCGTAATAGGCATCAAACTTCTGTTGTACAATTATTAGTGTTGTTTATTTTTTAAGTCATGTTTGTTGTTTTAAGTTAATATTGTTTCCCTTTGTTATAGGAAGGGGACACTTACTTTCTACTCCCATCAAGGTATACATTCAGAAATAAGATCCTGCAAGAAACCTTCCTAACTTAAAGCTAATTTAGATGTTTGTAACTTCAGAGACCTATGTAGCTGCTAAGCTTAACAGCAACCCACCTGAAATGATAGCTTTTGGTGAGTATGGATTTTCCCAAAATGCCACAATTTTGAATTGGACACATATATGATATCAAGGGAAATATACCTACAATATCCATATGAGTAATGAAAGACTAATTACAGAAGCAGCCCACCGTTCTGCACTATCAAGTATTACATATTCTGAAAGAGGAAAGGAAAAAAAAAAAAAACTCACCTCCAAATGAAGTTAAAACTACCTACAATTATGTGGAGAAAAGTTTTTTTAATCTACATAGGAAAATACTATTTTATCATAAGAAGGAAAAAAGGCAAGATGCAAATTTTATATCATAGTCTAGTCCAAAATTCTAATTCTTTACATAGAAAATGGTTACTCTCCTTGAACAAAAGAATGTAATAATTTTGCTTCCCCTCTCTTATGCTTATGTATTTCCCTGCAGTACAAGAAAATGGTATAGAAAAACACATCCTTGAGAGAGATAACTACATGAAAATGCCAGACTGTTCAATACAACATTTTGCTGAGATGTAAGAAAATGGAATAAGAGAGTATGTAAACTTTTAAAAGATTATATTTCAAGATAGTAAATGTTGGTTCAAAAATTTCAAAAGAAATGATATCCACATAAAAAATTATGACTAAATCAGCCTTAGTAGATAACCACTCAGCAGCAATGTTTTCTAAGTAACTCAAGAATGAGATTCATTCTTTTTAGTGTTGGATCAGCTTTGTTTTGGAAGTCAATGCTTTCTAGAACTATTCTTTATGATTTTGAATATACACATTCTTATGTTGTTTTTTATAGTTCTTTCAGTTCAGTTCAGTCACTCAGTCGTGTCTGACTCTCTGCGACCCCATGAATCGCAGCACGCCAGGCCTCCCTGTCCATCACCAACTCCCAGAGTTCACTCAGACTCACGTCCGTCAAGCCAGTGATGCCATCCAGCCATCTCATCCTCTGTCATCCCCTTCTCCTCCTGACCCCAGCCCCTCCCAGCATCAGAATCTTTTCCAATGAGTCAACTCTTCGCATGAGGTGGCCAAAGTACTGGAGTTTCAGCTTTAGCATCATTCCTTCCAAAGAAATCCCAGGGCTGATCTCCTTCAGAATGGACTGGTTGGACCTCCTTGCAGTCCAAGGGACTCTCACCCCAATTCCTTATTTTCTAAGAGATTCTGATCTTTAAATTTTGCAGTCAGTTGGGATTACTATGTAAAAAAATAGTATGTAACATTTATGTTATACTTAGTATCTGACACTTTGTTGCAGACCCTGTTCTAAACGTTTTTTGTTAATTCAATTATTCAATTCATAATTTAATGAATTCAATTCTCTAAACTGTGAAGTTGGTAATATTATTTCCATTTTATAGATGAGAAGATTGAGGCATGGGAAGATTAACTAATTTGCCCAAGGACACATAGCTAGGAAATCTTTAAAAGACTAGGAGGAAATGCATCAAGGTATTGATGGCGATTTCTTAGGGTGTGGGGTTATAAAGCGTGGTTAACAGAGATGACACAAACAGCTCTTGAATCTAGACACTGGCAGCTGTTTAAAAACAGAGAGGACAGACTCCAGAACAGTTTAAGAGAAAACACTGGCAGGGCTTGTGGACAGACTAATGCCACACGGAGAAAGACCGGAGTCTAAAAACACTCCAGCTTCTGGCTTAGGTGACTGGTTGGACGTGTTCACTAGGGTAGGGAATACAAAAGATGAAGCAATTTTGGGAAAGAAGACTCTCTAGGTTCAGAGTCCACAGAAGAGCCCATTAAAGTGCAAATATGTCTTCCGAAAACCGGAACCAACTTGGCTCACTGACGCTTGCATCATCCCTGCTGTGGGAATGGTTAGCTGCCTCCCAGAGGCCTAGGCCTCGGGTGAAGGAGGAGCTACCTCTGGGCAGATTCGGTGCGGTCTGCCTTGGCCAGTGGCCACGACACTGCTGACTGCCAGCCTCGCTGCAGCCCCGAGGAAGGCCCGGCCGCAGGGAGCAGGCAGGCAGGACAAAGGCCGCCCAGGAGGTCTCCCGCTGGGGCGGGACGCCATCCCGCCCGCCCGTGTCTCGTTCCTCAAGTCGGGTCACCTCGGCCCTTCCAAAAACCGGCTGGCTCACGTCAGAACGCTGGGGCCGGACGAACGGTGCATCGCGATGTTCCTTGTCTTCTCATTGTTTTAACCCGTGAAACCTCCAGTTCCCCAGCGCAAGAAGGCCGGGGAGGTGGCCAAACCGAGTGGAAACCTGAAATGTCTTTTTTGTTCCTTACAGTACAGTCAGTTTAAATTTCATGCAATCTTTAAGCTGTGAACTAATATGTATTATACAATTCTCGGTTTGACTTTTCAAAGGTGCTTCAACTTATAAATATCCTGCTGGGACCCGAGCCAGGAAAGCCGCACAGTCCGCAGGCTCCAGCCTAGCTTTGGGGGCCTCGGCTGGCGCAGCGGGCCCTCCGCCTGCTCCGCCCCCGCGCTCTTCCGGCTACGGGTCGGGTCCCCGGGCCAAAGCCCGCGCTCACCCGGAGGGACGGCGGGGCGCGGAGCCGAGGCCGTCACGTCTCGAACGTCGAGAGGCGGGGCATAGCGCTATGACGTCACGAACCCCGCCCCCGGCCTCCAGATATCCCCCGCGCCGCCCGCCATTTTGTCTCCAGTGTCTCGTTTGCTCTCGGAAGCGTGGAGGGAAGTGTCTTCCTTCGTAGGCGGGAGGACGGGACCAGCATCTATTGTCTGGGTTTAACTCCGTAGTTCGGTCAGAGGCCTCCCAGAGCTTTCCCGGGGCAGTCGGCAGAAGCCTCTGCGACCGTCCCGCCCCTCCCCTCTGTCCCCGGGACCGGGAGGGACCCAGCCCGCGTCACGCCCCTCGGCGCTCGCCTTAACTCTCTGTCGTTGCGTCCGCATCGCGCCCCCGGAATCAGACGGTATCCCATAGATGGCCAGCTTTCCCCCGAGGGTCAACGAGAAAGAGATCGGTGAGGAATGGGACGGTGGGTGAGGGGTGCTGGCGAGCGCGCGGGGGCGACCGAGAGGCAGGGACTCCCCGCAGGAGGGTGAGTCTGAGGAAGAACAGTGAGTCGGGCTCGAGCCCTGGAGCGAAGAGGAAGGAAGCTACCCTGCGGGTGGGTGTCGCCGAGGGTAAATGGGATCAGAATTGAAGCGGCGCCTACTGTGCGCTTGGCAGGGAGGGAGGCGGCGCGCAGAGGAGGCAGACAGGACCGGAGAGCCGAGTGGCGAGAGCTGCAGGGATCGTGTGGCCGGGGCGGACATGTCCCCCCCACCCTAGTTTTTTTCGCCGGCGGTCTGAGCAGGGCCGTTCTCCTGGATTTCTCTTGGTTAAGGGCCTGGGGCGTCGAGTGGGCAGGGGAGGGCTGGGCAAAAGATCCGGCTCTTAAAAAGTTTCCGATGAAGAGAAGTATACTTGTCTGTTCCGAGCTATTATTAAAGGGTGGGTCTTCGTGTATACGAACGACTATAAAGAGGAATGCAGCTATCAGCCTGGAAAAAATGTTTTTAAAAATGGTATGGTGTTCAGAAGGGCAGCAAGCTCAGGGGAGGAGACTCAGTTATCTTTCATATAGGGAGGAGCAGGGTGATTGGGTGGAGTGACCGGAGAAAAGCTGACTTAGAGAAGAGCGAACTCTTGAAAAGGCTGTCTGGAAACTGGCTTAGTGGCCAAGCTGAAGACAGGCCGGTAGATGTTGAAGGTCCCCGACCTACCCCAATGACTCACTTGAAAGCACCTTACATTATCTAAATCCTCTCTTAAGGTAAAATACCTTAAAGTGGAATCACTTTAAGGGGAATTGAGGTTTGACTGTTTAGTAGACATTGAACTTATCGTATTATATACGTTATTTAAATATCTGCAGTTTGCGGAATTCCCTGGCGGTCCAGTGGCTAGGACAGGGCGCTTTCACTGCGAGCCCTGGGTTGGATTCCCTGGTCGGAAACTAAAGATCCCACAAGATCCCGCAGGGCAGCCAATATATATATGTAATAATCATAATACATTTATCTACAGATATGCAGTTTTTACTTTAAAAAATGAAATAGATTTAGCATCTCCCCACCACTGTGTGTTAAATGAAAATTGGAGGTAGCTACTAAGCAGAGAGCATTTGCATTTCCTTGTTGTTCAACTAAATTGGTGAACATTTTTGAATATTTGGAGGAGGTTTTCTAGAGAAAGGAAGAAGCTAAAGTAGCCAAAAGGCCCTCTATCCTGTGTGTGGGTGAAGTTTTATATCTAGAGGCAGCTATCTTAGAATTCCGGTCTTTTGTTCTCTTAGGGATAAGGGTGACTGGCAGGTTAGGAGGGACTTTACCCCTGGTTTTAATAACTATTTTAAACATACAGAGAAGACAAAATTCATGTCCAGTTGTTAAAACTGTGGAATATAGAAGTCAAAAGTTCTTATTCTCAGTCCAGTGGGGTTTGTTTCTTTCCTACTTACAGTGACACTGAGGATGAGTGATTTGCCTTTCTTATATCTGTATTTTACTTCATCTTGAATCATTTTGAAAACTTTCCAATCCTCTCTTCTATGGATTGGACAGTGCTTCTTAGCATACCAGCATGAGGTGGAACCACCCACTAAGTAGCTTTTTAAATTATTTTTTGCGTGTTTAAGTCTCAGTGTTACTTCCTGGTTATAGTGTAAAGTTACTAACTAGATGCCAAATATCTAAAAGAACTTTTGCCTTTTGTAAACTTTCTAAGTCTGGGTTTTTGTTTCTTTGTTTCTTTTTAAAACAAGTACTGAAAGAGGAGGCAAGATTCCATGATTGATGAAAGAAGTCTATATGACAGGCAGTTACTGCCTAGAGCTACAGCGCTCTTTCACAAGGCTGTGCCACAGATCCTCCCTTTATGGTTATGAAATTGCAGGGAAGAATGTGGAGGAGCTGAATCTGGTTTGCTTGGTTGAGCAGTGACTCAGATGATGTGTATAGTGTTGTATCTTATGGCCAGCTTCCCTGGCAGGCAGCCTTTCCCTTATACAAAGCTGTTACATCATACTGTCTTAGGATACTAACATTCAGCAGTTGCAGGTCATATATAAAAGTTCAAGAGATTTTTTTCTTCGTTATAAAGTTTGTGCTAGTGTATAATGTACCAGTAAGTATTTAAATTATTTGGTTAAATGCAGTGATCGTTTTATATATCTTGTTAATAAGCAAAGAAGCACAGTAATTATTAGCTAAATTCTTGTAATGGTATAGTGTATTTATTTGGCAGTATTTGTTGAGGGTGGCCCTATAAGTACATTCATCTAGTTTAATCAGAGGCTTTCTCTTTTTAAGAAAATACTCGCATGTTTTTCAGTTGAATTTTAGAACTTGTGTCCCTTATTTGTGAACTTCAATTTTTTTTTTCCTCCTAAAATTTGTGGATTCTAAAAGATAGATGTGGTTAAAGAGAAGCGCGCCCCCCCCCCCACCTCCACTTTAGAAAAAAAATGGGCAGAGGTTGCAGATCACGGGGCCAGGCACAAAAATGATGATAAGAGTGTGGGCTTGAAGGCATGGAGGGGGGCATGAAACAGCAAGCCTTCTCTGAAATCGTTTGTGTGTGTGTTGTCTGACTGCTGCACAACTTTTGGGATCTTAGTCCCTGACCAGGGATTGAACCCTGGCCCATGGCAGTGAAAGCCCAGAATCTTAACCACTAAGCTACCAGGGAATGCTGTCATTTGTATGCTTTAAAAAATTCTGCAGGCATCAAGAGTGTCACTGGTTTGTGAATTGTATATTAAAGTCATGTTCCTGCCAGTGAAATTGTTGCTGTTTTGATATAAGTGGGGCAAGGGCATTGGGGGGGGGGTGGGGCAGAAATCTGCTTTTGATTAAATCACACCTGCAATAATGTGTTAGTTGAAAAGGTTCCACTGTTTTAAGGGCCATTATTAAGTGGAATTTATCCAGAACAGTATGAAAGTGAAGGTAGAGAATGGACTTGAAACAATGCAATCTAAGGGATGACTGAAAACTCACCAGATTTTATCAATGGTGAAAAGATTTAGTTCCTGATGTCATGACTGTCTTCAATATATGAATGTCATGTGAGCGCAGGATCTCTTATTCTCTTTGATCAGACACAAGACTGAGTGGGTGGAGTGGCAAGAAGGAAGATTTTGAGTCATTAAAAGGAAATATTCTGATAATCTCAGCTATGCCAGAATAGGTGCATATTTATGAGTATCAGAGGAAAACAGATTTCAGTTTTGTCTTACTTTTTAAACCACATCTCATTTGTTTAATGTGGCAAAGAATTGGGCAAGGAAATAGTTAAGTCACTTAAGAATGGGAATTTATACATGTGCTTTCATATTTGCTCAATAAATATTTGCTGAGCCCCTGTCGCATGCCAGATGCTACGCTCTCTGTTGGCAAAGCATACATTGAGACTATGAGTACATTTGGGGGGTTTGTGTAAGTGTATCTGCTTTTGCAGTAAGAGTATCAGTGGCTCTCATTTGAATTGCAATACGTAGACTACGTTGTTGGAAAGTTTAAGCCCAAAACATAAAAAATAGATTACAGAGTTGACCACAAAGCGAACTACAAAATAGATAACAGGAAACTAAACTGAAGGTAACTTACAACTGAAAAGGGAGAGTAGCAGAATTTGAAATCAAGACGAGCCCAAGACAGCAGTGGCGACAGGCTTAAGAAGATCCTGTCCCAGAATCGAGGAAATAGCACCCACATTTGCATGTGCGCAAAAATAAAAATACATGAAATTGTTCCACTTTTTTGTCCTTAAAAACCGAAAGAATTACTTCCATTTGGGGATCAGTTTGGTGGCCCATTAGGAAGATACTGAAGACCACTATTTGAGAATCACAAATATAATGCATTTTATTTTTTGCTTGTTTGGCTCTGCCACTTGTCATGTGAGCTCTTAGTTCCCCAGCCAGGGGAACCTGCCCCCTGCAGTGGAAGTGCAGAGTCCTAGCCACCATATCACCAGTGAAATCCCTATAATGCATTTTAAAGTACGCGTTGGAGGATTTTTTGATTTTTGTGACCTGAAAAAGATAAGAATATTCTTGTCTGACTAGACCATTCATTTGATAGTGCTTCCATTGAGTAGTGATATAATACTATACTTTATAGTGGATTATGGGTTTTGAAAGCTGCTGTTTGCAGAAGATACTTTTCCTGTAGAGCAACTTTGGTTTCTTGAATTTTAAATGTTAGTAATTTGAAGAAAACAAGCAAGGCAGGGGCTTCCCTGGTGGTCCAGTGGCTAAAACTGTGCTCCCAATGCAGGGGGCCCCGGTTCAATCTGGGAACTAGATTCCACGTGTCTCAACAAATATGGGAGATCTCACATGCTACAACTAAGATCTGGCACAGCCAAAAAAAAAAAAAGCATAAAGCTGTGTGAAAGTCAGGACTTCAGTAATTGCTAGCCCTGAGAGATGATTACTTATTTTTATTTGACCAGGTTTTTTTTTTTTCCTTAATTGAAACTTTCTTTAAAAGTTCTTGATTTGGAAAATTTTAGGAAAATCACTTCGCCAGAACTTATAAAGATGTTTATGATCATCAAGGGGTCTTCATGCAGCCTCTCTCTCTTCAAAGGGTAGAATGCAGAACTTGGTGCCTAAAAGAGGGGGGAAAGTCAGTGGAGTTGAGTGAATGCCAAAGTAATACGGATACAGTCTCAAATTCATTGTTGTTATACACAATGTCTTGTATCTTTTCTTTTAGTGAGATCACGTACTATAGGTGAACTTTTAGCTCCAGCAGCTCCTTTTGACAAGAAATGTGGTCGTGAAAATTGGACTGTTGCTTTTGCCCCAGATGGTTCGTACTTTGCCTGGTCACAAGGACATCGCACAGTGAAGCTTGTTGCGTGGTCCCAGTGCCTTAAGAACTTGTAAGACTCTTCTTTTTTGTATTTTGTATCTATCTGTAGGATTTACTTTTTTCTGTGTGGACTAATACAGTTATTTCGTTGTTTTATGTTATTTCTTTTGAAGACTGTTTTACATATGTTTTGATCATAAGCTGAATGTATTTGTTAGAAAATCTGTGGAAAGAATTGTCTAGCCTTAATTATATATTACAGAATATTTTCTCAGATAGTT
This sequence comes from Ovis aries, assembly GCF_016772045.2. Taxonomy (NCBI): domain Eukaryota; kingdom Metazoa; phylum Chordata; class Mammalia; order Artiodactyla; family Bovidae; genus Ovis; species Ovis aries. The sequence goes on from NC_056064.1 coordinate 18,736,506, forward strand.
TGGTGTTTTTCTTTTCCATATAGTAAAAGGCAGATTAATTGTGCCTTGATAGTGTAGTTTCTAAAACGTGTGTGAGCCACCAGGGAAGGCCCTGGCGGCTCAGGTGGTAAAGAATCTGCCTGCAGTCCAGGAGACCTGAGTTCAATCCCTGGGTTGGAAAGATCCCCTGGAGAAGGGCATGGCAACCCACCCCAGTACTCTTGCCTGGAGAATTCCATGGACAGAGGAGCCTGGCGGGCTACAGTCCGTGGGGTCGCAGAGTCAGACATGACGGGGCAGCTAGCGCACGCACGTAGTGTCATTTCTAAACTGTGTGCCTGAATTTAAAGTCTTTCCCTTCTTGCGTCTAGTTCACCTTTATGGTTTTATTCATTAATGTCTTTATTGCTGCTCATTATTATGGCATTTAGACAGTTTTCTGGTGTCAGCTTCACAATATGTTCTCAGAGTTTTCTGTTTTCTGCTTGTTTATGCTTTTGGGTTAATGAAAAGAGCCCTAATTAATATAGGATTCTATATCAATAAGGATATATTGAAACACATTTGAAATGACAAAATTACAAATTGCTTTTTATTGTTGAACTTTTTCTTAGACACTGAGGATTTTGGTCTGAATTTATTTGGTCATGCCCACATAGCTAATAGCAGATTTTCCCTTTCCCATCTATAAGGATTCTATTGTTACTCAGTATTAACTATAATAATATGGAAGTTATTTTAGCAAACACTTATTAGTATCCACAGGAGTCCAGAATAAATAATAACTAGATGACAATCTGGCTTTTTTTTTTTTTTACCAGTCTCTTGCATGGCACCAAGAATATCACCAATTCAAGTGGTTTAAGATTATCAAGACAAAACAGTGATGGTGGTCAGAAAAATAAGCCTCGTGAGCATATTATAGACTGTGGCGATATAGTCTGGAGTCTTGCTTTTGGATCATCAGTTCCAGAGAAACAGAGTCGCTGTGTAAATATAGAATGGCATCGGTTCAGATTTGGACAAGATCAGCTACTCCTTGCCACAGGGTTAAACAGTGGACGTATCAAAATATGGGATGTATATACAGGTATGAAGTCATAGTCTTGAAAGCAAACTTGATTATTTTATGATGTGAGCATAGCTTGTAGACACTAGAAGAATACAATTTGAGGATTTTAACTTACGGAGAAGCAAGAATTGATCCTCTGAATCTGTCTTTATACATATATCTTTATTGGCCTAAATAGCGCCTGCAGCTTATAGGGTTTTTTTTTTTTGCATTAATTGATTAATTAATTAATTTTTTTTAGTTTTACTTTACAATACTGTATTGGTTTTGCCATACATTGACGTGAATCCACCACGGGTTGTACATGCTATCCCAAACATGAACCCACCTCCCAGCTTATAGTTTTAATTTAGGAAAATAGAGTTCATATTTCTTGATCACTCTTCAGAGAATATTATAGTAGGAAGGGCATGCCTAAGGAACATTTAGTTAATTATCACTTGTAAACTAGTAATGTGCTTTATGACTCAAATTGCAAGATGTTTGCTTATATACGTTTTCAATATATAATAGCTTAGAGGCATTCAAGGTAAATCTGGTTTTCAGCAATCATTATCTAGCCTCTGGAAGGCTTTAGTGACATTTTATCTTAAGTTTAACCAGGTAGGTTAAGAAGATAAATTCTTTGGGCAGTTAAAAGTAAATATGTCCTGGGAATTCACTGGCAGTCCAGTAGTTAGGGCTTGGCGGGTGCTTCCCTGCAAGGGGCATGGGTTTGATCCCTGGTCTGGGAACTAAGATCTCAATAAACACGAGACATGCCTGCAGTGCCCCCCCCCCCCCCCCCCCCCCCCGCCCCGCCAAAAAAAGTAAATGTGCTCTTCACTACCTAAAATGTATAGCTTCAGACTGTTAGTCTGTACTCCAAAATTTAAGAGATTTTTTAAAATGAGCTTTAAAACAGTATGTACATTAGAATACAGCAAGCGATATTAACATTGAGTGGGGATAATGAATCAGTAAATTTGATTGAATTCTGGCGAAAAGTTTAAAAGGTAAGCACATCACTTTGCATAGAAAAACAAAACTCATATAGTAGATGAATAAATACTTTTTTTCATTGAGATTATGTTTGAAAGTTTAGGCTGTTACTATACAAGGGTGTTTTTTTAAAAAAAATTATTTGGCTGCATGGCGTCTTAGTTGTGGCCTGCCACGTCTTGTTCCCTGATCGGGGATCAGACCCAGGCCCTCTGCATTTGGAGTGTGGAATCTTAGCCACTGGGCCACCAGGGAAGTCCCACAAAGATTTTAAATGATGGTCCAAGAGTTTGTTCACATTTCAGAAATTCCCTTTTAATTTTTCTAATAAATTTAGGCTTTGGTATCTTTGAGATAATTCATTTTAAGACATTGTAAATAGTGAATCTAAAGATAATATTGAAAGCACACTAATAAATAAGTCATTTTACAAAGGAGGTCCTCATCTATTTCTCTCCTTTCTTTTTTTAATGATGAGAAACCTGATTTTTAAAAATAAGAAAGCTGGTAAAAATTATTAACATTGCCTCTTTCTGACCTTCCATTGCATTTAGGAAAACTCCTCCTTAACTTGGTAGATCATACTGAAGTGGTCAGAGATTTAACTTTTGCTCCAGATGGGAGCTTGATCCTGGTGTCAGCTTCAAGAGACAAAACTCTGAGAGTGTGGGACCTGAAAGATGATGGTATGTCTGTCTTTCTAGGCTGTGGAAAAGAATTAGTTTCTGGGTATTATTACTGAGATGTATTACAAACACTTGAGGTTAACAGTGACATGATCATAGTTTCCTTTTCTCTGCCTAGTCCTTTGGCCCCTTTTCCCGTGCAGATCAAACAAAACTGTAAATATGACCTGGAATAGGAGCCAGCAGTTACTCTAAGTAAACAATCTGATATTACTCGGAAACTAACTACACAGATCTGTATCAACTGTTTGAGGACAAAATCTATATCAGTTTTAAGGTTTTATTCAAACTGGTCTTGTGGTGGTTCATTTCCTTTATATTGGGGAAGGTTATCAACTTCCTATTTGCTTAGTGAAAATTTAAGATCTTGATGTAATGAAAGATACTCCTTAGTAATTAATAAAATGTAAGTTCAAACATGATTTATACACCAGAATTTATAATATGTAAATACTAAACATAACTTGGATAGGTTAAGTAAGAAATTATAAAATAAGAGATTTACCCTCCAATATAGTAAAAGGGATGTCAGTGTCAAGTTTTAGCTTTTTTGGAAACATTGGTAATTGTGGTGCCTTTACAAAGTTTTGGGGAATCTGCCTTGTTTGAGAGGACCTGAGATGAGCATTTCTTACCCCTTCTTAACCTCCAGTGAAAGAATTTTAACTAGAACCTTACATTAAGATCCATTGGTGCTCCTCCAGCCTCAAGCTGGAAGTTGACAGGCTTGTTTAGACAAGTGTAGCTTAAATTGAGTGGAGTAGGAAACAAGTTCCTCAGATTTGGAGACTTGTTTCGGCTTATGGGTAGTAACCGTTACCTGAGAGAACAATACACTACTACCAAACCATGTGGCACCTCTTCTATCTACATTTATCGATTCTCTAATTGCTTAGCTGTTAAGGGATCCCAAAAGGTAAAAAAATAAAAAACTAAGAGAGTCAGCTGACCTTTTCTTAAAGGGCCAGATGGTGACTAACTAGGCTTGTAGACCATACTAAAGTTTGTGATTCTGCCATTTTTGAAATGCTAGTCATTTGAATTAGATTCCAGGGTTAACACAGATATTTTCTTTTTGTTCAGGAAACATGATGAAAGTATTGCGGGGCCATCAGAACTGGGTGTATAGCTGTGCATTCTCTCCTGACTCTTCTATGCTGTGTTCAGTGGGAGCCAGTAAAGCAGTATGTGTCAAAGTTCCTGTATATTTATTGTGAATTGGATTGTAATAATGTATGCAAAATCATTTTAAATCTGGTAACCTATTAAGTCTGTGCTCGGTGTCTTAAATATCTTAAATGTGTTATTTCATGATGGGGGAGAATTTGCATGAGGGAAATTAAATATAGTTATTGATTATATTGTAAAGTGAGAAATTGGGTTGCTTTAGTTAGAGATGATATATGTAAAATATGGGGTATGGCAATTTTATTTTTTATAAGATCTAGGAAAGTATATATGTTGTAGAAGAGATCTAGTCCAAATGTTAAAACATTCCCTTGCTAATTATTTTCTTCTCTGTTGTTCTATTTTTTTTTTTTTTGGTCCAGTTTGCTGTTTAAAAAGTTTTGAGTCCCAGCTGGTCCTGGACATTTAACTGAAAAAAGTAACTTAAAAATCTAATAAGAATAAAAATAACAGTCATGTATGTCCCAGAGTGAATTTCATCTAAATTTTATATGGTCTGTCTTACATAGCATACCTGTCGACAGATTAAGTATAAAGTGACTCTTAAGAGAGTTATCCTTATTGATGGACCCCCCTTTAGTCAGTTATCTACTAGCTGTGTTAGTAAAAAGAGATCTTATTAGATTCAGGTATTTATGAAAATCCGTTAACGTCCAAATAAATGTGATGATCACAATATACTTTGAATTAATGGGGGTGGGAGTCTGGTTAAAATGGATTTTATTTAGCCAAGAAGTGTGTTAAAATGATAGTTGCAAATGTTGACAGTTTAGGGAAAAAATACTCAGTTCATTAAAAATCATAAGAAGAGCAAAGCTAGATGTTGACATTGCTATTTTAGGCTGTGTGTTTTCCATATGCTTCTTGCTTTCCCTGTCACAGGTGGTGGCAGCAATATTGGTGTGATTGAGGTTATGCTGGCACCACTCGCACACAGGCGCACAATGGTGTTAGCTGGGCAGAAAGAGTGGCATCTCTGGCTACCGGGCTGGGGGCGACCTTTACCATAGGATGAAGTAACCTTGCATTCGGCTGCAAGGTGTACTGTACGTACACAGGTGCTGGTCGATGTCCACTTTCTGCTTTTCTTTCTTTCTTTTTTTCTTTTTAAAAATAATTAAAAATAATTCCCCCCGCAGTGAAACCAACTGACTCCTCCGATGTAATTGATCTTCCAGTCTGGTGGAATTGGGAGTCTTAACATGTGAAACCAATTTAGTGTAATGTAATTGGCTTTCAAATGGTTTCTCTGTGCTATTTTTTGGAATTCATTGTGATACTAGAGATACCTTAAGTCTTTGATCCAACTGAAAGTTTGTATGTATTTTCTTTGGAAGTAATATATTGTGTCTGTGCAGAAAAAAAGTAGCAAAAAGGATTGCTTTACTCCAAGAGGAGGAGAGTTTATCTTATTAGGATTGTTACAAACCTCTAAGCTGATGTTTAATATAACAGACTGAAGTAAACATTAGAATCCTGTTCAGAGCTATTCTGCACAGTCTAACTACACTGATCTTTAGAATCTAAAACTATGTGTGAACTAGTGCTAAAGTAACTTAAATGTTTTACACTTAAAATGACTAATGATTGTGGTCGGTTTGGGAAAAATAAGATTGGCAAATCTTGATTCACAGAAATGTTAATTGTATTATTTTTGTAAATTAGCATTTTCATTTTGTAATGTGGTTTAACATCCTTGTTGTTTGCCAAAGAAATTTCATTTGGCTGTGAAAAATTCTCTTTGCTTGCAGTATCTGTTTCTCTTCCTAGGCTCACGTTGGTGACCCAAGCCTATTGTAAACAAGTGATTATCTCAAAGGGAGATGCCAATGGAGTAACAATTTGTTAACCTTATATTTTCTGTCTGTATATTTTTAAAAAATTTGGTAGTTTCTGGAAATAAAAAAAGGGGGTTTGTAGTACTTAACCCTATTTATTTTTGTATATTTTAGTTAATTAGTTTTTGGAATAAACGGATTTCAGTATAATTTTGTGGTTAAGTTGCATTGCCTTTTTTGTGTTTAGGCTTATTTTTAAATTAACATTTAACAGAAACATTTGAAATAGAATTTGCATGTCTATCTTAATTAACTTAAAAACTGATTTTAATCTGACTATGACACTGAGCATATTTTAATTATTCATAATTTATAATGTTTAATTTAATATAATTTTAATTAAATTTAGCTGTTTTAGTTTAAGATGTGCGATTTTGTCCTCTGCATGTCTGAGTGAAGCTATAACATGTGCCTTTTCTTGCAGGTTTTCCTTTGGAATATGGATAAATACACCATGATACGAAAACTAGAAGGGCATCACCATGATGTTGTAGCTTGTGACTTTTCTCCTGATGGAGCATTGCTGGCTACGGCATCTTACGATACTCGAGTGTATATCTGGGATCCACACACTGGAGCCATTCTGATGGAATTTGGGTGGGGACAGCTTGTATTATTTCAGTCTGTAATTCTTCTCTACTGTCAGTGTAGTGTAAGAAGTCCCAGAGTTGATCAGAATCTTTAACATGTGACATCTAAACTTACAGTCTATAGTAATTTGAAATGTGGGTGTCATTTATGCCCTTTAATAATGCATTTAAATTCTACCAATAAACTTGACTGTCTTGATACAGATCTTGTTACTTAACAGGACATGACTCTGTAGAAGTGGTAGTTATATTTAGAGTTTTGTGTTGGGGAACCGTAAACTTAGTCTTAAGAGTCTTAAACCACTCTAAAAGGGAGATTAGTAATTAGGTTTAATTACTTTGTTTAAAGGTAGATCAACTCTTCTCAATTGTGTTCATGAGGGCCACTCTAAACTATTCAAAGACTGATGTACAAAGTAGTTTTGTTTCTTGAGGTGACTCTCACTTGCCCTAAAAACGTCTTTTACTTCAGGCACCTGTTTCCCCCACCCACTCCAATATTTGCTGGAGGAGCAAATGACCGATGGGTACGATCTGTATCGTTCAGTCATGATGGATTGCACGTTGCAAGCCTTGCTGATGATAAGTAAGTGTGTGAATTACAGCTTGACATTTTTATTACTGTCTTTTAAAGATTTCCTTTCATTCTTCTACTTAATAAAAAACATTCTTAAGGATGAAAAACTTTCCACAGTTTGAGTTTTAATGACTTTTTATCTAGACAACACTTTGGGAGATGTTGGTGTGTCTTAAAGAATATTGGCCTGAGTAGTATTTGTGTAAACTGAAGATAATGAGTGCCTTTTCCTTTGTTCTTTATTAACTAGTTCAGGTAGACTAGGTACATTTTTAATTAGCTTTTTAGCTCAGCTGACAGGTTTCTATTTTTAAGTAATATCTTATAAAGGTTGAAACAAGGACATTGTCAAAATGAAATAAATGGTAAAAACAGTCATTAGTACCTAGTGAAATTGGGGCTGTAAGGATGAAATGTCACGTGTCTGAAATGTGCTGCTTTTGGTAAGAATCAGAAACTAGATGCAGCCATTCCATTTTCCCATACTTTTATCAATGTGCCTGGATATGGCACTAAGCAGTTTGGGAACATCGATTTAGAAAGTGACTCATTACGATCTTTCTAGAATGTTAAGAAACATGGGGAGAGTTATTTGCCAATAATCATTGTTTTCCTTTTTGTTTGGGGTAGGTTCTGATTTAGCACAGAGTGATTTCTTTCTGAATTTTAAAAGTTGCTTTTACCTTAAATTTCCAACTAGATAATTATTGGACAATTTATTTCCTTTCTAGAATGGTGAGGTTCTGGAGAATTGATGAGGATTATCCTGTGCAGGTTGCACCTTTGAGCAATGGTCTTTGCTGTGCCTTTTCTACTGATGGCAGTGTTTTAGCTGCTGGGTAAGTGATTTTTCTCTTAAGAGGCAATTTAAGTTGGCTTTAGTCAAAGCAGCCTGTGTGTTACTCAGTAAATTCCATAAGGGCTCTTTATAATACTATTGCAGGTCTCCTTAATCAGGTTTTAATGTGCAATTTGTGGCTCCAGCTCGAAGCCTTGGTGGTAATTGTTTGAAGTGTAGGATGATGAAATACGTGGATTTGTGTGACTGAGCCTGTGATTTTTGTTTGTTTCTGTTCAGGACACATGATGGAAGTGTGTATTTTTGGGCAACTCCAAGGCAAGTCCCTAGCCTTCAACATTTATGTCGCATGTCAATCCGGAGAGTGATGCCCACCCAAGAAGTCCAGGAGCTGCCGGTTCCTTCCAAAGTTTTAGAGTTTCTCTCCTACCGTCTTTAGAGGACGCTGCCTTCCCTAGTATTAGGGACTGAACACACTTTACACAAACCTCAAGCTTTACTGACTTCAAGGTTTAGGAGATTTATTTAATTTGATAGATTCTTGTATTGCATTTTGATCAGTTGAGCTTTTAAAATATTATTTATAGACCTTAGAACTATTTCTGAACATATCAAATGTAAATTTTTTCTAAAATTTAACTGTGAAAGCATACGTACATGTATATATTTGTATATAAGCTGCTATGTGTTGAATGGACCCTTTTGCTTTTCTCATTCTTAGTTTCAGCATGTATATATTGCTTCAGTAGAGCCGCAATATATATCTTTGCTGTAAGGTGGAAGTAACTTTTTATTCTGTAACACTGAGTTAGCTGGTAAATACTAACTTAAGAAAGCTGAATTGCACCATACAAAACGTATATTTGGTTGAGGGGTGGTCAGACAACTGACTTGCAAGTAAAACACAACTTCTGTTTAGGGAAGAATTTTGTTTTTGTTAGGAGTGGCATCTGAGAGGTAGAGTTTGAATGTGACATTATTAAATTAAAAATAGGATATAACCAGGAAAAAGGCATGTCTTTTTTTTTTCCCCTAACTGTCGCGGGGGGCCTTAATTTTGGAAAGCAGCTTGCTACTTTTACCCCTGTGGTATAAATAAAGTACTATCAATTTTAGTCAATTTGAAAAATCCATCTACTGTATTATTGCTAAATATTTTGTTTGTACTAAGGGATAGTTAAGACTGTGGTGGGGATTTGTTTTGTTTTTTTTTTAATACACATATCCTGTGTTTCTGCAGAGGATAATACTGGTGACTTGCCAAAGAGAAGCAATACAGTATATCTGCTTTTGCCTTCTGTTATTTATCTTACCTGCAGATACTAAGAATGTATGCATTATGTAAAATATATATTTTTGTTGAGTTTTCTAATTAAAGACTTAAAAAACTATCGCAGATGTTTCTTAAACATGTTGGAAGCACCAACCACAAGCAAATTTAACAAGAGTAATGAAGAAATGCACAACTATAGGGCACTGAGTTCAGTCGCTCAGTTGTGTCCACCTCTTTGCGACCCCATGGACTGCAGCACGCCAGGCTTCCTTGTCCATCACCGACTCCCGGAGCCTACTCCAAACCCATGTCCATTGAGGCGGTGATGCCATCCAGCCATCTCATCCTCTGTCATCCCCTTGTCCTCCTGCCTTCAATCTTTCCCAGCATCAGGGTCTTTTCCAGTGAGTCAGCTCTTTGCATCAGGTGGCCAAAGTAATGGAGTTTCAGCTTCAGCCTCAGTCCTTCCAATGAACACTCAGGACTGATCTCTTTTAGGATGGACTGGCTGGATCTCCTTGCAGTCCAAGGGATTCAAGAGTCTTCTCCAACACCGCAGTTTGAAAACATCAGTTCTTCCGCTCTCAGCTTTCTTTATAGTCCAACTCTCACATCCATACATGACTACTGGAAAAACCATAGCTTTGACTAGATGGACCTTTGTTGGTAAAGTAATGTCTCTTGGTTTTTAATATGCTGTCTAGGTTGGTCATAGCTTTTCTTCCAAGGAGCAAGCGTCTTTTAATTTCATGGCTGCAGTCACCATCTGCAGCGATTTTGGAGCCCCCCAAAATAAAGTCTTTTCTCTTTGTTTCAATTGCTTTCCCATCTATTTGCCATGAAGTTGATGGGACCAGATGCCATGATCTTAGTTTTCTGGATGTTGAGTTTTAAGCCACCTTTTTCACTCTCTAATAGGGCGCTACTTGAGAACTACTGCTTCATGAATGCAGCCAGTTTTATTTGGTTGGTTCTTGGAGAACCATTGTAGAAATGCTTGCTTTAATTACTGAGTGATAGAAAATTATGATCTTTTAGGGGAACTAATGGGCTTCCCTGGTGGCTCAGACAGTAAAGAATCTACCTGCAATGGTGTTGACCCACGTTTGATCCCTGGGTTGGGAAGATCCCCTGGAGAAGGGAATGGCTACCCACTCCAGTAACTTTGCCTGGAGAATTCCTTGGATAAAGGAGCCTGGCAGGCTATAGTCCATGGGGTTGCAAAGAGTCAGACATGACTGAGCAACTAACATACAGCGGTCCTAATAGGCTTATCTTTAAACCTCTTCTGATTTTTGTTTTCATTTTGCTTCATAAAACCTCTGCTTTATCAAGTAATAAGGTACCATTACCCTTCACACCACTAAATTATTTACTTTCCAATCAGCATATCCAATTAAGCAAAAGTAGCATTTTGGGACAATAAATTGTCAGAGAAAGCGAGAATTGCTTGCCATCTCATGAAAACCATAGTACATGGTGAAAACAAGATTGGGGAATGTAAGTAGAAACACGTTTCCCATCTTTCAGGAAGAGGTAATAGCAGGATGGTAACGCTTTAGGCTGAGTGACTAAAGGAAGGTAGGGAAGACATGACTGGGATACTCACAAGGGTCAGATTCTAGCTACATGATTTTAAAATGGTTACTGCTGCTTTCTTTCATGTCACTTGGAGAACTGGCAAGAGAGCCTTTATGTTCGGATTTCATTTCCTGTTTTAGGAGCCCATTAAGCGTGCATGTGGACATAGGAAAATGCCTCTCACTCTCAGTAGGCAATCTATTTTCTCAGCTTCAAATGACTAAAACCTGTAACTTGATCTGAGGTTGGCAAATCTTAAGTTGATGATCCTTGAAATCACCTGCCTGCTTGCGATTGAGGTAAAGTTGGATTCAGCTGGTTTGTACTGCCTTCAGGCCAGCACGACCAAACAAGGCCGAACTGCAAATATAGCATGCTTCTGGGTTGATGGGTGCAGAGGACTTGTCTGTCAGCCAGGCCACACAGGGAGACGGAAATACAAAGCATGAGAAGTAAAATATTGTCTCACAAGGCAGAAACCATAGAGACAGTCCAGTCTCCAGGTCAATTAAAATAAAGGTTTGTCAGCAATAAACATTTTGTCCAAGTAATTCTGACCTAAGAAAATGCATTTAACTATAGAATGCAGGAGACCCAGATTCGATTCCTGGGTCAGGAAGATCCCCTGGAGAAGGGAATGGCAACCCCCTCCAGTATTCTTGACTGGAAAATCCCATGGACAGAGAAACCTGGCGGGCTACAGTCCATGGGGTCACGAGTCGGACACGACTTAGCCACCACCATAGAATGTTTAGATGATAAAACACGAGCAGTATGTACAGCAGAGTAATACAGGGGTTTGCTATAGAGAAAGTATCAGTTACACTGGTTTTTGTCTTAAAATCCTTTTCCCTGAGAAGTGAGAGCTATTGGTAGTGAACAACAAAGTGCAGTCAAGAAAAATGGTCATAACCATGGCTTACATTTATGGTGACAAGTTTGGGAGGAGTGAAGGCCACTTTGCAGTCTCAATGTGCCCTTTCCCCTGTGAAACTTGCCTTTAGCCAAAAGCAAAATGAATAAGGTATACAATGACCTACTTGTTTTACAGATGTTTGGGTAGCTTTGTGTGGTTGTGATATGGCATTCTTAAAGGTTTAACAGTCCAGAAAGAAAAAAAAAAAAAAGATTGAATCAGGTTAGGATTGGAGAAGGAGAAAGATTTAATTCAATTTTTATGAACTCCAGTTATTTCACCTTTTAGAAACTGCAACCTTGTGCTTTCTCTTTTAGAGAGAGGACAGAAATCTAGAAACTTTTTTCCACCAGTAATACTGCAGAGAAGTTGCTCTTCTGGTCTCAAAGTGAACCTAAACTTTGTTTAGCAAAATCTGTAATACAGTGATGGTGGTGATTTTTGTTGTTGTTTTAAATAAGGCTGAAGCACCAATGGCTATTTTTTTTTTTTTTTAGTTTTTATTTTTTAAATTTTAAAATCTTTAATTCTTACATGCATTCCCAAACATGAACCCCCCTCCCACCTCCCTATTTTTTTTTTAATTGTTGTCCAGAAACAAAGTGTGGACTAAAGAAGTCAAGTGTGGGTCAGGAATAAGATTGAATGACTTGCAGTGAAGAGAGATGAAGTAGCAACTCCAGTGAATTCTGTGCGTAAGTTTCCCAACTGTTAAATAAAAATGCAATGTTCTCACAGAAAAAGATGAATATTAAAAGATACCTGAGAAAGGTACAAAATAGAACCAGGAATGAGGCTAGTATAAAATAGAAACCATAAAGACATACTTTTGCGCTAGGTGAGCACACAGGTACCCATTTCTTTGTAATCCTCAACCATCTCCCCACCTCTAAGACCCTCTAAAAGGATTTCACAGGAATTACATAGGTTTCAAGTTGTCTCTTCATGAATTTAGAAACAGGAACTGTGGGGTCAACTGTGTTGTAAGAGTCTGCAGCCCTCAATTCGAAAGTGTTCCACCACCCCCTATTTTATGACTCAAATGTGTTTCACTCAATTTCACGACATGTCCAAACCTTGTAGATATGTGAGTTTATGACCTAGATGGTCTCTCCTTGGTGGTCTCAGACAAGCTGCCCCAGCCCGAAGTGGTCTTGCCCCTTCCTTGAATTCGATCATCTTAATTTCCACACCATTTGCTTGGCCTTTCAAACATGCCCTATTGCTGGTTACTTCTCCTTAGAGGCTGGCGCCCCATTTAGAAGGCAAATGCGTCACACTTGGGAGGGCCTCTCAACTTTCTCCCACAAGGCTCGGCCCCTGGTAGGCATTTGGGTCACACTGGCAGATTGTTGGTGCCATGGAAAGGAGAGACCAACCCCTGATCAGCAGGCATGGAAGTACCCCTAGGCTGGGGAGTTGGGATGAGAGCCATAGCTCCAGTCCATCCAGCGTGTGCTGGGTGGAGAAAGCAGTTCTCTCAGACTGGGACATGATGCTCAACACCTGTGAGGACCCAGAAGTCTAGGCTTGGCCACATCTGGCCTCCCATCAGGAGAACGTTCTTATGGTAGGTTGGCCCGGTTCCTCACCCCTCAGAAGGCCAGTTGCCCAGAGGACTTCACAGAAGTGCTGGCTGAGGCTGCATCTCAAGAAGGACTTGGGGGATTGCTAGCTTGACTGCTTAACAGCAGGTAACTTAAAAAGTGCTGTAAGAGTGCCTCCTCTCCATGAGTGGCGTTTTGCTAATATTTCATATCTGCAGTGTTGGGTATGTGGTAGGCAGCATTCAGCATGTGTTACTACCATTTGTTGAGCGTTGGCCATGTGCTTGTTGCTATTCCTGGAGCTTCCCAATGACTGAAGTATTATTATCCTCACTTAACATCTGTGAAGGTTCAGAGACTAACTCAGCATAGGTCATGTAGCTAAGAAATGACATCAAGGATTTAAATTCCAGTTACTCTGTCTCCAGAGCCCTGTTTCTCTACAAAATGGGCACTAGACTTTAGGGAAGGTACTCAGTCAAACTTAGACTCCTTAGACCCTGCCTGCGCTGCCAACCCCCTGGGGTTAGTCCCAACACACTCCTTTTTTCCCTGGATCATGGAGAAGAAAAAAAAAAAAAAACTAGAAGGAAACACTCCAAATAAAATTTGGCAATTGAAACCCACGCAGACAAGAAAATGATTGTTGAGCCCTGTGCTTTAACCCACAACCTGGGGAAATTACACTGGACATTGGTTAGTTCTAACCCCACACTGTTCTTCTTAGAAATTTATCTCAAACAAATCATTTTTATTGCCCATGAGGACAATCCAACTCAGGCTGAAGCAGGAAGCAGCAAAGCAGTCATAAAAAGTGAGAAAGTCAGTTGACCTTAAAGCCACAGGCCCTGAAGATCAACACCAGGTCAGTTTACAAATTGCCACCTCCAGGCGAAACCTGAGCCCCTTGCACCAGCTGTATGGACAAGGTTAGATGTGCTTGCCTGGAACTGACTTAGAGGGAATACCAACCACCAGGACCACTGGGATGGCACTGGGCCACATGGACGAGTTATCTTGGTCAACTGATAACAGATGCCACCGAAGGAGCAGGGCCAGTTCACAACCAGGGAGGGCCTGAGTCGGGAATACAGGATCAGATCCTTCTTACCATTCATGGATTGAAAGCTATACTTTTATCCCTCAACATCTGACATCTCTGAAACTGGGATGCATTTTCAAAATCGATCTTTAAATTTTTTTAAGTGGTACACGCTGATGGTACAGTGGCATCTAGGATTTGACAAAATATAAGTCAGTGTTATTTACATGCAAGTTACCGGTGATAATGTCAGGAGTAGAGGAGACTGGAAACAGGTGGTAAACAAAGTGAGTCTCCATGAGGCAAGTGAAGGCGGATCCATTAGCCCTTCTTGAAAAACGGCTTGAAAATGAAATCCATCCAACAAAATTAAAATCACAAAATAGCTATAGACATTTACTATGATCCAGGCACTGTCCTAAGTGCTTAACCTATATAATCTAATCCTTGCAACAACCCAATGAAGAGGATATTCTTACCCCCATTTTATAAATGAAGAAACAGGCACAGATGGGGATAACTAACTGTCCAAAAAGCTACCTGATTGTAAATGGTGGTGTCAGGTTTCAAACCCTTGAAGGCTTTCTGACTCCAAGCCCCAGGGAAAAAAACACAACACTCAATGTGCAAATTGAGCATGAAGTTTAACTTCGAGCTTCCTGTCAGAGCAAAATAGGATCTGAAAGTAAGTAAATCCTCAATAAACATGAATCTACACATGTACTTTTAAAGTAATGTCTTCATACCATCATTGTTTTGAAAGATGCTCATGATTTCTGTAAGCCAAGCTGTATGGAAAAGTACAAAGATGACAAAACTGCATATTATTCCTTCTCTCAGAAATGACACAAGATCCCATGCCTGGTATCTCATTTTGTGATTGAGGGGAGGGAGGGCAAGGGTTGATATAGATGTGGAACATACATCTGGAATTTTTTTGTAGAAAGTGGGTCACTTTGACCTATTTTCTAGACACTAATTACTGAAAGGCCACTGACACATCCTCAGTCAGACAAGGCCAAAACAGAATTTGATGATACACCTGTAAGATCATAAGCTTCAAAATCAAGAAATAACTCGGTTTAAAATCTTTGCTCTAACTTCTTCATAGTTGTGTGATCTTGGGCAAGTCTCCTGACCTTTCTGAACTTCCTCTTACTCACTTGTGAAATTATACATCATCCTAGTACCTAATGCCCAGGGTTATCAGGATTAATATGAAGGCAAGCTCCCAAAGCATATTGAGGCCTAGCCTAAGACAGGAAGCTGTCAGTATGCCTAGAAATCTGCAGTGGTAAAGAATCCACCTCCCAATGCAGGAGACGCAGGTTCAGTCCCTGGAGGAGGAAATGGCAACCTACTCCAGCATTCTTGCCTAAGAAATTCCATGGACAGGAGAGCCTAGTAGGGTTGCAGAGTCAGACACAACTGAGCATGCTCACAAGCTTTATGCTTAAAAGAGTCCATAGCAGGAAGGACCATCTGTGTTTTTGATTATCCCCTTCCCCAAGGCAAATCTGAGGCAAATTGGAGAATTTTTCATTTTTTAGTGTGTTGAGCCATTGTTTTTAGCATTTTTTTTCCCTTAAAGAAAGGCCAAAGGCCTTAAAACAGCCACACCCTATGCAGGGCCTCATGTGAACAGTCAGATGATCAGGGTGGGCTGGGACAAGAGGCTGGGAAGCAGAACTTGGCTGCCTGCTCCCAAGACACAAGCCCAAGGAGGAGCCTCCTTCCACCGGAGGGGAAGGCAGAGAGTCTGGGGGTTGGCGGAGGGAGGGCAGTGGGGAGGATGCAACCCCAGGCAGCAGAGGGTTTTGCTGGAACCAGCAATCAGGCTGTGGGTACAGACTGTCTGAGGATACTGTTTAGCTGCCCGTGGGTGTGAACTGGTCAGGGCACAGAGTTATCCTCTCTGGCCTGATTCCTGCCTCTGCCCAGGCAGTAGCGGTCCTACCCTGCCTTCCTCAGCATCCTGCACCTCCCTCGGTTCCTACACCTGTTACTCAGGCTCTCATTCATTATTTGCTTCCTTCCTTCACGCATTCATTTACTCACTCAGCGTATCTCGAGCACTTGCCATATTCCAGACCCTGATGGTACAGGGAATACCAAGATGGTTCCTGACCTCTGAGAAGCCCAGTGTTGAAAGCAGATGAAAGCAAACCTGCAAAACTAAACGGCCAAGAGGGGAAGAAACAACCTCATAATTGCTGTAACTGGTCACAGGCTGGATCATTATTCATGGCCTTATTTGCTGAGTTTATCACTGGAAGTGTTAGGTACTTAGAATAGGAAAAGGGAGTCCAAAATAGCAGTGGCTAAAAGACAAAGAAAGGAAAAAGCCTGTGAAAATAAAACAAAGGAAGGTCCGAGGACTGCAGTGAGAACCTCAGGTGAAACAAACAGCCCTCCTGGCTAGTCCAGTTTACATAGGGCAGGCTCACGGGGAGGAGAAAAAACACATAAAAAGAGGAGCCAAAACTGAGCATCTCACCTCATTTGGGTCATCCTGCCCTCATGCCTCGAGGATGTATTTTCCTTTGCTTGCCAAATAAAACTGAGCTGTAATAGAGCTATAACACTGGTGGTTCCGCCATATCAAATTTTTGCTGTGGTGAGAAAGAACCGAGGAAATTACACACTTCCCCAACAGAAACAACAGGAGTTGGCTGACAGCAGAGTCTGTAGCCAAACTGCCAGGGTGAGCATCCCAGCTCTTTACTAACTGTGGGACCTTGGGAGGAACTGAGCTTCTCTGTGCCTCTGTTTGCCTCTGTAACTAATAGTAGTTACAGAGAAGATCAGTAATTACTATTATGGGGATGATAGTAGTTAAATCCTCATAGGGTTGTCATGAGGATTAAAGGACTTAAGACTGGGTCTGACATATAGCACAGTGGAAGTGTTTAATCGGTTTTCTTTAAGATGCTGCAAGTTCTTCTTATAACGATGGGGTTCTACACCCACCCCACCCAAGCGCACAGCAAGTATGCCCCATGGCCCTCATCAGAAAATGGATGGTGGCTCGCTGGTAAGGAATCTACCTGCCAATGCAGGAGACACAGGTTTGATCCCTGACTAGTAAGATCCCACATGCCTCGGGGCAACTAAGCCCCTGCGCCACAACTACTGAGCCCATGCACTGAAACTGCTGAAGCCTGCATGCCTGGAGTCTGTGCTCTGCAATAAGAAAAGCCGCCACAGTGAGAACCCCGTGCACCACCACTAGAGAGTAGCCCCCACTCGCCACAGCTAGAGAAAGCTGGTGTATAGCAACGAAGACCCAGCACGGCCAAAACTAAATAAATAATTTTTAAAAAAATTTATAAAAGAGAAGAAAATGGATGAACTATGTTGGCCCTAAGAGTTACTTGTGGAATTTCCCTGCCAGGCCACTTCCCTGGACATTCTGAGTTGGAACCACAACCCAGGGGTTGATGAAAAATATGTTGCCTGCCATATTAGTGAACAAAGCGTGCTGCAGCTACCAAGCCATCACATGACAGCCAACCGGACAGTGACCCCAGAGGAAACTCAGGATGGAAACCCATAGGACAGGATAGAAACTCAGGGCAGATGCCTGCCAACCCAGCCGTCAGCTGCTGCCGCCACCCCCAGTGGTGCAGCCTGAGGAGACTCAGGAAGAGAAAGCACTGGACACTGGGCCCAGAGAGCTAAGGCGCTAGCAAGGGAGTGAGTTCCATGGCTCTTGCATCTTCCCACGCATAGGAAAGTGCTAAATTCCTTAACTTGAGTTTTCTTCGAAGTGACGTGAAGTGGAGTCGCTCATTTGTGTCTGACTCTTTGCGACCCCGTGGACTGTAGCCTACCAGGCTGCTCCATCCATGAGGTTCTCCAGGCAAGAATAGTGGGGTTTCCCTGGTGGTCCAGTGGTTAAGAGTCCACCTACCAGGAAACACAGATTTGGTTCCTGGTCTGGGAAGATTCCACGTGCTGTGGGGCAACTACGCTCATTCACCAGGACTAGTGAAGCCTGGGCACCTAGAGCCCATGCTCCGTAACAAGAGAAGCACCAAACCGAGAGGCCCGCACACCGCAAGGAATAGTAGTCCCTACTGGCCTCAACAAGAGAAAAGCCTGTGCATAGCAGTGAAGAGCCTGTGTACCACATCAAATAGACTCCATGCAGGGAAAAAAAAAAAAAAAGGTGATTTTTTTTTTTTTTTTTAAGTGCTGGGTACCTGGTTTTTGTTGCAAAAGCTCCTATATATTCTGGCTTCTTCTTTACCTCTTCAGAGCGTTCCCTCAGCACCATCTGAGAGTTCTGTCTCCTGGGCTTGAAGTCCTCAGAATGTCCAACAAATAAGACAGAATCGTCAGCTTTTAGGAGGCTTCCCCGGTGGCTCATTAGTATTAGAATCTGCCTGCAATGCAGGAGCCACAGGAGATGTGGGTTTGAGTCCTGGGTTGGGAAGAACCCCTGGAGGAGGGCAGGGCAACCCATTCCAGTGTTCTAGCCTGAGAATCCCATGCACAGAGGAGCCTGGTGGGCTACAGTTGATAAGGTCACAAAGAGACAGACATGACTGAAGTGATTTAGCATACGCAGATGTCAGCTTTTAGCTTGTGCATCTTTTTTCAGTCAACATAGGCCACACAGAAGTATGTTCCCAGTAGAAAAACCATTGCTTTCGTTCAACCCCCTTAATCTGACTGAAAACAATCAATTCAATCAAGACAAGGTGAAGTTGGCAGCAAAGCCCAAACAGGAAAGTGAGGAGCTGTTTCCTTTCACTCCCTTTGTTGGAATCATGCCCCAGCTGTCCTCACAGCAAATGGGACCCTAAAAATGGTGGGGCTTTGGGGGAGAGTGCCGGAAACCACAGAGGATCCTGGGAAATCAGAAAGGATGCTGGGAAATCAGGGAGGATGCTGGGAAACCACCTGAGGACAGAGGTGGTTCTATCCTTCTATCCTTCCCATGGCCTTTCTACCTGGCTGCCTCTCCCGGTTCAGAGCACACTCTTTGGCCCTCTTCTGCAGTGCATACCTCTCCAGGCTCTTAGGAAGCAGAAGTGTCTGCTTGTAGACAGAACAAGGCTCGATTCAGCAGCCTTTCAGTGGCTAAAGGATGGAAGGGAGATATCAAGGGGTTGGAGAGTCTTTGATGATACAGACTTTCCTTGACTTACAATGAAGTTACCTCATGATATCATAAATTGAAAATACCCTAAGTACAAAATACATTTAATGAACCTAATCTATCAATACCATGGCGGATTCTAGTGCACCTTGAAAGAAAAGTGACAGTGTTAGTTGCTCAGTCATGTCTGACTCTTTGTGACCCCATGGACTATAGCCCACCACGCTCCTCTGTCCATGGGATTCTCCAGGCAAGAATACTGGAATGGGTCACCATACCCTTCTCCAAGGGATCTTTCTGACCCAGGGCTTGAACCCCAGTCTCTTGCATTGCAGGCAGATTCTTTACTGTCTGAGCCACCACAGTAGTGCTCCTTGAACATACTGTAAACATATTAGCCTACAGTTGGGCAAAATCAACTAACACACAGCCTGTTTTATAATAAAGTGTTGAATATCTCATGTAATTTATTGAGAACTATACTGAAAGTGAACTGCTTGTCCGGGTCCAGAAGAGTTCTAAGTGTATCTGTTGTTTATCATTGTGATCCTGTGGCTAACCAGGGCTGTGGTTGCCCTGCCCCAAATCACAGGAGAATATCAGACATATGGCTAGCCTGGGAAAGGTAAAAATTCCAAGTATGGTTTCTACTGAATTTGTATTGCTTTCACCTCATCATAACATCAAAAACTCCTAAGTGGAAACATATCTGCCAGAGACTGTATTTGTGGGCATGGCTGGAGACCTTGACCAGGAGGGGAGGCAAGGCCAATAGCCTGTTCATCTCTCAATCCAATTGTTTGATTCAGGAAGAATCAGACATTTTAAAGAAGGTTCTAGATGCAATGCTAAGTTTGAAGCATGAGTCAGCATTCACCAGGTTGGGTGAGAGGGGTGGTAAATGTGTAAAAGTGTGAAGCAGCTTCTAGGCATTTTAGGGAACGTGAAGTAGTAAAATTTACGGTGTTAGTTCTGCTGATCAGCTATGTGACATCACAGAAAGAAGTACCAGAGAGGCCAAGGCAAGAGGCAGGGAGAATGGAGAGGAGCCGATGACATCATTAACATTTTTTTCCCACTTTGCTGCATAGAGTTATTTATATTACCATTTATAGTCATCACATGGTATTTCAGAATGTTTTGGCTTATTCGGTGATAATAATAATAATAACAGGCAATATTCACCACAGTCTCACTAGGACTGGGTGTTATTTTGTCCAAAAAAGATTTGGTACCTAGGGTGTTTATAGACAGCTGCTTCCTCCCAACGTCCACATTCCCAACACAGTCCCTGAATGAAGAGGAAAACTCTTGAAAGGTGGATGAAGTGTTATGCTGTGGAGAGGACAGGACCCATACAGACTGGTAAAGTCAGCCAGAGTCATGGGGGTTTCGCCTTTAGGCTGGAAACGTTACTCTCTTTCCATCGTCTAATATAAAAATGTTTCCTTGAGGCAATAATGGGATTTCAAGAGCAAGAGGTACAGGCAGAGAACATATAACCTTGAGTAAAAATGTGTAAGTGAAAAAAGAAAGGTGGATGGACAGAGGTCACATTCTCCCCATAACATCTCACTTATAGTAAATATTCCCCACCATTTAACGTCACCAACCTCACTCCCGCTACCCAAGCCTCCTCTTGCATCCACCTCATTGTTTGTGATTGTTTCTGCTTCTGTCTAGTGGTCAGACTGTGAATCTAGACCTAAAGGCAGGGACATTTTCCCATCTGGTTTCTGGGAGTAAACAGGGACACACAGTGTGTGGCTCAAGGGACCCCAGAAGGTTCTGTGGACTGGTCTGAGCACCTCGCCTCCGTTCCCCACCACCACCGAGGAGGCTGGTTGCTAACTCTCGTGGAATAGTCATCCTGAGGAAGAAGAATCACCTGCATTCAATTTTATTGGGGAGCAGGATGGGTAGGAGGGAGGCAGAACTCTTTTAAGTTGGGTTGTGGCAGGTTCTTGGGAGCACAGAGTACTGGGGAGAAAGTGGACGCAGGTTCACGTCCTCTGTTTCTCTTTTCTCACCCCCAGTGCCTGGCCCAGAGGAGAATGGGCACAGGGGCTCCAAGAAACCCTGCAGTGTGACTGACCCCCATGGGTCACTTGCAGCCACCTGATGGGACTCCGGACTGTGTATTAAGACAATAAGCAGACACACTCCCAGCAGAGCCCTGTGGCAGTGGGGAGGGCTTGATCTGCATTTGGAGACAAACTGTTTATCTTTGTCTCTGCCTTAGAAGGAGGGAAAAGGAACTACATTACCAACAGTAGGAAGCAGGGCCACAAGCCTGCAAAAGGAAGGCTTTGCAAGTGCCCGGTGGTCCCCCACAGAGGACTGTCAGTTCTGATGGCCAGGGGGCGGTGGAGGTGTTTGATGGCAAATAAAGAATCTAGGAGGAAGTTTCCCTGGTGGCTCAGACGGTAAAGAATCTGCCTGCAAATTGGGAGAGCTGGGTGTGGTCCCTAGGTTGGAAAGATCCCCTGGAGAAGGGAATGGCTAACCACCCCAGTAATCTTGCCTGGAGAGTCCCAAGGACAGAAGAACCTGGTGGGCTGCAGTCCACGGGCTCCCAAAGAGTTGGACATGACTGAGTGACTAACACTTTCACTTTTTTCACTTTGAGGTGTACCTGAAGGACCCCAGGGTCTGTGCACAAGGGCAGAAGCTTTAGACTGGGCTGTTTCCTGACTGGGGATGAGGGGCAGGCCAGGGAGCTGGGGAGCAAGCGGCGAGGGGGGGACCCCAGGAGGCTGACTCCGTGCCCTGAGCCTGTCAGCCCTGTGCCATCACAAGATGGTAGAGAAAAGTAGCAGAAGCCTGCATTCCTTTGCTCTCACAGTCCCAACTTTAGAAAGTCCCTGGAGATGTCCCCACAGTGAACCACGGATGTGTACTGTAAAGGTGAAACCAGGAAGCTTCCTGTCCATCCAAGAGGGCAGGGCTAACTCTCTGTGGGATGTCAGGAAACTTTACAAGAAGGAGACAAAACTGCCGGCTGAGAACAGAGCAAGTTCTAGCACGGTATGCTCAGTTTATATTAGTAGTTGAAAAAGCTTGGAAGGATTTACACCAAGGTATTATTAACACCAGTGAGGTGTGAATTAGGGGAGGACTTTCATTCTGATTTTAGTTTATATACTTCTGTCTTGTTTGAACATTTTACACCAAGCTTTAGCTTTTTAATTCTTGAGGCTATCTGTTTATTTCTTTTTAAAGTATATGTAAAAATTAATTTTTATTGGCATACAGTTGTCTTTTTTAAAAGTTAATTTTTGATTGGAGTATAGTTGCTTTTTTCTTTTTTAAGATTTATTTAGTTATTTAATATTTTGGCCGCGATGGGCCTTCATTGTTGCTCTTGGGCTTTCTCTAGTTGCGGTGAGCAGGGGCTACTCTCTCGTGGAGCACAGGCTCTGGCGTGCGAGGGCTCAATAGTTGTATCTCTTGCATTGCAAGGTGGATTCTTAATCACTGGACCAGAGTGGAAGCCCTTTATCGTTACTTTTTTGGGGGAGGCCACTCTGCAAATCTTAAATTCCCTGACCAGGGATGGAACCCATTCCCCTTGCATTAGAATCACGGAGCTTTAACCACTTCCAGGGAAGCCCCTACAGCAAACATTTTTAAAAAGTCAATTTAGGGAATTTCCTGGTGGTCCAGTAGTTAGGACTCCACGCTTTCACTGCTGAGGGCCCGGGTTCAATCTGATGGGGGAACTAAGATCCCATAAGCCACATGGCTTGGCCTCAATATAGCATTTAAAAGTTGCTAAAGACAAATTTCTGCCTTCAGTTCTGTGAACAAGTCATTACAACAAAGGCACAGAGCACCTGCCTGCTTCCCCCTTTATTCTGCGCACATTCTCTAAGGTTGGGAGCGTGAGGGGGTGGGGAGCATGAGGGCATGAGGGGCCTGGGAGGTGAACTGCTCTGCACTCTGCCGTGTTTCTTGGCACATAATTTAGCCCTTCTGAGCCTCACTGCATTCACCTATAATGCAAGCTCAGAGCTACCTCTGATGCTCTGAGGCCCCAGGGAAGTAGAAGTTGCAGCAGTCCAACTCCACGGCCAGGGCAGCGTGGGTTCCGAGCTAGACCCAGGCTCAAGGTAGGGGAAAGAGGCAGGAAGGAGACAAGGAAACGGGTGAAGACGAGCTCTCATTTCTTCTGGACTCAGGCTGTGGATACAGGAGGTCTTCATGTCACTTGGGTCCAGGGGTTCCCGCCCTGATGCTGACCCCACCTTCTCCAAGGTCAGGTCTTTCCGGGCCTCTCCAGGCATCTCCAGCTAAACAGACCTGGGCTGTCTGGGCTGCACCTAGCTCCCCTGAGACCGTGTAGCTCACACCTTTGGACTGGGAGATGAAAAGTTCCCCCTCATCAGCAAGAAGTGAGAATTTTGGAGAGATGAAGAAATGCAGTGTGTGTCTGTGTGTGTGTGTCTGTGTGTGTCTGTGTGTGTGTCTGTGTGTGCGTCCAATGCCAGGTGTCCCAAATTGGGCAGCAGAACTTGAGAGGCAAAGGGAGACAGGTGATTTGGGGACCCACCCCGGCAAGCCCAGCCTCCGGAGTCTGAGATCACACGTTCTGAACCCCTGCCGCCAGGGCTTTAGAAGTTCCCTGGAAGCTGCCGGTGACTGCCTCCTGACCCACCGGGCACTTGAGGGACTCCTCAGATATCTGTCACATGAGTGAGCCAGGAAGGAAATAGAGAGAGATGCCCTTTTCATTCACGCCCTGCCCCGGGCCACCGCTGCTCAGCAGCAAACTAGGCCACCGGCCTGACCCAGTTTCCCCGGGTGCCAGCCGAGCCCGAGGAGCCCTGGATGAGGCCGGAGCAGGCGTCCAGGGTGACTCCCAGGCGCCGCCCCGCGGCCCCGCGGCCCTCCTCTGCAGTTCCTTGGATCGGTCTGACTTTGGCCTCGGCCACGACTCTTGTGACTCATCTCCGGGGGGAGAGGGAAGAAAGGGGCCTTTGTGGTCCCCGCGCTGGCCCGAGGCTGGCGCGTCCTGGGGCAGCACCGCCCCCCGGTGGCCGCGGCGCCCCAGGGTGCTGGCCCAGCTCCGGCCCTGCTGGCCTTGCGACCCGGCCGGTCCAGTGATCCGGAGCCGGTCCGCCCCGGTATAGAGGGAGGGGCTGCGTTTTGGGTGAAGCCTCTACAAAGGGTGGAATTGTTCGTTCAGCCGGGGAGAAGGCAAGCTCGGCCTTCAGGAACCCCTCCCCGGGGAGCCCTTTCACAGCGGGGGCCACGGCCCTTCTCTAGTGAAAGCCTGTCTTGGCTTCCTGCTTTCCGCATCCCAGATATCACGTGTCTGCTGTATTTTAAAAATAGACGCGAACATCTGCCGTTTCCCTTTTGTGAGTGGTCTATTCATATCTCTTGTCCATTTTTTTTTCCATTTTCTATTTTTTTCTCTCACTGATTTTTAGAAATTTTCCTTCATGTTGAGTCTGTCATGTGCTGCAAATATTTTCCTAAGCTTAGAATTTACCTCGATTTTGGTTTTGGTGATTTTTAACACATACACCCGTTACATGTTTATGTTCTCTGACTTTTTGATGTTTTGTTTTATTCTCGCCCCGTTGCCTTCTGCTTATAGGATTGTTTCCATCTGAGTTTCAAAGGGTTCCCTAATTTTCTTCTAGATCTCAATTTTTTTTTTCCTTCTCCTTCCCACCCTCCTCCCCCACCCCTCCTCCTCCACCCCTCCTCCTCCTCCTTTTAAATCCTGGAATTTAGCTTTTAGATCCCGGAATTTCTTTTGATATAAAGTGTGAAGAAAAGGGGCTTCCCAGGTGGTGATAGTGGTAAAGAACTTGCCTGCCAATGCAGGAGTCAGATCCCTGGGTTGCCAAGATGCCCTGGAGGAGGGCGTGGCAACTGACTCCAGTATTCTTGCCTGGAGAATCTCATGGACAGAGGAGCCTGGCAGGTTATGGTCCATAGAGTCAAAAAGAATTGGACAGTACTGAAGCTACTTAATAACCATGTGGAGTAAAGATGTAAACTTATTTTTCCCCCCAAATAATTAGCTAACTTCCAAAATACCATTATTCAGCCTTTCTCCTTTAGCAGAGTATTTCCTCACTGATTTGAAATACCACCTCAATTATAAACTAAATGCTTGGGCTTGTTTCTGGCTGAGAAGAAACAAGTCAAATGGAATAGTCTTCTTCTTCAAAAAAAAGAAGTCAAAGGGAATAGACTTCTTAAAAAAAAAAAAAGTATTAGACCACTGCTCATGAATTTAGGACATATTCACATTCTTTAAGTTCCAGCTAAAAATGCAGTCTTGAGTGAGACATCTGTGAATGAAACCTGGATGGGAAAGATTTCATTTAAAAGGATTAGACCGTTCTGGGGAACTCCCTGGTGGTCCAGTGGTTAGGACTCTGTGCTTTCACCGCCAAGGGTGCACCCAAATTTAAAAAACAAAAGTATAAGTATGTTTTAAATTCTTATAATGCAAAATGCCAAGCCTCCCTCCAGAAGGGCTAGATTAATTTATCTTCCAACAGAAGAGTATGAGAATGCCCTTACCATACTCATGCCAAGGATGAGAACTGTTTGTAAAAATAGATCCTAATTTCAAAGACAAAAAAATACCACTTCATTGTTCTGTCTTAATCTGCAGTTATTTGGTGCTGGGAAACACCTTTTAGCAGGACCACTTGGGCAGGGGTGGCAACTGCCCTATTTCCTCATCTGAGGCTCACCTGACATCTGCCTTTGCTGCCTCTCTACTCCTTATGGCTAATGTGACCATGATTTTTTTTTTTTTAATTGAAGTGAAATTCACCTAGCATTAAATTAACCATTTAAGTGAACAAACCATTGGCATTTATTAATAGTACATTCAGAAGGTTGTGCAACTATCACCTCTATCTAGTTCTAAAACCTTTACATCACCCCCAAAGCAGACCCATAGCAATTAAGCAATCAATGTCCATTTCTCTCTCCCCATAACCTGGCAGCCACAAATATGCTTTCTGCCTCTATGGATTTAACTAGTCCAGACATTATGTATAAATGGAATCATACATTACGTGACCCTTTTAGAATATTAATTACTTGTGGCTGTGCTGGGTTTTCATTGCTGCACGGGCTTCCTCTGGTTGCGGTACACGGGCTTCTCACCGTGGTGGTTTTTCTTGCTGCAGAGCACGGGCTCTAGAGTGAGCAGTCTTCAGCAGTTGTGGCGCACAGGCTTAGCTGCCCCTCAGCATGCGGAATCTCCCCAGACCAGGGATCAAACCCGCATCCACTGCATTGTCAGGCGGATTCTTCCCCACTGGACCACTTATGTGATTTTTTTTGGCTTTTTTGTCTTAGCAAAATATTTTTGAGTCTCACCCATATTGTCGTAGCGTGTATCAGTACCTTTTATGGCTGAATAATATTCTGTTGTGTGGCTATGCCACAATTTGCTTATCCATTCCTCCCCTGATGGACTTTTTAAGTTGCCTCCACTTTTTTAGCTATTGTTAATTGTGCTATGAACATTAGTACAGACTATGATTTTTTGAAGTAATAACTGGGTAGCAATGTGACAAAGCAGGTTTTCTAATCTGTGAGTTTTTTTAATATGGAAATTTCATGGTGTTGTAAAAGCAAATCACATTTTGACATCCATTTCATGATAACAATGCAAAGTACCTGTAAAGAGTAGAGGGGAGAATGCACATTTGTTGACCACAGATGTGTCAGGCTTAACTGATGGTAGCAGAATGTGCCCTGCTTGTATCCCCTGGCCACCTGGAGTCACTTGCAGATCGTAGCCTTAGGAAGGTAGCTTCCTGCATCTGTGCCTCAGGATGTGCAGCCCACACAGGAGCAGCTCAGAAGTACCAGGGAGTTGCCAATATCCCAGGTGTGACCCTCAGCCAATGAGGAGCATCCTTACCCCACTGCTGACTCATAGCACGTGTTCTGTGCAGCCCCTCAGAGGGTCCTGGTGGAAGTGACCTCAGTTGCCCCCAGTGGTCACTTGCTCATGTGTGCAGACTTCAGGGGCCTCCCACCTCTGTTTCACTTCCCCTCCCTCACTGCATGTTGGATTTCTGACTCCTTCCTTCGTTTCTTTTGTTTTATATTTACCTTGAGCAAACTGGCAGAAAGTGAAGAGGAACTAAAAAGCCTCTTGATGACTGAAAGAGGAGAGTGAAAAAGTTGGCTTAAAGCTCAACATTCAGAAAATGAAGATCATGGCATCTGGTCCCATCACTTCCTGGGAAATAGATGGGGAAACAGTGGAAACAGTGTCAGACTTTATTTTTTGGGGCTCCAAAATCACTGCAGATGATGACTTCAACCATGAAATTAAAAGATGCTTACTCCTTGGAAGAAAAGTTATGACCAACCTAGATAGCATATTGAAAAGTAGAGACACTACTTTGCCAACAAAGGTCCATCTAGTCGAGGCTATGGTTTTTCCTATGGTCATGTATGGATGTGAGAGTTGGACTGTGAAGAAAGCTGAGCGCCAAAAATTGATGCTTTTGAACCGTGGTGTTGGAGAAGACTCTTGAGAGTCCCTTGGACTGCAAGGAGGTCCAACCAGTCCATCCTAAAGGAGATCAATCCTGGGTGTTCATTGGAAGGACTGATGCTAAAGCTGAAACTCCAATACTTTGGTCACCTCATGTGAAGAGTTGACTCATTGGAAAAGACCCTGATGCTGGGAGGGATTGAGGGCAGGAGGAGAAGGGGACGACAGAGGATGAGATGGCTGGATGGCATCACCGACTTGATGGACATGAGTTTGAGTAGACTCCAGGAGTTGGTGAAGGACAGGGAGGCCTGGCGTGCTGCGATTCATGGGGTCACAAAGAGTCGGACATGACTGAGCAACTGAACTGAACTGAACTGAGCAAATTACTTAAACCCAGTGCCTTAGGGATGCCATTTATAACATAGGCTAAAAGGCTAACAATTGCTCAGTCGTGTCTGACTCTTTGCGACCCCAAGGACTGTGGCCAACTTGGCTCCTCTGTCCATGGTATTTTCCAGGCAAGAGTACTGGAGTGGGTTGCCATTTCCTTCTCCAGGGATCCCATTTATAACATAGAGCTAGTCCTAAATGGCTGCCTCAATGAGCACCAAATGAACTAACGTATGTGAAGCGTCTAGAAAAGTGCCTAGCACAGAGCATGTGCTCAAAATATCAATCATTATAATATAAATAGGACCAGCACAGACTGTGAGAACTGAAACACACCTGGCTCAGTTTCCTCATCTGAAATGTGGGTTAAGATGCTTCTTTTGAAAGATGAGGGTAAGGAGTACCTGGAATGACATAATCTGTGTTAAAAAGCACAGGTCCTGGCCCCAGGTGAGGACCAGTCCTGGGCAGGCCAGTCATTCTACCTTCATGGAGTGGCTGTGCCACCATGAGTGACTTCCACCAAACAGGAAGGGCCAGTGCTGGGGTGCAGGCGAGACATTTCAGAGTCCCCGGTCACTTCCTCTTTTGTCTCTGGAGAATGGTGTGACCTCAGGTGGGTCATTGTCCCTGAGGCTTTGGTTTTTACCTTCCCCAAAAGAAGTGGTTGAATTTAGGGGATGGTCAAATGCTGTACTGGCTCTTAAGATCTAGGGAGAGTCCTGCTCTGGGATGGACAGACACACAGATGCACACACACACACACACACACACACACACACTGCAGAAAGGAAGCATCTGCATATCTGCTGGGCCACTTGAGTCACCTCCTGGAGTCTTAGACCCCAAGCTCTGTTGCTCTTGAAAATCACCCAGAGTAGAATAAT
Organism: Ovis aries; assembly: GCF_016772045.2. Taxonomy (NCBI): domain Eukaryota; kingdom Metazoa; phylum Chordata; class Mammalia; order Artiodactyla; family Bovidae; genus Ovis; species Ovis aries. The sequence goes on from NC_056064.1 coordinate 18,765,456, forward strand.
GAGTCCAAAAAACTTTCCAGGCATTTTCACATGTGAAAGCTGTTTTCACCTTGGGCCCCTCCTCTCCTTTTGTCACTCTGCAAATGTGTCTGGCCGCCTTGCCAAGTCTTGGGATCAGGCCACAGCTCCCTGTTGAGGGCTGGGGTGAGGGGTTGGGGGAACCTGGGAAGGTTGGCCTGCATTTTCCTTCCTCACTGCTCTCTTCCCAGCTGCTGCAGGTATCTAAGAAACTCAGAGGAAGAAGTCAACAGCTCCCAACGTTTTACAGGGGTCATAAAACGAGGCTCCACCCTGCAGAGAAAGCCAAGGAAGGGAAGTAACTTCAGAACAGATGGGGCCTGGGCAGGGGCAGCACTAGGTGCAGAGGCGCGGAGGCAAGTGGTGGGCGGGACTCAGAGAGCATGCGCAGAGGCTCAGCGCCGAGCTGCCAGTGCGGACCAACGGAGAGAGCATGCGCAGCCCGTCCTCCTCGGGCTCCAGGCTTCAGATCCACAGGCTGGGTCTTCTTTCAGCTCCCAGACTCCTGAGGGGCGGGGGGAGACGCAGAACTTTGTTTTCTATAAACATGCCTCATTTCGGAGCCCCTTTTCCATCAGGCTCATGGAGAAAAATATCACTTCCTCCAGGAATTAAATCTTACTTCTGAGATCTTAGTGCAATAATGCATAGTAGGAGGATGGTATTTTGGTTCTCATGAAACAATTCCCATATCACTTCTGACATAGGCACTTGCCCTATCCACAGGCCCCCATCCTTCAAGTCTGATGTTTTCCTGGTACTTCCTCTTGGTCACTGTCACAGCCAAAAGGTATCCCCAAACCGTCTCCTCTCCTGCCCTGCCAGGCTTCCGCTGTCTCCCGGGGCGTCTGCCATTCTTCCGGCCAGGGGACCCTCCTCCTGGTTCTGGGCTCTCTCCCCACTGCTCTGGCCAAAGTGTCCCCTTTTAGCCCCTCTGGAAATTAACTCAAGTCTCTTAAGACACAGGCTCCTAAAAAAGATTTTTCTTTTTTGCTTCTGCTTTTCTCTTCTTCCTCTCTGCTCCACTTGGACCCACACAAAAGGCTCAGATGTGGGAAAAGAAATGGAAATATACAGGGAGAAGAAAGAACACTGAATATCTCACATGCAGTCACATACATAAGTACATACAGGAAAAACTCATAAGCTTTTTAATTCTTAGTGCTTCTAAAGTCTTAACCGAGATCATACAGGATCTAGAAATTTGCATGAGTCCAAAAATGGAACGTTATCTGTTGCTAGGGTTGTTAAGGCTGAAAGCAAGAACCATTTAATCTCACCACCATCTCCTGATATTATTCTCATTTTATGTTTGAGGAAACTAAGGCTTAATGAAAGTGTTAGTCATGTCCAACTCTTTGTGACCCCATGGACTGTAGCCTGCCAGGCTTCTCTGTCCATGGAATTTTCCAGGCAAGAATACTGAAGTAGGTTGCCATTTCCTCCTCCAGGGGAATCTTCCTGACCCAGGGATTGAACGCAGGTCACCTGCATTGCAGGTGGATTCTTTACCGCCTGAGCCACCAGGGAAGTCATGTGGATAACTGATATGTGTCCTTCCAATGTGCATACCCAAATCACTTTGTGAAAAGCGATGCACGAGTTGAGGGAACTAAATCCTAAACTTTGCTGTTGATATACAGACGAACTCTTTATTCAGGCAGAACTTCCATGGGAAACCCGAAGGTGTATTTCTGTTCTGGTTGAAGGCGACTGGTCAGAGGCTTCTGTGTGCAGCCTTCTCCTCCCCCTCATCCCTGGAGGGCACTTGGGGGGCACTTCTGTGATATTCTAAGCCCAGCAGCCCTCTGGTCTGTGCGACCTCCAGGCCAGCTCTACAGCTCTACATCCTGGATGAGGATGTTTCTTGGTGCCCAGCCCAGTGGATTTCCTTGGAAGACATTGACTTTGTGGGACATACACTCGAAACCTCCCTCTTGATTCTTCCCTTGAGGCTGCCGGGCCCTGAGCCTGGACACCAGGTTGGGGCCAGATCCCTGGGCTTCCGAGAGGATTTGGAGGCTGGCCCACCCCCCACTGCCCCGTCTCACCACTGCATCCAGTGCAGTCAGCCAAGGCTGGATGGGGCCAATTGTTTTAAATAAATGTTAATCCTGCTCAGAGCTAGATTGACAGGGCCTCTGGGAAGGGCCACAAGGAACAGAGGTACAATTTGCCCCTCGTGGCAGTTTTTTCTTTCTTTTTGGCAACTCTCTTCGTGGAGGCCATTGCTATTCCATCTCCTTTTATTCATAAAAATGAATGTTTCCAGAAACATCATAGGCCTTGGGGCTCCGTAGCTGGTCATCTCATCCGTCCACTCGCCGAATAAGCGTTAGGCGAGCACCGACAGGGTACCAGGTGCTGTGTCCAGCACCAGGGAGGCAAAGGTGAGGGAGATGTATCTCCTCCACAGTCCACAGGTCAGAGGTCGCAGTTCATGCCTCTGTGCTTTTCTAGCCCTGGGAAATTGTAGTGGACATTTGCTGGCTTTTGGCCACTCAGCATTCATTTCCCCTCACAGCTCTCTGGCTTCCTTTCCCATGACCTGCCCCCCACGAGCACAGCCTTGCTGAGACAATGAATCGGGGAAGCTAGCCCTCCCCTTCTGAAATTCAAAGAGGTGGCTGGAGGTTTTCTCAGCCACAATTCTTCCTCTTTCTGCCCTAAGTCCTGCAAGTCAGACCCCTTCCAGGACTTTGAAACAAAGTTGGGAGCACCAGGTTCTTCATCCGAGCAGCATAACCTCTGCCAAGGAACTTGTGCTTCCTGTACTTTTTTGACGCCTAGTTCTCCAGCCTTTCTGTGGATTCTGGGCTTCCCCAAGTTTCCTTTCCTTTTTTAAAAAATTTTATTTAGGGCTGCACAGGGTCTTTGATGAAGCTCATTGGCTTTTCTTTCCTGTCTGTCTGTCATCTATCTGAGTCTTAGCTGCAGCATGAGGGATCTTCCTTGCGTCATTTGAGCATCTTTTGCTGTGGCTCATAGACTCCTAGTTGTAGCTGCTGCTGCTAAGTCACGTCAGTCTTGTCCGACTCCATGTGACCCCATAGACGGCAGCCCACCCGGCTCCTCTGTCCCTGGGATTCTCCAGGCAAGAACACTGGAGTGGGTTGCCATTTCCTTCTCCAATGCATGAAAGTGAAAAGTGAAAGTGAAGTCACTCATCGTGTCCAACTCTTCGCGACCCCATGGACTGCAGCCCACCAGGCGCCTCTGTATTTTCCAGGCAAGAGTACTGGAGTGGGTGCCACTGCCTTCTCTGCAGCACTAGCCGCAGCACTCAGGCTCAGTTGCTCCATGGCGTGTGGGATCTTAGTTTCCCCACCAGGGATCAAACCTGTGTCCCCTGCATTGAAGGCAGATTCTTAACCAGTGGACCACCACGGGAGTCCCTTCTTTTTTTTCAGATTGCTAGACTTGGTTTCTGTTGCTTGCAATCAGAAGAACCCTGACCAACATCCCGGATGCCAGCTATTATTTCACTTGCATCTAACTTGCTTACCATATCCATTGGCAAGCAGCTGTTCTGGGTCAGAGGTTGTGGATACATCGACCTGAAGGAAGACAGACAAACAAACCGCAAGTCTTTAAACTATGAGCAGGGTCCTGCAAGCTCAGGGAACAAGGGTGGTAGAGGTCAGCTAATGGTAGCAGGAAGCCAAGAAGGCAGGCCATCCAAACAGAGTTCCCTCTTTTGCCCTCTCCCTCCTCCCATTCCTCAAGCTTCTCTGCACAGCAGTTGGAGGGATCTTTTACAAATCAGATCAAGTCGCTGCTGGGCTCAAACGCTCCAGGGGCTCCCTGTTGCACTCAGAGCACAAGCCAAGTCCCACAGTGGCCTACAGGCCCTTTGTAACATGGTTCCCCAGCGAGGGACTGTGTCCTGTGCAGTGGAATGGCGCCTCAAGGGTAGGCTCTCTCCAAGTAGAAGGAAAGAGGTTGCCACACAGATTGTTTACTTCTATATTTTAATTACGGTAAAATGCATAGAACCTAAAATTTATCAACCGTTTTTTAGGTGTGCAGTTCAGTGGCACTAAGTACATTCATACTATTATGCAAATATCACCAGTACTCATCCACAGAACTCTTGAACTTGTAAAACTGAAACTCTACACCCATTAAACAATAACTCCCCATTCCCTCCTGCCCCACACTGTCCCTGGCAATTCTACCTTTAAGAATTTTAGACTACTCTAGGTACCTCATATGGAGAAGGAAATGGCAACCCACTCCAGTGTTCTTGCCTGGAGAATCCCAGGGATGGAGGAGCCCGGTGGGCTGCCGTCTGTGGGGTTGCACAGAGTCAGACACAACTGAAGCGACTTAGCAGGAGCAGGTACCTCATATATCTGTCCTTTGGTGACTTATTTCACTTAGCATAATGCCTTCAAGGCCCACCCATGTTGTAGCACCTGTCAGAATCTCCTTCCTTTCTAAGGCTGAATAATATCCCAGTGTATGTATTTGCCACGTTTGTTATCCATTCACCTGCTGATGGGCTTCCCAGGGGCTCAGTGGTGAAGACTCCGCCTGCCAATGCAGGGACTGCAGGACATGTGGGTTGAATCCCTGGGTTGGTAAGATACCCTGGAAGAGGAAAGAGCAACTGACACCAGTATTTTGCCTGGAGAATTCCATGGGCAGAGGAGCCTGGCGGGCTATAGTCCATGGGGTTGCAAAGAGTCAGACACAGCTGAACACACAGGCAGGGACATCTGTCGCCGGGCACTTCGCATGCCTTCACATTTTAGTTATTGTGAATAATGCTATTATGAACACGGGCTTGCAAGTATTTCTTTGAGTGCTTGCTTTCAAAACTTTCTGGTGTACACCCAGAAAGCAGAATTGCTGGATCATATTCTTCATTTTGAGGAACTACCATACTGGTTTTTTTTTTTTCAAACTTTTAATTTTATATTGGAATATAGCAGATTAACAACACTGTGATATTTTCAGGTATACAGCAAAGAGACTCACCCATACATAATCCCATTCAGGCTGCCAAATAACATCGAGCAGAGTTCTTTGTGCTATACAGTAGCTCCTTGTTGGTTATTCATTTTAAATATAGCAGTGTGTACATGTACATCCCAAACTCCCCAACTATCCCTTCCCCCCATCCTTCCCTACTGGCAATCCTAATTTTGTTCTCTAAATTTGTGAGTCTGTTTTTGTGTTGTAAATAATTCATTTGTATGATTTCTTTTTAGATTCCGCATATAAAGGATATCGTATGGGAGTTTCACTAGTATAGCTCAGAAGTAAAGCTTCTACCTGCCAGTACAGGAGAAAGGGGATCGATCCCTGGTCCAGGAAGATCCCACATGTCTCGGAGCAACTAAGCCTGTGGGCCACAACTACAGAGCCTGTACTCTAGCGCCCGGGGAACCGCAACTACTGAGCCCACGTGCCCTAGGGTCCATGCTTCCAAACGAGAAGCCACTGCAATGAGAAGCCCCCGTACCCAACTCTCCACAACTACAAAAAAGAAAGCCCTCGCAGCAACGTGGATCCAGCGTAGCCAAAGGGGAAAAAAAGGATATCATACGATATTTGTCTGTCTTTGTCTACTTACTTCACTTAGTAGGACAATCTCTAGGTCCATCCACTTTGTGGCAAACATCACCATATTGTTGTTGACAGCAGCCATACAATCAATTGTCCATTCCCACCAACAGTGCACAAGTTCCAATCCTTTCTCCACATCCTTTTCAGTGCTTTGTTTGTTTGTTTTTTGAGAATAGCCATCCTAATGGATGAGCTGTTATCTCATTGTGGTTTTGATGTGTCTTTCTTTAATTATTAGTGATATAGAGCACCTTTTCTTGTGTTCACTGGCCATTCCTTTATCTTTGGGGAAATCTCTGTTTAAGTCCTTCGTCCGTTTTAAAATGGTATCCTTGATATCCTTGATTTTTAGGATATCTATATTCTGGATATCAACCCCTTATGACGTATAGCGCTTGCAAATATTTTCTTCAGTTCTGTGGGCTAGCTTTTCACTGTTACTTGAGCCCTTTGATGTACATACACCATGGGGAAGTTTTTTTTTTAGTTAGTTTATTTATTTTTGGCTGCCCTGGGTCTTACTTGCTGCGTGCACTTTCTCTAGTTGCAGTGAACGGGGGTTGCTCTCTAGCGGCGGTACTCGGGCTTCTCACTGTTGTGGAGCTGGGGCTCTAAGACCCATGGGCTCCAGGAGCTGTGGCTCATGGGCTTAGTTGCCCCGTGGCATGTGGAATCGTCCCAGACCGGGGATCAAACCCACGTCCCCTGCACTGGCAGGTGGATTCTTAACCACTGGACCCCTAGGGATGTCCATGGAGAAGATTTTAAAGGGTTGCCCTGTCCGTTTGGGCAGCAGTGGAGGAAGCGGAAGGTGTTCCGGTCAGAGGAAACAGCCTGTGTAACACGCAGAGGAAATAAACGGCAATAAGGAGTGGAGTCTTGCTAGAACATGTGTATAGGGAATAGGAAGTAGGGAGAAATGAGGTTGAAGGAACCACAGCACAATAGCCCAGCCAAGTGGCTTGGACTCTAGTCTAAGACGGGAGCTTCTCAAGGAGTAGTCCCAGGACCCCTGCCTCAGCATCACATGCTAGTTTAGAATGCACCCTATTGCTCCAGCTCTGACCCACTCTAGGGTGGGGACCAGGGATCTGGCTATTAACAAGCCTCTGGGATTACTCGGACCGAAAGTCAAGTCTGGGCACTGTTCCAGGGCCAATGAGGAGCCACCGAGGGTCTAGCTAGGCTGATGGAAAGATGACCCGGGCTGTTCTTCAGGGTGGGGTGCCCTGGGCATGGCTCTGCCTCCGCTGTCCTCCAGACAACTCATGCTCACCCCACCTGGCTGCCTCCATCGGGCCTCTCTGGCTCCCAGCCATCCCCCTTCCCCGGTCGGCTGCCCCCTGCGGGGTCCAGGGTCAGGGATGGTGGAGGGGCCCCGAGCTGCTGCAGCCAAGCTCACATTCCTCTCACTTCCTGCCATTGTCCTGGGTTCCTGTGGCTACGACTCCGCTCTCGCCCCGACCGCCCCAGGGCTCAGGAGAGCGATGACTCATTTCCTTTCTTCCCAGTGACGTAATCCCGAGCCCAGTTGAGCCGGTCCAGCCTGCGACCGGCCCCTTCCCCGCCCGCTTAGATGCCGGGCGCCGCACGGCGCTTTTCGGCCAGCAGGGGGCGCCCGAGCCCGCAGAGCGTCCCTCGGCAGCCAGGACCCACCCTGATGAGCCTGGACCGGGAAACTGGGACCTGCGGCAGGTGGGGCTGTGCGTTTACCAAGGCGTCGCAGCCCATCCTGGGAAGCCAGGGACTGGAAGCAAGCACTGTCGGCCCCCCAGGCGGGTGGTTTTCCCACAGTTGTTATTCAGTCGCTCAGTCCTGTCCGACTCTTTGCGACCTCATGGTCTGCAGCACGCCAGGCTTACGTGTCCTTCACCATCTCCCTGGAGCTTGCTCAAACTCACGTACGTTGAGTCGGTGATGCCATCCAACTATCTCGTCCTCTGTCATCCCCTTCTGCCTTCTCCTTCTTTCCCACAGACCCACAGGTGCTCATTTTACCCTCTTCGTTCCCCACCCCAACCCCATGGTGTTTCCCGCGCAAAGTTTGCAGATAGTAATAGTTCCGAGATTCTGATCATTTGCGGGCCCTGAAACACGGCCACCCCTGGAAGCAGCAGGAACTGAGGGCGGCTGGGGCTTCACCTGGGAAGCATGTTGATCAGTGGTTTTATGACAGGGTGGTGGCCTCGTATCTCCTATGGATATGGAACGTTTGTTGTTGCTGTTTTTAAAGCACGCATGCTCAGTCCTGTCTGACTCTTTGTGATCTCCTCTGTCTGTGGAATTTTCCAGGCAAGAATACTGGAGTGGGTTGCCATTTCCTACTCCAGGGGATGTTCCTCGCCTGGGGATCTTCCTGACCCACGGATCAAGCTTGAGTCTCTTGCGTCTCCTGCACTAGCAGGTAGATTCTTCACCACTAGGGAAAGTCAGCATTTTTAAAGAAGCTGGTTGAGTTTTGGGAAGTGTACCTCCCAAGGTGAAGCACCTGTGAGACGCCTGCTGGGCATTGCCAGACAGTCTGCAGCTGCTGCTGGGGACGGAGCCATTGAAAGCCCATTCCTGCTGTGTGTGGCCCTATTTCTATCCGTGGACTGGTGGAGGCTAGTAGGGCTTGCGCTAACACAGCTAGCGGGGAGTGAGCTTGCTGTCCCTGGAAGTGTTCAAGCGGGCACTGGACTACCATCCTAGGGGGTGGCATAAATACGGGTTTACCTCAGGATGGGGGCTTTCCAGGTGGCTCAGTGGTAAAGAATCTACCTGCCAATGCAGGAGACATGAGTTCGATCCCTGAGTGGGGAAGATCCTTTGGCGGAGGAAATGGCAACCTGCTCCAGTACTCTTACCCAGGAAAGCCCACGGACAGAGGAGCCTGGCGGGCTACAGTGCATGGGGTCGCCAAGAGTAGGACGCGACTGAGCACATAGCGGACTGCGCGCATGCACACTTCAGGATGCGAGTTCCCGCTAAATGTACCTCAAGGCTGCTGCTCTGAGGCACAAACAGCGAAGCTAAGTGCATCCCTGAGACCCCCATTCCTGGGTCCGCCACCATGATGTCTTGAGCGCAGAGGCTCAGGGGAATGGAGTTGCTCCCAAGCGTTCTGGGGACATCCTCTTGGCTGGTCTGCATGTCCTCCTGAGAGGAAGCTCTGACCTAACCCCACCATCCCATGTGGTGGCTGAGCTGCCCCCTCATGAGGCAGTGACTTGTAGTGGAGGAGTCAATGAGATCTGAATTCACATCCCATATCTACCACTTCCTCAGCAAATCCTGTTGCTGCTCTGAACCTCAAGTTCTCCAGCTGTAAAAGGAGAATGAAGGTATTTATTTAGAAATGTTGCAAGATGATGTGTGCCTGGTGGTGCACCGTAAGAGCTTGAAGAGCATCCCTTCTCTCTGATTTACTTTAGTTCAGGGGCCAGGCTGTGCCCTCCTGGGGAGAGACAACCACATTCTTGAAAAGGATGTTGAATATTGAAAGGTCGAATAGGTGCCTTTCACTTTTTCCTTCTGCATCGGAAAGCTCTTTAACGGTGAATGTCACTAGAACACAACTGTCCTTGGGCATCTCCCTTGACTTCTCCAATCCCAGTTTATTCCCTTTTAATAAGAAGACGGTGGGAAAGGGATTCTCAAACACCTGCCGTAGGTCCTACAGACATTCTTTGATTTTGTAAACTCTCCAAACTAGCTGAGTCTGGAAAGACTCCATCCAGGCAGCCTTCATCCCACCTGGATTTCTAACATGCCAGGAGTGGTAGGAGGATGTGGGTTTTGGCATCTCACAAAACTCAGAATCCTAGCTTCCCTATTCTCTTGCTTTGTGACATTGGGCAAGTCTCTGAGTCACAGTTTGCTAACCTCAGAATGAAGACAACAACGGCTGCTTTGTTGGGTTGCTGGGGAGTTAAATGGGAATGCCTATGTCAGGAGCTCACACTTATAGTGGGTACTTAATAAATGGTAATTAATATTTACATAGAGTGCTTAGAGTGCCGCCTGGCACACAGTTAAGTGCTGTATAAATATTTACTAAATAGTTAGAAATGTAGATAGATTAGAACAGACATATGTAAAGAGGCAGGTACATAAATAGATATAGAAATAGCAGACAGCAGAAGCTGACACAATATTGTGAAGCAGTTATTCTCCAATTGAAAAAAAAAAGAACTAGCCATTAGATCAAACTTTTCCCTTCGACACCTCCCAGTCTTCTGAAAACTTGTCTGCCAACCTCCTCCCCTCCCAGTTCTGACCCCAGCTTCCTCTGGCTACTCCAGTGAAATTCAAGATTTGGATACTATAAAGAACAGTTCTTATTCATAAAGCAGTTGAAGATACTGAAAGAGAGGTCCTTCTGGCTCAAACCACTCATCCACTTGTCATCATAGGAGACTCCTCTTTTAAGACATTGATCACATAGACTCTTATTTATGTTCTCCCAACAGCCCCAGAAGAGGTGGTATGGATAAAGATTAGTCACCGGATATTCCCAAAAGGAACCGGAGGGACATGAAAAGTAAAGAGATTTCCCTGTCCAGGCCCCAACCAGTCGGCCTTGAGCCATCGGGTCAGTCATAATAATCACACTATTTAATGGGTGGCCCACACAGGTTATTTAGTGCCGATAATCCCATTAAGGTATGAAATTAAAAGATGCTTGCTCCTTGGAAGGAAAGCTATGACAAAGCTAGACAGCGTATTAAGAAGCAAAGACATCACTTTGCCGACAAAGGTCCATTTAATCACAGCTGTGGTTTTTTCCAGTAGTCATGTATGGATGTGAGATTTGGACCGTAAAGAAGGCTGAGCACTGAAGAACTGATGCTTTTAAACTGTGGTGATAGAGAAGGCTCTTGAGAATTGCTTGGACGTCAAGGAGATCAAATCAGTCAATCCTAAAGGAAATCAACCCTGAATATTCATTGGAAGGACTGATGCTGAAGCTGAAGCTCCAATATTTTGGCCACCTGATGCGAAGAACTGACTCATTGGAAAAGACCCTGATGCTGGGAAAGACTGAAGGCAAAAGGAGAAGGGGTGGCAGAGGATGAAATATTTAGATAGCATCACCACTCAGTGGAGATGAATTTGACCAGACTCCGGGAGATAGAGAAGGACAGGGAAGCCTCATGTGCTGCAGTCCATCGGGTCGCAAGGAGTTGGACATGACTTAATGATTGAACTCACACATACACACACCATTAAATCCCCATTTTACAGCTGAGGAAACTGAGGTCAGATGGGCAAAGTGACTTGAGATCATGTAGCCAGTCACTGCCAAGTGAGGATTCCAGACCTAGGTCTGAGGACTCCAAAGCCATTGCCGCTGGACTTGAAGTCCTGACACTCTGCTGGGGGATGGAGGAGAAAGGCCTGGAGCTTCTGGGTGGAGCTCAAATCAGATACCAGGATAAGAATATGAGCAAGGCCCACTTGGGCCCTTGTGTTCACCTTCCCCAAATCTGAATTCTGCCTGTGCTCTGCCTCTGAGCCCTACGAGGCTTGATGCTCTATGTCAGAGCAGCAGAACCACTTTCAGCTCTGTAAAGGGATTTGTTACCGCCTTTGATGTTACATAGCTAATTGCATAAACAGTCTCCATGAAGCTGCCACCTCTTGACCCTTGCTCGAGGTTAAGTCTGCAGGGCAGTCATTTGGGAAGGGAAGACAGATGTAAAATGAGGGAGGGTGAGGATAAGCTGGAACCCTAGAGGATGGACTGAGACCCACGTTAGTTTTTCTTGCCTCTGATCTTGGTGGTGGAGGTTTCCTGCAGGAAAAGCTGACACTTTTTATGGAAGTGCTAAGCAGACACCATCGAGTTGGTGATGACTTAGCGACTGAACACACAAACACACCTTTAGCCCCTGAGTCCCAGAAGCTGCAGGAGGATCCTGGGATGGCTGGACAGTGGCAGGCTGGGCAGCTGTTTTGCTCATCAGAGTCAGCCAACAAATAGGGGAGAACTTGTATAAGTTACAAAAGTGCCTGCCTTAGACTTCTGAGCATTCAAAAAAAGTTTTTTTGTATTAGTTATCTGTTGTGGTTGTGTGTGTGTGTTTTCTCAGTTGTATCTGACTCTTTGCAACCCCATGCACAGCCCACCAGGGTCCTCTGTCCATGGAATTTTTCAAGCAAGAATACTGGAGCGGCTTGCCATTTTCTCCTCCAGGGAATCTTCCTGACCCAGGAGTCAAACCCTTTTCTCTCGCATCTCCTGCACTGGCAAGCAAATTCTTTACCACTAGCACCACCTGGGATGTGACAAATGACCCACAAACTGAGCACATTAAAACAATCTAAGTTCATTATCTCACACAGGAATCCGGCACCATCTTATCTGGGTGGTTCTGCTTCAGGATCTCTCATGAGGTTATAGTCAAGCTGTCAGCCCAAGCCTGCAGTCAACTGAAGGCTTGACTGGAGCTGGAGCACCCACTTCTGAGATGGGTCCTTCTCATGGCTGTTGGCGGGAAACCTCCAACAGTATCCGTAGGGATACTGAATGTCATCCTACATGTCAGCTTATTTCCCCAGAGCAAGTGACCCAGGAGAAAGCAAAGCAGAAGCCATGATTTCCTTTATGACGTCGTCTTAATAATCACAAACCATCATTTCTGCCCTCTCTTATTTATTACAGTTCAGCTCCATTCTGTTTGAAAGGGGTCTGTGTAAAAGCGTGAATCCCAGGAAGTTGGGATTACAAGGGCCATCTTGGAGGCTGGCTGCCATGAGGGGCATCAGGATGTTGCTGGAATCAAGAGGCCCCAGGGAGGTTCATCAGGGTGCCCTGCCTCCTGTCCGGAGAGCACTTTCAGTTCACAGACAGCCTCCCACCTCCTGACTTCCTCCCCTAGTCCCCAGCACTGTGCTGCTCCAGCATCTCCACTTGGAAATCCAAGAGGTGTCTCAGACTAACATGCCCAACACCAAATTTCTGACCTTCCCCACAAACCATCTTTTCTCATAGTTTTATCTCTCTCAGAAATGACAGTGCCATCCTTTCAGTTTCTCAGCCCAAAACTTTGGTGTCATCATTGCTCTTTGTTGCGTTCACCATGTCCAATCCGTCAGCAAATCCTTTTAGCTCTACTTTCAGAATAAGTCTTGAGGGACTTCCCTGATGATCCAGTGGCTAAGACTTGGAGTTCCCAATACAGGGGGCTCAGGTCCAATCCCTGGTCAGGGAACTAGCTCCCACATGCCAGAACTAGGAGTTTGCATGCCGCAGCTAAAGATCTGGCATGTTGCAACAAAGATGGAAGATCCTGAGTGCTACAGCTGAGACCTGGCATAGCCAAACAACTAACTAAATATTAAAAAATATATACATATATCTGGGATCCTACTAGCTCTCAGCACCTCTGCTGGGGCAGCCCTGATGGAGCCCTCTCTCCTATTGTCTAGGTCACTGCGGTGGCCTCCTGACTGGTCCCTCCCACCCCCGCTCCTGCTCCATCGAGCCTGTCTCCACGTAGCAGCAGGTGAGGTGAAAAGCACATGAGATCGCGTCACTCCTCTGCACAGACCCCTGCAACAGCTCGCACTGACTCAGACCAAAAGCCTGTCTCCATAGTACCTGCAAGGCCTTGCACCCTATGGCCCCCAGGGCCCCCACCTCCATGCGCTCGCCTGCCTCATCTCCCCCCTGCCCCTCACCCCCCTGCCCCTCACCCCCCTGCTCCAGCCGCGCTGGCCACCTCCACACGCAAGGCCCTCTCCACCTTAGCGTCTCCACTGCTCTTTCTGTCTGGAATGCTTCCCTCAGGAACGGCCACGGCTTATGTCCTCACTTCCTCGGTTTTATCTCGAAGGTCGCCTTCTCAGCTGGGACCTTCACCCCCTCCCCCTGTGAAACCCAGCATCCTTCACACCCCCTACACATCCTCCCTGGCTTCCCCGATTGACTTCCTCCTGCTGTTTTCCCCATCTCTCACCTAACTTACTTCTTGCATTTGTTCACTCTCTCCCTTCCAGAATGTAAGCACAACCAGGGATTATCGTCTGTTGTGTTCACTGTTGTATCTTCAGAGCCAGGAGCAGTGGCTGGCAGGCTCTTGGAAAATACTTGTTGAATGTAAAGCAGATCCTCAAGAGCAATTTTTGAAAGACTACAGAGAGCATGATAATGAATAATGTACTTACTTGCCAGCTGTGTGACATCAAATGAGTCACCTCCCCTCTCTGAGCCTCGGACCAGACGCAGGCTCACCCTCAAGGATGCGGTTGTCTTCCAGTGGGCTTGGGGTTGTTTGGAGTTGTAGCTGCAGTGGTTTGGTTTTGCCTCTTGCTGTGGTGAGACTTTGGGCAGAAGCTGATCCTCTCCGCCTCTCTGTTAAATAAGGATAATCCTAATAAACAGCCTAAGCCATTGTTATAAAGATGACATGGGGGACTTCCCTGGTGGTCCAGTGGCTAAGACTCTGAGCTCCCAATGCAGGGGGTCCAGGTTTCATCCCTGGTCAGGGAACTAGATCCCTCATGCCTCAACGAAGAGTTTGCATGTTGCAGCTAAAGATCACGAGTGCCAAATAAGACTCAGTGCAGCAACATATATAAATAATGATAATAATAAAAAAGATGACATGGGCTTAGGGACTAGCCCGATATCGGGCACATAGTAGGTCTTTCCAGAGAGGAAGGTGCCCCATCCCACAAATTCCAAAAGGCTTCCTGCCCTGGCCTTGAGACAACTGTGCGTCCAAAGCTCTGGGCCTCTGGGATTTTCCAGAACCTGATTCATGATCTGTTGCTACGGTCAGTGTTTTTCCACAATAAAAAGCCAGTCTCTCCAAGTTCTGCCCCTGAGAGTCAGGGAAAGTGGCACACGGGCTCCTGGGGTGGCCGTGTCCACTGAGAGATGCTGTCATCAGATGAAGGACCCCAGAGGATGCTTCACCTCATGTGACCTCATCACCCACAGACTAAATTACCGAAATCACTCTTTATATCCAGAGACATCTTGGAGATGTTGTCCAGAGGCTGCAAACTGGCAGCCACGCTTTGGATAGGATTCAGGGACCTGATTGTTCATTTGGCCTGCACCTCATTTTGAAAACAACAGAATTGGAATGCCTGGACAGTTCAGGACAATCAAGGTCCACAGACCCCACCACTGCTTACAGCCTCACACCCAGCCAGATGCACTTCTTTGCTTTGTTGTCTGAAACCCTGAGCCGGCCAACTGTGTGCTTCGCAGGTGTCAATGCAGGAAGATGACTCCTTGGGAAATCCTCTCAGCCTCTTGCTACCACGATCATTTTGGATTCCTATCCAGCCAGCAGTTAAGATCACTGTGTATGTGTGTATGTGTGTGTGTGTGTGTGTGTGTGTGTGTGTGTGTGTGTGTGTGAGTCACTCAGTCTTGTCCAGCTCTTTGCGACCCCATGGATGACAGTTCAAAAGGCTCCTCTGTCCATGGGAATCTCCAGGCAAGAATACTGGAGTGGGTTCCCATTCCCTCCTCCAAGAAATCTTCCTGACCTAGG
This sequence comes from Ovis aries, assembly GCF_016772045.2. Lineage (NCBI taxonomy): Eukaryota > Metazoa > Chordata > Mammalia > Artiodactyla > Bovidae > Ovis > Ovis aries. Next base: position 18,780,542 of record NC_056064.1, read on the forward strand.
GATCGAACCTGAATCTCTTACGCCTCCTGTGTTGGCAGCCAGGTTCTTTATCACTAGTGCCACCTGGGAAGCCCGCTAAGATTGCTGTAGCTTGTATCATCTAAAGCTATGGCGTCATCCCCAGGCTCCTTCTCTGTGGTTCTTGACCTGACCCTCAGTTTTCACACTCACTTCCTGTTCATTTCCGTGTAACAAGAGGGGAGCCCAGCTGGCTTCTTCCTCTGCCAGGAGCCTCTTCACTTTGCGTCCTCCCGCTGCGGCCTGTATCACCTCCTTTTGAGAAGCCTTCCCTAACTGTCCCCTTGCTCTTCCCTGATCCCCTGATCTGGCCATGTTGTTGCCTGGACAGATGCCTGGTAAGGCCCCTTTCCCTCTACATTGTACTGATTTCTGTATGGATCTGCTTCATTGGACTGTGAGTTTGTTTATTTATTTGGCTTCCTCGGGTCTTAGTGGCAGCACGTGGGATCTTCATTGCAGCATGCGGGATGTTTCATTGCGGGGCACTTCTCTAGGTGCAGCACAAGCTCAGCAGTTGCAGCACGCAGGCTTAGTTACTCTGCAGCACGTGAGATCTTAGAGTTTCCCAACCAGGGATCAAACCTACGTCCTCTGCATTGCAAGATGGATTTTTTAACCACTGGACCACCAGGGAAGTCCCAGACTGTGAGTTTCTTGATGACCAGGGCTATAAATGACTTAGCTTCATGTACCAAGGGTGAAGCTGATGTGGTTATTAAATAAGTGGGTCCTGATATTGAAATAAAAGAGTGAATTAATAAATGAAGGAAGGAAGGAGGGAAAGAAGGGAAAAAGGAAGAGACCTGTTAGTTAATTTGCCCTTTGCCTTCCATATATTGGCTTGGTAGGGTCCCACTGCTGTCTGCACCCACCCTAACCCTGGACTACCAGGGAATTCCCTTATGAACATTCTTGGATGTCTTGGGGACCATCCATGGACCTTCATGTTAGGTATCTACCTGGGAGTAGCTGAGTTGTAGGGAAGGTGTGTGTTCTGTGCTAGTAAAGACTTGCTGGTTTCCAAAGGGGTGGTGACAGCTTCCACAGCCACCAGCAAGGTTTGAGAGTCCCAGTTGCTCCACATTTTCACTGACGCTTGGCATTACCTGCCTTTCATGGGTGGATTATTTCCTTTTGACCACAGGCTCCATGTCACTGGTAGTCTGCTCCAGCTTTCTCAGTTTGGGATGGATTCTGGAGAGTCAGCTTCTCTGATCATTCACTCTTATCCTGCACCTGTGAACTATAATTCCTGTCTGCCCCTGAAGATCTATTCCAGGGCTCTCAGCTGTGTTCCAGGAATGCTTTCCGTGAGAGCTCTGGGATGGCAGCACCCCATAGAGTGTGAGCACCAGGGATAAGGATGGGAAAGGGGAAGAAAGGCACTTGGGGTCTTCCCTGGGGTTGAGAATCCGCCTTCCAATGCAGGGGATCTGGGTTTGATCCCTGGACAGGAAGCTAAGATCCCAGATGCTGCAGGGCAACTAAGACCTGTGCTGCAACTATAGAAAGCTTGTGCCGCTAGTCGAGACCCAGTGCAGCCAAAAAAAGAAGGGAGAAAAAAGAAATATATTTGGAAAATTTTCTTCAGATCCTGCATGGGTCTTTCCCACAGCCATAGCTTACTTTGTGGTCACCTATGAATCCTTGTCAGGTGTTATCATACTCAAAACTTTGAGTAGGCATCAAAATAATTAAATGTAAGAGACAAAACTATAACACTCTCAGAAGAAAACATGGGGTAAATCATGACCTTGGATTTGGCAATGGTTAGAGATGACACCCACAGCACAAGTAACCAAAGGAAAAAAATAGATAAACTGGACTTCATTAAGGTTAAAAGTTTTTGTGCTTAAATGCATACTTATAAGAGAGTGAAAGACAGCCTATAGAATGGGAGAAAATATTTGCAAATCATTATAGACAACATTTAGACTCAATAATAAAAAGATAAGTAACCCAATTAATAAATGGGAAACGGATCTAAAGAAACGTTTCTCCAAGGAAGCTATATAGACAGCCAAGAAACACATAAAAAGATGCTCAACTTCATTAATCATCAGGGAAATGCAAATCAAAACCGTAATGAGATACCATTCCAGACCCACTGGGACAGCTATAATGGAAAAGACAAATAATAACAAGTGTTAGTGAGAAGTGGAGAAATCAGAACCCTGATATACTTCTGAAGTGAAGTGAAGTAGCTCAGTCACGTTCTAGTGGGAATGGAAAATGGTGCAGCCATTTGGGAATCGACGTGGTAGTCCATCAAAAAGTCGAACACAAGATTCCCATTTAATTCAGCAGTTTCACTCCCAAGTATGTACCCAAGAGAAACGTAAACATATGTACATACAGACACTTGTACACGACTGTTCACAGCAACATTATTCATAATAGCTGAGAGGTTGAAACAACTCAGACGTCTATCACTGGATGGATGAGCAATGTCCATCACTGTATGGACGCCCATAGTGAATGGACAAGCAAAATGTGGGCTGTCTACACAGTGGGAAACCTTCTGTCTATATGAAATACTGAAATATGCCACAGCATGGATGAATCTTGCGGACATTATGCTTTAAGTGAAAGAAACTGGTCACAGAAGAGCACATATGATTCCATTTATACAAAATGTCATGAAGAGGCAAATCTTAAGAGACAGGAAATAGAATAGTGGTTGTCTAGGGCACCACTTCATGGGAAATAGATGGGGAAACAGTGGAGACAGTGTCAGACTTTATTTTTGGGGGCTCCAAAATCACTGCAGATGGTGACTGCAGCCATGAAATTAAAAGATGCTTACTCCTTGGAAGAAAAGTTATGACCAACCTAGATAGCATATTCAAAAGTAGAGACATTACTTTGCCTACTAAGGTCTGTCTAGTCAAGGCTATGGTTTTTCCTGTGGTCATGTATGTTTGTGAGAGTTGGACTGTGAAGAAGGCTGAGTGCTGAAGAATTGATGCTTTTGAACTGTGGTGTTGGAGAAGACTCTTGAGAGTCCCTTGGACTGCAAGGAGATCCAACCAGTCTATTCTGAAGGAGATCAGCCCTGGGATTTCTTTGGAAGGAATGATGCTAAAGCTGAAGCTCCAGTACTTTGGCCACCTCATGAGAAGGGTTGACTCATTGGAAAAGACTCTGATGCTGGGAGGGATTGGGGGCAGGAGGAGAAGGGGACGACAGAGGATGAGATGGCTGGATGGCGTCACTGACTCGATGGGCGTGAGTCTGAGTGAACTCCGGGAGTTGGTGATGGACAGGGAGGCCTGGCGTGCTGCGATTCATGGGGTCACAAAGAGTTGGACACGACTGAGGGACTGAACTGAACTGAACTGAACTGAGGGCTGTGGGAAATGGGAGGAATTAAGGAGGTACTAAAGGGTATTAAAACATCTGAAGGGGGACTTTCCTGGTGGTCCAGTGGCTAAGATTCCACACTCCTGAGGCAGGGAGACTGGGTTTGGTCCCACATACTACAACTAAGACCTGGTGCAGCCAAATAAATAAATATTTTTTTAAAACCCCACATTTGGGGGGTGATGTAAGCCCTCTTAAATTATGGTGACCATTGAACAACTCTGTGAATAGTCACAGAGTATAGTTTTTAGTATAGACTAAAAACCATTGAATTGTACATTTTGAATGTGTTGTATATTATGGGAATTCAGTTCAGTCACTCTGTGTCCGATTCTTCACGACCCCATAGAATTATGTGAATTATATCTTAATAAATCTGATACAAAAAATAATTAAAAAGTGATTTGAAACCTTTACTGTTGTCCCTTGAGAAAAGACTAACGGGGAAAGTGATGGGTTAAATGGCGGCCTTCTCATTAGATAGGTCCACTTCCTAACCCCTGGCACCTGTGAATGTGATCTGATTTGGGAGAAAGGGCCTTTGCAGATGTAATGAAGCGTCTAAAGCTGAGACGTCCTTAATTATCTGGGCGGGACCTAAATCCAAGACAAGTATCCTTAGGAGAGACACACAAGGAGAGATAGGGAGGGAGAAGAGGAGGCGAAGATGGAAGCAGAGGTTACGGCGATGCAGCCGCCAGCCAGAGGACGTCTGGAGCCACCAGGAGCTGGAAGAGGTGGGGCAGGATTCGCCCCGGAGCCTTTCGAAGGAACGTAGCCCCAGCCACACCTTGATTTCAGTCTTCTGGCTTCTAACACTACAAGAGAATAGATTTCTGTTGTTTTGAGCCATCAACTTACGGCAGTTCGTGATGGCACCCCTGGGAAGCTAATCTGGGGAATTATTGTGATAATGCAGTGGGGATTTTTTTTTTAACTTAAGCTTTTAATTTTATATCAGATTATAGTCAATTAATCGGAGAAGGCAATGGCACCCCACTCCAGTACTCTTGCCTGGAAAATCCCATGGATGGAGGAGCCTGGTAGGCTGCAGTCCGTGGGGTCGCTGAGGGTCGGACACGATTGAGCAACTTCCCTTTCACTTTTCACTTTCAAGCATTGGAGAAGGAAATGGCAACCCACTCCAGTGTTCTTTCCTGGAGAATCCCAGGGATGGGGGAGCCTGGTGGGCTGCCGTCTACGGGGTCACACAGAGTCGGACACGACTAAAGCGACTTAGCAGCAGCAGCAGCAGCAGCGGCAGCAGCAGCAGCAGCAGCAGCAGCAGCAGCAGCAGCAGCAGCAGCAGCAGCAGCAGCATAGTCAATTAATAATGTTTCGAGAGTTTCAGGTGCACAGCAGGGTGACTCGGTGCACAGCAGGGTGACTCAGCCAGACACACACATGTATCCATTCTCCCCGAAACTCCACTCCCATGCTGGCTGCTGCATAACATTGAGCAGAGTTTTGCTATACATAGGTCCTGTTGGTTATCCATGTTAAATATAGCAGTGTGTACACGTCCATCCCAAACTCCCTGACTATCCCTTCCCCTCTGGTAACCATAAGTTTGTTCTCTAAGTCTGTGAGTCCTTGTTTCTGCCTTGTAAAGAAGTTCATTTGCATCATTCCTTTTTAGGTTCTGCTTATAAGAGATGTCATACGATATTTCTCTTTCTCTGTCTGACAGCAGCAGAACTTTTAAAAGCTTGTTTTCCTCAGGTTTCTCTCTCCTCTCCTTCTGTGTGGGTCTCTCTTTCTGTTCTTGCATGTGTAGCTGTGGGCTGCCAGTCTCCCTCTTCCTTCCCTCCCAACCTCAGCGCTTTCCATGGAATCCCAGCTGGGAACACAGCAGTAGTTCCCCTGCTTACCCCGAAGCCCAGGAGGGATATGGGTTGAGCCAACTCTCCTTGGCAGGGGAAGGAGCTGATGATTGTGGACGCCCATCCTTGCTCCCCTGTGCAGATCTTTCTCAGGGAACAGCCACATGGCTCTCCCAGCTGTCTTTTGACTCTTCCCTCTCCTCTTTCCCAACATCCTCTCCATCACTATTTTGCTCTCCAAACATCCGTGGAATCAGCCCACTCCTCTCCACCCCTTTGCTTCTCGCCGGGTTCAGGCCACTAGCATCTCCTCTGGACCACTGCCTCACCCTGGTGTACTGCCCCCTCAGCCCATCTGTGTCAGTCCCTTCTGGCTGCGGTAACCAAATGCCAGAGGCTGAGTGCTTTGTAAACAACAGAAATTCATTTCTCACAGCTCTGGAGGCTGGGAAGTCCGAAATCAGGAGTTGGCAGATTCAGCACCTGGTGAGGGTGTGCTTCCTGGCTCATGGAAGACCATATTCTGCGTCCTCGCATGGTATTAACAGAAGGGATGAGGGAGCTCTCTGGATCTCTTTTATAAAGGCATCAATCCCATTGATGGGGCTTCCTTGGTGGCTCAGAGGTTAAGAATCCACCTGCCAAAGCAGGAAACATGAGTTTGATCCCTAGGTGGGGAAGATCCCCTGGAGAAGGAAATGGCAACCCACTCTAGGTATTCTTGCCTGGCAAGTCCCATGGACAGAGGAGCCTGGTAAGCTATAGTCCATGGGGTCACCAAAGAGTTGGACACGAATGAGCAACTAAACAACAACAAATCCCATTAATGAGGGCTCTGCCCTCATGAACTAATCACTTGGAAAAAGACCCCACCTCCTGATACCATCACATTGGAGGTTCAGTTCAGTTCAGTCGCTCAGTCATATCTGACTGTTTGAGACCCCATGGACGGCAGCACACCAGGTCTCCCTGCCCATCACCAACTCCTGGAGCCTGCTAAGACTCAACTCCATTGAGTTGGTGATGCCATCCAACCATCTCATCCTCTGTCGTCCCCTTCTCCTCCTGCCTTCAATCTTTCCCAGCATCAGAGTATTTTCCAACGAGTTTGTTCTTTTCAATCTTTCCAGGCATCAGAGTATCTTCCAATGAGTCTGGCCAAATTATTGGAGCTTTGCTTCAGCATTAGTCCCTCCAATGAATAGTCAGGGCTGATTTCCTTTAGGATTGACTGGTTGGATCTCCTTGTAGTCCAAGGGACTCTCAAGAGTCTTCTCCAACACCACAGTTCAAAAGCATCAATCTTCAGTGCTCAGGTTTCTTTACAGTCCAACTCTCACATCCATACATGACTACTGGAAAAATCATAGTTCTAATGAGACGAACCTTTGTCGGCAAGTTGGAGGTTAGGATTTCAATATATGAACTGGAGGGAGGGGACACAAACATTTGGTCTTTTTTTTTTTTTGACCATGCCAAATGGCATGCAGAATCTCAGTTCCCCTAGCAGGGGTGGAACCCGCACCTTCTGCAGTGGAAGCATGGTATCCTAACCACTGGACCAACAGGGAATTCCCAACATTTGGTCTTGAACACCACCCTTCACACTTCAGCCAAACAGAGTGTTCCAACATGGCAAGTCTGAAGATTCCATGCCCTTGAATGCCTTCCGTCTGCTCTAAGCCTATAGCCAAAGTCTCCAGTATGGTTAAGGAAGAGTGGGGTTCCTCCTTCAGTCCCACATAGCCCAGGCTCAGCCCTCTTAAACCAGGCTGATCTGAGTTCCTCTAACATCTCCTGGCTTCGGTGTTAGTGGGTTCCTCTTCTCTGAGCACTCTCCTACCCCACCCCAGTTACCATAGTAACTTGTCCTCAGCCTTCAGCCCACAGCAATACTTCCTCGGAAGAGGCTTATCCAATCCTCTAAGTCAGGGTTAGCTGTCCCTGCTGGGTGTCCCTGGGTCATTTACATTCATCTCTATGGCAACCTTGTCATACACAATTTATAATTACTGGGATTTCACGAGGCCAGTTTCTATATGTTATGTTTGTTCATCACTGGACTTTTACTGGCCAACCCTGGAATGTACTAGGCCATCAACAGATACCTTTTTTTTTTTTTGTCTATAACTGAGAAAAAGCTTTTATTTATTTATCTTTTTTATTTTAAACTTTTTATTTTGTATTAGGGTATGTCCGATTAACTGTGTTGTGATAGTTTCAGATGAACAGCCAAGGGACTCAGCCTTATTTATACATGTATCCACTCTCCCCCAAACTCCTTTCCCATCCAGGCTGCCACGCAGCATTGAGTAGAGTTTCATGTACTATACAGTAGGTGTCAACAGATGTTAGCTTAATTATTTAATTATTTGGAGGAGTCAATTCTTAGGGGAGAATATGGCCTTTCCTCATACTGCCATAGAAGAAGGGCAATAAGGATTAAGAAAAGATGATCAGGCTAATTTTGCTGGGATAATAATATTAACTAACATGTATTAAGAATATTATAAGTTTTAGGGACCTTGAAGTGCATTTATTCATCCCACACAAATCTGAACATCTGCTATGGATCAGCTACTAAGAACACACATACGGATATGGCAGTTCTTATCCTGAAAAAGTTAATAATCTAAGGATCTAACTCTGTTGAATCCTACAGCTACCTGCCAAAATGAGTATTATTACTTTAAGTTGGTTAGGACATTTTTGTTCCAAGTGACAAAAGAGGTTTGAGCAAAAAAGGGAAAGTCTTGGATGTGACCGAAAGGTCAAAGGGGGTGGATTGGGCTTCAGGGATGGCTGGATCTAGATTCAACAATGCCGCCTGGACCATAAAGGACTCTTTTTTTTAAATTGGAGGATAATTACTTTTCAATATTGTGTTGGTCTTTGCCATGCCTCAACATGCAGTAGCCACAGCTATGCCCATGTCCCTTCCTCCTAAACCCTGTGCCCATCTCCCACCGCAGCCCACTTCTCTAGGTTGTCACAGAGCTGTCTGTGTCACGTTGACGGTCGGTCCTTCTTGCCTTGAGGTTGGCACCATGCTGTCACCCCAGCATCCCCCTGGGTCCTCTCACAGTCACCGTCTGGCTGCAGGTTCAGATCCCTAGTGCTCTAAGGCTCTTTTTGGGACAAATTCCAAAAGCCCAGCCAGCCACCCTGACAACCAGTTCAGGTCACTGGTATGCCCCTGGGCCCATCACTTTAACCAGAGGAAAGTGATGTCCCAATGGTTACACCTCTACCAAAAGCTCCAGGCCCATCCAAAGGCACCGCCTAAGTGAGGTGTGGGACCCTTCCCAACCCCATGGATGAGAGCAGGGAAGAGGTAGAACCTTTGAGTGAAAATCACAGGCTGTTGCTGTAAGATGGGGCTATGGAAGCCAGAAAGGCTTCATAAGTAGGGGCACAGGTATATAGAGAGACACCCCAGGTCACGCTGCTGGTTCCTGGCAGAGTTAAGACTTGAATCCTAGTCTGCCTGGCTTCAGGTGGCTCTTTGCGCAAAGCCACACTGCCCCAGGGACAGACTTATACATAGGAAGGACCGTGCAGACTCTACGCAGAGGCCCTTCTTTTAAATCATAATGCGTGGATCTGTCCTTCTTATTAACTGGGATTTGGTCGGTGACTCTGTAAAAGGGAAGCACTGCCCTCTTTGCCCTGGGAGTCTTCCTCTGTCTTTTTTCTTTTAAGAAAAATTCCTCAGGAAGGATAAACTAGGAATTTGGGGTTAACATATACACAGTGCTATATATAACACAGATAATCAATGAGGATCTACTGTTTAGCATAGAAAACGCTGTTCAATATCCTGTAATAACCTACATGGGAGGAGAATCTGAAAAAGAATGGATATATGTATCTGTATTAATGTAACTGAGCCACTTTGCTGTACACCAGAAACTAACACAACATTGTAAATTTACTATACCAGAATATAAAATAATGAAATTTAAAAAAATCTGATACCATAAAACAAAAAGAAAAAGAAGAATTCCTCTCCCTCCCAGTCCTCCCAGCCCTTGCCAAGGATCCTTTGGTTCTAGAACGAGCTGCTGCTTTACCGATGAGGTCAGTTCGGCAGCAGCTGTGACCCAGAGTGCCTTGTGGAGCGACGAGGTGACCCGCCCAGGGTTCATTGCAAATGATCAGGCCAGACCTGGGAGCTGCTGGCCTCCCCTCCTGGGCTTCCTCCTCTGCCTGCGCAGCCAGCCCTTCTGCCAGCTGGAGGACAGACAGAATGAGCAGCCAGGAAAAGCACAAGACAGTCTGGTGACTGAGCACAAACCAGGCTCCCGTCTTGGGCTCTGTCTCCGAGCTGGGGGCAGCCGGGCCTTCTCCATGGGGCCCTGTCTAGTCCTCCATCACCCCCTGAGCAGGGGCGGCTCAGGCACGGCAATTTCTGCTCCACTTCTGCTGAACTGTGAATTTCTATCACAGTTTGCATGAGGGATTGAATTGTGTTCTCCCAAAAGACACGTCCAAGTCCTAACCCGTGGTATCTGTTGCTGTGAGTTTACTTGGAAGTTTACTCTTGGAGTTTACTCTTTGGTGTCCATAGGGTTGCAAAGAGTCTGAAGGGTTGCAGAGAGACTAAAATGACTTGGCACACATACACAGGATCTTTGCTGATATAATCAAATGAAGATGAGGTTACGCTGGGTTGGATTGGATCTTCGTTTAGAAATATTTATTTATTTATTTGGCTGCATCCGGGATCTTTACGTCATGCGTCATTGTCTCGTAGGGTCTCTAGTTGGGGCAGGTGGGCTCCAGAGTGCGCAGACTTTGAGGCATGTGGGGACTTAGTCCCCCAACCAGGGATCCAACCCATGTCCCCTGCATTGCCAGGTAGATTCTTAACCACTGGACCATCAGGGAAGTCCCTGGATTGGATCTTAAATGCAGTCACTGGTATCCTTATGAGAAGGGATTTGAGTGCAGAGAAACATTGTTGTTTTTAGTCGCTAAATCATCTCCGATTCCTTTGTGACACCATGGATTGTAGCCCGCCAGGCTCCTCTGTCCATGGGATTCTCCAGGCAAGAATACTGGAGTGGGTTGCCATTTCCTCCTCCACAGGATCTTCCCGACTGAGGGATCGAACCAGTGTCTCCCGCACTGGCAGGTGGATTCTACCACTGAGCCACCAGGAAAGCCTGCAGAGACATACACAGAGGCAAGACAATATGAACACACAGACACACAGGGAGGGGGGCCATGTGAAGACCGGGCAGGGACTGGAGCCAAGGAATGCCGAGGGTTGCCGGTCACCACCAGGAGCTAGGAAGAGGCTGGCAGGCCCTCTCCCAGGGACCTCAGCAGGAGCAGGGTCCTGTCAACTCTTTGATTTTGGAAGTTTAGCACCTGGAGTTCTGAGAGAATGAATTTCTGTGGTTTTTAAGCCAGTCAGTTTGTGGTCATTTGTTATGGCAGCCACAGGAAACTAATGTAGGGGTAGAGAGAGGGTTACCAAAGGGGGCACTGGGAGTCTGGAATCACAGACTAGTCAATCCGAGACCTAGAGAAGCACGGCTCAGAGACACGGGCGTTCACGTCCTAGCTTGTGAACTCGGGCAGGTTGCTGTACCTCTCTGAGCCTGGACTTCTACTTAGTGACGGTCAATAAAGTTTAGGGCCTGCTAGAGCTCTTGGCTGGGAGAAGAAAGCAGGGTGGGGAGGGGAGGGCGGATGCAGCCTTTAAACAGATGAAGGCTGTCATGAGGACAAGACACTCAGTCCGTTCCGTGTGACAGGAGACTCAAGAGAGAAGTGAAACCAACGAGGGCGGGACTGAATCAGGGAAGAACTGTGTCTCAAGACCAGCCCAGCTGCGGCAGGGGCTGCTGGGAGAGGTAACGAGCTCCCCGGGACTAAAGAGGGGGTGGCGAAGAGGCCAAAGGAATGACCATAAGTGAGAAATCCTCCCCCCACCCCGAGTGACCCTCTGCTATGACACAGCTAGAATGCCACCCTGAGCAACTGATTCCAAAGCCCATTTTCTTAGCTATTAACCTCAGCTTTCTTACCTATTAAAGAGGCTTCCTTGGTGGCTCAGCTGGTAAGGAACCCGCCTGCCAATGCTTGAGATGCAAGAGAGGTGGGTTGGATCCCTCAGTCAGGAAGATCCCCTGGAGAAGGAAATGGCAATCCACTCCAGCGGTCTTGCCTGGAAAATGCCATGGACAGAGGAACCTGGTGGGCTACAGTCCATGGGGTCAAAAAGAGTTGGCGATGACTGAGCACAGAAACACAAATGGTGGAGACATCGTGAAAAGTCAGTGTTTGAGGCCCTTTCTAGCTCTGAAGTTTTCTTTTTCTTGTAAAACTCTTCAGGTTTTTTTTTTTTTTTTAACTTTACAGGGGACTTTATTTTATTTTTATTGAAGCATAGTTGATTTATAGTATTAAATTAGTCTCAGGTGTACAACATAATGATTCAGTATTTTTATAGATTACACTCCATTTAAAGGTATTAAAAAATTAATGGTTCTGTCATGTGAGTGTATGTTCCTCAGTTCTTTGTCTCCAAAGAATTGGAGCGATGGACATTAAAGCCCTCGGCGTGTCGCAGCTCTTGGGTCCTGGACAAACCGTGTTATACCTCTTAGGCAAATCAGTGTTGCAGCTCTATTTTATTTAGAAGATAGGAGGAGAATCCATCCTCAAAGCGTGAGGGCATGCCAACCCAAAGACTTGATGGGAAGAGAGTGGAGGAGCGCGTGGGGGACGGGGAGAGAGGGAGAGAGAGGGAGAGAGAGAGCGAGCGTGTTAGCTTCTCCTTTTATATGTTTTTTCTCCGCCTGGGCGTGCCCTGTGCAAACGGGGCTCAGCCAGGAGTGCCGTTTATTCTACCCGAAGTCTTCACTCTGGTCCTCAGACCTTCCTTGTTTTTTTAGCCACCGCCATTTTGGACTCCTTTTCCCTATTCTTCCTACCTAACAGTTATATTTCCCTGTGTTGTACAATACGTCCTTGCTGCTTATTCATTTTATACAGAGCAGTTTGTACCTTTTAATCCCCTTTTTGCTCTTGCCCCTTCCCCATCTCTCTTCCTACTGGTAACCTCCAGCTTGTTCTCTGTATCTGCGAGTCTCTTTCTGTTTTGTTACAGTCACTTGTTTTGTGTTTTAGACTCCTCCTTAAACATGGACTATTTGCCTTTCTCTGTCTGATGTTTCACTAAGCATTACATCTCTAGGGCCACCCACATTGTTATAAACGGCAGAATTTCATTCTTTTTTGTGGCTGAGTAATATCCCATTATGTATACATATAATTTGATTTTTGTTGTTCAGTCACTCAGGTGTGTCTCTTTGTGACCCCATGAACTGCAGCATGCCAGGCTTCCCTGTCCTTCACTATCTCCCAGCGTTTGCTCAAATTCAGGTCTGCTTACTCCTTGGAAGGAAATTTATGACCCACCTAGATAGCATATTCAAAAGCAGAGACATTACTTTGCCAACAAAGTCCGTCTAGTCAAGGCTATGGTTTTCCAGTAGTCATGTGTGGATGTGAGAGTTGGACTGTGAAGAAGGCTGAGAGCCGAAAAATTGATGCGTTTCAACTGTAGTGTTGGAGAAGACTCTTGAGAGTTCCTTGGACTACAAGGAGATCCAACCAGTTCATTCTGAAGGAGATCAGCCCTGGGATTTCTTTGGAAGGAATGATGCTAAAGCTGAAACTCCAGTACTTTGGCCACCACATGCGAAGAGTTGACTCATTGGAAAAGACTCCGATGTGGGGAGGCATTGGGGGCAGGAGGAGAAGGGGACGACAGAGGATGAAATGGCTGGATGGCATCACCGACTCGACGGACGTGAGTTTGAGTGAACTCTGGGAGTTGGGACAGGGAGGCCTGGCGTGCTGCGATTCATGGGGTCGCAAAGAGTCGGACACAACTGAGCGACTGAACTGAACTGAACTGAGTTGGTGATGCTGTCTAACCATAATTTGATAGGGACTGCATTAAATCTGTAGATGGCTTTGAGTGGTATGGACATTTTAACAATACTAACTCTTCCAATTTAAGAACACAGGATATCTTTCTGTTTCTTTGGATCATCTTCAATTTCCTTCATTAACGTTTTATAGTTTTCAAGTATAGGTCTCACCCTCTTGGTTACCTTTATTCCTAGATATTTTATTCCTTTTGATGCAGTTTTAAATGGAATTATTTTCTTGCTTTAAACTCTTTAGCAACTAGAAATTCTTTTAACTAGAAAGTTTTAGCATTTTCTAGTTTCTTCAGGTAATGGGAGGGTTTCTTAAGGCAGAAATCTGATTATTGATTTTAGATTTCTTTTTTTCCCCCTGGGTAATACGTGCATTCAATGCTATAAATTTCCCTCAAAGCACAGTTTTTACTGCATCCAATAAACTTTGCTATTTTGTGTTTTCATTTTCATATAGTGTAAATATTTAATAATTTCTCCTAAAGCTTTCTCTTTTGACCTATGTGTTGCTTGTTTAACCTTCAGATACTTTGGGATTTTCCAGCTGTCTTCCTGTTATTGACTTCTAGTTTAATTCCACTGTGGTCTGAGAACATAACTATAAAGGGACAACAGGACATCTTAGACATTGTGTGTGTTTCATTGTAGGGGCTCTGGATACTGTTATGGTCTCAATATGCGTTGATATTTTTTTAGGCAGTTGACTTCAAACTCTGCTGTTTGGATGGCAGCCCAGATCTCAGTTCATTCCTGCCACCTCTACCCTCCACCTCCAGCTGAAGTCACTTCCATGCATTTGTAGTTCAAGAATCAACCAGAGATTTGAACCAAGTTTATACACAGGACCTGAGGCGCTCCCTCTTCGGCTGAGGCTGCCTTCCTCACTTTCCGGTGCCTGTGGTTGATCTGAAATTTGTCCTTTGGTTCCCCGAGCCGGAAAGACTGCAGATTGCCTATCTGTGGTGTGCTGGCTATGTCTGCTCTCAAGTTCAAAGCCATAAAAAATGGCTAACTTCCCCCTTGCTGTTCCCTTTTTCCAGAGTCTATTTGCTCTTATTTTCACTCTCCATGCCTTAAGGGTGTGTGTGTGTGTGTGTGTGTGTGTGTGTGTGTGTGTGTGTGTGTGTGTGTGTATGTTTTGTCAACAGTCATTATCTGTGGGAGGGTCAGTTCAGTAAGGTCACATGTGGTCACACTAGAAAACACCAAAACCAAGTCATAGAGAGGAATGATCCCCAGCTCAAGGCCACCAAGCCAGCAAGTTGAAGAATCAGCATTCAACCCTGGGCTAATCCACTCCACTTCCTGTGTGCACCTCTTATTATGCAGATCTGTTTTCCACCCCTTATTTGCCAATCAAAGCCCAAGACTTCACTTTTTTCTCCCGCCCTAGAACTTGTTAATATTCAGGTGACAATGGTGGGGCTTTCCAGAGTCTCTGTATTTTCCTTTGTGTAAAATCCATTCCAGTCAAGAAGGGGATTTTATTCATGTGCATTTGGGTTTTTTTCATTTGTATTTTGGGTTTTTTGGTTGTTGTTGTTTTGGGCCTGTATGTGATCACCAGAGAAAGAATTGGTCATCAAAGTGAGTCAACTTTGAAGAGAAAGTCATCTTCTAGTCCTGCTCCTGACTTGCATGTGACCTTGGGCAATCAAGTCAGTTTCCTCAATAGTAAACTGGAGGAAATTAAAAAGATTGTGGTGAAGGTTAAATGAGCTAGTTCACAAAAGGTCAAAGCTCAGTACCTGCTGAAGATGAAGCAGTATGGTCAAAGTATCACCTGAGGCAAAGAGCTGACTCATTGGAAAAGACCCTGAATCCGAGAGAGATTGAAGGTAAAAGGAGAAAGGGGCGGTAGAAGACGAGATGGTTGGATGGCATCACCGCCACAATGGACGTGAGCTTGAGCAAGCTCTGGGAGATGGTGAAGGCCAGGGAAGCCTGGCGGGCTGCCGGCCGTGGGGTCGCAAAGAGTCGGACACAACTGGGCGACTGAACAACATACTGTGCCTGAGAGAGTGAGTACCTGCCAGGGTTTCCTTCTTCCCTGAGGGAGTGGTGGTCACGGTGGGACACCACGCGAGGGGCTTCACCGAAGGAGGGTGCAGCGGGAGCTGGGCCCCTGACAGGACACTGCTGACCTCCCTGATGGGGCAAGGCTTCCATCAGCCCAGCCCGAGTGGCACAGGAGCCTGGAGGGGATGATCCAGGCTACGTTTGTGCGAAAAGATACCTAAACCTGGGAAGATTCACCGCCCCCTGAGGCCCCTAGCAGAGCTGGAGCTGAGGCAAGCCCCCTGAGGTCCGCTCCCTGCATCAGTGATGTGTTGATTCTAGTGAGAGGCCCCTTGCCTCCCAGGCTGAGCCTCGAGAGCAAGGGGTGGGCCTGGGGGGTGGGAGGGCTTCTCAGGGTTCCCGGGCCCAAGAGGAGGGGGCTGCGAGCGCTGCCACACTGGAGAGTCTGAGGAGGAGGTTTCCACTTTATTCTGCTCCAGAAGTGGTGGTGGGGGTTGACAGGGGACGGGAGCGGAGGGGGCGCTGGAGCAGCGTCTAGAAGGGACACGGAGAGACGCAGGGAAGCCTCTGAAGGAAAAAGGAGAGGCGTGGATGGAAGAGTCGGGGGCTGGTGAGTGGGAAGGGAGGCGGGCAGGAAGAAAGGGAGCGGCTGTATCCAGGGTTGGTTGGGGCCTGGACGCGGGCCAGCTGGCAGCAGACAGTGCAGGGCTGCCAGCCCCTCCTGGGGAGCTGGCACTGCATTGGGACAGGAAGAGAGGGCAGGGAAGGGCACCCGGGGGGTGGGGGCGGGTCTGCTCGCCCCTCTCTGCCTTGCCAGTGTAACGCCCGTGCATTGAACACTGACCGCGTTATACCATCTTATCCATCAAATTAATTTTGTTTTCCCTCAAACCCAACCCAGACAGCTACTTGGGATCTCTTTCTTGTATTAAATAGATGGGGATCATGAGGCTTAGAGAGGTTAAATGGGGGAGCCTGAAGTTACCCAGCATGTCCGTATAGAGCCGAGATGCTCCTTGGCCTCCACCAGCGGCCTCTACCATCTCGAGCTGTGGTTTGGCTGAGGGTGACAGGAACCACAGAGCAAGGCTTTCTTGGTCTTGTTCCTCTGCTTATACCTGGTAGGCTGTCCCTGAAAATCAACCTCTCACATCATTTGCTCATCCGTTCATCACTCCTGAGTTCTAGACCCTGGGGAGCAAGCTGGAGGTGGCCCTTCCTATCAGAGCTCACAGGCTTGTGGGATCTCTAGCAAATTCAGAGTGATCTGCAGTAAATTTTATTTTTAAATTTTATTTATTTAAAAATTTATTTACTTTTAATTGAATATTGTGTTGGTTTCTGCCATACAACAACATGCATCAGCCATAAGTATACATACTTTTTATTAAAAAAAATTTTTTTTTGGCCAGGCTGTGTGACATGTGGAATCTTAGTTCTCCAACCAGGGATCGAGCCTGCATCCCCTGCAGTGGAAGCGTGGAGTCTTAACCATTAGACTGGGGAGTCCCCGGAGTAAACTTTAAACCCAGCCTCCCCAGTTCAGTTCAGTTCAGTCGCTCAGTTGTGTCCGACTCTTTGCGACCCCATGGACTGCAGCACACCAGGCTTCCCTGTCCATCACCAACTCCCGGAGTTTACTCAAACTCATGTCCATTGAGTTGGTGATGCCATCCAACCATCTCATCCTGTCATCCCCTTCTCCTCCCACCTTCAATCCTTCCCAGCATCAGGGTCTTCAAATGAGTCAGTTCTTCGCATCAAGTGGCCAAAGTATTGGAGTTTCAGCTTCAGCATCAGTCCTTCAAATGAATATTCAGGACTGATTTCCTTTAGGATGGACTGGTTGGGTCTCCTTGAAGTCCAAGGGACTCTCAAGAGTCTTCTCCAACACCACAGTTCAATAGTATCAATTTTAGGAACTTACGCACACACACATACAGAGTCCATCTATCCTTTGAGGGTCATTAGATACTAACTTCGAAGCAGGCAATGGCAACCCACTGCAGTACTCTTGCCTGAAAAATCCCATGGACGGAGGAGCCTAGTGGGCTGCCATCTATGGGGCTGCACAGAGTCGGACACGACTGAAGCGACTTGCTGCAGCAGCAGCAGCAGCAGCAGCAGCAGCAGCAGCAGCAGCAGCAGCAGCAGCAGCAAATACTTTAGCCCTCAGTCTGGGTCACGAATCTCTCCCCAGCCACCAGGAGGCGCTGTAAGGGCGGTGAGCAGGATTCCTGGGCTGAAGCCGCGCCCCCCACCCAACTCCCACCCGGGGATGTCAGCCCCTCAAGCTCTGTGCATCCTGCCGCACAGGGGTTTCTGGGGTTTCTCCCCACCTGCTGGCCTCTCGGGCCCCCATTTCTCTCCCCTCCTTCTCCAGCCCCATGGGGAGGACCTATCCGCCTTCATGATGCCAGGTCTTGATGTTGTCACAAAGCCAACCGAGGAAGCTCTTGGATCAAGCCTGGGCCCCAGCCATCAGAGAGGTTGCATTTTCCCCCCTGAGCTTCCAGAGTTCCTCATGCAGACAACCTCTCCCCCGTCCAGCCCTCCTCCTCACAGGTCCGCATGTCTGTGGTCGCTCAGGCTCGAGTGGAAGAGACTGCGGCCCTCTCATCGACCAGCCAGCTCCAAATCAGGCAGTTCGGGTTAGGAGTCCCCCGTCAGCTGAATCTGAACCCAGACTCTCTTCCTCAAGCTTTCAAGTGGCAAGCCTCAGAGACCATGAGGGGCGATGGTTGCAGCTCTTCTGGCCTTCAGTGGTCCAGGCACCTGCGGAGGTAAAGGGAGGCAGAAGTGCCAACTTCATGCCAGGCGCTGTGTTGTGGGAGCTCTTCAAACAGTCTCAGTCCTGATAGTGGCTGTGGCAGGACCAACTTTGTATTTTTACAAGGTGAGAAGTGGAGACTCAGAGAGGTTGATTAACTTGTCTAAGGACACACAGCTAGGAAGAAGCAAACCTGAGATTCCAGCACCGGTGTTCCTGCCCCTCCCCTCATAGAGTGGCTTCTGGTCCCCCTAGCCCACTCCCTGGCAATGCAGACAGCTCGGTGTCCTCCTCCTCTCCCAGTCCCCAAGCTATTAGACATTGCTTCTCATCTTTTCCCTCTGCTGCCCAGCAGGCAGTCAGGGTTGCCTTCCTCTGTAGTGCTGGGGAGGATTTGAAAGAGAAGCACAACCCCTTCAGGCCAGGACAGGCCAGGACCCCACGGCACAGGTGACTCTGAAAGAGAGCTGTAGGGAGAGCTGAAATAACCTTTTTATGAACCAAATCACCCAAGCTACAGAGATGCTGGACCAGAGCCAAGGGAGGAGAAAAAAAGCTAAAGGGATGGTTTGGAAAATGAAATGCTGTGATGGGTGCCAGGGGCCTCTGGGGCTGCCCACGTGATGGGAGACCAGATTCAGAGCCCATCCAGCCCCAGCCACGGCTGCTCTAAGCCTGGGTTATAAATAGCTGGGAATAGAAATGGTGGGCAGGGAGAGAAGTGTCCAGCTTGCTCCTGAGCTGAGAAACATAGAGTCGGGGTAGGGGTCAGTGGCTGATCTGGATCTACTTGAGGTTTGCTGGAAGGATCTGTCTCCTCTAGTAGCAGCTGTAGGAGAGAGCTAGGTCCCTAGTGGCCCTAGGGTGGAGGCCTCCACAGCACTCTGGGATTCACACGCACCCTGCTCTGGGTACCCGTAGGTGCCTAACTCCATCCTAGACAAGCATGGACCCTTCACCAGGATGAGGATGCTCTGAGGTCTCTGCTGATGAGGAGGAAACTCACATGCATTGAGTACCTGCTGGGTATTGGGCCTTGGGAGTATGATGCCACTGCTGAAGCAAATGCATTAATAACAACCACTTCTGGCATAGCTGCCAAATCAGGAAGCATGTTAAGCCCTGTATGCACAATGATATTGTTGTATTATGATTATAACACAATCAACAGAACCTACAATTTCCTGAACATCTTTTATGCTTCAGACTCTCGTTTGGGTTTTACAGATTATTATCACCACCATCACCATCCACCATCACCATCACCACTGGTCCCTATTTACAGCTGCCGTGTTCAGCATTTATGAAAGACTCTTGTTTGTCTAGTTTAACTTAATTCTTACATCTACCTTATGAGATAAATATTCTTACTCCCATTTTGCAGATGAGGAAACTGAGGCACACAGAGATTAAATGACTTGCCCAAAGTCACATGGCTAGTAAGTGGCAGGTGGAGATTTGAATTTGGATCTCTGACTCCAAAACCTTTGCTTAACTCCAAAACCTCCGCATGACAAACCCCTTTCCAAAGAAACAGGTGCTGAGAAGTGCTTTTTGGGTGAATGAATGAGAAATAGAACGTGTCTGTCAGAGGCGATGGGTGGAATTTTTAAGCCCTGAGGGGTTAAGCAGATTCAAGGTCTCAGAGCCAGACAGCAGCAGAGTGGCTAAGGGGGCCTGGCTCTGGTCTTTTGGGTCGGTTTCCTTCAGAAACCTCTTTTTGTTTTTTTGGCCAGGCCATGGGACATGAGACATTCAGGATGCAGGATCTTAGTTTCCCAACCAGAAACTGAACCAGTGCCCCTTGCAGTAGAAGCCCAGAGTCTTAACCACTGGACCACCAGGGAAGTCTCTTACAAACAAACCTTCTTGGTACTCCAAGCAAATGAAGCTTCTTTTTGGCAACCCTTGTGTCCTTGCTTAGGCCTAGGATAAAGGTGGGTTCTGATTTCTAGACTCCATTCCCATCCTTCAAGGAGCCTGGGAGGAGGCCCAGGCCCAGGCCACCCCTTCCCATACAAGCAGTCCAGAGCAACTGGCCGGCCAGTCATGGGAGAGTAATTTTATTATCTTTTCCTTCTCTCAGGGAGCTTCCAGCTGGAGGGATCAGCGTTCCTTCTGAGTGGGAAGGGGTCCCTTGGGGCCTCGAGCCTGGCTGGGTACCTCCTGCCATCCAAGTCCTCTGTGACATCTGCCACGGAGGGTCTGTGCAGTGGTGTGGGGACCACTTGGTGGCTTTGGGTAAACCGGAGACTCTGCTGGGTGTCTCAGTTTTGGCTCATCCCCCCAGATGCGGGGATTGGGCCAGCTGGCCCTGCCGATCTCACTCTGTTTCCTGGGCTTTTCCATGATGGAGTGTCTGCAGCTCCCCCAGCCTCACTCTTCCTTGGAAGTCGGGATGGGGGTGGGGCGGGCAGGGAAGGAGTCGGGGCCTCCTGCCAGGCTCCCTGAAGGGTGGGAAATGAGTCGGCCAGGAAATTAGAATTTTGCTGTTAATCCAAGCATGAGTAAGGGCAAAACGGTTGCCAAAAAGAGGCTGTTTCTGCTCCAAGCAGCAGGAAGGTTTGTGGGGAAAGCCTGTGTCGAGAGACTAGCGCCAGGCCGCCGCACTGCCCTGATGCTGGGTTCCTGTCCTGCTCCTCAAAGAGGAGATCCCTCCTCCTCCCCTTGCTCAGTCACACTTTAAAGAAAAAATTAGTTTTAATGAATTTTTAAATTTAAGTTGTTTTGTCTTATATTGGAGTATAGCCAACTGACTGTTGTGGATTTCAGGTGGACAGCAGAGCAACCCAGCCATGTATGTACCTGTGTGCATTCTCCCCTAAACTCCTCTCCCACCAGGCTGCCATGTCAGTCCTGCTTTTCCCAAGGGTGTCTGCACACCCTCCCTTCACATCCTCACTGTTGCCCTTTCGCCTCGTGCAATACAGTGCCTGTCCCCTCTCTCCTGTCCCCCGTCTCGGGTCTCATCCCCTGGACTGTTCTGTGGCAGCTGGCCTTTCTGATGACGCCACCGCTATTGTAGCCCTGCCCTTCGGTCTTCCTTGGATGTCCACTGGCTGCATTCTCTCCATCTCTTCCCAAATATTCACTCTTTTTTTTTTTTTTGTTTTTGACTGTGTTGCATGGCTTGTGGGATCTTAGTTCCCTGACCAGAGATTGTACTCGGGCCACAGCAGTGAAAACACCAGGTTCCAACCATCAGACCACCAGGGAGTTCCCTCCAAGTATTCACTCTTAAGAACCAGTCTTCCCCAGGTCTGTGCTTTCACCTGACTTCCCACCCCTCAAGACTCTCATTCACGCCAAAGACTTAACATGACCCCCGCGATTCTGCCTTCAGCCCATGGTTGCTCTTCTGAACTCTGGACCTAGGAAAACTCTGATCTCCCCACTTTTTCTGAAGGATGGCTCACAGCTTCTCAGGGTCAAGCTGTCACAGCCTGAACTCAGCTTCTTCCTCCCCAACCCCGGTTGCTTTCTGAGGGCTCCGTCATCCACCTGCCTGCTAAGGCAGGATCATAAGATGCTCTGTGCTCCTCACTGCTTCTCAGCCCCTCTCCCACAGTCAGAAACGCTTGAAAGCCTCTGCTCTAGCCCCATGGGTGTCCAAACGTGTATGTTTAATGATCAGAAGAGCAAATGAGTGGCGTGGCTGTGGCCTGGCATGGTCTCCCAGTTTGCTGGATTTCTCGGGATTCATGGCATTTCAGCTCAGAAAACAGTCCCTCTCATGGCAGCAGCAGGAGAGCCCACCTCCTATCGCCCACTGCCTTTCAGCTGAGATTCCAGGTTGGCAGGTTCTCTTCAGTCAGGTCTCTGTCTTCCCAAGTATATGTCTTGACACACCAATCCTTGGGATTTCTCTGTGTGAAGGACTATGAAGGAAGTCTGGTTGCACCAGGTCAAATAAAGATGAAGAGTGGTCTTTACTGCAGGACTTCTCAGAGCCTTTCATATGCTAAGGGACGTTGTGAATCTAATGAGGGACATAGAGCTGCTGACATCACTCTTCAAATTGACGTGAACATCAAAATTTTCATCAATCATATTAGCCAACAAGTGGCAATAACTCAAACATCCTTGATACCCATACAATGAAATATTATTCAGATGTAAAAAGGAAAGAAGTACTGACTCATGCTACAATATGGTGGAACTTTGCAAACATTATTTAGTGAAAGTGAAAGTCACTCAGTCATGTCCGACTCTTTGTGACCCCCATGGTCTATATAGTCCATGGAATTCTCCAGGCCAGAATACAGGAGTGGGCAGCCTTTCCCTTCTCCAGGGAATCTTCCCAACCAAGGGATCAAACCCAGGTCTCCTGCCTTGCAGGCGGATTCTTTACCAGCTGAGCCACAAGGGAAGCCCATGAATACTGGAGTGGGTAGCTTATCCCTTCTCCAGTGGATCTTCCTGACCCAGGAGTTGAACCAGGGTCCCCTGCATTGCAGGTGGATTCTTTACCAGCTGAGCTATCAGGGAAGCTCCACCTGAAAGAAGCCAGACACAAAATAGCGTATGTTATATGATTCCATTTAGATAAAGTACCCAGAATAGGCAGACCTATGGGGGCAGAAAGTAGAAGAGTGATTATCTGGGAGTTGGGAAGATGGGGAATTAGAGGGAAATCTAATGGGATTCAACACTCAACATGGGAAATAAACATGGTTTTCTTTGTGAAGAGAGCCAGAATAAGAGTAAGTGCTCGGCATCCCTCAGCTCAGTTCACTTCAGTTGCTCAGTCATGTCCGACTCTTTGAGACCCCATGAATTGCAGCACACCAGGCCTCCCTGTCCATCACCAGCTCCCGGAGTTCACTCAGGCTCACGTGTCCATTGAGTTGGTGATGCCATCCAGCCATCTCATCCTCTGTCGTCCCCTTTTCCTTCTGCCCCCAATCCCTCCCAGCATCAGAGTCTTTTCCAATGAGTCAACTCTTTGCATGAGGTGGTCAAAGTACTGGAGTTTCAGCTTTAGCATCATTCCTTCCAAAGAAATCCCAGGGCTGATCTCCTTCAAAATGGACTGGTTGGATCTCCTTGCAGTCCAAGGGACTCTCAAGAGTCTTCTCCAACACCACATTTCAAAAGCATCAATTCTTCGGCGCTCAGCTTTCTTCACAGTCCAACTCTCACATCCATACATGACTACAGGAAAAACCATAGCCTTGACTAGATGGACCTTTGTTGACAAAGTAATGTCTCTGCTTTTGAATATGCTATCTAGGTTGGTCATAACTTTCCTTCCAAGGAGTAAGCATGCTTAGATTCCTTAGAATCCCTTAGATTCCCTCTAAGGGCAGTTGAAGGGTAGCTGAAGGGCAGAGTTTATTTTAGGCATGATGAAATGTTCTAAAATTGATTGCGTGTGATGGTTGCACAAAAACCATTGAATTATACACTTTAAATGTGTGAATTGTATGAAGCTGCTGTGGTTGTTGGTGGTGTTTAGTTGCTAAGTCGTGTCCAACTCTTTGCAACCTCGTGAGCTGTAGCCCACCAGGCTCCTCTGTCTGTGGGATTTCCCAGGCAAGAATGCTGGAGTTGGTCTCCATTTACTTCTCCATGGGATCTTCCCGACCCAGGGATTGAACCCATGTCTCCTACTAGGCAGGAGGATTCTATCCCATGGAGCCACGTGGTATGCTCCCCCAGTAAAGCTGTTACACAACATGAAAAGCAAGGAAACCTTTCCTCAAGGAGCTTTTTGAAGGACTGATATTTTAAGGAACTTGGAAGAGAAAGACCTAAGTCAGGCCATCTGGGTCCCCCTGGTGGCTTGGAGGACAAGTTTCACCTGTGAGTCTTGAACTTCCCCATCGGAAATCGACTTGGTTTTCTTTTCGAAGAGAGCCAGAATGAGAGGGAGCGACTTGCATCCTTGGATTCCCTCCTGGGGGCGCAGGGACAGAGCCAGGCCTGGGCGGCCCCCTCTGGGACCTGTAGACGGGACTGGCCCTCCACTGGTTGTTTACCAGACTTACCTGGGAGCCGGCAGGCGGGGCCGAGCTGGTCGGAATTCGCCCTCTGTCCCGGTGGGGAAGCCAGCCTAAAATAGCGCAGGCTGGGACACCATTTGGGAAACCAGATGGAAACGTCTGGGGCTTGGGAAGGAGCAGACGTGGGTTTTGTTCCCAGTTCTGCTCCCTTTCTGTGTGACCTTGGGTGCAGTGCTCAGTTTGGGTCTGAACTTTCCTTCTTTGGAAAAGAAGTGAATTTCTTCTCTTTTCCCTCAACAAATCTTCTGGGGGAATCCAAGCCGAAGACTGTTAAGGTTGGAAGGATGCTTGAATCTGCTCTCTATTTTTCCCACAAAGTGGACCTGCTTGAAGCCTTCCGGTGCTAGGGATCTCACTACCTCTAATTTCATTGCTCAATAACTGGTCCTCCGACTTCCCTTGGTGTTGGGAGGCCACTCCCCTTTCAAGGCAAGTGCTACCCATTCCTGCCCATTCAGGGCCAGTGTCCTGCGCCATTCCAGCCCCCCGCCTGTCCCAGCCTCCCACCACCTCTCTGGTGACGCTGTATGATCCCCCTTCCCAGCTGTGACTTCTATATACTGCTCAGGTGAACACTCCTCCCGACCTCAGCAAGGAACCCTCAGCACCCACTTGGCCCCAGGGGGGCCCCCTCTCCATCCCACTGAGCCTGTGGCTGGCGTTCCTGGGGGGTGTCCCAGCCTCTGCAGAGGGGGTCTGACCTCCCACTCCCATGGACTCTTTGTAGTGACCATGCCTGTTTGTGTCTGTGTTCCCATCCAGTGGCAAACCCCAAGTCCACCTGGCCCCTCCAAACTGCCCACCCTCTCCAGGAGTGCCACTACTTTTCCACCTTCTAGAACCCACCTTCTATTTCTTTTAAAGTTATTTATTTATTTTTGGCTGCACTAGATCTTCGTTGCTGTGCCAAGGCTTCCTCTGGTTGGAAGCGAGGAAGGGGGCGCACTATTCAAGTTGTGGTGCCTGGGCTTCTCATTATGGTGGCTCCTCTTGTGCAGAGCAGGGGTTCTAGGTGCATGGGCTTCAGTGTTGCAGCGTGTGGGTTCAGTAGTTGCAGCTTTCCGGCTCAGCAGTTGTGGCGCAGAGGCTTAGCTGCTCTGCGGCATGAGGGTTCTTCCCCAGCCAGGGATTGAACCCATGTCTCCTGCACTGGCAGATGGATTCTTAACCAATGGACCACCAGGGAAGTCCCCCACCTTCTATGAATGCCTAGATATGGAAGATCACAGGGAGAGGAATACCCTTGGTCCCTAGGAATGCCATCCTCCTTAGATGTATCCACGTGGCACCGTTGTCTCCCTGGTTCTACGCTTTGATGGGCGTGAACATCTCTTCACATCTCCGATGACATGTGAAGTCTCATTGGATGACATCCCCAGGATGGCTCCCTCCCTTGCTGTCTGACCTTGCCTGGTCCTTCACTCCCTAGACCCCCCAGGCTTTCATTTCCTCCTCTGTGCATTGATAAGTTGGGTTCTGCCACCAGCAAGCCTCTTCAGCTCTTGAGGGCAGCCCGGTGCCCAGGCCGTCCTACACTGGAAATCTCTGCTGTGTTGAGAGGGGGATGTCTCAATCTACTGTGTCCCTTGTCTGGTTGACTAGAAGCAGCCACATCCCACACCTGGCTGCTGTCTCGTGAGCCACTGCACCATGGCGTGTTTATTAGGACGGCGCGAGCTCATTTTGCCAACTTTGGAACCATGGGAGCTGGCTAAGTTTAGAACAAGCCTTGAGCATGAGGACGCCGTGTTCCTTCTCCTTCTGGCAAAACACGAGACTTGAGCTATTCTTTTCATCTTCATTCTCCCAGATGAGTCTCAAGCTTCATTTACCACTCAATCTGCCTTCTCCCAATACAAACTCCTCTGTAATTAAGTGGGGGAGGGAACAACCTCCCCCCCCGCCCCCAGTCATCCTAACGTTGAAAAACATCAGATCATTGGACTGTTTCAAGGAATAAAACACAGGCTCTGAAAAATAGGATGCTATTACACTTCAAGCAGAGGTACTTAATCCAGTTCCTGCGGAAGGGCTTCATGGGCTATGTGTGTCCCTGCTAAGCTGCTTCAGTGGTATCCAACTCTTTGTGACCCCATGGACTGTAGCCCACGAGGCTTCTCTGTCCATGCGATTCTCCAGGCAAGAACACTGGAGTGGGTTGCCGTTTCCTCCTCCAGGGCATTCTTCCCGACCCAGGGATTGAACCCAGGTCTCCCACATTGCAGGTAGATTCTTCACCACTTGGGCTACCTGGGAAGACCTCATCAGGCACAGGCCCCCTAAATACTTGGATGAATGCGCTTTTCCCTGGGAAAATGGTCCACAGGTTTTATTCGATTCCCAAAGGGCTTCGTGACTCCTGCTAAAAATGACAAATCTCAGATTTAGGAAAAGATGACTGCCCTGTTTTTGTGTGGCAGAGTCTTCCCCAGCTTTGGGGTTTCCATTATTAAATATTAGATGCCCCCTTGGGATCGGCACTGGGAGTGAAATCCCCAGAAGCTGGATCAGGCTGGATTTGCTGAAACTGCACTGATGGGAGGAGAGAGGCCTGGAGCATTTGATCTGGAGGGCAATGAAGTCACCAGCAGAATTTGAGGAATAGGTCAGACGGGCCAGCGCTGGTGATTCCAAATTAAAAGGGTCATAAAAAGATGTGAGAGGCCAGCTGGGTTGTGCTAGCAGCTAAATCAGACACTGAGATGGGTCCAACATGAGCACTTAAAGGGCCAAGGAATGTTGGTCTGTTTACTTTCATTTATCCTACTCACAGCGATTTGCTGTTTTCCATCCTGGAGAGCTCATAGTTTAGATTTGATGGCACATGCTTATTCTCTTGGTGGCTGCCTTAAATCGCCTGAGTGCCTCCTGTCCCCTAATCTCTCTGCCCTAAACTCATATGTTCTGCAAACATGAAGCACATGGCGCTGACATGGTCATTCATGTGGAAGTAACTGATATTCTTCGTAACTGGGAAGGTAAGTCTGCTGTCAAAAGAGTATAAGTGATTAAGCGATACGTTCAGGTGTCAAATGGTGGTGAACGTTTGGTTATCAACAGCACCACCACGCCTCCCTTCTTCCCCATGCAGTTAATAGAGAGTTCTATGTAGCCTGCGAGTGTCTCCAGGGTGTGAAACTGGAGGAGGGGAGTTATTTGGCTAGGATCCATTGTGTGTGTGTGTGCTCAGTCGTGTCCGACTCTTTCTGACGCTATGGACTGCAGCCTGCCAGGCTCCTCTGTCCATGGGATTTTCCAGGCAAGAATACTGGAGTGGGTTGCCATTGTCAGGGATCTTCCTGACTCAGGGATTGAACCCACGTCTCCCACATCTCCTGCATTAGCAGGCAGGTTCTTTACCACTGAGCCACGAGGGAAGCTCCTAGTACCCATCACTAGTCAGCAAATTAGTTCCTATGCTAACATCTCTGCCTTCCCTTGTGTAGTCTGGCCATTTAACTGATGGTTGTTATCTGCATTAGAAGAGCCAGACTCCAAACTGAGAAATGCCATATGTAGGGTGACGTTGGGAAGTCACTACACCATTCAGAACTTTATTTTCCTAACTTCAAAAAGGGAGAGGGTGATGAAACCTTGCCTATACACCCTAGAGAAGAATTTGGGAGCTAAAAGAGCTCACATGTATTGACTAGACTGTGCGTCAGGCCTTCTGCTTACAATTATTATCCTTTTTAAATGTTACAATCTTTAAAGAAATCTCTCAGGATGGCTGGAAGTACCCGCTGAGACCAAATACCTAACAGATGTGGAGCGAGCACTTTTTTCCAAGTCCCGGGGAAATAGCAGTGAGTAGAACAAAGCCCCGCCTCTTGGAGCTGACATTCTAGCAGAGGAGATAGATAGACAATAAGCAAATAAATGTGCAAAATGTCAGGGAGTGGTAAGGGGAGTGAAGGAAAACGATGCAAAGGGGAAAGAGAGAAGGGAGGATGTGTGCGTTGTTAGTGATGGGGGATATTTGATCAGAGAACTGAGAAGTGAAGGAGCAAGGCAGACTCTGGGAGGAGACGGTTCCAGACAGAGAGAACAGTGAGTGGGAAGGGCCTGGGGTGGGGACGTGTCTGGCTTCTTTAAGGAACTAGTGCTGGTGGGGCTGGAGCAGAGGGCTCTGGGGGAGAATGATAGAGGGGAAAGCTGGGGAGAAAACAGAGATCCCCGTCAGGACTTTGAATACGAGGAATATGCATGTGAAAATGTACAGTTGACCCTTGAACTGCTGGGGAGTGAGAAGTGTCAACACCCCCCACCGCCTGGCCCATGCATTTGAAAATCCACGTTCTGCTATCTTTGCCTCAAAAAAAACGATGGGGTGGGAGGTGGAATGGGGAAGAATTGATAAATAACTTACCCAAAGGTAAGAAACTTAAACAGTTTGGATATTTTCAGGTCTCAGACCCTAGTTCTTTTGATCTCACATATTGTGATCTTTATTCAAATGCAAACTTTTCCGTATACTTAGTTAACTTAAAGATCCGTAAAATGAAAATGGGTGCATGCTAAGTTGCTTTAGTCGTGTCTGACTCTTTGCAGCCCCATGGACTGTAGCCCACCAGGCTCCTCTGGCCATGGAATTCTCCAGGCAAGAATACTGGAGTGGATTGCCATGCCCTCCTCCAGGGATTGAACCCATGGACCCAGGGATTGAACTCATGTCTCCTGCATTGCAGGTGGATTTTTTATGACTGAGTCACTGGGAAAGCCCAAAATGAAAATATGAGTACTCTATTTGTTGAGAAAAGAATCAGTATACAAGTGGGACCCACACAGTTTGACCCTACATTGTTCAAGGGTCACCTGTACATCAAATAAGAAAAGACTGTGCATAACAAATGTATTTCTCCATTTATCTTTGTAGGGAGGCTTTACAACTTTTTAAGCTTTTGTATATTTTTATAGAGGTATATTTTTCATATGTTGAAAAAATGGCAGATTTTTAAAATACCGTCCAATACAACCATCATGCAAATCAAAGTAAGAACATTAAAAAAAAAAGTAAGAACATTGCCTGCACCCCAGAAAGTTGCCTGGTGCCCTTCTGCAGTCAGTACTCAACTCCCCAGAGGCAATCATTGTTCTGATTTCTATTACTAAGAGATTAATTTTTCCTGTTCTTGAACTTCATGTAAATGGAGTGGATTTATACAGTGTACTCTTGCACGTGTGTGTGTGTTCAGTCACTAAGTTGTGTCCGACTCTTTGTGACCCCATGGATTGTAGCTTGCCAGGCTCTCCTGTTCATGGGATTTCCCAGGCGAGAATACTGGAGAGGATTGCCATTTTGTCCTCCAGGAATATTCCCGATCTAGGGATCTAACCCGCATCTCCTGCGTTGGCAGGCAGATTCTTTACCGCTGAGTCACCTGGGAAGCCCTTGTACCCTTGCATGAGCCTTCTTTTACTCAGTATAAAACGTTTGGGAGACTCACCCATGTTGCCACATGTATCTGGACATCATTCTTTCGTATGGGTGAGTAGTGGTCCATTTCCTGAATTGTTAGACACCTGGAATTGTTAGACTTTTTACTTTGAGTCAAGAATATGAAGTGGTAACTCATTGTGGTTCCCCCCCCCCCACCTTGGCCATGCCATGAGGCTGTGAGGTCTTAGTTCCCCGACTAGGGATTGAACTCGTGCCCGAAAGTGTGGAATCTTAACCGCTGGACCACCAGGGAAGTCCTCATTGTGGTTTTAGCTTGCATTTACCTGGTAATAAAAAATGGCAGTACACTTCATTTGCTTACTGGACATCTGTTTGCTTTCTTTTGAGAAATATCTGTTTGACCCTTGTGTTTATTTTTAAAAAAGTTGATTTAGTAAGAGTTCTTTATATGTTCTAAATATGAACCCTTTGTCAGCCCTTTATCTCCTGTGAATATTTTCTCCCCATCTGTGGTGTACCTTTTTACTTCCCCAAGTGTGTCTTTGGGTCTTTTAAATTTTGATCATGACAAATTTATCGATTTTTGAAAACAGTTAATGCTTTAGCGTCTTGTCTAAAAAAATCTTTGCCTATCCCAAGGTCAAGAAGATATTCTCCTATGTTTTCTTCTAGAAGCTTTATAGTTTTATATTTTACTTGCACATCTGTGATCTATCTTGAATTAATTTTTGTATGTGATATGAGGTAGAGGGAAAGTTTTTTTCCCCTATGGATATTAATTAATTTGTGGAACATGGGACTCTATTTGTTGGAATCTCAGACATTAATTGTCCTGGGTAAGTTTTGCTTGTCATATACTCTGTCTCCCAGAGTTGATTATCCAGCTTCCTGTAAAGCCCTGCTTAGAAGATAAAATGATGATGATAAAAGAGACAAATCCCTAGACAGAGAACAGAAACATCAGAAAAAATTCCAACTGCCCATCTGTAATTTTGTCCAGCCTTTAGCCTCCCTCATTGTCCAAGTTGTGTTTGCCTTCCCATGGCCTGAGCCAAAGAGGCCAGAGGTGAAGGGGAAGCCAAACCAGGAGCAGGATGAGAGAAACACAGGAGCAAAGGTTGGGAAAGTACCATAGTGCTGAGCCAGGATGGCTGGTTCTGCGGGGCCCTTAGCAGGAACGTGGACTGCCCAGCCTGTCTACGTCTCTCTCCTGTGATTTGTGGGGCCTGGGAATATGAAACCTCAGAGGTGCAATGCAGGTGAGTGGGCTCGTGGGCCAAGCCCTCCCCCTACAAGCCTGGAGTCTCCTCTGCAGCATTGCAACCTGGGATCTAGAGGCAAGGTGTGTGGGAGGAACTGATGCTAGTTGAGCATTGACTGCACAACAGTTATGTCCATCCTAGGGGCTTGTGTATGGTATCTCCTTTCATTCATCCCGCCTGCCTCACCACCTTAGGAGAAAGATACTTATTCCTCACGGATGAGGAAGCTGGCTATCCAAGAGGTTAAGGATGTGTGTGCGCTTAGTCCGCGCAGTTGTCTCCGACTCTTTGCGACCTCTTGGACTATAGCTCTCCAGGCTTCTCTGTTCCTGGGATTCTCCAGGCAAGAATATTGGAGAGGGTTGTCATTCCCTTCTCTAGGGGACCTTCCTGACTCAGGGATTAAACCCTGATCTCCTGCGTTGCAGGCAGATTCTTTGCTATCTGAGCCACCAGGGAAGCCCAAGGTTAAGTAAGCTTCTCAAGATTTCTCAGCTCATAAATGAGGGAGTAAAGATTCTTTCTCCACTGTCGCTTCCACTGCAGCTCATCTCCACTGTGCTCCAGCCCTTCCCAACCATCTGCTGCATAAGAAATCAGACCGCTTCATGACTACAGTCTTCCCTCCTGAGGAACTTGCAAGCAAGCCAAAAAAAAAAAAAAAAAAGCATATGGGGTATTCCCCATTGACATTTCCTCCCAAATAACCCCAGTTTCTTATGGCACAGAGAGACTTTCAAGTCCAAGGTAAAGATTTGTTTGTACCAAATAAAATCTAATATAAAACCATTTTGAGGACTTTCCTGGTGGTCCAGTAGCTAAGACTCTGCACTCCCAATGCATGGGTCTGGATTTGATCCCCAGTCAGGGAACTAGATCCTGCATACCTCAACTAAAGATTCCACAGGCTGCAACAAAGATCCTGCCTGTAGCAATGAAGATCCCGTGTGCGTGCTGCAACTAAGACCCGACGCAGCATACATACGTAAATAAAACATTTTTAAAAAGTTTGGACATTCCTTTGGTTTTTACTGACTCAACCAACCCTCTTGAGATGGTACTGAAGAATCACGAAGCTCTTCCCACAGTGCCATGTCTTAGCCCATTTGGGTTGTTCTAATAAAAAGCCCATGGGTTGGGCAGCTGAAACAACAGACATTTAGGGAAGTCCCCATCTGCACACACTCACTCCAGAACAACATGTGGTCTAACCCTGGTCAGCCGAGATCCATAGCAGTGTTTCTTTCCAAAGAAGTGCTTGAGCCTCAAAGGTTAATTTAAGACATTTGTTTCCCCCAGCACAGAGAATAAGGAAGTTCTGAAGTTTATATTTCTTTCTCCCAAGAAAAAGTTTCAGAAGTCCCAGATAAGGGTTTTAGACAAGGCTCAAGGGTAAGGCACTGGACTCGGGCCCCCTCCCCTCCTTTTCCCTCTAGGGATCTTCGTGCTTGAGAAATCATCCCTGAACCCAGTCCCCTTCGGGGGGAAGGACGAGGAGGAGGAGGAGGAGGAGGAGAGACAGCTCCTCCCCCACCCCACCCCAGACTCCAAGGAGAAGGTTTAAGTTCTATTTGTTGTTTTCCTGATACACCTAGTTCTGTGCCAGGCTTGGTAAAAGATTGTACTGAGGGACTTGTCTGGCGGTCAAGTGGACAAGACTTTTCATTGCAGTGGGGCGTGGGTTCTATCCCTGGCCAGGGAACAAAGATCCCACAAGCCACTCACCAAAAAGCCAAAACATAAAACAGAAGTAATATTGTAACAAATTAATAAAATGGTCCACATCAAAAGAATTCTTTTAAAAAAATAAAGGATTGTACTGATTCACGGCAAATAGAAGGGGAAAAAGTGGAAGCAGTGATAGATTTTATTTTCTTGGGCTCCAAAATCACTGTGGATGGTGACTGCAATCAAGAAATTAAAGATGCTTGAAGCTATGACAAGTTTAGATAGTGTGTTAAAAAAAAACAGAGACATCACTTTGCAGACAAAGATCTGTATAATCAAAGCTATGGTTTTTCTGGTAGTCATATGTATAGATAATGAGAGTTGGACCATAAAGAAAGTTGAGCGCTGAAGAATTGATGCTTTTGAATTGTGGTGCTGGAGAAGGCTCTTGATTACAAGGCGATCAAACCAGCCAATCTTAAAGGAAATCAATCCTGAATATTCATTGAAAGGACTGTTTCTGAAGCTGAAGCTCCAGTACTTTGGCCACCCAATGTGAAGAGCCGACTCAGTGGAAAAGACCCTGATGCTGGGAAAAAAACTGAAGGCAAAAGGAAAAAGGGCTGGCAGGTGATGAGATGGTTAGACAGCATCACTGACTCAATGGACATGAATCTGAGCAAACTCCATCAGACAGTGGAGGACAGAGGAGCCCGGTGGGCTGCAGTCCATGGGGTCACAAAGAGTCAGACACATCTTAGCAACTAAACAACAACAACTGATTCTTAGATGCCAATGGAGGCTCAGAAGGATGTAACATGAGGTCACACAGTTAGTGACAAGCTGAACTGTGTGATTCCAACCCAGGCTGGCTGACCCTAGCTCTAACGTTGAACCAGGAGCCCCTCCCGTCTCTAAGCTTTCTCATGCACCCAGCCCAGGGCTCCCTCACTTGTCCTGCAGGAGGCTCCCTCTAGTCTACCCTGAGTCTCTCTTGCTTTGTTTCCCATTCCCCAGGCAGAGACCCTACGCCTCTGGCAGTCTCGGGCACTCCTGACCGTAGCCACCTTTTGGTTGTTCTCTCCTTCCCAAGCAAGAAGAATCCCATCCTCAAGGCCAGCAGTTTCAGATAAAGCCTTCATTCCAAGCCTCTTTCAGTTATCACTTTGTGTTTCAAAACTGGCTCCTCTCCACCTCCTCCCAGAGTCCTCCTTGGCCCTGACTGGGTGCCACCGTGCCCCGCCCCCCACCCCTGCTGGTGTGGCTTTCTCCTCCATCTCAGCAGCTACACAGCCTTGATCATCTAATGCTTTCAATCCAATTTATAGAAGTCATATAATTCAGCTGCTCTTTCCAACTGCTCTGTTCTAGTTCCTGGAGGCCCCACATGGTATGTTCTGTAGAGGTGATATTTCCTCTTGGTCTAGGATAATGGCAAGAAGGCAAGTTCTCAGGCCTGAAAAGCAAGCATTGAATTCTGCTTCGGTCACACCGACTCTGTGACTTCGGGGGAGTTTCCGACCCTGATGGACAGTCGGTTTCCTCTGCCTTAGTTCCCCAACCAGAGATGGAACCCAGGCCCCTGCAGTGGAAGCCTGGAGTCTTAACCACCAGGGAATGTCCCAGTTTCTTTGTCTCTAATGCTCTTCTCCTTGGACTCTTATGAGGATCAATTGAGATAAGTGTTACATTCATTCCAAAAATATTTCCCTTCTGAGCAAGTGATACCCATTGAGCATCCACCTTTAGTTTAGTAGCTTACTATTAAGCAGATAAGGAACCTAGTGGCTGTATCTGACTCTCACAAGGGACTCGGAAAATGTGTGGTCCCTCCTCCCTCTTCAGACCGGGAACAATCTCTTTTCATTTATTTCGCTGGAAAATGTCCCATTTCTCTGCAGTTTCCCAGGAACAAGCAGTCTCTGCTGTGGTTTAGCAAATGAGTACATCCCTCCGCAGATGGCAGGCCTGAGATCAGAGAAGTACACCCCGGGTACAAAGTCACACGGCAGGCTGCTGGGTGGGTGTCGGGATGGCAGCAAATTGAGTTGAGACTCTGTTTGCCCTCCCTCCCCCGCCCCCCACCCCCTTTCATCCTGCTTGTGTCGGTCCAGGCTTTGCTGGGCTCCTGTTCTGCCCTCTCATCTTCTCCATTCCCATGTGCCTACATTTCTCCTGCTCAAGTCAAAAGGAGAACTGATTAATTTGTGTATCTGGGTAGCCCAAGGTCAGGGCAGGTGAGGCTCAAACAAGGCTTTAGGGCACCCACTGTCTTATCTGCTGCCCCCTTTGAGTCCCCAGTTCACATAGCAAGAATGATGACCCATGGCAGCTCCACTGCTGTTTCCCACACACTTAGAACCTCTGTGGGAAAGACCACCTTCCCCAGTAGATTCAGCACAAAACTCCAGGGAAGGCCTCTGATTGATCCTGCTGGATCACAGGCCTGCTTCGGCAGCATTAGCTGTGCAGGTAGGG
The DNA here is from genome assembly GCF_016772045.2 of Ovis aries. Classification (NCBI taxonomy): domain Eukaryota; kingdom Metazoa; phylum Chordata; class Mammalia; order Artiodactyla; family Bovidae; genus Ovis; species Ovis aries. Next base: position 18,815,316 of record NC_056064.1, read on the forward strand.
ATGGGTATTCTAATGGAATGTGTGTCTTCCTTTGGGAACTGGGGTGAGAGAGGGGCAGGGTCAGCTCCCCAGAACCTCACAGAATGAATTTCCCCTGGAAAGAGGAAAGAGTGGTGTGTTGCCAGAGGAGGGCTGCTGGACAGACAAACTCAGCAGATGATGCCCAAGGATGCCCTGACTTCCAAAGCCTCAGGTCTGTTCCCGCAGCTGCAGGTGGTGCCTACGCCTCTTGTTCAGAGAAGCTACAGGAGTGCGGTTGTTGGGGTCAGGAGGATCTGGGCACAAACTGTAGTTGTGAGAATTCTCTGGTGTTTTGGTGGTTAAGACTCAACGCTTTCACTGTCAGGGCCTGGGTTCAATCTCTGGTCAGAGAATTAAGATCCTATAGCTGTGTAGCATCACCCAAAATAAAAGGGAACAAAGATGAACAAATAAACAAACAAAAAAACCATACCCAGAACTGTGGGTTTGAAACTTTGTGACACTAAGCAAATTCCTCAGTTTTCTCATCTCTAAAATGGGGATAACATTTCCTAACTTCACAGAATTACTGTGGAGTTTGCACAAGTTAACTACTAACTTGTAGCCGAGGTGATTAATCTACCTCTGATCTCCTTGCCTTTGGTTCCTGACCCCCAGCTTGACCGCTGGATCCCAACTCCTGAACTCAGACCGGGTCCACTTGCACTCGGGGGCCCGCCCGCTCCTCCCAGCTGGATCGCATTCACAGAGGGTCTCACTCTGATCAAGGAGCAGAAGGTCTTGCCATGACCAGGGCTCTGTGGCTTTGTGTTTGTTTGTTGTTTCCACCTTGAAAAATGCGCTGGTTGTACGCTGTCACAGAACAAACAGAACCTTGATGTATGGGCCTCTATTTCCGTGCCTGATTCAATCAGTTAAGGCACATGTTCAATCATCTCCCTGTTACTAACAGCGCTCAGGGGTGGAACTTTCTCTTCCTCCATCCCTCCTTCCATCCTTCTTTCTTTCTCTTTCAACTAGTTTTCCATTAGTATGTGCCCTGTGCCAGGCTGCGGGTTACATGCTGGGGGCCTGGTGGTGAACAAAATGACCACAGACTCAGCTTCATAGAACTGACCGTCTAGCAGGGGATACACACACACACACATACACACACACACACATATACACACATGTCTTTTAAGTGTAGCAGACAGGATTGTATTGGATGTGGGGGAAAGAAACAGAAGAATCAAGAATTATTCCAATGTTTTGGGGATATCCCTAAAGTCCAGTGGTTAGGACTTGGCACTTTCACTGTGGGGGCCCAGGTTCAATCCCTGGCTGGGGAACTAAGATACCATATGTTGTGAAGTGAAGAGAGCGAAAAAAAAAAAAAAAAAGATTCCAATGTTTTTGGCCCAGCAAGTAGCAGAATGATGTTACCATTGTCTGAGATGGGGAAGACTGTGGGAACAGCAAGCTGAAGGTGGGGGAGATCGGGAGATCTTTTTATACACAGTGAGTTTGAATTTGTCTGTTAGAAATCCACAGGGAGGGACTTCTTTGGTGGTCCATGGTCAGGACTCTGCTTCCAATTGTAGGGGCTGCTGGTTCAATCCCTGGTCGGGGAACTAGAAGCCCAAATACTGCTGCAGTGTGGCAGAAAAAGGAAGAAAGGAAGAGAGAAAGAAAGGAAGAAAAAGAATCCACAGGGATACTCAGAGAGGAACCTGGAGGTTGGGGCAAGGTCAGCTCCAGGATGAGATGGCTGGGTGAGCCCAGAGAGGAACAGAGGATCAAGGCCTGCCCCAGGCCTCTGCAGACGGAGACTGGACCCTGAGGGAGGCCTCGTAAGGAGACCCAGAAGGAGCAGCCAGGGAGATGTAGTCATTGTCCTCAGTTTTGGTTTCCTTGTGTAACTAGGCATTAGTGGTTAATTGCCCTTCCCTCCTAGAGTGGGTGAGGCTCCGGGGGATGCAGTGAAAGTGCTCAAGACAATGTAAGGACATGTTAGCTAAAGATAAGCAGGTTTTCTCTGACCCATCTAAAGAATGGCTAAACCTGCCTTCTGGTTTTAGCTATGCAATGAGAGCATCTTAGGGATGGTTGGAGCCCTTCTCCACCAGGCACCTAGCACTGGGGACTGCCTGAGGCCCACCTCTGAGACTGCAGGCTTGTGCATCAGGCTTGGCGCCCAGAGCAGAGGCCTGGCCACCCTCAGGGGCAGGGCCTGGCCGAAGCCTGTGATTAAGGAGGGTGAGTGTCTCAAGTCCTTGTAATTGTGCTATTCAAGAGAAATGTGACCTCATTCTGTGCTTCTGAGCCCTGAAGCTGTCTCAGAGGCCTGGGGACAAAGGGAAAAGAGGCAGGTTTGCTGCATTTCAGCCTTCATAAAATGCTTAATTGTTGTAGGTCTGTCGTAAGTGTAGCAACTAGTATCTTTCAGTAGCCCGTCCCCTCTTAGGCACTTAACCATGCATGGGCCTCACTTTAGTCCCGACTAGCGCCTTCCCTGAAGTCGGACACGACTGAGCAACTTCACTTTCACTTTTCACTCTCATGCATTGGAGAAGGAATTGGCAACCCACTCCGGTGTTCTTGCCTGGAGAATCCCAGGGACGGAAGAGCCTGGTAGGCTGCCATCTCTGGGGCTGCACAGAGTCGGACATGACTGAAGCGACTTAGCAGCAGCAGAACCTTCCCTGGTGGCTCAGACGGTAAAGAATCCACCTGTAATGCAGAAGACCTGGGTTCAGTTCCTGGTGAAGGAAATGGCAACTCATTCCAGTATTCTTGCCTGGAAAATCCCAGGGACAGAGGAGCCTGGTGGTTGGTGTACGGTCCATGGAGTTGCAAAGAGTCAGACACGACTGAGCGACTTAACAGGGGAATAAGACCAGTTAAAAAATAGACAATAAATTCTTCTCAAATGGTGGCATTTGGAGGCCCACAGTTATCAGGGTGAGGGTTGTGTTTATGGGATGGAGGTGGCACAAGAAAACATTTTCAAGTCTTTGCCATCTGCCTGGGACTAGGTCAGAGTTGCCTCTATTTCCAATAAAACAAGTCCTCCCTGGATATTAAATTCATCTTGAGAAAGATCCATTTATTAATTAAATTGGCTCATTTAATTAAAAAATGACCCCCACACCTTTGGGAGCACTGGGCTGTGAGTAAAGATGGTGCCCTGTCCAGTGTAGGAGGGAGATGAAGAAATGAAGTGTTTCAGGGATGTCTTATGATGCTGGGTGCAAGTTATGAGGATCTCAGGATTTTAACAGCTTGGAAGAAGTGAGCTGGGCCAGTCAGGAGGAGAGGGAGGGCTTCCAGGAGGAGGTAGCAACTGAGTCTAGAGCGGTAAGTTGGATGGAATGAATAAAGGTGAGTGGTTGGTTTCTGGACAAAGGGTAATTTGAAGGTCATTTGCCTTGTGATTTGATAGATTCAGGGACTGAAGATACTTTTCTGATTATTCTGGGAATGAGAGGGTGACCCCTGGCAACCACATAATGTCTCTGGATTTAAGCCCATGGAGCTACTAACCACATCCTGGAGATGTGGTGTTTAAGCAAATTAGTATACATCAAAGAATTCTGAAGAGTTCAGAATGATGGGACAGTAGAAATGCAATGTATTATCATTAATTATATTACAGGTGGGGGAAATAGCTCTTGGCACTCAGATCCTAGGAGTTTTTGAACCTGGAATCCAATGCGTGCTGGATGACCTGGAGGTAGTGAACACAGAAGGGGTGCTGGATAAATAAAAAGCTTGTCTTCAATGAATGTATCTAGTTATACAGTCTTCAATGAATGTATCTAGAGTTACGCAATCAGAGAATCTCAAAAGAAGCTGTTTTCATTTTAGCATATATTCAGATTTAGTGATTCATGGTTTTTATATTTTTAATTTTTAAAATTTAGTTAATTTTATTTTTGGGTGTGCTGGGTCTTTGTCGCCATGCATGGGCTTTCTCTGGCAGTGGTGAGCAAGGGTGAGCTCACCCCTTGCTCAAGGGGTGAGCATGTGCAGGCTTCCCGTTGCTCTGGCTTCTTGTTTTGTGGCACAAGGTCTCTAGGCTCGCAGGCTCCAGTAGCTGCAGCTCACAGGCTGTAGAGTGCATGGGCTCCAGTAGCTGCAGCTCACAGGCTGTAGAGTGCATGGGCTCCAGTAGCTGTGGCACACGAGTTAGTTGCTCCTTGGCACGTGGAATCCTCCCGGACCAGGGATCGAACCAGTGTTCCCTGCATTGGCCAGTGGATTCTTAACCATTGGACCACCAGGTAAGTTCCTGATTTTTGTTTTGATTTTGACTCATGGTTGTGGGAATGGACACTGCCATCTTTTCCGTGCTTTGACCCTGGACAGGATAGTACAGTAATTTATATTTCTAGTCATTTCCCACTCCCTTCCAAACAACCTTCCAGAAACAGCTCAACCTTAACTCAACTCCCTAACCGTGTTCATCACTCCCTTTTGCAACTGTGATCACGGAGAAGCTTCTGGAATTAAAAGAATTCCATCATAACTCTGGAAATGATTGATGCTAATTAGTGTCCTGTGCCAGGCTCACAGATTGAGGGCGTTCTGCGTCTTGTCCCCTTAAGCCCTCTTGACAGCCTTACCCGGGCAATTTATGCAGGAGAACATTGAGACTCAGAGAGATGAAGTGGCTTGGTCGAGGTCACATTGGGAATGAGGATTAGAAATGGAATTTAAACCTGGTCTGCCTTATTCCACAGCAATGGCCCTTGACTACTTCCTGTGCTGCCTCCTAGGATAGAACCAAAGAGGGCAGAGAGATGTTCTCATCCCGAGCCTTCACTTTACAGGATTATCTGATATTAACACGGGACCTCATTTACTTCCAAATCCATATGGCCAGATTACTTTCACATGTGATGTTAGAGGAGGTAGAGGAGGCATGCTTGCTGTCAAGTCACTTCAGTCGTGTCCCACACTTTGTGACCCCATGGACTGTAGTCTGCCAGGCTCGTCTGTCCATGGAATTCGCCAGGGAAGAATGCTGGAGTGGGTAGCCATTCCCTTCTCCAGGGGATCTTCCTGACCAGGAATTGAACCTGAGCCTCTTGTGCCTCCTGCACTGGCAGGTGGGTTCTTCACTGCTAGGGCCACCTGGGAATGCATGTGAGTAGAAAGTTAAGAGGAAAGGAGGTTTCTTTTAAAAGACCCAGGAGAATATTTAAGTGCCTATCAAGAAATTTAGTTTTACAATAGCAAAACAGGTTCCTGACCATTCATTCAACAGCTCTTTATTTAGTGCCTGTGGAAACCATGCAACTCGGATTGGAACTCGAACCCCGTAGTCTTTTAACTGAGATGACACATCTGGTTTTGGCATTTAATGAAACTCAGGTTATTGAGGTCATATTGCAGAAAGAATGCAGTGGGAGACAAAGTGATAGGTGAGAAGTGGATTTATTGAGAGAGAAACACAGTCCACAGAGTGTGGGCCATCTTAGGTGGCCCCAAAACACAGGGTGCTTAGTTTTTATGGGTTTGGAATTTCACAAGCCTGTGAAACGAGCAGGAGGATTATTCCAACTATTTCTGAGAAGTGGCAGAGATTTCCAGGAATTGGACCACTTTCTGGCCTTTTACGGTTGGCCTCAGAACTGTCATGACACTGGTGGGTGTGGCATTTAGATGCTAACATATTACCATGAGCGTATAATGAGGCTCAAGGTCCAGTCCTCCACCATCTTGGATTTGTTGTTGTTCGATTGCTCAGTCATGTCTGACTCTTTGCAATCCCATGGACTGCATCTGGCCAGGCTTCCCTGTCCTTCACCATCTCAGGTCCATTGAGTTGATAAGCTGTCCAACCACTTCATTCTCTGTCACCCCCTTCTCCTCCTTCCCTCCAACTTCCCCAGCATCATGATCTTTTCTAATGAGTTGGCTCTTCGCATCAGGTGGCCAAAGTACTGGAGCTTTAGCATCAGTCCTTCCAGTGGATATTCAGGGTTGATTTCTTAAGCTCTAACCAATGTTTCTGTGTGGATCACAATAAACTGTGGAAAATTCTGAAAGAGATGGGAATATCAGACCACCTGACCTGTCTCTTGAGAAACCTATATGCAGGTCAGGAAGCAATAGTTAGAACTGGACATGGAACAACAGACTGGTTCCAAATAGGAAAAGGAGTACATCAAGGCTGTATATTATCACCCTGCTTATTTAACTTCTATGCAGAGTACATCATGAGAAACGCTGGGCTGGAAGAAGCACAAGCTGGAATCAAGATTGCCGGGAGAAATATCAATAACCTCAGATATGCAGATGACAGCACCCTTATGGCAGAAAGTGAAGAGGAACTAAAGAGCCTCTTGGTGAAAGTGAAAGAGGAGAGTGAAAAAGTTGGCTTAAAGCTCAACATTCAGAAAACAAAGATCATGGCATCTGGTCCCATCACTTCATGGGAAATAGATGGGAAACAGTGGAAACAGTGTCAGACTTTATTTTTTGGGGGGCTCCAAAATCATTGCAGATGGTGACTTCAGCCATGAAATTAAAAGACGCTTACTCCTTGGAAGGAAAATTATGACCAACCTAGATAGTATACTCAAAAGCAGAGACATTACTTTGCCGACTAAGGTCCATCTAGTCAAGGCTATGGTTTCTCCAGTGGTCATGTATGGGTGTGAGAGTTGGACTGTGAAGAAAGCTGAGCGCCGAAGAATTGATGCTTTTGAAATGTGGTGTTGGAGAAGACTCTTGAGCGTCCCTTGGACTGCAAGGAGATCCAACCAGTCCATTCTAAAGGAGATCAGTCCTGGGTGTTCTTTGGAAGGAATGATGCTAAAGCTGAAACTCCAGTACTTTGGCCACCTCATGGGAAGAGTTGACTCATTGGAAAAGACTCTGATGCTGGGAGGGATTGAGGGAAGGAGGAAAAGGGGACGACAGAGGATGAGATGGCTGGATGGCATCACCGACTCGATGGACGTGAGTTTGAGTGAACTCCGGGAGTTGGGAATGGACAGGGAGGCCTGGCGTGCTGCGATTCATGGGGTCGCAAAGAGTTGGACACGACTGAGTGACTGAACTGAACTGAACCAATGTTTGTCATGTCCTATGTCATTCTTTTAAAGGTGTGGTCTGCCTCCTCCCCTCCTATTTTGCTACTGTCAACCATGCATGAAGTCCTAGGGATATAGCAATGGGCAAGGCTTCTGGATAACTAGTGCCTATATAAACAAGGAAACAGATCCCTAAACCAACCAGGTGGACAAACAGTGATAAAGTTGATGAAGGAAGCAAATAAGGCAGCATGACATAGTGACGGGGCAGGGAGTGGTTGCTCTGCTGAGTTTGGTCAGAGACAGCCTCTCTGGGAAGGTCCTGTGCATCTGGTCAACCACAGAGCAGAAACAAAGGTGATGGCCCACATGGAGAAGAGGGAGAGGCCTGGGACTGGGCTCTGTGTGGAGCTAAAGCAGAAGGTGAGGGTGGCCTCCAAGCAAGACCAAGAAAGAGTAGCCCAAGGGGAGGAGGAAAACCCGAGGCATCGGGGACCAGGAAGCCAAGATTATTGTTTCAACAAAGGAGTGCGTGGTAAGTGTGCTTTAGAGGCTGTCTCTCAGGCTTGGGAAAGTGGAGGCCACTGTGACTTGAGAAGAGGAATTCCCATGGAAAGTTTGTCAGGCTGTCCAATGGAGACAAGTGCTGGACTAGTGGTTTGGAAAAATCACGAGAGGTGAAGATAACTCCTCCAAGGAGCTTTGCTGTGAGTGTTGTCAGAGAAATGGGGCAGAAGCTGGAAGGGAGTGTGGGGTCGAGGGAAGGGGTGCTGGCCAGTCTCCCTTCAAGACCCGTTCTCTGCTCATGTTCTGCGCTGGAGGCTGGGAGGGTGACGCTTCTGCACTGCATCACCTGAACTCTTCTGTTAGCATGCACCAGACGGCTTCAGCCCAGGGAAGGCAAAGGCAGGAGAGTCGAATGAAGGCTGCAGATAAGGGAGGTCCATGTTCTGCCCGGTACTCCTCCCTTGCTGCTTCTGCATCTGGTCTTGGGGCAGGAGCTGTGTGCTCTATGCCTGCAGGTCCTTCTGGGCTGCCCTGCCTCCTTGGCTCTCAGAACACTATTTCTTCCCCTGGCTCCCTCTGAGCTAGGAGTTATCACACCCACTGAGCTTGGTTTGTCTCTGGGTGCCCAATATCCTTGATTCTTCCTTCAACTTTGTAAGTAGTCCTTTCTTTGATGTCAGTTGAATCCTCTACGCGAATTCTGTTTCCCTGCTAGAACCTTAACTGATGCAGTGGTGTGCTTCCCCTCCCTCCTTCTCTTCATTTCCCCCCTGCTTCCTTCCCTCTCTCTCTTTCCTGAAGGAAGTTATTAGAACATGTGTGTATGTGCGCAAAAGAGAATGATAAGGCAGAAAGGGAGAAGGTGCTGATGCTGAGAGAAGCAGGATACTTCCTGGTGGAGGCCCTAGGCCTGCTGGAAGGGATGGCTCCAGAGTCCAAGCAGCAGGTGGTGCCTTGGGCTGGCTGCAGGAGGAGAGGCAGGGAGCAGAGGCACGGGCAGGAGGATGGGCAGATTTGTTCTGACGGCTTCTAGTTTCTCAAGGAAGGGTGCACCAAGGACATCTGCTGAGGGGTGCAGGGGCGCTTGGGGAGACAGAGAAAAGTATAGGACAGCCATCCCTGAGAACAGGAAAATAAACTTTCTAGGAAAGGTTGGTAGGCTTGCCAGGCACGAAGAGTGCCAATTTGAGGTTTGTGGTCATGAATTTAAACAGCAGCCATCAGCAAGGCTGCGCGCTTTTCCCCAGCACCCAGCTGCTTGAGCACAGGCTTGGAGAAGGTAGAGGGTAGGGTTTTACAAGGGCTTGGATCCGGCCAGGTGCAGATGGTGGGGAGAGAAGGGTGGTTTATGGAGGGGATTCACTGGGCAGTGATAGTCATGGTGGAGCATGGAATCTGCATGGGGTAAGAAGGGAAGGAAGGCCATGAGCAGGTGTTAGTGGAAATGGATGGGGTTTTGATGTAGCACAGAGGTGGAGGGGCTTCCTAAGTGGCTCAGCAGAAAAGAATCCGCCAGCCAAGGCGGGAGACATGGGCTCAATCTCTGGGTTAGAAAATCCCCTGAAGAAGGGAATGACAACCTACTCCAATGTTGTTGCCTGGAAAATCCCACAGACAGAGGAATCTGGCCAGCTATATAGTCCATGAAGTCGCCAAGAGTCAGATACTACTTTGTGACTAAACAACAACAGACGTGGAGAGGAAAGTCACAACAGAAGACTTGGCGTGATCGGGAGATTTTGGTACAAGAAGCCACAAAGTTGGGGAGCACATGGTGGACTCCAGCGGCTTCAGAAGGACAAGCAAGAACTTGGAAGCAGAAGAGGATAAATGGTTGGTTTGGACAAGGTCACTGGGAGCAAGGAGGGTACCCTCATCACCTCCCGGCCTTCCTTGGACTAGTTTCTCCCTGCATCTCCCAGAATAGTCCTCTCCTGCCATTTGGCCTGAAAAGGCTGTGACAATTTGTGTGTCTTCTGTTTCAGGCTGAGAAGGCAACTTGTCAACGAGGCTCCTTCTTGTGACCTGCCCCAGAGCTGGTTCCCACCATATGGTGCAGGTGGTGGTGATGTCTCTTAGAATGAACACGTAAGGCCACAGGGCTCAGTGTCTGTGAACAGAGGCCCTGGTTTCTTCACCTGTAAAATGCAATCCATCCTTTGTTCATTCAAACACATGTTAAGCACTGCTGTATATCAGGTCTATCTGCTTTATTTCCTCTACCCTTCTCAGCCATCCTGAAGGGAGAGACTATTTATTCTCATTTTTTCAAAGGAGGAAATAAAAGCTCAGGGAGGTGAAAAACTTGCCCAAGGTCATACAGAGTCTATCTGAATCCAAGAAGACTCACTGTCTAGTCAGGGAAACAGGCAGGGAGAGAACCAAAGATAAGTGATCTATGCAAAATTCTATGGAATATGGAAGTTAGCGATTGCTTCTATTGTGGGAAAGGGGGTGGGTGGAGGGGCATGTGAACCAGAGCTACAGGATGGATAGAAATGCATTTTGGGATGGGGCTTCTCTGGTGGCCCAATGGGTAAAAGTCCACCTTGCAATGCAGGGGACACAGGTTCAATCCCTCATCAGGGAACTAGCATTCTACATGCCACAGAGCAACTAAGCCTGCATGCTACAAGGGAAGATCCTACATGAACACAATGAAAAGAGAAACGCACGTGGGGTGTTGGAGAGAAAGGACCGTGGGCAGAAATGACAGCTGGAGCAAAGGCGTGGTGACAAGACGCTATACAGCGTGACCCAAGACTTGCATAAAGGCAGTGAGGATCAGCAGTTGAGCGGGGCTCCTAGCCTTGCCTAGAGCCCCAGAGTTCAAGGCTATGCTTAAAGGAACCTACAAACCTCCTGAAGTTGTATCACAATGCATATTGGGATGGGGCTTCTTGTGAGTAGACATGTATGACTTATCTGGAAAGATCATTTTATTTTCATTATATCCTTAAATTGAGACACTGACTCAAAAACGTCTTGGGTAGTAGATGCCTTGAAGAGAAATATAGGGCCTGGAAATGAAGGACCTCATAGGCCTTCTTTCAGGAATTCATACTTCCCTCTGAGGTCATCAGAGGCTCAAGGGATGGGCCTCAGGAAGACAACACAGGTGACTTTGAGCTCAAATCAAAGTCCTTTTATAAGTGATAAAAGGATATACTGTTTATTGCTCTATTCCCAGAGTCTGGCAGAGCACCAAACACATACTGGGGGCTCAGTAAACATTTGCTGAATGAATGAATGACTACGTGGTTGAACGGGCACGCGAGTGTGTAATAACAGAGCTCACCTCTCCAGGGCAGCTCCATGAATTTCCTGGACAACGTAACTGCAGGTGAAATCCAGGAAGCCAAAGTTCTCCCTGCACAGTCCTAGGTTCTAAGACAATACTACGGAGTCCTGAGTTGGGGGTGAAGGTGGGAAGGGGAGGTTGGTGGGTGTGGCAAAGAGGCTGTGGCCACACCTGACTCCTCCCATATTGCCCCAAAGTGTCTTTGGAAGAGCAAAGGATGGAAGGAATAATTTCTTTCCTCCTTCAATACTGAACCCATCAGCTTGCCCTGTTGACTCTGTCCCCAAAACGTGTCCTCCATCCCCTCTATTTGCTCTGTCTCCTCCTCTCCCTCCCTACTCCTGCCCCCACACTTCGTCTGGACTGTTGCAGCAGTCTCAAACTCAGCATCTCTGCTTCTGCCCCTGCCTCTTGACCATCCACTGTCCGTGTGGTGGCCACAGGAATTTTAATTTTATTTGGCCCAGCCTTGGGCTTCTGGGATCTCAGTTCCCGGACCAGGGATTGGATCCAGGCAACAGCAGTGAAAGCCCAGAACCACTAGGCCACCAGGGAACTCCCCAGAGGAGTCTTTTCTTTAGAAAAATATTTACTAGGCTACACGGGTCTTAGTTTTGGTGTGTGGGATCTTTAGTTGCTGCATGTGGGATGTAGTTCCCTGACCAAGGATCGAACCCAGACCCTGTGAACTGGGAGCACGGAGTCTTAGCTACTGGACCACTGGGGGAGTTCCACCCCCAGAGGAAGCTCTTAAAACACCTCTCAAGGAATGTGGTTTTCCTTCCACGTACTTAGAGAGCTGTGCTTCCAAAACTTAAAAATTCATTCAAGTCACGTGGGGCTCTTGCTAAAATCCAGGTTGTAATTCAGTTGATCTGGGGTGGGGAGACTGCATTGCTAACAAGCTTCCAGGCGATGTAGTACTCTTGGACCACACTAGGACTAACAAAGACTTAGAGAAAAACCCAAACTTCCTGCCCATGTCTTCCTGTATCTGACCTCTCTCCAGCATTCCCACGTCATCTCTAACCCCTGTTTTGCTCCCACGCCACGCGGTGGTAGCCACACTGGCCTTCATTCTGTTCCTGGAGTGTGCCTTCCTCAGGGCCTTTGCACGTGGTGTTCCCATTGCCCAGAATGCCCCTTTCTGAGAGCTCCAGCTGGCTGGTTCCTTTTCTTTACTTAGATCTCAGTTCAATGATCCTTCAGATAGTACTACTTTGACCACTTCATCTAATGAAGCACTTCATCCCCTGGGAACTTGCTATCACTGTTTGCTTTCTCCCCCTTCATAGCACTTATCTTTCTGCGAATTTATTTTGGCAATGTATTTGTTGACTTGTTAATTAGTGGTCTTCATTCTCACATTTGTTCCACGTGAATAAAGACTTGGTTTTTCTTGTTTGTTGGTCTGTTCATGAATGTGCTTGCATGGTTGCTGGGGTGTTGAGATGTAGGTAGGGGAGTCCAAGCTGGGGAAACTTAGAGTGCTGCCAACAGAGCATCCTGTGGCAGAGGTGGGTAGGAGGAGAGATGAGGCAAACTTTTTGCATTGAGGGAGTCACATAAAAAGTTTCAAGAGCCAAAGCCAAACCTAAGAATCAACACCTGATAAATGGGGACTTCCCTTGTGGTCCAGAGGCTACGACTCTATGCTCCCAATGCAGGAGTCCTGCGTTTGATCCCAGGTCAGGGAACTAACTCCCACATGCCACGATTAAGAGTTTGAATGCCCCGGTGAAGATCCTGTAGCTGCAACTAAAACCCCATGAGGCCAAATAAATAAATAAAAATTTGAAAAAATGTTAAAAGACTAAAACAAACATCTGATAGATGAATTCATCTCACTAAAATCCATCTCACTCACACTCTGGAAAGTGAAGAAGGGATTTATTGTGAATTTACTTATTGGATAAACAAAAATACGTGGAACCCTTCCTTTGTGACCATCATTTACACAACGATCTCTGTTCATGCTCACAACACAGACTCTCCAACTTGCAAGTGAGGAGCAGGGCTCTGAGTTAAGAGACTTGCCCAAGGTCATGCAGCAATTCAGAGACTACACTGAGAACTTCAGTTCCAAAGACAGCTCTGAAACAAGACACTCCTTGTCCCCTTCCAGGCTTTATGCCTTCCAGGCACCTGTTACCACCTAACGCACTGTGCATTCCTCTTATTTATTTTCTGTCTTCTCTCACCATAATATAAATTCCCAGAGGGTAAAGATCTTTGCTTTGTTCACTGTTTCCCAGAGCCCAAAACAGGGCCTGCCACATAAGTAGACACTTGTTGTTTAGCCATTAAGTCATATCCTACTCTTTGCAACCCCATGGACTTCAGCACGCCAGACTCGCTTGTCTTTCACTATCTCCCACCGTTTCCTCAGATTCATGTCTGTTGAATCAGTGATGCTATCTAACCATCTCATCCTCTGCCACCCTGTTCTCCTTTTGCCTTCAAACTTTTCTAGCATCAGTCTTTTTCAGTGAGTTGGTTCTTTGCATCAGATGGCCAAAGTATTGGAGCTTCAGCTTCAGCATCAGTCCTTCCAGTGAATATTCAGGGTTGATTTCCTTTAGGATTGACTGGTTTACTGAATACTTATGGAATGTGAAAAGGATGAACAAAGGGATTATTTTAAAATCTTTGCTTTCTGTATCACTAAGAAGCAGTTCTGTAAACCCAGTTGAGAAGGCTGGGGTGTGCCTGAGATGAACTGGGAAGGAACACATGGCTTACTGAGTGCTCCCCACAAACCAGAAGGAAGACTGTGTCCACAGAGGAGGGACCGCTGCATGGCCTGGCGGGAGAGTAGCCAGGGATCTGGGGCTTGTCCAGTCTCCAGCCCTAACACCTTTGCCCCCATAGGCGTGGATGCCACAGGCTGACAATGGCCCTTCACAGGACATGGCTTCCACATAAAGTGGCCCCGTGGAAAAATGTGTTGACCCAGGCCCAATTACAAGCTTGATGTAATTGCATAGTAGGCATTTATCAGGAAATCTTTTGTGAATTGAGCTAGAGAGAGCCAGTCATTCAACCCTGGCAGCTCTGGCTGCTGAACAAACAGAGGTTCTGAACCAACCGCTGTAGCCTGGGTATGGATCCTCCCTGGAGATAGTTCTCCTGGTCCATGACCTTCCTCCGTGAAAAACATGCTCAAATTTCAGCTCCCAGGCCAGCGGCATCAGCATTACACAAGGACATGTTAGAATGCAAATTCTCCAGCTTCATCCTCGACCTACCGAACGAGAATCTCAGTGAGTGGGTTTCATCATTCTGTGGATTAAGAAGCCCTCTAGGAGATTCTGATCCACTCTCAAGTTTGAGAACCACCGTTACGCAGTTTCTCTTTCAGGGGCTAGGACCTGTGTGAAAAACTCTTGAAGTGGATTGCACAGCTTTATGGAGCCCCTGCTGTGTGCCATGCTCTGGATTTGGTTCTGTGAAAAGGATACCAAGATATTTAACTAGCAGCTTCTGCAGCCAAGGAGTTTAGGAGAGAGATTTCTTCTGGCTGGCAGATGTTGAAAGTATGGATGTGTGGGACCTTTGATCTGAGTCTTGTCTATTGAGTTTAGGCAGATAATAGAGCCCACAGGAACTCATAGGAGGTGGGAGGGGAGGGTGGGGGAATATGGTGGGGGGTTGAACACTGAGTTAGAAGGTACAGAAAGGCATAAACAGACAACTACCAGCCCAGGAGCAGTATTTCGCTCGTGCCCACTGCTCAGGTGTGAGGCCACGGTTAGAAGACCTGAAGTGGAAGAGTAACCACTGATAACATTGCTCTAGTGCCCACACATGGCAATTATCAATTCAGGTTCTGTATGCACATTAACTAATTCTGCATATGAGGAGGAGATGATGGGATGGCATCACCGACTCCATGGACATGAGTTTGAGCAGGCTCTGGGAGATGGTGCGGGACAGGGAATCCTGGCGTGCTTCAGTCCACGGGGTTGCAAAGAGTCGGACATGACTGAGTGACTACACCACCATACGAACCACACTGTGTGTGTGTGCTCAGTTGTGTCCGACTCTTTGTGACCCCCTGGACTGAAGCCCACCAGACTCCTCTGTCCGTGCAATTTTCCAGGCAAGAATACCAGAGTGGGTTGCCATTCCCTCTTCCAGGGGATCTTCCCAACCCAGGGATTAAACAGGTATTTCTGGTACTGGCAGGTGAATTCTTTACCACTGAGCCACCCGAGAAGCCCCATGAACCCCATCAGATAAGCTCTATCATCACCCCATTTTAACTGATGGGGAACTCAGACACTCAAAGGTGAGCTAACTGCCTAAAGTCACAGTTTGGCAGCTGTTGTTTGTTATTCAGGGGCTCAGTTGCTTTCGACTCTTCAGGATCCCATGGACTGTAGCATGCCAGGCTTCCCTATCCTTCACTACCTCCAGAAATTTGCCCAGACTCAGGTCCACTGGGCCAACCAAGCCAGTGGCTAGGCAGTGGTAGACACTACTGGAACTCAGACTGTCTCATTGCTCTCGAGCCCTTCCAAAGGCACAGCGAATCAACTGTCACCCCCAGTGTCTGGACCGGCCTGCTGGGTTGAGGTGGTGGAGGGATGGGACCTTTATGTTGGTGGGTAAATAGCATCTAGAAGAATGTCCTGAGTCTTTCTAAGCCTGAGCCCTTCTCTGGCTAGACAATCGGGAGACCTGGGCTCTGCGAACCTCCGCCCCTTCCCACTAGATGGCGACCCCTAAACCCACACAGAAATTCTGAAACTTCCATTGTCCCTGTCTTCCAGGGTTTGGCTGAAGCCGAGGAATTGCAGGATGCGAACCCTCCTCCGGTCCAAGGGCCGTCGGCTCCACCTCGCCTCATCTGGGGGGTCTTGGGAAGCCCCCAGCGAGGAGGAGGGATGGGGAGCAGGCGGGGGTGGGCGGGGAGACAAGGCTCCCCGGGATCCCGGCGCCGAGGGAGGAGCCGGTGCGCAGCAGACCCTCCGGGGGCGCAGAGGCGGGGCGCTCCCGCGCGGCCTGTGCCCACCGCGCAAGGGAAGGCCGGGACCGCCGGGCGCCGGCGCCCGCGGGGACCCCGAGGGCGCGGGCAGCGGCAGGTGCGCGGCGGGGACTACAAGTCCCAGCATGCCCAGCTGCTCTGACCCGGCCCCCGCTGCCGCTTAAAGGCTCCGGGAGCCTCAGCCGTCGGGTCGCCGCGGCTTTCGCTTTGCCGCCGCGGCTGGCCGGGCGGACTCGGCGGCCGGGCGGTCCTCGCGTCCCAGGTCCCGCAGCACCGAGGGGCGCTCTTCGTCCAGCCCTCGCGGCTCGAGGATTCCCTTTCGAGGCGCCCGCGCCCCCGGGCTCCGCCGCCTCGGCCACCCCGCGGCCCCGATGCCGAGGCATGGATAGAGCGGCGCTGCGCGCGGCGGCGATGGGGGAGAAGAAGGAGGGCGGCGGCGGGGGGGACGCGGCGGGCGCGGATGGGGGCGCCGGGGCCGCGGCCAGCCGGGCGCTGCAGCAGTGCGGGCAGCTCCAGAAGCTCATCGACATCTCCATCGGCAGCCTGCGAGGGCTGCGCACCAAGTGCGCCGTGTCCAACGACCTCACCCAGCAGGAGATCCGGACCCTGGAGGTAAGGGGCCACGACGCCGGCGAATCGGGGCGCCCGCGCTGGGTGTGAGGAGTCAGGGGTCTGCGCCTCGGGAAGCGCCCCAACAGCTCCTTCGCGACTCCAGCTCACTCCTTCCCCAGTTGCATCCTTGAGCCCGGTCACCTCCTTTGCGGCTTCCTTAACCCTCTTCCACTCGCTGGCGCGGCGGCCCGAGGACCCGGGACCGGCCCGGTTCACCTTGGGCGGGATTTGGGGGGAGGGGCGTGGTGCGACCTGCGAGGGAGGGTGGAGGAGCCCGCGGGCGGGGTGGGCTGCGCGCGGACATCCCCTCCGCCGCCCTCCGCCGCCACCGCATTTCCAGCTCGCCGGGCCGCAGGACTCATTCTCCCACTGAGTCACATGGTGGACTTTTCCCTGGGTGACGGAGCCCAGCCGCTGTGGGCTGGGGTGACGGGGCGGGAGGAGGTCCCCCTGAAGAGTGAGCGCAGGCCCTTCGTTCTCTGCCCTCCCCGCACGCCCCAGACTCTGGCTTGCTTCTTCCTTTCCTCTCCTCCAGGTTCTTGTCTGCCGCTTATCAAACTGTTTGCTGAAACTGCATTTTTGCCTTGAGTGCGTCTCTTTCGCACTGCCACAGCGTTTCACTGTTCAAAATGTAATAACCTACCGACGCTGCCTACCCCTTCCCCCTACTGAACTTTGGTTTAGGAATGATTATGCTGAGGACCAAAGCCTTCAATGGGAAGATGACACTATTTGAGGGGTTCTAGTGGAGATAGCCTCCAGTGTCAAGAAGAAATAAGACATGCGGTCCCTACTCTCTCAAGTGATAGCTGGGAAGTCCAGTATTAAAAGGATTTGGAAGAATCAACCAAAAGGGTTATTGCGTTCTTAGAAGGGGCTGGAGGGCCGTCTCTCCCTCTCCTATCATACACAATAGAGGGAAACTAGTGCGTTTCCAACTTGCTTTTGTCCAGAGGCTGGGAAAGCTGTGAAATTCCAGGCACCACTTGGTATTAATAGCTACCCTGTTTTGAAGAACGGGCCTCTTTCCACCTTGCTTGATCTCATCTGGCCTTCTGCAGATCTGGAGATGTTTTGTTTTATTAGAACCTTAACTCTTCATCCCAAACCCTCCACACCCTCTTACTGCTGATTGCCTCTGCCAGCCACCTTAGGGCCAGTGGGTGATTTGTGGCCGTGATAACCAGACCCCATCCTCTGTGTGCACCAGAAGCCTGAAGCCCTATTTGATCTAAAACGCTCGGGGTAGGCTTCTTTCCTTCAGTTTTATTTTCTTAAAAGCGACAAAACCAGGGACATTGAAAGGATACAATCAGTGCTGGCTATTATTATTTTTGTTTCAGTTGCTATAGCAGTGCTGACCAGGGCTTGGCTTGAAAAACAAACTGACCAGCAACACCCCCCACCCCCGCCCCCAACTGTCCCTCTTGCATGCATGCTGCTGTTTTCCAAGTGGTGAAGAGAAACTGGTTTCTTGAACACAGCCGGGTGTGTTTGCCCAGCAAAGTTCAGTTTTTAAACTGACACAATAGGGGGCCTGTTTGGCTCCGTTCTGGGAGGAGGGGTCCTTGTCCAGCAGCATGTGCCTGGTTGGACTGCTGTGTTGTTGGGATAAGAGGTTGTCCTCTGTTGGCTTCTCTTGGATTGTACCCCCTTGCCCCCTCAGGTTGCTCTGAAATGCTCCTTGTTCGAAGAGGGGACCTGGGAGAATGATGGGTGATTTCTCTGGAAATGGCACCTTGCCTTCTTGGTACCCTGCCTCCCAAAGTCACTCATTTTGACCAAGGAATGGCATCAGGACACCCTAGAACATCCTATATTTAGGTCTCTGCGCTGGTTTATTCGGTGACCTGCCTCCTGAGCGTTTATTGGATGATCAGCCGTGGCAGCCAAAAACCCATCCCAAAGCCCAAAGGGGATTGGTAGCAGGAATTAGAACAAATACCCAGCTCCCCATCTTCTCTGCTGTGCTGTGGATTCAGGTCCACGCTCCTCCGTGAAAAGGGGAGACACGGGCTGTTTGGGGGACGGGACTTTTGACCCCAGGATCTAGCTCCCTAGGCCTCGTGGAGAGGTCTCTGTGGGCTCTTGCAGTTCACAATGCTGTGGTCTATGAAGGGGCCTCAGTTGGATGGAATCAAACATTTGTTATACACACCCCTGTGTAAGAGTACCCCTGAGTAAGAATAGTTCTGAAATCTAGATTTACCAAACTGATAAAATAGGGGGAAAGTTTGTTACTCAAAGAATCCTGACCTTTGAGGGCAGTGTGGTAGGTGGAAAGCCTGAGGCTTAGAAATCAGGTCCAGGGTCTGTCTATCTGACCTTGGGTAGTAAGTCCCATGACTTCTGAATCTCAGGCTTCCCCATCTGTAAAATGGGCCAAGACTACTTAAACCTGCAGCCTCACGTGTGTCTGTAAGTCCTTATGCTTTCTACCAAGAGATTCTGCCCATGAATTTTCCTAGTGAGGATCCAGTACGGGCCATATTTGGGAGGAAGGCCCTTTGACAGCTGGCTCTTGTTCCCTAGAGGTGGGTGACACAGGCCAAGAGACTGCTCCGAAGACCGTGGTGAGGTCACGCAGGGCAGTGGTGATGTCCATTCTGGCTTTCTTTCCTGTTCTGCAGGCTCCTCGCACATACCAGGCCAGGGCCCCCAGAGACTGGACTTGCAACATTGGATTCCTGGCTTTTGAAAAAGAGGGCTTGGCTTACGTAAGCACGCCAGACTTCTCCCAGAATCCAAGGAACCCCAGCCCACCCTGGCCGTTGTTAAATAAGCACTCAATGAGAAGCCCCGGCAAGTCCTGACCCAGGGCCCAACTGCTGACGCCTTTATTGTAGGTCGGATGATGTGTAAGGTTCGGTCTGCCTGACTTCGTTTCCTTCCTCCACGCAGTGGTCCACTTTGGATCCAAACGAGTGGAAGAAGCCAAGGTTTAATGTCTGCCTCCTACCTGTCAGTCAGTGTGCTGGAGCCTTCTCAGTCTCTGAAGATTTCCTGGAAATCCATCAGACTTCATCACACATGTATTTTTTTTTTTTCCTCTCGACGTGAAATGAGGAGGGAGATAAAATCTGACCCTAGAATCTGAATCAGAAGTAGGGAGGCAACTTTGAAGATCCCAGCAGAACACCAGGCCCTCCTCAGGGGCTGAGAACTGAGCAAGATAGAATGTTCTCGTTCCCCAGACGTGCTCACAAAGGGACACCCGGCTGGCCTTGCACCCCGCACCGGTTCATTCCCTCGTTTGTGCGTCTTCTTTGGGCTGGGTCTGGGCCGGGCCATGGGGAGAGCGGGGCGTCTCGTGAAGATTCTCGTTTTATGGACCTTGTAACTTTGCCTTTTCCTGCCAGCCTCCTGGTTCTTTTCAGAGGCAGACCTTACCATACCGAGGAGTCTTCCCATGTGCTGCTCTTTTTTAAAAAAAATTTATTTTAGTTTTGGCGGTGCTGGGTCCTTGTTGCTGCGTACGGGCTTTCCTAGTTTCTTAGTAGCAGAGGCTACTCCTGGTTGTGGTGCGTGGGCTTCTTGTCGCGGTGGCTTCTGTTGTTGCTGAGCACGGGCTCCAGGGCGTGTGGGCTCAGTAGTTGTGCTGCCCGGGGTTAGTTGCTCCAGGATGTGGGATTTTTCCAGACTAGGGAAGGAACCCATGTCCCCTGCCCCGGCAAGTGGATTCTTAGCCGCGGGACCACCAGGCAAGTCCCACCTGGTCTTATGGAAAAAAGTCCCTCGTCAGCAAGCTGACCTGGAGAAAGAGATCCCCACTGGGCACTGACCTTCACTCAGCTCTGCCGTGGCAGAGGTCAGAGGTCAAAACCCTGTGTGGAGGGCCTGAGCTCTCCCCTGTGGCCCCCTCCCCAGCCCCCTGGGGCATCTGGATGGTGGAGCTGCCAGGAAAGGAGAGGGCGCCGTGGGTCCTCACAGAACTGGTCCTTGGGGTGTGCGTGGATGTGCAGTCACTCAACAGACCTGCGGTTATTACTGGTTTGCCTGCTGAGCTGCTCACTGCTGCCACCCCGGCAAGGATTCTGAAGTAGGTAGGCTGTGTTCCTGGTGTTTGGGGACACTCTCAGACTATTGGGGAAGCCAGGCAGGTGAGCAGGACTGACTCCATCACTGTAGCCTGCTGAAATCGCTTCGGAATTGGAAATAGGACCGGACGGTTGACCAGTCCAACTCCTGCTTTTCTGGGAAATATTCCCAGAGTCTTGGTGGTGACTTGTCCACGTCACACATCCCTGGCACAGCCTCCGCTTCCCCACCCAGCCCCTGCCTCGGCGGGCGGCATTTCTCTGCTTGTGCCCTTGTTGTTGTGTTCTGTGCCCAGTCGTGCCAACTCTTCGACCCCACGGACTGTAGCCCGCTAGGCTCCTCTATCCATGGGATTTCCCAGGCAAGAATACTGGAGTGGGTTGCCATTTCCTCCTCCAGGGGATCTTCCCAACCCAGGAATAGAACCCACGTCTTCTGTATTGGCAGATGGATTCCTTACCACTAAGCCAACTGGGAGGCCCCTACCTGGTAGTGTTAACCTCCTGCTGGAGGCTCTAACTCCAGCCGTCCCTGGGGGGAGCCAGAACTGAGGCACCCTTTGCTTTCACCTTGGCAATTTGTTTCCCTGGTGAAACTTGCTACCAGCGATCCTCCAAGGTAGTCTGGAGAAGGACCTGCGGTTTCCACGACTGGGGAGGCCTGCGGGGTGCTGGAGGGAGGCCCTATCGGATTTGCAGCCCAGGTTGGCCTGGGTGCCAGGAGGCCTCTGGTTTGCTGCCTGGGGACAGTGATGGGAGTGCCTCCCTCCCCACCAGGTGCCTGTGGCCATGCCTTCCCCAGCTGCGCGTTTGAAAAAGGACATGCTTTCAGAGTAGGCTGACGGGAAACTTCTGCACTCAGTTCAAAGGGAAAGCTGCGCTGAGGTGCCTTCTGGGTTATGAGAAGGGCCCTAGAGCCTAGGGAGGGGCAGGGTTTCCTTGCAGTGGAGGGATCCCATTCCTTACAGTGGAATGAGACACCCTCTCGGTCACCTGCCCTGTGCTCGGCTCTTGGCATGTGTTCCCCATTTAAGGCTCATGGGGACCCTGCAACGTTTTCTCTCCATTCTGCAGATAAGGACGTTGCCTCTCAGAGGGACTGAGAGATGGAGTTAGTAGGCGGTGGAACTTAGCCTGACTAGTCTTCAGAACTCATGTTCTGAACTTCGCCACTGCTTCTAGAAACCATAGTGGGTGGGGGCGGGGTTTCTGGTCAGAGTTGTGACTGCCGAGCCCGAGGAAGTGGCCGGTAACACAAAGGGCCGGCCCAGGGGCACTTGGTGGCCCAGTTCCAGATGACCGGGCCTTCTGGTGGCCGCACCAGGCTGCGCACCCTCTGAGCTCGAGCTTCCCTAAAGTGCGGCCTGGCACATCCTCAAAGACAGGTCCCCACCAGCGCGCTGTGATGCAATTACTCTGTGCTAGTCTCATTCTGAGAAATGAGAAGCTGCCTCGAGATCATCTTACTTGTCATTGTTTTAATGGATACCTACTTTCTCCTCACTGCATAATTCCTCTGGTAAGCACGACATTCTTTAACTTTCCAACTGTATTAAAGTATTTTAAAATACACGTAGTGATATGCTCACGATTGAAAAGAAAATAAAGATTAAAAAAAAGAATAAAAACCACCCATAATGCCACCTCTCAGAGTTAAATCCTTTTTTATGCATTCATCTGTCTTTGGCTGCTCTGCATCCTCATTGCTGCGCACGGGCTTTCTCTGGTTGCGGCGAGCGGGCTTCTCATTGCTGGGGCGTCTCCTGTTGCGGAGCCCGAGCTCTGGAGCATGTGGGCTTTAGGAGTTGTGGTGCATGGGCTTAGTTTCCCCGTGGCCCCTGAGCAGGGATCACATTTATGTCCTCTGCATTGGTAGGCAGATTCTTAACCACTAGACCACCAGGGAAGTCCCTCAGAGTTAATTCTTATTAACATTTGGCAGTTTATTCTTCCAGCGTTTTAATCCTGTGCATCTGTATACAAATATACAGAGATGTATTCATGGAGCTCACCATGCTCATTGTCTCGTAAATGTCTTCTGTCTGTTCCAGTCCATACAGATATGCACCATCATTAATCGTGGCTGTCTCCTGTGATCATATCAGTTCACTGAACCCGTCCCCACTTGTCGCCATTCGGGCTGTTTCCATGTCTTGCTGTTGTAAACCTTGCTGCAGTGAGTGCTTGAGTGCATTCCTAGAAGTAGAATTCGCTGGGTCAAAGTATATGAACACGTTTAACAGCAGCCCCGTTCTTTGAAATCTTTAGGGCCTCATCTGTTTCTCCCACCCTGCTTCCCAGCCGGAGTGCTAAGATTCACAAAATGGCAGCCTTCATGCATTCACCTCTTTGCCACTGGATCTGTGTCTACCCTAAGGGCAAGGAGTGTGAATGGGAGACAGGACATGGCCCCCATGGCTGAGGTTCTGGGTGTTGGGCCAAGAATTGTGCGTTCTCATTTTGTGGTTTCCCGTAGCAAGGGCTGCCCTGGGCTGACCATTTAGAAAAGGGATCTTTCGTTGCTCCCAGGCAGCAGAGCGGGAGCTGGAAGTTGGGGCCCCATGGAGAGGTTTTCATCACTTGAGGCTCATGAAAGGCACCTTACGGAACTGTAAGCTCGGTTTCATCACCAGCCACAAATGTTGATCAGTGCTATTTGGGTGCCTTGGTTGTGGGGTTGATTTAATAGAGTTGTGGACTCCTAAGGATCTTGAAATTCCCAACTGGTCCAGCCCTCTCATCTGCAGGCGAGGAAACCGAGTGCCCAAAGGGAAAGTGACTTGCTAGGAACACATATTAGGTTATGAACCTGAACAAAGAGGAGAGACAGGTGGTTATGAAGGAGCATTGAGTGGGGAGTCATGCCCTGAAGTGAGATGTTATGCCACCTTGACTGACTGCAAACAGCAGTCTGCCACCCCACCCTCCTATGTTGGGGGTGGGGGGATGGGAAGGGATCCTCGACCTCAAGGAGTTTCCTGCGAGAGGAAGCCAACGGGTTTGCTTTCCCAGCCCCATCTCAGTATCTTAGGCACCCTGGGGACTGGAGGGGTTCTTGGGGACCTGTCTGGGGTGTCCAGTAGGTGGGACCTTTTCTGAAAGCCAGCTTGCCCGATGGGCTGGCTCAGCCCCAATGGCCTGTCTTGAGTCTTTCAACCTGACCTGACTGTACTTTCAAGGGCTTCTCATCCTTCGACTGAAAGATCCTCTAGGACTTGAGTGGGTGAACCTTTTCTCCTCTAAGGGTTGTGTTTATGTCCTAAATTTGTGATGATTTTGCATTCTGTACCATGATACATTGTACAGGGTTTACTGTTTCACTTCCAGAAGATACAGCCTTTGAATCCAATGTCTTTGTGTCTGTCTGACTTTCTGCCCTATTCCAGAAGCATACCTTGGGGATGGATGTTGAGATCACAAATGCTTTGTCATTCATTTCCAGGCACAATCGTTTCCCATCTGCATTGAAAAAGTCTTGATTCAAATTGCCGCCACATTATAAAACCTGCCTATTTATATACATCTGTATTTCTGTGTTGTTCTAGCCTTGGCAGGCGATGGTGTGTTTTAACAGGGAGGATTGCCTTTGACAATAATGGAGCTGAAGTCATTCTGTTTGCTTGCCATTTTTCTCCCCTCTTTTCATTTTTCCACCTTCAGAATAATTGCAAGAATGAATTAAGAATTGTGTTTAAAATTTAAATCAGAGCCAGGGGAGAAAGCATAATACATTACGTAGAAGAGACCAGCCATGGTTAGGAAAAAGAAAGACTTCAATCTGTAATATATTGATCATGAGGGTTTTGCTTTCTGCAAAGCTGATGAGATAAGCTGCTTATAGAGTGGTGGAGCTTTTCTTTGACAAGGCACCTGGAGGTATTGAGTCCCTGTTTAGCCCGTTCATTTGGATTGGGTTTGGATATAGATTAGTAGAAGCAGCTTCACTCATGGTGCACAGAGAGTTTTGCTGGTCAGAAATAAGTGACCTGAGAGTTTGCTGGCGGTCCAGTGATTAGGACTCAGAGCTTTCACTACCATAGACCCGGGAACTAAGATCCCACGAGTCTCATGGCACTGCAAAAAAGAAAAAAAAAAAAAAAAGGCAAACCAAAACGTATAAAAAGTGACCTGTGTGTTCTCACACATTGGGCACATATGGGGCACTATCCCCTTCTCCCAGTCTGGGACCCTTGAAAGGGCTTCACGCAGCCTTTCCTATACTGTATTCTGTGTGATGCTCACGTGAAAGCAAGCTTCAGGTAGCTGAGAATGGGCACCATCAGCCACCTCCTTGAACGTAGCTGGGGAAGCAGGAGCAGGAAAGGAGACAAGAAATGGTAGGTGTAGCTTCACCTACTGTTGGTTTTATGATACTGGGCTCCCATTTGAGGTCCCAGCTAAAATTGGGGCGGTTGAGGAGAGGCTGGTGACCCCATCCATTTACCTACCTGTGCAAAGTTACCTTTTATCGCGGGGACGTACTTTCTGAAGGGAGACAGGTTGTGTTCTGGGCGCACCACACCACCTGCATTAGAGACAGATTTCACTTTATCCTCCCAACAAGATGAGGAAGATGTACCCAGAAAGGTCTGTAGGTCTGGAGTCGTTGAGTCCTGCCTCCTTCTGGCCCCACTGGCCAGTTAGCCTGGTGCCCAGGACACGCTTATTTGAGGTCTACCAGAGAACCTCTTGACCCCCCATGGAGGGCAGAAAACAGTCCAGGAGATATGCAGTTGTCTGTGAGTGTGCTTGAGCCTGGGGCTGCAGAGGGCAGGGGAAGGGCTGGGCTGCAGACTGAGGAATGCTTTTTAAAACAAAAAAGGAAATGCTAGCTCAGAATGGAAAGGAAAGGAAGCAGCTTCCTGTTTCTGGTGCTGGCTCTGTGAAAGGAGGAGCTCTCTAACCCCTCGGCCAGCGGAGGCCCCGGGCCGGCTGGGGCCACTCTGGGTGTGAGAGATACACATACGGCTCCCATACAGCTGCTCGAGGGCCCAGAGCGCCGGGTCCGCCCCTTTTCATTTTCTCCAGGTAACTGATCAAATGGATATGTGGTTTTCAAAATGAGTATCTATACGTGTTACAAAAGGGATGTGTCGCAATAGCTGACATTTACTGAGAGCTTACTCCAGGCCTGGCCTCCTTCTTAGGAGTTTTATGTGGCCTGTACTCCTCCCAATGACCTTGTGAGGAAGAGTCTACTGTCATTCCCATTTTATGGATGAAGAAACTGAGGTGCAGAATGGTTAAATGACTTGCCCAGAGTCATAGATCCAAGGAGAGACTAAGCTGTGACTTGAACCCAGATCGTTTTAATTACCTGCTGGTGCTACCTGACTTGTGTTTGCAAACTCCACATCCACCTAGAAAATCTGTTAGCAGAGAATCATTTTTTAAAAGACCTGTGTCTTTTGTTTGGCTCCAGAGGGCTGCCCCCAAACTTTGGTCAGGCCCTTGGTGATTCTTTAGGTGAAATGCCTGCATTTGATAGATATAAAATTATATATATAATTCTGTACTCTTTTGGCCATGTGGCATGTGGGGTCTTAGTTCCCCGATAGCGGATGAAACTGGTGCCTGCTTCAGTAGAGGCACAGTCTTATCCACTGGACTGCCAGGGAAGTCCCAAGTTTATATATATATTTTAAGTTTGATTATGGGAATATTCACACATGTACAAAAGTCTGGAGAATGGTACAATGGACCCCTGTGCAGGAATCCCCCCACTATAGCAATGACCGGCTTCATCGAGTCTTGGATCATCTATGGTGTTTACACTCGAATAAGCCTGTTGAAAATGGTGGCGTGGGTCAGTTAGTGTCAAGGAAGCAGAGGTCTTCTGGTCCAGCCTTCTGCCTCCAGGCAGTGCTGTGTGGACCCCAGCAGGCTGGGCGGAATCTCTGTACCTTTCCCCAGAAAAGAACCCTTTAAAAATTTCCCCTGAAGCTTAGTGTGGCTCCTGGCGGCCCTCACATGACAGGCAGGTCATCTCGTTCTGTAAACTGAAGCTCCCAAGGCACTGAAAGCTGTTCTCACGTGGCAGAGTCAAGGAATGGCCACGGCCTTGTGGGAATACTTCCACAGCCCCGCCCAAGACTGACCCTGCAGTCACACTGCGACAGACCCAACTTCCAGCCAGATAGCCTAGTATCTCCTCTCCTCCGTTTCCTCATTGCTTTATCCGCACATCGTGAGATGAGTGTATTTCAGCCAACATTTACTGAGCGCCACTGTGTGCACCCTGGGAGGAGCGTCAGCGAGCACAAGCAGCCCGCGTCTCCAAGGAGATCCTGGCAAATCCTCAACTCTACGGTTCTGGACTAAAGATGAGATCCAGGACCCACTGAGGGGCTTCCTTAACCTTTGTGGCTGTTCCTGTGGTTCTGCACGGTCCTCCTGAAGCCTGGTCTTTCTGGCCACTCTTACATTTCTGTTCTCTGCCGTCTCTTGCCCCTGGCAGAGGTGGTTTTCTCTGTTGCTTTCTGTTTGTTTCACTGTGTTTTGTTGGGGCTGTATTCTCACAAGTGTTTCTCAGCCTGTCGCTTTTGGCCGGCTGCTTCAGATCTGTGAGTTTGGCCTCCCAAACGCGGTCACGATGTTATCGTGGGAAAGGATGGTCTTGGGCACGCGGTGGGACATTGAGGGCTGCCTCAGGACTTCAGGATGTGCCTGGGCTCCGGGGGAGAGGGCCCCAGTAGCCTCCTGAATGGTAATTCCTTGCTAGCTCTGTGACCTGCGCGGCCAGTTCCTTAGCTCTGTGGACCTCAGTTTTCTTGTTCCTTAAAAGGTGTAAGAGGGACTTCCCTGGTGTTCCAGTGGCTAAGACTTCACATTTTCAATACAGGGGGCCCAGCTTCGATCCCTGGTCAGGGAACTAGATCCCACACGCCACAACTAAGAATTTGCAGGCTGCAATGAAAAGATCCTGCAAGCTGCAACTAAGCATCCTTGCAGATGCTGTGTGTGGCAACTAAGACCCAGTGCAGCCAAATAAATAAATACAAATATTTTAAACATAAATAAAAAATTAAAAGGAGATAAGAATAGCTTTATTTTAGACTCTCGAGAGAAGTCATTGAGATACAGAAGGTGTGCTAGACGATATTTAGAAGGGATTCAGTATTTTTATTTCCCCTCCTCTCACTTAGCATTATTCTAAAACACTTGTCCACATGTCTCTGTTATCTTCCTTTCCGTCATTTTAATCAGTGCCTGCTATTTCACCCAGTGGGTATGCTGTAATTTACCAAAACATTTCCCCTGTTATGGGACATTTCGGTTGTTTCCAGATTCCTGCTCTTATAAACACCATGACTGGAATCATCTTTGTACAAGCACCTCTTTATTTTTGTTCCTATTCTGAATTCATTTCCTTGGGATAATTCCCAGGAATGGAATTACTGGGTCAAAGAGCATGGATATTTTTTGTGATGGGAGTTGCAAAACTGTCCTCCAGTTTCTGGTTTTTGTACAACAGCGCTCTTAAAATTTGTATTCTTGGTTGAAAAGCTCATTTTTTCCCTTTGCAATTCTCACTGATCTCTGTGCCTTTCTTCCCCTACCTACCTGACCTTTTTGGGGGGCCTTGTTAAATCATTTCCCATTTTCCTCTTTTAAAAAGCATCTTTATTGAGTTGTAATTGCCAAATAAAATTGTAAGACATTCAAAGTGTGCCAGTCATTCCTGGTCTTGAATTTGCTATTTATTTCTATCTACTGTCTTCTGCCCATTCATTCACTGACTGTTTATTGAGCATGTACTTTGTTTGGTTTTAGGTACTGGGAAAAGAACAGTGAAGAAGACAGAGTGGTTCCTTTAATGGAAAGAGAAAAATAAAAAGTCAATAGATAGAGACAGGTAGACTGAGGAAAAGAACACTGAGAATGGGTTAGAGTGATGGGATGTGGAGAAGGCTGCTTTAGTATTATTGGTTTATTTCTTATCTTTTGGTGGCACCTTGAAGCATGTGGGATCTTATTTCACCAGCCAGGGATTGGACCCAGGCCCCCTGCATTGGAAGCAGAGTCTTAACCACTGGACTGCCAGGGAAGTTCCTAAAAGGCTGCTGCTTTAGATGGGGTCATCAGGAAAGCTTCCTTCCCAGAGAAGGTTTGAGCTGAGTGTTAAAAGATGAGAGGGCAGTGGGCTTGTGAAAGCTTGGGTGAAGAGTGTTCCAGGCAGAGGGACTAGCAGGTGCAAGGGCCCTGAGGCAGAAGTGAACTTGTGTTCAAGGACCAGAAAGGAGGCCAGCCTGCCTGGACACAGTGGGAAGTGGGGTCCACGAGGGCTGTGGTCTGCCATGACCTTAGGGAGGTCCCTTGGGCCATTTTCCTCAAGTTGGGCCGTGGTCAAGAATTAAGGCACTAATTCATCCAGTTGCTGTGCCTGCTCCAGTTATGTGCTAGGCACTGTTGTAGGATGTAAGAGTGGATGAGAAAGTTAGCTTGGCAGGGGAGTTTGTAGATGAGTAAACCAATAGAAGGTGCCAGTGATGTGTGAATGGAGGCCCATTGTACCGCCTGGCTGACTCATCTCTGCATCCTGAGATGTGCGGGGACTCGGGAAGTGTTTCTTGATTTGAACCAAGTCGGGCTCTGGGCTGCGAGCCTTCACCGTGGCAACTGAAACTCAATTGTCTGCTGTCAGGCCTGGCAGTCTCAGCCTGCCAGGGAAGAGGCCCCGAGAACTGAGGTTGCCAGCTCAGAAGCGGGGCTGCCTGCATCAGGTATGAGTAGCTAGGCAGCACTTATGGGAAACGAGCTTGAGAAATAGTTGTGGGAAAGCCCCTGTTTACCATGCTGCTTTGCCCTGCCCCAGTCTTCCCTGATTTGTGACTCTCATTGGAAATGAAGGCTTTCGGGCTCTGTGCTTGTCCTTGTTTTCTTCTCTTGTACTGTATGCTGTGCTCAGTCGCTCAGTCGTGTCTGACTCTTTGCGACCCCATGGACTGTAGCCCGCCAGGCTCCTCTGTCCGTGGGGATTCTTCAGGCAAGAATACTGGAGTGGGTAGCTGTTCCCTTCTCCAGGGGATCGTCCCAACCCAGAGATCGAACCCAAGTCTCCTGCATTGTAGATGGATTCTTTACTGTCTGAACTACCAGGGAAGCCCAAGAACACTGGAATGGGTAGCCTATCCCTTCTCCAGGGCATCTTCCTGACCCAGGAATCGAACCCGGGTTTTCTGCATTGCAGGCGGATTCTTTACCAGCTGAGCTACCAGGGAAGCCCTTTCTTCTTGTAGGGCAGGGCAAAGAGAAGGGGATCCCAAACTTTGGGACAGCATAGACTGTATAGACCTAGTGAGCTGTGACCCTGTGGCAGTTCCAGGAAATGGACCTAGTAGAAGATGTTGGCTGCCATTTTGTTTGGAGGCAACTCATGAGCCAACTTTGTGGCTGGGGAAGTAAGGCCCAAGGTCACAGTAATCAGTGGAGCTGGGGTTCAGATCTGGAATTGCCTGATTTCACACCTTTGTGCATTTCACTGCACTCAGAAACCTGCTTGACCTTGGACCTTGTCTGGAACAGAGAGAGGTCAGCTCTGGTAATGCTCAGAATTTTGAAAGCAATAACGCTGTGTGGAAAAGGATCTGAAAATCTCTCCTTTTCCACACCATTTGGGTGGGATTACCTCAAAGTTGTAAGCAGGATGAGATGACCGCAGCATCAGGGTCCAGATTAGCAGATTTGCAGAGGTGGGTGCTCCTTGTTGAGAACAAAGATGGAAAGAAAAGCATCCTGGGGGAGGGGGAGGGGGGGTGTTCAGAGCAAAGGCTCTTCCCTGATTCCATTTTGGATGAACTTGGCTTCTCTCTCTTTTTAAAAGATCTTTTGGCCACACTACATGGCATGTGGGATCTTAGCTCCCTGACCTGGGATCAAACTCATGCCCCTGCATTGGCAGTCAGTCTGGAGTCTTAACCACTGGATCACCAGGGGTGTCCTTTGCCCTCTGTTTTGAAGCGCTCTGCTTAGAAAGGGTAACGTGAGTTGTTAGCACTGGGCGACACTGGTGCCTGGTGGGGACGACATGCAAGCAGGGTTATATTTTAAATGTTGGCAAATCTTAGGAGGAAGAAGGTGACAACTCCCTGGGGAGATTTCCCCCTGGTGGCCCTGACTCACTGCGGCCAAGGGGACTGAGCAGAGCAAGGAAGAATCCATCAGTGAATGGAAACTTGCCTTTTAGGGGACAGGAAACCTCTGTTGTGGTTTGCCTGGTGGTTTAGGAGGAGAGGTGAGCATTTGAGACAAAGCGCTGGGCCAGTCTTATAGCTGCATCTTTGACAATTTTGAGAGTTTTAGGAAGTAGTTCTTAAAAAAAAAAAGAAAAATGAAAAGAAACCAAAAGCCAAAGAGGTCGTTAGTCGCCATACCTGTGTGCAGCCAGGTGGGCTGTGAGTTGCCATGTAACTGACGGAAACTGGCTCGTTGGCCCCACTTCATGTGTACCCTCCCCCACCTTTTGTGGTCCCTAAGCCGGAGGGGGGTTCTGACTATTCTCAGAAAAGGACTCAGGTGGCCTCAAATGACCAGAGCTTGTCTCAGGCATCTAACATCTTAAACTAAACTTCCTCTCTAGCCCTGTTTGGTTTAAGCAGTTTCCTGGTCTGGCAGGATTTGTTTTCTTAGCATCCGTCTTGTCAAAGCCCCAGTTCCACTTGTCACAGCAAACAGGCCCCCCTGGTCACCCTGTAGCTGCCAGACAGCGTCTGTCTTCCAAAACTCAGACATGCTGTTCCCCTGGGGAAGTGGAGAGCAAGTGAGTGGCCTCCTGTGGTCCTCTGTCTGGGCTCCTGCCTTCTCTTCCCCATTTCGATCACAGGATGGTGCTTGTCTTTATTCTAGAAAGATCTGCTGGTTCATGGGCTGCCATTTGGAGGAAAGGCCGAGTGAGTGAGTAGCACCCTGAAGTAGGTGAGAGCACAGGTTCTGTTGTTTGGCATGGATTTGCACTCTTCTCCCTTCCTGGATAAGCTGCGTGTCTTTGGGCAGATTACTTAACCTGTCTGAGCAATAGTTTCCTCATCTGTAAAATGGAGATTATAATAGAATTGCTCATAGTAAGTGAGATGAGTCACGTAAAGCACAATGCCTGACACACAGAAAGAATCTGTCTATATATTTTATTATTCTTGGTTTTTTCAACAGGTATTTAATTAGCACCCACTCTGAGCTGGGCACCCACTCTAGGTTGGTTGTTCTTCTAAACAGGGAAGTAAGTGAACAAGATGGACAAAATTGTCAGCTCTGTGGAACTTGGGTTTTGGCTGTCAGAAGGAGACATTCACAATAAGTGAATAAGGGAAATATATTGTTTGTTAAATGGTGGATGTGCTATGCAAAAACATGAAAACAGGAAGATGGCCAAGGTGAGGAGTGGTATACCTTAAATGAAGGGTCAGGAAGATTGGGCAGAAAAGGTAGTATTTAAGATCTCAGCAGAGTGAGAGGGCCTCCTTGGGGATGTATCTGGGGAGGAGCTTTGGAAGCTGAGTCTAACAAGTGCAGAGGTAGGGAGTGGGCCTAGCGTGCTGGGGCTGGGTGAGGCTTCGAGGTGCCCTGAGAAATGCCTAAGTGATGCAGCCCTCAGGTGCCGCTTGCCCTCAGGTGACCTTGAGGCTGGCATCTAAGAGCAAGGGGAAAAAGGGGGATGAGAACAGACGTTTGTGAAGGGTACCAAGGTGGCATGTGGGTTTCTCAGCAAGCCCACCCTCCATCCAGTGGAATCAAAGGAATTTTGAAACTCAACCCTCCTTTCTTTCTTTTTCAATTTTTTATTTTGTTTTGGAGTATAGCCGATTAACAACACTATGATAGTTTCAGGTGAACAGTGAAGGGCCTCAGCCATGTATATCCATGTATCCATTCTGCTCCAAAGTTCCCTCCCATTCAGGCTGTCACGTAACACTGAGCAGAGTTTCTTGTGCTTTACAGTAGGTCTGTGTTGTCAACCCTTATTTCTTATTAAAAAATGGGAGTTTGGGGGTTGGTCCTCACTCACCTCCTATAAAAAGTCTTGTCGTTGACTTTCTGACCGTGTAGGTGGGTGGTGGGATCCTGGCTGAGGCCCCCTGTGGCCCTGCCACCCGCTAAGGACGCGTCACTCGGGCGAGTTGATTTCATTCGTTCCGCAGCATTTGCTGGATCCCTGTGGGGGTAGATCATGCCTGCACCTCCTGGTATTACTCTGCTCATCTGTAACCCCAGGCCAGCAGCTCCTCTTGAAGTCGGTCCATCCTTCCAAGAGAGCTTTCCTAAGGCAGTCATTCAGTAGAAGAGAAAAGCAACATTTATAAGGGTATTTGCATTATCCATAATACAGAAAAAGAAAAAACAAGGTAGCTGTCCAGCGGTGAGGAGGTAGTGGTGCGCAGCACACCATGGGTAGTTAACACACGAAGCTGTTAATTATGAAGGCTGGGTAGAAACATGACTGTATTTATGTTACATTAAGGGAAAACAGAGTACAGAACTGCATGCATGTAGCCTTTGTAGTTATGTAAATTGTCAAACTCTATCTGCAGATGGAAAAAGCTAGAAGAGAAATGAGTTGTGTGTGTGTGGGGGGAAGTATTTTTGGAAAAATTCTATTGTATCATTATTATTTTCATTCATTTGTTTATTAAAGTAATGAATATTCGAGTGCCTGCCATACCAGAGGCACAGATACTGGTGGACTTGACCGGAGAACCCTGCAACCCCACCCCACTCCCCCAGTCCCCAGCCGCACTCCAGAGTGCTCAGCCCCTCTCTTCTCAGTGCTCCTGGATCAAAGGCTTGCCACGCGCTGTGATGCAAAACTCACACCTTCTGGAATAAACATCAGACTCTTGGTCGCACAGCTTTTCCTTCAGGGCCTTCGTGGAGTCTGCTGAGAAGCAGAGAGGTTTCCAGAGCCGCCGCCCCTCCTGAGGGATGTGCTGTTTCTAGCAAGCAGTCCCTGTGGGTGCAGCCTGCCTGGCACCCAGAGGTCTCCCCACGCCTTAGCTGCCCGACCTGATGGCCCCGAGTTGAGATCCAGTCTTCGAGGGAGCACCCAGTCTTGGCTGCGGGGCCTGCTGGGTGAGGGGCCTTCCAGAAAGGAGAACCACTGCTGTGGGTGTTGACACTCCTGGAACAAACACTGCTGGTGATGCTGCCCAGGAAGTCGGCGGTGGGCTCAGGGAGACCTGAGCGCAGATATTGACAACCACTTATAGCCTCGCTGGCCACATTCCGGGCAAAGTTCTCTGGCTGTCTGGACGGTGATGTGGTGGTGAGGAGGACATCTGTGACCAGAGCAAACATTTACTGAGTGCTCGCTGTTCTAGGCTCTTAGCACAGAGAATGCTATAACCGGAGTCCTTCCAGCACCCCAGGAGTGGGTGTAGGTCTCACCTGCATTGCAAAGGGGGGAGCTGAGGCCCAGAGAGGTGGGTGGAGGTAGTTTAGCTTCCTGAGGTCACACCCATGGGGACAGAAGGGTTAGTTGTTCAGTTGTGTCTGACTCTTTTTGACCCCGTGGACTGTAGCTTGCCAAGCTCCTCTGTCCATGGAATTCTCCAGACAAGAATATTGGAGCAGATTGCCATTGCCTTCCCCAGAGGATCTTCCTGACCCAGGGATCGAACCTGGGTCTTCCTGAATTGCAGGCAGATTGTTTACCATCTGAACCACCAGGGAAGAAGCCCCATGGGGACAGAGGTGAGGTTCAAATCAGAGTCTAGCTGTTTATAGTGCCCACACCTTGGTGTTTTTTGTGGCATCATGCATTCATTGGGGGAGAGGTGCTGAACCAGGCTATGCAGTGAAAACTGCAACTGGGACGCCCCTCTACCTTCCCCTCTCCATCCCTGCTTTTCCCTCCTGGAGTGGAGTGCCCTAGCCTCTCCACTTGGCAGCCTCTCTGCTTGCCACACCAAATGCTCTGGAACAGCCTCCGGTCCTTCAAGAAGGATGACTAGTGCACTTTTGCTTTAAAGGAAGGATTTCCTGTTTCTTTCAGGACAAAGACTGTGTTTGACGCCTTTATCCAGAAGCTTCAGGGCCTAGTACAGTGCTTGGCACATACTAAGTACTAAGGAATCAATGAGTGTATATTGTGATCAGCACTAAATGAACCTCCTGACCTTTCTAGAGAAATACTGTGAATCAGTGGGAAGGACCATCCAGTGCAGGGGATGAAATGTGGCCTCTGGAGTCAGACAGCCTGGGTTTGAATTGTTCGTGGCTGTGCCATGGACTGTTTCTAAACTTGGGCAAGTTTACTTTTCTGGGTGTCAGGTTTTTCATCTGTATAATGGGGACAATCAGAAGATCTTGTGGGGGCTGTTGTGAGGATTAAATGAATAAGTGCATAAAGTGCATGGAACAAGCTTTGCTCACAGTTCAGTTCAGTTCAGTCGCTCAGTCGTGTCCGACTCTTTGCGACCCCATGAATCGCAGCATGCCAGGCCTCCCTGTCCATCACCAACTCCCGGAGTTCACCCAAACTCATGTCCATCGAGTCGGTGATGCCATGCAGCCATCTCATCCTCTGTCATCCCCTTCTCCTCCTGCCCCCAATCCCTCCCAGCATCAGAGTCTTTTCCAATGAGTCAACTCTTTGCATGAGGTGGCCAAAGTACTGGAGTTTCAGCTTTAGTATCAGCCCTTCCAAAGAAATCCCAGGGCTGATCTTTAGGATGATAATGCAAGCACTGTGTGTTGGCTCTCCCCTGGCTTTTTTTTTTTTTTTTTCCTGCTCAGCCCTCTCCTTCCCCTCAAGATGATTGCCTTTCAGGCTTCCTGCAAAGGTGGTCACCCCAGGGCTCTGCTGGGGGTTTCTCCTGGGTTCACATGGGGTGGTTTCTGCTTGGAAGGAGGAAGGGCTTCTGTGGGGCGTGAACTGCGAGCGCAGGAGAGAAATGCGACCCTGATCCCTGAGCCTTGTGCAAGCACGGATGTGGTGAGACTCCCACGCCATCGGAGTGTCCTGGACACTGGCTGATGGAGGGGCGGCTGTACAGCACCGTCGGCAGCCTGATGCGTGGGGGGATTTGGGGTGCTGCGGCCCGAATGCTTGCGTTCGGGGTGAGCTGTGTGGCTGGGGACATCAGGGTCAGGCAACATTCTCTACCGGCCACTGGCCATGCAGGCGGCCGGGGCGGGGGGGGGGGGGGGGGCGGTGTCCTGGACCAGAACCAGAGTAAGGGAGCTTCTTTGCTTTTTCTTGATGCGTGTGCGCATGCGCACACTGGTGTGTGCCCATCTTTTTTGGCGCGAGTTGTGTCCGCGTGCGCATGCGCATACCTCTGTGGCGTTAGCTCGCAACCTAAATAAGATCTTGATAAGAAGTTCAGGGAAAGATTAAATGATACGAGCTTCTCTTAAAGGACATTAGTCAGCTCTTGTCAACCGTCTGCTTTGAACCCTCAATGACTGTCAGATTCCACTTGGTGTAAAAGCCAAAGTCAGGGTCCTGGTTTCTTTCCTTCTGCCTCATGGCTCCCTCTGCCCCAAGCCTACTGGCCTCCTTCCTGTTATTGAACAGCCAGGCACCCTCAGCATTACCCTGCAGCCTTTGTCTCTCTTGGCATGTCCTTCCCCACATGCCCACAGGACCCAACCCCAGCCCCCCAACCCCCAGTGAGGGAGGTCTTCTCTGACCACACTCCCATCTGTCTGTCCCCTGCTCACTTCATTTTCCCCTTTCGCAAACACAGTATGGTTTCACCTCTTGATTGCCATCTCCCCTCTCCAGAATGAAATTTCCAGAAGGGTAGGGATTTTTATCTGCTTTGTTCACTGATATATCCTCAATACCTAAATAGAGTAGACTGGAATCATAGTATTCAAACGAATGAAACAATAAACAAAGTAAGTTATAAAGGAAACTGCCAAAGCCTCGTGCAGCTTGCCTGTCAGAGCACAGTAGGATCCTTTGAGAAATTTTCTAGTTTGGGAAAATTGGAGTGATTGTAATACCACCTGCCAAGAGCAAGAACCATCTCTGTGTGTGTGTGTGTGTTCTTTTGTGTCTACCAGGATAATGCTGGGTGTGCCCCAGGCTTCTGTAATTGTTGTTATTGTTGTTCAGTTGCTAAGTCATGTCCAACTCTTTGTGACCCCATGAACTGCAGCACGCTAGGCTTTCCTGTCCTTCACTATCTCCCAGAGTTTGTTGAATTCATGTCCATTGAGTCAGTGATGCCATCCAACCATCTCATCGTCTGTCACCCTTTCTCCCTCCTGCCTTCAATCTTTCCCAGAATCAGGGACTTTTCCAGTGAGTTGGCTCTTCGCATCAGGTGGCTATAGATAGTATTGGAGCTTCAGCTTCAGCATCAGTCCTTCCAGTGAATATTCAGGGTTGATTTCCTTTAGGATTGACTGGTTTGATCTAACAGTCAAGGGACTCTCAAGAGTCTTCTCTGGCACCTTAATTTGAAAGCATCAGTTCTTTGGTGCTGAGCCTTCTTAATAGTCCAACTCTCATATTCATATATAACTACTGGAAAAACCATAGCTTTGACTATGTAGATCTTTGCTGGCAAAGTGATGTCTTTGCATTGTAATACTCTGTCTAGATTTGTCATAGCTTTTTTCCCAAGGAGTAAACGTCTTTTAATTTCAGGGCTGGAGTCACCACTGCAGTGGTTTTGGAGCCAAGAAAATAAAATCTGCTACCGTTTCCACTTTTTATTTTGCCTTGAGGTG
Source organism: Ovis aries (assembly GCF_016772045.2). Classification (NCBI taxonomy): domain Eukaryota; kingdom Metazoa; phylum Chordata; class Mammalia; order Artiodactyla; family Bovidae; genus Ovis; species Ovis aries. The sequence continues at coordinate 18,852,447 of NC_056064.1, forward strand.
GTGGGACCGGATGCCATGATCTTAGTTTTCTGAATGTTTAAAGTCAGCTTTTTCACTGTCCTCTTTCACCTTCATCAAGAGGCTCTTTAGTTCCTCTTCCCTTTCTGCCATTAGAGTGGTATTATCTGCATATCTGAGGTTGTTGATATTTCTCCTGGCAGTACTGATCCCAGCTTATGAGTCATCATGGCATTTCACATGATGTATTCTGCATATAAGTTAAATAAGCTGGGTGATAATATACAGACAGTGTGTAATGTACTCCTTTCCTAAATTTGAACCAGTCTGTTGTTTCATGTCTGATTCTACCTGTTGCTTTTTGTCCTGCATACAGATTTCTCAGGAGACAGGTAAGGTGGTCTGGTATTCCCATCTCTTGAAGAATTTCCCACAGTTTGTTGTGATCCACACAGACTTCTGTGATTCCAGTTGTAATAATCCTCTGATGTCAGTTTACAAAATGAGACAAACTTTGACTGAACCAGTTCTCATCACTCCTTTAGTTAGTGCTGTGGACATTACATCCCTTGTCTTTTTTGTTTTGTTTTATTCTGGTCAAATATACCAGAGATAATGGACTGAATCCTTGATTTGCACTGACTAATTTTCTCTGAGATCACTTTCACCTCTAATTCTGTCTTTCATGGATGAAACTAATAGAAATCATAATGTAAGTTCATAGCACGTATGTACCTCACTGTAGCCAATGAAAGCATGCTGCACTTGGTATGTATGATACCATTGGATTGGTCAAAACCTGAACAAACTTTTTAGCTAATGCAGTACTTATGTCCTAAACGTGTTAGTCTCTCAGTTATGTCCAGCTCTTTGTGACCCCTTGGACTGTAACCTGCTAGGCTCCTCTGCCCGTGGGATTCTCCAGGCAAGAATACTGGAGTGGGTAGCCATTCTCTTCTCCAGGGGATCTTCCTGGCTAATGTCCTGGTTCAGTTCAGTTGCTCAGTCATGTCCGACTCTTTGCGACCCCATGAACCGCAGCACGCCGGGCCTCCCTGTCCATCACCAACTCCCAGAGTTCGCCCAAAGCCATGTCCATTGAGGCGGTGATGCCATCCAACCATCTCATCCTCTGTTGTCCCCTTCTCCTCCTGCCCTCAATCTTTCCCAGCATCAGGGTCTTTTCAAATGAGTCAGCTCTTTGCATCAGGTGGCCAAAGTATTGGAGTTTCAGCTTCAACATCAGTCCTTCCAATGAACACCCAGGACTGATCTCCTTTAGGATAGACTGGTTGGATCTCCTTGCAGTCCAAGGGACTCTCAAGAGTATTCTGCAACACCACAGTTCAAAAGCATGTCCTGGGGTAGTAAGTAATTTCTCTCAGAATAGTTAGGAGGGTTCAATGTGACAATACTTTCCCACTGCTTAGGAAAAAAGTGTACATATTACTGATGGTGCTGATGATAAAGGAGTACTGCTCTGACGTAAGGGTAAAGACTATCTCCAAAAGCTGAAAATAGATAATGCAAGCTTAGGAGATCTGTAATCTACAATACTAATTTTTTGAATCGGAACTACATTAGTACTGCTTGGCTTAAAGTAGGTCAAAAGTCAGGTGGGATGCCTTGGGAAAGCTGGGGAAAGCTGGGGTTTATTTGTGTATGCAGGTGCCTCAGGGTACAGCGAATAGCATGTGGGGAGACCCTGGCCTGGGGTGGTTTGGCTCCTCAGCTCTTCCTGAGTTTGCAGACACAGATCTTGCCCTCAAACAGCAACAAAGAGAAGGTTGGTCTGTCTCTCTGGGTTGCTGAGGCTGAGATGGAGCTGGGCACTAGGCTGCAGGTACCAGGAACCCATTATTTAGATTCCTCAGATGCAAGTTCAATGAAGTTATATGAGTGTAGGACCTCCTTGATGGTCCAGTGGTTAAGAATCCACCTACCAATGCAGAGGACACAGGTTTAATCCCTGGTCGGGAAACTAAGATCCCACGTGCTGCAGGGCAACTAAGCCCATGCACGACAACTACAGAGCCCACGTGCCTGGAGCCTGTGCTCCATAACCAGAGAAGCCACGGCAATGAGAGGCCCGAGCACCACAACTAAGAATAGCCCCCGCTCGCTGCAACTGGAGGAAGCCCTCAAGTAGCAGTGAAGACCTAGTGCAGCCAAAAATGGTATGTGAATGTCGGCACTGGGATTTGGCCTTAAGGACCAATTAGTATTTGGCCCCAATGATGTTAATTGTAGCATTATTTATACTGATGCCAGTGTTCTTGCCTGAAGAATCCCACAGTCAATGGGATCCCAAAGAGTCAGACATGACTTAGCAACTAACACGTTTATACTGATGAAGAATTGCAAATAATTTAAACATCCATCATCCTAAACACACAACCTTGGGATATTGTGTAAGTGGAGTTCATTTAGCTCTTTTGGCCTTTAAAAACAGCAAGCACTTGCTGTGAGGAATTACTGATTGAAAGAACATTTGCAATGGGGGAAAAAAACCAGGTTACTAAACAATATTTGTTGTTGTTGTACTCAGTTGTGTCTGATTCTGAGTGACCCTATGTACTATAGCCCGCCAGGCTCCTCTGTCAATGGAATTTTAACAATATGACTCCAGTTAATTATTAGGAATGAAATATGTGGAGGAAAGAAAAGGCTATGCTTATGCTTGTTGATGGTGGGTCCCTTCCCTGTGAATAATGGGATAATAATTAACCTAATTTTTTCTGGATGCTTTTCTTCCCAGTTTTTTTTTTTTTTTTCCCAGTAAAGATGCGTTTTTCATGTATAGGGGAGGGGAAATCATCTTATAAATATAAAAATATTTTGGATGGATTTTTATGTTCTTTAAAATACGACAAGCATTTTTCATGTTTTATTTTTACCCCCGCTATAAAATTTTAGCCACTGGATTACCCAGACCTCACCCCAACGTAATGCAAATATCTGCTCAGATGAGGTGGCTTGAGTCTACAGATCAAAAAATAGACTTTTTTTTCCCAAATGGGTGAACTAGGAACTTGAGAATGATGAGGGATAAATGGAAGAATTCACAGAGCAGCTCGTTGATGGGCTCTTTGAAGTGAAATGATGTGTTCTTAAAAAGAATCTAAAACCAGGAAAGAGAGCATTAGATTCTATCAGCTCAGTTATGAGTGACATAAAAATAACAGACAAGTGCTTTTCCCCGTGAGCTTACGTGTCATCTCATTCTGAGATCATTGGGATGATCTGGTTCAAGCGAAATTCTTGAGGGAACCATTTGCAAAGGTTGAGATGCATCAAAAAGATTGTGTTGCCCAGACTTACGGCAGAGCTCACTCCCACGTCCCGGCAGCCATGGGTGATGGCTGATGAGTCCAGTCCCGCTGCAGAAATTGCCTTCAGGCCCAGGGAGCTTCCTCTCTCAAAGTAACCCCTCTTCCACCATGCGGTACAGAGGGCTGGCCCCTTGCCTCCACTCGGGACAGCTCTGACGGTCCAGCTCCAGAGTTCCAGAGTTCCGCACGGGCCTGATTGCAGTCTCTTTTTTGAATCTGAGTCATACAGAGCCCAACTGCCTAGGGCCTGCTTCCCCGCACGCAGACGTCCATTCCAGTCTGTTTCTCGGGAAACCCTATCTCAGAGCCCCGATTTTACCGTGAGTAGGTTGTGGGGAAGGAAGTGGGACTCTCCTCTCTCAAACTCTGGCGCTCTTGGTTGGCATTACCCTCAGGATTGTCGTCTGGCATCTCCTTGCCCGCTAACCACGTTCAGAGCAAGTGGCTTAGAGTCGCGGGGTCCCTAGTGAGAACTGAAGGCTGCAGGCCTGGGTGGGGCCAGTGAATCTTCTTACCTCTCTGGTGCACCTCCTCCACCCCCACCTTCTGGGCCTGTTGACAGTGCTGCTCCCGGAGGCTGGGCCAAGCTGCCTGCTAGGGACAGGCTGCCCAGCACAATCCCTACCTCTAAGAGCTTGGACCAGAAGGGCGTCCACCCGTGCCTGGAACAGATCTGTGCTTCTGCTGAGGCCAGCATCTGTGGCAACCCTTTGCCTGGGGCGTCCAAGCCCTAAGTTTTCCTGCTACAAAGATCTCAGATCATTAGCCGATTAAGTGTCCGCCTGTTGATAAGCAGACGGACAAATGGAGGATGGTTGCTTCCTTCGTGTTGGGTTGGGGGCCACTCCTCATGCCTGCGGGACCGAGTTCCACCTCCTCAGCATGACACTGCCTGCCTCTCAGGCCTCCTGTCTGCTCCCTGTCCCAACGCCCGGAATCTCAGAGCACACTGGGATCTCCCTGAGTGCCTTGCTGTTTCATGCTTTCTAGCCTCTTCTCTGTGGAATGTCCGGAATCCCTCTTGTCTCACTGATGGCCCCTCTCATCTGTTTCCTCTTTCCCGCCCTATCTTTCCCCAGCAGGGAATGTGTGAGGCCCTGAGCAGCTCATTTTCGAGACTTCCCCGTCTTTGTTCCTTCGTGGCCCCCTCGGCCTGGAAACGCCGGAGACTTCTCTCCTGTCCTTACCTTGCTGTGTTGGTGTGGCCCATTCCCTGGCTGGACCTTTGGTCCCTAGGCTTGCTCTGGTATACCTACCAGGAAAGAAATATTGATCATGGGTTCCCAACATAGGCATTTTCAGGTACAAATTATATCAGGCTTCCCTGGTGGTCCAGTGGTTAAGAATCCTCCATGCACTGCAGGGGACACGGGTTTGGTCCGGGAAGATTCCACATGCTGCAAGGCAGCTCAGCCTGTGCGCCGCAGCTGCTGAGCCTGAGCGCTCCAGAGCCCATGAGCTGCAGCTGCCGAAATCTGCGGGCTCTAGAGCTGTGCTCTGTATTGACAGTGCTGCCACCGAAGCCATTGCAGGGAGAAGCCCACACAGCACACAGAGCCCACTTCCTGCGAGTAGAGAAAGCCTGCGAGCCCTAAATAAACAAATAAGCAAATACTTACATGCCTGTACTCTGTGCTCTTATAGAACGTCTATGGCAGTAATACATCTGCAAAAATAGATGCTCGAAAGGATGGAATTCCTGGACTGGGGGCTCCGGGGTTGGGGGAGGGGGCAGGTCAGAGATTGAGTCTTGCCTGCATCCTCAGTGCCGGGTACAGACGAGGCGGACTTTGCTTCACGGAGGGAAGTTTGTGGGTGTGAGAAGAACTTGCTGGAAAGCAGACAATGCAGGGAGATTTGGGTGTTCTGTTCTGATGGTCCCGGTCAGTCCCAGTGTTGGAGGCCTTTGTGGGCAACCACCCTCCCTCCCCTGCCCTGAGGGTTCTGTCCTGTTCACAGATTCCAGGGAGTGATGATGACAACACTGATAATTCTCATTTATTTAGTAGACATTTACTGAGCACCTAATACATGCCAGACACCATAGATGTTTCTCCTGCTATCCTGGGAGTGGTGGGCTTTCCCAGGTGGTGCAGTGGTAAAGAACCTTCTTGCTAATGCAGGGAACAGAAGAGACATGGGTTTGATCCCTGGGTTGGGAAGGTGCTCTGGAGTAGGACATGGGAACTGTCTCCAGTATTCTTGCCTGGGAAGTCCCATGGACAGAGGAGCCTTGTGGGCTACAAGGAGTCCATGGGGTTGCAAGGAGTCAGACATGACTGAGCGACTGAGCACGCGCACGCACACATGCACGCACTGGGAGTGACACCTCACATGTGTAAGCTATGTCTTGTGTTTTTTAGCTCTTTCAAGAAGTTTACGTGACTGAGTCTTTAACAATACTCCCCTCCCTGGGATTTCCCTGCTGGTCCAGTGGCTAAGACTCCATGCTCCCAGTGCAGGGGGCCTGGATTAGAACCCTGATCGGGGAGCTAGATCCTACATGCCACAATTTAGAGTTTGTATGCTGCAACTAAAGACCCAGAGCAGCCAAATAAATAAAGAAATATTAAAAATCCCCAACACTCCCTTCCCCATGGGATTTAGGGGTTTACCCCACTTTTACAGGTGTGGAGACATCCAGAGAGAGAGATTAGGGAAATTTCCCAAAGAGAACTAGTGGCAGAGCCTAGATTAGAACCCACTTTCTGTGGCTAGCCCAGTTCCCTACCCCTGCAGCACCACCCCCTGCCTGCTGGAAGGACTGTCCTGGCCTTCAGAGCAAGGGAAGTGCGGAGAGGGTCCCGCTTCTGTGGGCCCCTGCGGAGCTGGGTCTCCATCAGTGGGGATGAGGGTGTGGAGTCCCTTCTTACACTAATCCTCCTGGCTCAGGCTGCTGGTATGTAGGTCATCAGGGCCCTTGGTCTGGAGCTGAAGCAGAGAGGTAAGGTTCATGGATGGATTCTTGGCTCTTGATTTGTTTGGAACTCCTGGGGAGAATCTCCCCAACCCCAGAGTTGAGGGAATGGGAAGTAACGGGCCTGATTGGCCCTTTTTAGGTGGAGCAGATTCAGAGGAAGCCCAGATTCACTCCCTGCCCCCCCCCCCCATCTCCACCCCTCTCTTCTCTAGAGCCCTTGTGCACTGGGTAGTGTCTCACTCAATGAGTGGGGAATGGGCTTTGGAGCCTGGCAGACCTCAGTTTGCCATTTGCTAGCTCTCTGACCTTGGACAAGTTACTTCTCCTGCCAAAGCCTTGACTTCCTCCTCCGCGAAATGGGATAACAACAGATTATCCCACAGAACTGCTCTGAGGACTAAATGAAGTCTTGTGTGCTTAGGAGGCCAAGTATGTATTAAGTCAGGGCTCCCCAGTCTCTGGAATCTAATGCCTGATGATCTGAGGTGGAGCCGATATAATAATAGAAATAGAGTGCACCATAAATGTAATGTGCTTTAATCATCCACCGCCCCCCCCCCCCCCACCACCCGCCCCTTGCCCAACCCCATCCTAGTGGGTGGAAAAATTATCTTCTGCGAAACCAGCCCCTGGTGCCAAAAAGATTGGGAACTGCTGAGTTAAGTTATAGAGTAAACGTTTTCCAAATGTTAGCTGTTCTAATTGCCATCCGTGCTCCCAGTGCCTGGCTCATGGTGAGGTACTGTTTGCTGAACAGAATATGTGAACTCAGGTTTGTTAGCATTTGTTAAATAAGGAAGTATTAAAATTTGATTGGAGTTGCTTCTGGCCTTCCATGAATGAAGCAGGCATGGTGGATTTTAGGATCCAGTTTTCCTAACCCTCCTCCCCCCATCCCCAGCTCTGAGGTTTTATGATTCTTCTGCACTGTCCTTAAGATGTCCTTCCATGTAAACATACCGACAAGGCGGGTATTTTACGACCAGCATCTGGTTTGGCTCCTGGTGTCCACCGCTGGCTTGGGTCTGGATCTAAGGCTGTTGAGCTGGTCGGTCTGGTGCCTGGTTGCTGGCAGGAAGACCTCAGGGTAAGTGCTTCCCCTCCTGTCCAGCTGTGGTTATGACTGCAAAGTGGCCAGAATGTGGGACTCCTCCAGCGGGTTTGCTGGGGTAGGGGGGATGGGGTCAGTTTTCCAGGAGGAGGCCTGCTGAGGTCAGGGGAGAGGCCATGCAGTTACAGCGCCCGGCGTGTCAGGATGGGAGCTAGGAACCCTGAAGCCTGCCTGTCTGTGTGCCCACAGGCTGGAGGCAGCCTCCAGAGCTGGTGGCTCCAGCCTCGACTCTGCCCCTCACTCCCATACTGGGCCCCTCCCTGATTCTCCACGCCCCTTCTGTGACTGAGGTTGGGGGAAGGGGGTGCCGGAGGCTGTGGCCAGGCCAGGCGGGTGGTCCTTGCATAGGAGCTGCCTGGGAGCCCCTGGTTGAGAGAGAGAGGGTGGAGGACACTGGCCTGCACCTGGAGTCATGGCTTGGCTTCCTGCGTCTGTCACTTACACGCTGTGTGGCTGTGGATCGGAGCTCTGAGCTTCTGAGCTGCGGCTTCTTCAGCTGTAAAATGGGGAAACTTGCCCTGTGGGTACTTTCCCGATTTGTGATGCTGAAACACCCTGGAGAATTGCCAGTGACTGGTGTGGGTTTTCTTTTTTTTTTAAGATGGGCAATTCCTGCCTATGGTAAAAGATATTGAAAAGTTATAAAAGGATATAGAGTCAAAGCAACTCTCCCTCCTGTTGCCCTGCTGGCTCCCCCACCCCCGGTTTCCCTTCTCAGAGGCATTCGCTCTGAAGTTTTTAGAGATTTTCTGTGCATATGTACCCATAAATGTATACACATGTTCCCACCTTTAAATTTTTTAGTTGTGAAATAAGTGAAAGTGCAGGTGGCTCCGTCGTGTCCAGCTCTTTGCGACCCCGTTGACTATATATTGCATTGCAGGTGGATTCTTTACCAGTTGAACTACTAGGGAAGCCCAGCTGTGAAACAGCATACATCCAAAAGCATGTACGCAATGCATGTACAGTCTAAAGAATGAATACCTGTGTACCCATCACTCAGGCTGAGAAGCAGAATTCCCAGTGCCTTAGATGGGAGTCTCCAGTATTCTTGCCTGGGAAGTGCCATGGACAGAGGAGTCTGGCAGGCTACAGTCATAGGGTTGCAAAGAGCTGGACACCACGAAAGCGACTGAGCTCGCACATTCCATTACTGTGTTCCTCGTGCCATTTACTCAAACGAACATGCTCTTTGTGTTCTTTTGTACTTTCTTTTTTAAAAAAATCTTTTGGCTGTGCTACGTGGCACGTGGGATCTTAGTTCCCCCACCAGGGATCGAACTTGTGCCCTCTGCATTGGTGTCTTAGCCCCTGGACTGCCAGGGAAGTCCCTTTCTTTGTTTACTCATTTTATCTGGGGGATTGGCTTATATCAGGACATATCAAGCTACCTTGTTCTTTTTAATAGCTTCATGACATCCCCTATATGTGGATTGCCATTATTTTATTTGTTTATCGATTCCTTTTGATGGATATTCAGGGTGTTTCCAATCTTTTGCCATTACCAACAACGCTGCAATAATTCTTCCGGCTTCCAGGAACTGACAGTAATCAAAGCACCCTGTAAGAGGTTCAGCTGCTTCAGCTGCTTCACTTGCACCAGAACAGCATGGAGTCAGACTAGGGAAGCCCTGCGTGGATGGCGCTGGCCTCCTCACACCTGGATGTCCTGCGCTCCTCTCCTTGCACCTTCCAGGAGCCAGCGATGCTGTCTGATGCCATGCTTTCCTTGAAGCCCTCAGGGCTGGGGCCTCTGGGAAAGTACGGGATACCCCGCTGATGGGAACTCAGCTGCGAGCTTCTCTCCAAGCAGAAAAGTTCCTTTATTTTGATTATGCAATGTTCCTGCCAGGGACCAGGGTCTGCGCTTCTGCTTTTCTTCATCTTCCTGCAAATGGAATGAAACAGGGAGCTGGTTCGGGGGTTCAAGACTAGGCCGCTGGTGCTTTTGAGACCATCCTTTTCACGTTCCCTTTCCTGCTCCATCTGCCCCTTCCTCATTTCTTCTTTTTCTTTTCTCTCCCCTCATTTTGCTTTTTTTTCTTTTTGCATCCCCCTGCCTACCCTTTTGGACTGAAATTCCTGGAATGCAGGCTTGTGCTGCCATTCACACGTGCAGACATTCTGGCTCCTTGCCTTCTGAATGTGGATGGGCTCCGTGAGAGGAACTGAGGGGTGGTAGATGCTAAGGTCAGGGGCTTCCGACGTGGCACCAGTGGTGTAGAATCCTCCTGCTACTGCAGGAGAGGTGAGAGATGCGGGTTCGATCCCTGGGTCAGGAAGATCCCCTGGGGAAGGAATTGACAACCCACTCCAGTATTCTTGCCATGGACACTGAATTGGAGGTAGCAGGGCCTTGCCTCCTTCCTGCTGCTTCTTGGTGAGCGATCTTCTGCCTCCGGTCTCTTCTTCCTTCTTCAGGGTGTGCACCTGGGAAATGGGAAGGGCAGCCCTGAAACAGGAGGCGGCCCTGAAGAGTCAGGAATACAGATGATGATGGCCTTTGGGTTTGAGGGCCAAGGGAATGGGAGGTGGCAGGGCCCTCAGGGAGAAGAGGAGGTGCAGGCATCTTCTCAGAGTGACAGTGTTCCCTGGGTTCACCAGTCTGGGCAGAAAGCTGATGACCTAGAAGCTTCTCAAATAAAGTTGGTCGAAAAAAGTCAATAGGCCTAGCTCTGGAAGCACATTTGTATTTGTGGGTCTGTGTGTTCAGTCCTCTCTCTGGAGGGTAATAAAAGTGCAGTTGCCTAAGTCTGTCTAGGCTCCATCTCTTGTCAGCATACTTATAAAAGTCACTTTTCTATGCCTCAGTTTCCACATCTCTAAAATGAGGCTGTTGAAGCATGAAAGGAAATTTTCCTTGTAAAGCATTCAGCACACAGTAAATACTGCATCAGTGCTGGCAGTTATGAATATCATTTAGGTGGTTTTCAAACATTGTAGGCAGAGCAGTCCTCCTTTGTTTCCCTGGTAAAATTTTCCATGGAAAGCCGATATATTCAATGAAATGGAGTGGCACTGGTTGAAAGGATGGGATGAGGTGGTGGAAGGTGGCCCAGGGGTCTTTATTCTGGGCCCCTGAGCTTTTTTCCTGTGATCCAGGGAGCAGCTTGCAACTCTTGGACATAACTGAGTTGTGCAAATTGGTACTACCTTTTTGGATGGTACTTTGACAGTACTTATTAAAACTGAAAATTCCTTGGATCCAGTATTCCAAGTCCTGCGAATCTGACAGGTGTACATATAGGCACAGGCTGCTCAGTGTAGCATTGTGACTACAAGTAAAAGTTTAGAGATGCCCAAGTCTAGTAGTAAGGGAAAGAGTGAATCAATTATGAAATCCGATATACTATAAAGTGGACTGTCTTGGAAAGAGTTTCATGATATATTGTTAAAAAAATCAGATGCAGAATGATGTATCTGGTGTATTCTTGTGTTTTGAAAGCATGTGCATATGTATTTATACCTTTAGCTGTGGATATACACAGATGCGTGAGGACCCCATCATCCCTTGGTACAAGAACCAGCTAGGAAGGGTACCCACCAAATGGTTAACTTGCTGTTTAGGTGATGAAGGGGAGGCTGGTGTTTTTTATTTTATGATGTTCTTCCTGGTCCCCCCAAAGACTAGTGCTTTGGGTAAATTTGCTTTCTAGTTGGTGTTTTCCTCCAAACTAGAAAGACAGAGGTCAGCTTGGAGGTAAGAAAACAGCCCCATGCCGGGTGATGGGTTGGCCCAGTGTCACATAGGTCTTTGCACGGGGAGCCTGGCTGCAGGTGCAGGCTCTGATGTTATGAAAGCTGGCCTGATGAACGGGGTGGGTGGGTGGGTGGGTCCTGGCTCCTGCCTTGTTTTTCCCTTGGCAGGCTGGCTCTGTGGGCTGCGTTCCTGATACAGTCTGCTCGCCATCTGTTGAGGAAGCAGTTGTGAGGCTGTTGGCGGCTCCTCCCTACCATGCCTAATTTAATAAGCTGCTCTTCTCTCAATGGGCCTCACCTAGGCTAGGGGATCACCCTTTAATTATTCACAGGGGTCAGCCACCTGATGAATCTCCTTTGCCGGAGACAGATGGTGCAGACGAGCAGATGCGTGGCTGTTGGGAGGCGAGGAGAGATTCCTTGTGTGCGATAGCAAGGAGTGGGTGGCCTCAGAATAGAAATTCATGAAGCGTCTAGGAAGGTAACTTTAAACACCAATAGCCTCAAGACTGTGGTTCAGCGGTGAGCCAAGCTGAAGATAGCCGGCCAGACACACGGAGGGCAAGCTCTGCTTTCCTGTGAGCCTGGAGAGGGAGGGGTCAGTTTAGCTCACCTTCACATCACTCGGAGATCTGTTTGGAGCTCTGCCTGCTTGTTCCTGGTGCTGGCTCAGTCCCCCAGCAACCGTCTGGGATCCACTGGTCAGATCCTTCTCCAGAGTCACTGGACCGGATTCCAAATATTGGCTCTGCCTCTCACCTGTCATGTGACCTTGGACAGGCCACTTCCCCTCCCTTGGACTGAATTTCTAACACTCCTGTCATCTCTCATAGCTCTAGAACATTCTGTGAGTGATATGCCCTACATTCCATTTTCAGGGAGTCATGAACTGGATAAAAGGCCCCGAAAGTTGAGGGTGCTTGCAGCTAGGCAGATCCTGAGTGGTCACAAGGGCAACGAGACTGGCCTGGAATCGAGAGGAGGAGGGACACGTTTTGAGCCTGAGTACCCCACCTGAAAAAGAGAACCGACAGTCCTTGCCTTGCAGGATGATGAGGATCTGTGGAAACATGGTTAGATTCCTGGCACGTGGCAGGTGTTTAAATGGTATTATACACTTAGTACTTGGCATTCCCAACCCTGCTTTTTCTCTTAGCTGGAAAATGTATTTCCTGTTGGGGAGGGGATGGGCATCGTCTTACTTTATAGACGCCACTTCATAGAGAGCGTTGGCCTCATTAACTTTCCCCAAAGCAGTGTGTGTTCCTCCCTCACTCTGATTATGGGTCATGTTGAACATCTGTTGTGTATGATGCTCGTGACAACTTTGATCGCCCTTAATCCTCATGAAGCCCTGTGAAGTAATAGGGACTATTATCCCCGTTTTATAAGTAAACACATTGACACTCTGGGAGGTTAAGTGACGTGCCCAGGGTCACACAGTCAGTTCAGTGGTGAAGCTGGGGCTGGAGTCGTGTCTTTCAGATCTTAGAGTCCTTGTCCTTAACCACTGTGTGTGCTTTTCAGAAAAGAGGCTGCATTTGGGGATCAAGAAAAAGCTCTTGGACAGTCAGATGGGAAGTCACGTCCTTAAGGTGGTTGATTTTTCCAAGTCATAGACCTTAAGGATCAGCCCCGTACAGTGCTTCTGTCTTGCCAGACCCTGGGGTGGTGGAGCCTGTGGCCCACATAGACCCGATGATTCAGTTTTGTCTTGTTATTTGCTGGTGACCTTGAATTACCTAAACCCCAGAGAAATGTGTTCTTAATTTGCCCTGTTCATGATGCTGATATTTACCCTCCCCGTAACTCAGATTTAAATAACCCTTGCTTCTGTGTTGTCACGCACTTAAAAAGCAGCATCATAAAAAACCCCAGCCCTCAACTCTCTAATTATGGGGTACAGTGGAGAGGGAGGGGCACAGAATAGGAAATAATGGGATCATCAGAGCATTCTAAGTTGTAGGGTGACATTCGGTAGCGGGGTTGAAGGCTTGTGTCTGCTGCTGGGACAGTTAAAATGCAAAGCAGCCCCTGCTTCAGCCAAGATGGTTGCCTGTTGGGTTTACACCCTTTAATTTGGGACGCACAAGGGTCCCATACTGGGGACCATGGACGTGACTGAGCCCGCCTCTCTCTGCCTGGAGGGAAGCCTGGGACTCTTGGGGAGGTTTGGCTTTGTCCCCACCATTTGAGGTGGCTGCCATCCTTGTGCGCCTTTGATGTCTACCAGGGTCTGGAGTAGAGGTCCAGAAATGCTCTTGGGTCTCTGCGGACTAGAAACCACGCTCCTTCTCCCCCTCCTCTGTCGGACCACGGGGCGAGAGCGGATGGGAGTACAAAGAGCTACCAGGAACAAGCAAGGGTTTTATTTTTAAGCCCTCAGACAAAGATGGGAACATTGAGAATGATATAGTGGGAAGTGTAGAGGATCATGGGTGTCCCCGGTGGCTGAGATGGTAAAGAATCTGCCTGCAATGCAGGAGACCCGGTTTTGATCCCTGGGTCAGAAAGATCCCCTGGAGTAGGAAATGGCACTCCAATATTCTTGCCTGGAAAATTGCATGGGCAGGGGAGCCTGGTGGGCTGCAGTCCATGGGGTTGCAAAGAATTGGACACAACTGAGTGACTAACACACATGCGTGTGCACACACACACACACACACACACACACACAGAGGATCATTCCTGGGGAGGCGGGCTTGTGAGGATGAGGAATGAAGGAAGTGCATCAGCCTGGACATCCAAGCAGGTGATGTCGTGGGCTTGTGGAAAGGAAGGGAAGGCCACAGCAGGTGGCAGTCACTTGGACCCTCTGAGTGAGGTTAAGAGAATGCCTCTATCTCAGGTATTAAAAAAGCGAGTGAAGGGACTTTCCTGGGGGTCCAGGGGATAAGACTCCATGCTGCTCCTAGGGCAGGTGGCTTGCTTCCATCCCTGGTTTGATCCCTGGTCGGGGAATGAACATCCCGCATGTCGCAGCTAAGCCTGAGTGCAACAACTCCTGAGACCCCACCCTGGAGCGCAGCGCTGCAAAAAGTAGTAGTAATAATAATAACAAAAGTCGAGTGAAAGGGATTAGATTTCACCAGCCTGGGGTCATGTGCCTGGTCTGCAGCCTTAACTGGACCTGGGATGCAGAGCCTCTGACTCGCCCGTGCATCCAGCCTGTCTCGACTCTACAGGGTTAATGTTTTTTCAGAGACCTGTTCAGGGACGTGTAGGTTAGAATCCTCTGGAGACGTGAACGAACAGGCCTTTGAATTTACATTCAAAAGCCATCAAGAGCGAGGAGATTTCTGGCACTTGCGCTTGTGTGAAAGCCAACTGGATGTCAGGTCCCGATGGCGCTGTTTCCGAGTCGATGGCCCTGTTGTGGAGGCTCCCCCAAGCGGGCAGCGTCCCTTCCAGGTCATCCAGGAAGCCGACGGTGGACCCTGGCCGCTGACTCAGTGTGGCCAGCTGGGTGGCTCCCTGCTCCTGGGAGGCGGTCCTGGCAGTGTCCCTGGGCCCAGCCCATGAGCAGGTGCCCCAGGTGATCCTGCCCAGACGCAGCGGCAGCGGCGGGAGGGACCGCAGGAAGGAGCAGAGGGCAGAGCGTACCGAGGTGGGTGCTGTGGGTCAGCCGGCTGCTGGCCGGGAGTGTGCTGGGCGGGTGTGAGTTGCCTCCAAGTAGGGGAGGCCTGGGATTGTTGGCTGGTTGTTTCCTTTATCTGTCGGGGTTGCGGGGGGTGGGGGGGGGGGTGGGAAAGAAGTTGGAAAAGCTGAGCTGGTTTTGGAGAAGGTGTCTGCTGGGAACTTGGTCTCAGGAGAGCAGAAACTTCTGGGCTTTTGAAAAGAATGTGCAGCTTGGAGGTGGAGGGGATGGGATGTCATCAGGAGCTGCTCCTCTTTTACACCACCCCCCCCAGCCCCGCCCCGCCCAGGTCTCTCTCACTTCCCTGGCCGCATCCAGTTGGCAGAAAAGCAAGTCTCTGTGTGTCTAACTCAGGAGTCCAGGGCACCTCTCACACAGAGTGGGTGAGGTGCAGTAGTCAGCCTGGACAGGAGTTCGAGGACTTGGGGCCCCATGTCTGTCCCGATGTTGATGTAGGCCTGGTTCCTTGGTCTCCCTGGCACACAGACCCGCCCCCCTTCTCTGTCCTCAAGGGTGGAGATGGACAGTGAAGGAGAGGGAAGCTGGGCGATCCTTTCCAATGCCCCTCAAGCTCTGAAATCCTAAGTGCGATGTTGTCCAGAAAGACCGCCTCCTCCAGGTAACACATGACTGCCGAGTGGGTATTTTAATCGCTCTGACTTCAGAATAACAGGGCCAGTTTTCATGAGGGCTCACTGCTTCGCCGCTCATGCGATCCCAGTGGAACCTGAGTTGATGGCAAGGCTACAGTCGGTTCGGTTTTCTTGGAGCGGTCTGACACTGATTGGGCTCAGATACTCTCTTCAAAGCCTATGATTGCCTTATTTTTTAAGATGGACTCGTGTTTGCCTGTTATGGCTGGTAAAATTTTGTTTCCCTGTGTTTCCACTGGTACCTCAAAGGGAAATGGGTCCTTTGGAAAATGAGTCCTTTTTGGGATGGGATTCCATTGCCTGTAAGCCTGATTTATGGCTGGGTCTTATGTGGGCTTCTGGAACCTTCTGGACTCTGCCCACTGCCCTGAGAGGAGACCCAGACTCCGGCTTGTTGGGTGGGACCTCAGAGGCCAGTGGTCTGACTTGGCATTTTGCTTCCGGAATGGGCCTGTCTCTTCTTTAGGAAATGCATCGTGAGCAGGTGTTACCCTGAGCAAGAGACTGAGGCCCAAGGGTGGTGTTTGACGTTCGTCCAAGGGGATGCCTCATCTTCTGTAACCACCTAGGTATATCTAGAAAGAGACAGTCACGATGCCTTTGTCTCCCATTCTGTTTAATAAGATGTGGGGGTGGGGGTTACACATAAGAGATACTTCCAGTTAATGAAACTCCAGCTTCTCCTAAAATTAGAAAGCTTGGAATCCGCGAGTTGACTAGAAAAACCCAGATCATTTGCTGCCTTCTGTCTCTGTCTTGTCGAACCCTGTGGCTGATCCTGTTGGGTTTAAGTCTTGTAAATCTGTCACAGCCTGGTTTCCTGGCCCTCCTTCCTTGTCCCCCTGGACAGAGGGGAGGGTCCTGGCATGACATTGGTGCTGCCAGCTGGGCCTCTGGCTGAGAGGGCCCTGGAGCAAGAATTTGGGTTGGGACCTCATGGGTGTCGTGGTAACCAGCAAGCAAGGCCTGGGGGACCTGAGATTAATGATTAAGCCCTTCATGCCATTTCAGATGAGTCAGTGGCCCTCAGCATTCCCAACCCCCAGTCAAACTTGAGTGCTGTTGACTTCTGATAGTCCTTCCCGTTGAATGAAGATGAGAAGTGTCTTGGAGGCGGGTACTGAGGGGCTTGCAGGCTGTCAGTGGGGCCAGTGAGTGTCCTGGTAGCCACAGCCATGCCAGAATATCTTCTAAAGGTGAGAGTGCAGGATGAGCCTCCCAGGCCTGCCCTGAAGTTCAGCTTCTGTTCAGAAAGTTTTAAAAGCCCAGTGTTTTCGTTTTCCTGTAAATAGGAAGCATCAGATGCTGACTGATCTGGCATTTTCTGTGTGCAATGGCGGGGAGTGGTGCAGCAGTAAGTGGTCCTTTCTCCCCTCCCATTGGGAGAAGGAGATGAGAAGAGATTTGGTCTCCAGCTCTTTCAGTCCCATCTTTGTTTTGTATGAGGACAGCAGACATCTTGGAGAAGGCGATGGCACCCCACTCCAGTACTCTTGCCTGGAAAATCCCATGGACAGAGGAGCCTGGTGGGCTGCAGTCCATGAGGTCGCTAAGAGTCGGGCATGACTGAGCGACTTCCCTTTCACTTTTCACTTTCATGCATTGGAGAAGGAAATGGCAACCCACTCCAGTGTTCTTGCCTGGAGAATCCCAGGGATGGGGGAGCCTGGTGGGCTGCTGTGTATGGGGTTGCACAGAGTCGGACATGGCTGAAGTGACTTAGCAACAGCAGCAGCAGCAGCAGCAGCAGCAGCAGCAGCAGCAGCAGATATCTGCCTGGGGCTTGCTCTGTGCGTTCCTGATAGTTCCATTCTATCCCATAGTATTTACACAGAGATGAAGAAGCAGCTTGGTGTTTAGTCATGCAGTCATGTCCAGCTCTTTCATGACCCCATAGACCGTAGCCCACCAGGCTCCTCTACTGGAGTGGGTTGCCATGCCTTCCTCCAGGGAATCTTCCCAACCCAGGCATCAAACCCACATTTCCTGCACTGCTGAGCTGCTGGGGAAGCCCTGAAGGAGCGGCAGCCCCCTGCAAAACACTGAAGCAGGGAAAAGTTGAGTAACCAGGGTCAGGTTGGGCAGAGGGGAGTTCCGGCCAGTGGATGCGATCTTTTTCTTTGTCATTACAGGGCCGGCAATCCCAGTGTCTCACATCTCAGTATGGCTGTCCTTCCTAGAAAACTTGGCTGAGGACAAAGGGCAGGGTGGGCGCCCCATTTGATTTTAGGGGATACTCAGATTGATATTAGCTACATTAAATCCCATAACAAAGCACTTGGCTCCATAGAGCCCCTCTCCCAGCCTTCAGTGGGCCTTTGAATCCCAGGCTTTCACAAGCAACAGGGTCTGCTAGATTTAATAACATTGTCTTATTCCAGTTAGACTTTTTTTTTTCTTTTTTCGGCTTGTGGGATCTTAGGGCCCCCCCCTCCCCACCCCGCCAACCCAGGGATCGAACTCTCACCCCCTTGCATTGGAAGTGCAGAGTCTTAACCATTGGCCTGCCAGGGAAGTCCCAATAAGACTTTTTTTGTGTGGAAATCCTCTCAGTCTGGCATGGATAATGGTGTCTCTTGAAGGCAGTGATATCGATTTTTTGAAAAGTGAGTAGGTTTAATAAAAAAATTAAATAAATAATGGCACTGGTGGTATACATCAGAAGTGAACAATATTTGAGAAACCTTGCGTGGCTGTGACAGCAGGTACGTCAGGAGGAAACTCAGGAACTGGCCAAGAAGGGAGTGTACCTTTCTGGAAAGTCAGGCAGAGGTGATGCACATGTGCACGCGTGCACACACACACACACACACACACACACACACACACACACACTGCTGTCAGGGCGGCAGTTTCTTTCCGGAATGGGCAGACAGGTTTGTACAGGTTTTGCTGCAAAAAAAAGGGGAGTGTGTGCTTTTTTTGGCCTTCAGCAGTAGTATTACTTTTCCCTGATGCCTCCCGACTGGCTGGCCCTACTTACACTCAGCTTGGGGTGACCGTTTCTGTTTGAGTGATTTTTATCCACAAGAAAGCAGCCCAGGAGTTTCCAAGGAAGAAGCCCAGTTGTCCACCACCCCCCCTTTAAATTATGTGCTTATTGATTTTCGACTGTGCTGTGTGTTTGCTGCTGCGCGGGCTCTCTCTAGCTGCAGTGGGTGGGGGCTACGGCCCAGTTGCGATGTGCGAGCTTCTCCTTGCAGCGGCTTCTCTTGTTGGGGAGCACAGGCGCTAGGGCGCTGGCTCAGTCACTGTGGCGAACAGGCTTAGCTGCCCTGCAGCATGTGGGCTCTTTCTCAACCGGGGATGGAACCTTCGTCCCCTGCACTGGCAGGCAGATTCTTAACCACTGGGCCACCAGGGAAGTCCCAAACCCCATTGTAAAACAGTGTCTAATGTCCTGTTTTCCAGACAGTCTGGTGGTTCTCAAACTTTAGCCATTACCAGTGTCACCTGGGGAATCCTGTTGTTCAGTCACTCAATCGTGTCCGACTCTGCGACCCCATGGACCGCAGCACGCCAGGCTTCCCTGTTGCTTACCAACTCCCGGAGCTTGCTCGAACTCATGTCCATTGAGTCGGTGATGCCATCCAACCATCTCATCCTCTGTCGTCCCCTTCTCCTCCTGCTTTTGATTTTTCCCAGCATCAGGGTCTTTTCTAGTAAGTCATCTCTTTGCATCAGGTGGCCAAACTATTGGAGCTTTAGCATCATTCCTTCCAATGAATACTCAGTGTTGATTTCCTTTAGGATTGACTGGTTTGATGTCCTTTCAGTCCAAGGGACTCTCAAGAGTCTTCTCCAACACCACAGTTCAAAAGCATCAATTCTTCAGCACTCAGCTTTCTTTATGGTCCAACTCTCATATCCATACATGACTACTGGAAAAACCATAGCTTTGACTAGACAGACATTTGTCAACAAACTAATGTCTCTGCTTTTTAATACACTGTCTAGGTTTGTCATAGCTTTTCTTCCAAGGAGCAAGCGTCTTTTAATTTCATGGCTGCAGTCACCATCTGCAGTTATTTTGGAGCCCAAGAAATCTTGGGGACCTTGATGGGGGACAAAAACTCTGGACCTGCCCTACCCCACCTAGCAGGGCCTCTGTGTGCCCCAGATGATCCCCACATACACTAGTGTCTCAGCTCATGGTCCCATCAAAGGCTGTGGGTCCCAGATCTGACTACCTATGGGAGTCACCTGCAGAGCTGTTGAAGATTTGAGGCCTGGATTCCACCTCAGAGAAGCCCACCCCCAATCTGTGGGGCTGGGGCCTGGCTTTAAGAATTTTTAAATGCTCCCCAGGTGCTTCTGGTGTGTGGTGGAGATGCACTGGCTTGGTAGAGACTGTGGGGTTGACTTTAATCTCACCTGGGGATGCTCATAATGAAGAGGTTAAGGGATGCGTGAGGCCTTTACAGAAATTGGTATGTCTGCAGAGAAAACTCACAGGTGTGAGTTTAGGGTTTGTTCAGAGTGAGAAGAGCAAGACCACAGTAAGCTGCAGCTCAGTCCAGGCCACGCGGTGGAGAGCTTTGGGGGATGGAGGGTGGAGGGGAGCAGGATGACAGCTCATGTGGCCTCTCTGTTCTGTTCGGTCCCTGGGCAGCAAGGGTGACCCACCCGGAAGCAAGTGAGCTGAGCTGGAGACAGCCGGAGAACACTGGCTGCTTTCTTTCCTTTCCTTTTCTTCCTTCCCTTTTTTTTGGTTTAAGCTGCGTCTTTAAAAAAAAAAAGTTATTTATTTTTAAATTGAAGGATAATTGCTTTACAGAATTTTGTTGTTTTCTGCCAAACATCAACATGAATCAGCCATGGGTATACATATGTCCCCTCCCTCTGAACCTCCCTCCCCCCTCCCTCCACATCCCACCTCTCTAGGTTGTTACAGAGCCCCAGTTTGAGTTTCCTGAGTCAGTCATACAGCAAATTCTCACTGGCTATTTATTTGACATAGGGTAGTGTAAGTTTCCATGTTGTTCTCTCCACACATCCTACCCTCTCCTTCCTCCCCGCCCGCCACCCTGTGTCCATAAGTCTGTTCTCTGTGTCTGTGTCTTGCAGTATGCAAGATCTTAGTTCCCAGACCAGGGATGGAACCTGTGACCCTGCAATAAAAGGAGAGCCCTCAGCACCGGACTACCAGCAAATTCTGTCTCCCCTCACCTTTTGTTCCAGCTGCTTTCAATGAGGCCACCCCTGTGTCATCCTGGGGACTGGGGAACCTGGTCATCCATCATTTTTGGTCAATTTAAGGAGCTTTCAAGGGAGAGCCAGGCTCCTGAAGACTGCGGGGAGGGGAGGCAAAAGTTGTCCTGGCTCTTAAGAAGTTAGGAAATAGTGAATTCTAGAAACCCTAGTCCAGTGATCTTGAGCTCACCAAGAAACTTCCCCAAAACATGACTCAGCAGCTGTTTTGTGAGTGAGTATGAAGCCCAGTTTGGGTCAGGGTGATGGCTTTTTTTTTTTTTTTTTCAGAATGAGGCATGCTAGGCTGGCTAGTTTGGGTCAGGGTGATGGCTTTTTTTTTTTTTTTTTTTTCAGAATGAGGCATGCTAGGCTGGCCTTTCCTGTTCTGGTAGGTAGCTGACTGCCAGGTGGGGGAGCGCCTGAGGCCTCTCGACTCAGCAGTTCGCCAAGCACCTGTGCTGTTTCTTCATGGGCTGCTCGAGTCTAATGGGTCAGTGAAAATCCTCGTGGAGAGATGTGGAGATAGGAACTGAAGGGGAGACAGCTATGTGTATGGCTTCAGAGTCAATTCATCAGCCACCGCTTAAAGCAGAAATTGGCTGTAGAAGAGGTCTGGTCAGGTTTTCTCCCTGGAAGGAGGGCAAAGGGGATTTGAGAGTGTGGCAAGCATCCATGTTCTTGTTTAAGTTGCCTGTTACTTGAGGGTAGTCTGGGAGGACTGGTGACGATGGGAGAGGCTGAACTCATCTGTCATGCCTGTACTGCCCTCTGCCCTCTTCTTGCTGGTGGGTCTGAGTCTGTCTGGAGAATCTTTGCAGCACTTGGATAAAGGCATGTTTCCTAACGGGTGGTCCTGAGCCAAGGTGGGTGACCATCCAGCTTAAAGAATATAGTGGGCCCTTCATATCTGTGGGTTCCAGTCCATGGATCCAGCCAACCATGGATCAGGTGTGGTATTCTCTGTCCCTGGTTGGTCGAATCTGTGAAGGTGGAACCTGCGAATCTGGAGGGCTGATTCTGGAATGTGAGCATCCTCGAATTTTGATCCCCACAGATGGTTCTGGAGCCAATCCCCTGTGGATCCTGAGGGTCAACGGTATAGTGTCGGTAGGCTGACCTGCCTGAGGGAAGTTTCCTGCAATATTGGGGATGTAAAGCTTTGCACCTGATCAGAAGGCTCCTAAGTGGTACCCTTGAAGCCTGCTGTTTAGTGTTAGAGTCAGAAGTGGGCCTGGAGATGATGAAAGTTGAGGCTGGAGAGGTGAAGTGACATTCCCAAAGCCACCCAGCCAGAAAGTGACAGGTGCACAGGTGCATATGGAATAGTCTGGGTTTGACAGTGTGAACAAGACAGATTTCAGTTGCCACTGGGCTCCAGAGGCAAGGCTGTCTGCCTGCAAGCAAAGTGAAGGTGGGGCTTGGGCCATGACCATCAAAGTGTGGCATTCAGACATCATCCTGGCTCAGATGGATCAGCCAGGCCTAATCTGACATTCATGTTCTATTTTGCACACGCCACTTTAATATTTGATTAAGTTAGAAATCGTTTTTAAAAGAATATTTTAAAGTTCTAGTAGTAACATTGTATGGAAAAGACCCTGATGCTGGGAAAGATTAAAGGCAAAAGAATAAGGGGCTGGCAGATGATTACATGGTTAAATAACATCACTGACTCAATGGACACGAATTTGAGCAAACTGGGAGACAGAGGAGGACAGAGGAGCCTGGCGTGCTACAGTCCACGAGGTCACAAAGAGTTGGACACAGCTTAGCGACTGAACAGCAACAAATAACATTGTAACAACAGAAAAGTTTGGAAAAACTGAGGCTACATTTTGGAAGGATGTTGACAGGGTAATTAAGGTTATGGAGATATGAGAAATGGGAAGACAAGGCCTGGACTGTCCTTTTGCAAGGAGGAGGGGAGAGGGGGCTCACTGGTCATAGTTCTGACTCTGCCAGGTCCAGCCCAGGTCACATGGCTTCACTCTGAATCCTTGGCACAATCTTTCCAAGAGATCATACTTACGTGAACCTCCAGGATTCTGAAATCAAATCAAAGGGTATGCAAGTTATGTAATAACAGTGGCTGACGTTTTTCTGACCCCTTCCTCTGTGCCAGGCATTTTGCTAAAATTACGGTTGTGTGAGCTCCAGGATGCAGAATTCAGACCCAAGGTTGTGCACGTCTCTAATAATCATTGCTGATGTTTGTGGAGCCACTCCTATTATGCTAAGCAACTCTTGTACGTTATTTCATTTAATTCTCACTGCTGCCCCACATGGCAGCATTTAGGTTTGTTCTGGTTGCTTTGGAGGTAAGGCATTGACCAAGGTTACATAAGTATATCATCGTCATCACTGATAGTTACATTAATTTTCATGCAGTGATCACTGAGCACTTTCTGTATGCCAGGCACTGCAGAACACTTTGCGTCATTAATCTTCATCACACCTCAGTGGTGGTTTAGGGATTTTTATTCCCATCTTGAAGTGGAGGAACTATCAGTTGGGCCCCTATGGCAAATCCATGCTCATTGTTGTTTAGTCACTAAGTCATGTCCGGCTCCTTTGCGACCCCATGGAGTCTAGCCTGCCAGGCCTCTCTGTCCGTGGGACTTCCCAGGAAAGAATACTGGAGTGGGTTGCCATTTCCTTTTCCAGGGGATCTTCCCGACTCAGGGATCAAACCCGCATCTCCTGCATTGGATGCTGGATTCTTTTACCACTGAGCCATCAATTTCATGCAAATTACTAAAGGGTGTTCCTCAGGGGAACCAGGCCAGGGTGCCTGGTTTGCTGAGGTCATGTGGGCTGGTTTCCTCCCACCAGCCTGCCCCTCGTCCGGTGTCTTCAGTGCAGGGCTCAGACTGCGTAGCTGTAGGCGGGGACTCTGGGGATGAGCTGTATAGGGACTGCATAGGGACTGCATAGGGACTCTGGGGATGAGCAGGCTGAGGAGCTGGTGAAAACCACACAGGAGATGCCAGAGCTGGAATCCCAAGCCACGTCTGTGATTTGGGAGCTAGTGCTCCTAACCAATGCCCAGGAGAGAACCTTGTTCCCGTCAGAGCCTTCCAGTTGGACGCGACCATCCTTGGGCTCATCCTTGGACATGTTCCCGAGAAACAGGTGTCAGGGTGGAGGACGCTGGCCTCAGTGAATACGAAGGGCCCTTCTGCCAATTCAGAGAGTTTGTGATCCAAATGAGGCATTCGTGTAAGCTTGAGTGAAGTTGCTCAGTCGTGTCCAACTCTTTGCAACCCCGTGGACTGTAGCCCACCAGGCTCCTGTGTCCATGGGATTCTTCAGGCAAGAATACTGGAGTGGGTTGCCATTTCCTTCTCCAGGGGATCTTCCCAACCGAGGGATCGAACCCATGTCTCCCGCATTGCAGGCAGACGCTTTAACCTCTGAGCCACCAGGCTTAACATCTTCAAATCCGTCATCTCTCCTCCATGTGCCTTGTGTTTCCTTTGGCTTAAAATCAACCCCGACCTCTCCTCCCCTCCCCCTCCCCACCCCCACCCTTCAGCCCTGGGTGAAAAGGCTACTTGACTCTGGTGGGGGCTGGGTTGCAGATGCTGGGAGGGGTGGGGCTGGCCTGGAGCTGTGTGCAAGCCTCACAGATGGTCATTGTAGCCGGCGGGTGACCGCATCACTGGCTGTAGACCCTCGTTTATCATCTCTCCGTGCTTGCCCGCACTTGATGGTCAGCGCATTCTGCCTCCTCTGTCTGGCATAATCATGACACAGATGTTGTTTGACTTGGAGCGTTGGGGGCTGGATTGCAAATGGCAAGAATTCTGCAGCAGCCTCCCAGCCTGGAGTAGGACCCCTGCCAGGAGGTAGGAATGACCTTGGGCCCAGGGAGTGAGACTCCTGCCCAGAGGTAGGAATGGCCTTGGGCTGAGTGAGTCTGTCGTTTTCTTGGGAAGAAGTCTGTGCTGCCTGTTGCCGTATCTTCACGTGGGCGGCAATGCTCGCAGGAGCGCTGGTGGTGACGGTCACACTGCATCACCGCTGGCTCACCTTTCCTGTGTGCCAGGCCCTTACCAGCACTGGCTGATTTAATCCTCACAATGACCCTGGGTTCGATGATTATCCCTAGCAAATGAGAAACCTGTCTTTTAAGCTAATTCTGAGTGGGAAATCTTACCGGAAGATGATGTTATTTTCCACTTAAAGAGATAGATGCTTCTTGCAAGTCTAAAGCAGAAGTTTTCAGCTGGGAGCTGTTTGGCTTCTAGGGGACATTTAGCAGTGTCCAGAGACATTTAAAAATTTATTGATTTATTTATTCGGCTACTCTGGGTCTTAGCTGCAGCTTGCGGGATCTAGTTCCCTGACCCGGGATCGAACCTGGGCCCCCTGCGTCGGGAGCCATTGGACCATTGGGGAGGTTCCCTTGGAGACGTTTTTGGTTGTCACAGTTTGGGAAAGGATTTGGTACTGGCATCTCTTGGGTAGAGGCCAAGAATGCCTCTAGGTATCCTCTAACGCACATTACGGCACCCCCGTGACAAAGAATTATCCATCTCCAGTATCAAGAGTGGCAGGTTGAGAAACTCAGATCTGAAGGGAAGAAAAAGACAGTATTTATCCTGTCATCCTCTAAGTCCTGCTCAAACCCTGCTTGTGGTCGTTGATGCTATTCATCACCTCTTTCTGGTTTCCCCACGAAACCGGTGGGAGGATTGCGCTTCCCTCCTTCTCGTAAGTGGAGATGTGGCTTATGTTGGCCAAAGAAGTGTGAGCAGGAAGTACCACGGCACTTTAATGTTGAAACCTTCAAGAACTCAGGTGTAATCTGCCATATTCCTTCCCACTTACGATGGCAACCACCAATGCTTCCAGTTGGTAGAGGCTCCATCAGCCTGTGTGTTGGAGTCAGGAATCAGGGGGAGAGCTCCTGATTAACTCACATGGATGTGCAGGATGAATGAGAAATGCGTGCGTGTGTGCTAAGTCGCTCAGTCGTGTCTGACTCTTTGCAACCTTGTGGACTGTAGCCCGGCAGGCTCCTCTGCCCATGGGATTCTTCTGGCAAGAATACTAGAGTGGGTTGCCATGCCCTCCTCCAAGGGATCTCCGCAACTCAGGGATCAAACCTGCATCTCTTATGTCTCCTGCATTGCCAGGCAGGCTCTTTACCACTACTGCCAGCTGGGAAGTACTGAATGAAAAATACTTTGTTATTTAAACTACTGAACTTTGGGAGTTGTTTTATTACCATGGTGTAATCTATCCAGTCCATTCTGAAGGAGATCAGCCCTGGGATTTCTTTGGAAGGGCTGATGCTAAAGCTGAAACTCCAGTACTTTGGCCACCTCATGAGAAGAGTTGACTCATTGGAAAAGACTTTGATGCTGGGAGGGATTGGGGGCAGGAGGAGAAGGGGACGACAGAGGAGGAGATGGCTGGATGGCATCACTGACTCGATGGACGTGAGTCTGAGTGAACTCTGGGAGTTGGTGATGGACAGGGAGGCCTGGCGTGCTGCGATTCATGGGGTTGCAAAGAGTCGGACATGACTGAGCCACTGAACTGAACTGAACTGAACTGATAATCTATCAGATCCTGACTGATGTATTCTGAAGAGAACAAAACTAAGAAGTTTAGGGGGCTTCCCAGGTGGTGCTAGTGGTAAAGAACCCACCTGCAAATGCAGGATACATGAGATGAGGGTTCGATCCCTGGGTTAGAAAGATCCCCTAGAAGAGGGCATGCAACCCACTCCAGTATTTTTGCCTGGAGAATCCCATGGACAGAGGGGCCTGGTAGACTACAGTCCATGGGGTTGCAAAGAGTCGGACATGACTGAAGTGACTTAGCACGCACACACAAGAAGTTTAGGACTCGAATCAGCAGGTGGTATGTGATTTTGTTTCTGTCTGGATGCTGATGTGGGCCACTCAAGCGCCAGGTGTTTGTGGATCCGCTTACTCTTGGGAAGATCCTGTGTGTAGCTCTGTGGGAGACTGAGAGACGCCGCCAGATTGATGGCTTCATAGAAGGAATGGAAGGGAGTTTAGAAGATCTGTCAGGGCCCATCTGGACCTCTTTGATGTCTAAAGAGGTTAAGTGACTTACCCAATCATTTGAGTCTCCTGCTGGGATCAGGAAACCCTACCCAAACCGTGGCTCTGTGAAGCTGTGCTTACGGAACTCGGTGAGAGGCTTTTAATCAGTTGGCTGGTCTCTGAATGCCTGGAGGACAAAGTCCGTCTTTACCTGCCCTGGGCTTCGTGTAGCATCTGGCACAGTGGTGTTTGTTGAGTGAATCGAGTTGGGGTTGGGGGATGGGGTAGGGAGTGAGCGGTGCCATGATGGGGGTACAACTTTGAGGGCCCTGAGGGTTCTGGGGGAAGAGATGACTGGAAGTGGCCAGCGGGGGCACAGCCTGCTTTCTGGGGTGGGTACCACAAAGGATGGGACCTGAGTGGAGAGGAGGGAGGAACTGGGAATTTCTCACTTTTGTGAGTTTCACATGTGCAGGAAGCACCCCAATCCTGGGGTCTCCATGAAGAAGGAGGACTTTAGGGTGGGTTGTCCTCCTTCAGCAGGTCTTGGAGAGGGCCTCCTGGCTTTCCAGGTGTCTCAGTGGATAAAGAGCTCGCCTGCAATGCAAGAGACCCAGGAGACATGGGTTTGGTCCCTGGGTCAGGAAGATGCCCTGGAGGAAAGCATGGGAACCCACCCCCGTATTCTTGCCTGGAGGAGCCTGGACTGAGGAGCCTGGCGGGCTGCAAAGAGTCAGACATGAGGAAATGACTGAGCGTGCACGTGCCCAGAGAGGGCCTCTGGTGTCCCCGGCTTTGCCTGGGGAGCCACTACCTTACTGGGCAGCATGTACGCTGGGAAGCGGGTGTTACCTCCTGGAATTGCTCTGAAGGCTCATGCGCTGTGCTCCGGAGGCTTGAGGGATGATCTTTTGGTGCCAGGAACCGGCTTATCCTGGCACAGAGCCAGAGCCCTTCCCAGCAGCGCAGAACAAAGTCAGCTTGACTCACACTCGCAGGCACCTCAGTGTTCCCGTCCACAAAAGGAGCATCATCGGGAGAGCTCACCAGATCTGCCTTTGGCGAAGGTTGTCGTGCCACATGGCTCTGCCTTGTAGCATCTCCCTGACTTTAGAAAGGGAGAAGCGGGAGGAATCACACATCAGTCTCTTGCCACCCAACTCAGTTCTCCAAGGAACTCGGGCCTGGCGGGGGATGGGGCGGGAGCCTGGGCACAGCTCTGGCAGCACCGGTGGGCTCTGCTGACCCTTAGAGGTGGGATTGTCCGTTTGGCTGCTCCGGGTGCGGGCCAGAGAGGTTTGTCTTTCTGCCTCCTGCAGGCCCATCCTCTCCCTCTGGGTGCTTCTGGCCTCACAGGTTGATCCTAACCGGTGTGGCTTCCGCAGCGCAGCCCACTTGCTCGGCCAGACTGCCTTTCCCACGGTGCCTGCAGGTGCATGGGCGTGTTTCCTGTAAGCTAGTCCCCTCCCCCCTCCACTGCCCGCACTAACCCAGCAGGGCTTGGATCTTAAAGCTACGGAGGTACCAGCAGTCTCCACCTCAGCTGGGTGATTCACGCAGATTCAGGCAGCCAGGAGGTTATTATTGTTAAAAGAGACTGAAATCACAACATAGAGGCCGAGAGGTCCTGCTTGGAGCCAGACTGTTGGGACTTGAAGCCCAGCCCGGCCATTCCCTAGCTGTGTGGTCTGGAGCAAGTTATTCATCTCCCCGAGACTCAGTTGCCTTATCAATAAAACTGGGTCATCACAGTACCTAGCTCAACTGGGTTGTTGTGAGTTTCAGATGAATGAGAATATTTATTACCTGCAAAATGCTTCCAACAGGGC
This sequence comes from Ovis aries, assembly GCF_016772045.2. NCBI lineage: Eukaryota > Metazoa > Chordata > Mammalia > Artiodactyla > Bovidae > Ovis > Ovis aries. The sequence continues at coordinate 18,880,802 of NC_056064.1, forward strand.
CTGCCTGCCTGTTTAGTCGCTTCAGTCTTGTCCGATTCTTTGCCACCCCGTGGACTGTTGCCCACCAGGTTCCTCTGTCCATGGGATTCTCCAGGCAAGAATACTGGAGTGGGTAGCCTTTCCCTTCTCCAGGGCATCTTCCCAACACAGGGATTGGACCCAGGTCTCGCACATTGCAGGCAGATTCTTTACCAGCTGAGCCACAAGGGAAGCCCAAGAATACTGGAGTGGGTAGCCTATCCCTTCTCCAGGGGATCTTGCCGACCCAGGAATTGAACCGGGGTCTCCTGCATTGTAGGCGGATTCTTTATTGCTGAGCCACTGGAGAAGCCCAGAACACCATAAATCTACTGGCTGTTCACGTTTTTGTGCCAGGTGTTGGTGTCACTGGGCTTCCCTCCTGGCTCAGCTGGTAAAGAATCCGCCTGCAGCGCGGGAGACCTGGACTGTATAGTCCACGGGGTCGCAAAGAGTCGGACACGACTGAGCGACTTTCATTTTCACTTTCATTATTGGTGTCACTAAGGGGTTGCCATCAACCATGCCTCTGCCCAGGTCTTTGATGTAAACAATGCTGTTTTCAGTCTTACTGGAACATCATGCAGACATCATCGTTCAAGCCTCAGTCCTGCCTGCCGTGGGGAATGTGGGACTCCAGACCTTGAGGGGTGACCAGGACAGCTACCTGTATGGTTTTCTTGGTATTTCTATCATTTTTTCCCTCTTCCCAGAATATAGCTGCCTTTAAAAAAAAAAAAAAAAAAGATGCATTACATAAACAAAGTAACAGTGTTAAAAAGGAACCAGTTGCCTTACTGCCCCGACCTAATTTAAACTGTTTTCCTGTCTCCGTGTTTTCTCCCTATCCTTGTCAGGAGCAGATATGCATCTAGTAATGGTTAATTAAAGAGCAAAGACACTTTTTGATGATGGTACACCCTGCCCCTCTCCCCAGTAAATAACTGTTCTATTAATATACACCAGGAGCAGTAGAATCATAATGTATTTGCCGCCTGGGGTCTGGTGGGCTTTGGCTCGGTGTGACCTTCGCCCTTGCTGGCCGGGCCATCTTGTTGTTGTTCATTCGCTAAGTCACGTCCAACTCTTTCTGACTCCTTTCTTGACTGCAGCACCCAGGTTTCCCCGTCCTTCGCCATCTCCTGGAGTTTGCTCAAACTCATGTCCATTGATGCCATCCAACCATCTCATCCTCTGTCCCCCACTTCTCTTCTTGCCCTCAGTCTTTCCCAGCATCAGGGTCTTTCTCAAGGAATCGGCTCTTCATGTCAAGGGGCCAGAGTATTGGAGCTTTAGCTTCAGTTCTTCCAATGAATCTTCAGCGTTGACTTCCTTTAGGATTGACTGGTTTGATCTCCTTGCTGTCCAAGGGACTCTCAAGAGTCTTCTCCAGCACCATCACGGGCAAGTTAATCTAACTTTGCACACTCCCTTGGGTAGCAGGGGAGTGACATTGCTGCTGTCATGGAAGAAATGGTCTAGGTAAAGGCTCTAGCTTGGTAAAGGCATACTTTTTAGAGTTTTCATGGTTGCCTGACATGTGGTCGTCTAGACAGAGGTGGATTTGTCCCCTCTGGAGGGAGCAGTCCTGGCAGTTGGCAGCTGGGAGCCTCTGGAGTCAGCCCTCGCAGAGCCCTGCTGAGGGTCAGCCTTTATCTGTCTCCCTGCTCCCCCCGCCCCCAGGCCCTAAGCTGGATTTTTCTCCTCTGTGGGTCTGGGTGTGGGTTCAGCTCCCTGGGGGGACACGGCTTTGGGTTCTGCAGGTGCCCTGGAAACCCCCCAGCCCTGCCCAAGCCCGGGGAAGAAGGAGGGGAAAACTTTTTCTTAGGCAGACAAACAGGTATTTCCTGTCAGCCCCCAGCTGTCTGAGAAATCAGCCCCCTGTGTAATTCGGAAAAATGAGCCCCACCCAGGCCACTCCCCAGCCCCAAGGGCCTGCAACCCCCAGGACTTCGTGAAGGAGGACAGCTGCACCGTCCAGCAGAACTTTTTCTGATAATGGAAACGTACCTTCTGCTCTTTCCAGGATGGTAGCTGCTGGCCACCGAGGACTGTTGAGCCCTAAAATGGGGCTTCGTCTAGACCCGCATGTGTTCTGATATGCGGCAGATTTAGCACAAGCAAAAGAATCGACTGCAGCTCATTGGGAAAAAAAAAAAACTATTTATTTGGCCGAGTCAGGTCTTAGTTGCAGCACATAGGATCTTTTGTTTCCGTGCAGGGACTCTAGTTGTTGCGCTCAGGCTTCCGTAGTTGTGGCGTGCAGGCATGTGGGATTGCCCGACCAGAGAGCAAACCCATGTCCCCTGCACTACAAGGCAGATTCTTAACCACTGGACCACCAGGGAAGGTGTTAGTCGCTCAGTCGTATCCGCCTTTTTGCGACCCCATGGAATGTAGCCTGCCAGGCTCCTCTGTCCATGGGATTCTCCAGGCAAGAATACTGGAGTGGGTTGCCATGCCCTCCTCCAGGGGATCTTCCCAACCCAGGGATCAAACAGTGGCCTCCTGCATTGCAGGCAGATTCTTTACAAGCTGAGCTACCAGGGAAGCCCATTCATGTTGGCTAGAAAGTATAAAATTTATACTTATACTATAAAATTATACTGATTTTTATACAAAAAAGTAAGTCGCTGAGTCGTGCCCGACTCTTTGCAACCCCATGGACAGTAGCCTGCACCAAGTTCCTCCATCCATGGGATTTTCAAGGCAAGAGTACTGGAGTGGGTTGCCATTTCCTTCTCCAGGGAATCTTCCCAACCCAGGGAGCGAACCCAGGTCTCTTGCATTGTAGACAGACAATTTACCATCTGAGCCACCAGGGAAGTCCATAAAGCTCCCTAGGGACTACTATTATACTTTGGTTGGAGAGTACTGTTTTAAAGTGTAGACTGGAAGCTGCTGTCCTGCCCCAGGAAGTGCTTAGAGTGGGCAGAAAGTGAAACCGACCTGGGCACCCACCAGTCCCCATGTGCCCAGTGCTTCTTGCTGCCAGACCTGCCTACATGGATGAGAAGGAGCAAGTGTCCTGGGGCAGAGAGTTCATTGTGCCCGCCACCCTGGTAACACCTCTGGGTGTTAGGCCTAGAAGTCAGTTCACTGAGGGAACTTCTCAGTGGGATTGAATGGCTTAGGGTGAACCTTGGAAGGCATGGACTTGGGCTCCAGGGTGTTGTACTGGACATTAATGTCTTGAGCCCTGGCTGGAAACCTGATTCTGGGCACTTAGAATATTGGCTACCATTGACTGGTTGCTTATGACATGCCAAGCCCTGTGCTGGGCACTTTATCATCCCACTGAATCCTCCCACTGGGCTGGGAGGTGCCATGGTGCCCATTTTGCAGATGAGTATCACTGAGGGCCTAAGTAGTAACATATAGGCCTGGGATCCTGCTGTCTGATAAGTGTCAGAGCTTATAGCGAACCCCCTGTCTAACTTAGTGTCCTGCTCTTTGCCACACACCACTCCTCTCTGGACTCAGTCCCTCTGGCTCCTCTGACCCTCAGTTTTATGATGAAGACAACGCGGCAGACGCTTGCTCACAGGAAGCGGAGGAAGGTAGGGGTAGATAGAATGTTGGCTCTCAATTCAGGGCTCCCATCCTGGAGGGAGAGGGGACGTGTGTGCTTGTGTTGACCCAGCCTTCTTTCCTGTGTTAACTGAGTTTGAGTTTGGGTCTGAATTTTGGACAGACCCTGAGAGAACCCCAGTGCCCAGAGGCTGGACAGCCAGCCCTGAGGCCCTAGCACATCTTCTGCAGAGTGAGGGGGGAAGGCCCAGGTTCCTGGGTTGCAGGCACTTGGGTACAGCTCTGCTTCACAGTCAAGCACCTTTTAAACACTGAATAAATATTGGTCTAAGAGGTCAGAGACCTCTATTAGGTGTGTGCTATGGAGAGGAGGCAAAATGCTGCCTTGGCCTCCAGCCCCTGGTCCAGGGGCTAGGAGTATCATGTAATCTAAACTCGGGGGCCAGTGCCCCCCAACATCTTCCTCCTAGCATCCAAGGAATTGAGCTATCTGTCTCCAATAAAATCCACCTGGGCCCACTTCACTGCCCACTGCGCCCTGACCGGAGATAACCGCTGTGGTTTTCCCTCTTCTGTGGACTTGCCACCCTCCCTTCTGAGGGCAGTGAGTCATGGCAGAACCACCAGTCAGGGAACGACCACCCCTGATTAGCCTGTGAAGGTGGCAGGGGCTGCCCTCCTTGATCTCAGTGACCTTGTGCAAGTCACTTCACCTCCCTAAGCCTCAGTTTCCTCACGTATAAAATGGGAATGTTGGTGGTGCTGAAACAGACCCCAGCGCGTTGTAAGGGACAGGGGAGAACATGTACTAGGGTTTGGTGAAGCGTGTAAGAGCCATGTGTAGGTCGTTTTCCATAGTGTCATGGATGTCTTCCAGATAAAATGGAATTGGAAAGAAAATGGGAACCAGAGTGTATCTGAGTCCTGACGCTGAATAGCTGAATGGTCTTAGCTTAAGGTAACCTTCCAGGCCTCAGTGTCCTGGTCTGTAAAATGGGCTGGTTGAAGAGACCTTGAACGTGACTCTGTGCCTGGCATGTGCCTGGCGGATGCTCTGTAGAGTCTCCATTTTCCTAAATGCTTGGGCGTGATGGGATCTGCTTAAGCTGAAGGCCATCAAGAGAATGCTTGCTTAGCTTCTTTTTAAGGTGGATGAATACCATTTCCTGGTTCATTTCTGAGCTGCAGATGAGTTTTAATCCTTTGAGCATCCTGCAGTGCCTCCTGGGTACACTCCTGGGCCAGTGTGATCCCCATATTGACAGCTGTTCTGCCCCAGTAACTGCGGCGTCTTAAATGACAGAGCGCCTTCACATCCCCGATGCTCACAGCTGTCCTGACCGTGGGCACGACCTACACTGTTCCATCTTAGAAGACGGGGTCTCAGAAGGTGGCAGTGATCACACCTGTGCACACGCAGCCCTGGGAAGAATAATCTAGAAATTCTCTAGATAAAAAACCCTTGCCATCAGCTTCTTTGCTGTTGGTTTCTTTCTTAGCAAAAGAATGAGAAAGACGGGATAGAGATTTTAGTGTTAATACATCTTGCTTATGCAGAAGGGTTGGCTGTGAAGAGATAGACAAGGGAGCATGGTTGTGGGGACAGCGGGCCGGGGCTGGAAATTTTGTTTATATATTGGTTACACTTGTCTTCCTTGTGTGCGGGCTTTAGTAGATTCAGCTCAGAGTCTCTAGAACTCAGGCTTAGCTGTTGTGGCACATGGGCTTAGTAGCCCTGTGGCATGTGGGATCTTCCCTGACCAGGGACTGAACCTGTGTCCCCTGCCCTGGCAGGCAGATTTGTGCCCACTGGGCCACCAGGGAAGTCCTGGGGCTGGAAAGCTGTCATTCATAGAGCACCTTTAGGGAGCTGACAGTTGAGGGTCAATACCTTCATGACAACCCAGCCAGGAAGGGTCTCTGCTTTTGTATCCCTCCCAGTCTGAGGGCTTTGAGGGTTCTGGGGTGGTGGTAGGTAAGCACCTCGAAGTAGCTTTGCTATGGCGGAGGGTGGAGTGGAGGGTAGTTGAGGATGTGCCAGGGACTGTAGGCTGCTGTACTCTGCTGGGAAGAAGCTTAACACCCATTAATGGGTAGGAGGGTCAGGACATACTCCGGGACTGGAACTCACGAAGGAAGTTCAATAGCCTGCCCCCTGGATCTCTTAGAGTCCACTTGTGAGGAGCCTGTGGACAGCTGGGCAAAGTTTCCAACAGGATCCCATGGCGGGTGGGGAGTGGTCCCCGGGCCAGCAGGGTTTGGCTGTGGCTCAGTTTAGATATCTTAGTAGAGAGAATGTATGATTTTTTTTGGAGGGGGGTTGCATCTTGAGGCTTGTGGGATCCTAGTTTCCCTGACTAGGGACTGAACCCAGGCCCTCATGGATAGCTCTGAGTCCTAACCACTGGACTGCCAGGGACTGTATGATTTAAAGGTGGCTTGGTTGGGGGAGAATGGATACATGTATATGTATGGCTGAGTCCCTTTGCTGTGTACCTGAAACTATTACAACATTGTTAATTGGCTACACTCTAATATAAAATAAAAAGTAAAAAAATAAAACGACTAGAAAAACAAAATAAAGATGGCTTGGTCATCCATGGAAACTTAGAAAAGGGGGGCGATCCTGAGTCAACCTTGCCAGTGCCCAACAAAGTTGCTCAGGGAAGCGGGCACCCAGCCATTAGACTTCTGTGAGTTTCATCGCTATGCTTAGCTGCAAGCATTCCTGCCCCTCCCCTTCGATCCCACTAAATATGGAAGTTCTCAAACCAGGTGCTAGGTAAGGACAAGCTCACCTAGCAGACATCTGCTGAAGTGTGATAATAAGCCTGTGCACCAGGAGGAGAATACACTGATTTATGCAGACTTTCTAGGATAGCAGAACCCAAGGTGGCAATTTCTCACCATAAAACAATAAAGTGGCTTTTTGCTAGTGTATAATGATCTTGCGGGTGTTCAGTTAGGTTAGGCCCCCTCTCAGGGCTGGGACTGGGCCAGACCCTGGACCTCTGTTTCCTTGTCCACCTGACTGTGGACTGGGCTCTAAACTTTGCTCTGATGACACAGCAGAATGTCATCTCCTCCTCCTGCACTGACTTTCCTTGTTCTTTCTGTTCTAGCTGGGCTTACCTGATGGCTCAGCTGGTAAAGAATCCGCTTGCAATGTGGGAGACCTGGGTTCAGTCCCTGGGTTGATCAGATCCCCTGAAGGAGGGCAGGGCCACCCACTCCAGTATTCTTGCCTGGAGAATCCCATGGATAGAGGAGCCTGGTGGGCTACAGTCCATAGGATCACAAAGTTGGACGTGACTGAAGCAACTTAGCATACATGCACTAATCTGCATAGTTAAGTATGTGTTCCAAGCTGTTTCTTTCCTCCAAGGAGCTTACAATTCTGGTTGGGAAAGATAGAGCTGAATATACTGGAGGCATCAGAGAGGGACGAAATGCTGAATCTTTGACTTGGCACTGGTATGGGCACCCCTCCGTTTCTGAAGAGCAGGCTGGATTTGTTATCTAGACATCGTTCTTTTTCACTTCTAATTTTTGGCTGTTTCTATTGCACAATACAACACAGATTCAGAAGAGTACACAAGGCATAAACGCACAGCTCAAGGAGTTATCTCAAAATGAACACCCTCGTGACCACTGTCTAAAGCAAGAAAGGGAACCCTGCCAGCACTCCAGAACTCTCCTGCTCCTAACCCCTTCTCTTACTACCAGGAGTCACACGGGAGACTTAAGAGACTCAGGTTTGATCCCTGGGCTGGGAAGATCCTCTGGAGAAGGGCATGGCAACCCACTCCAGTATTCTTGCCTGGAGGATCTCATGGACGGGGAGCCTGGCTGGCTACAGTCCATGGGGTCTCAAAGAGTCGGATAGGGCTGAAGTGACTTAGGACAGCACAGTGACACTGACCTGACTTTTTTTTCTCCCAAAACAACTTTTATTGAATTATAGTTGATTTGCAATAATTTCTGCTGCAAGGTGATTCAATTATACATACATATTCAATTATACACATATAAAAGTGATTGAGTTGTACATATATATATATTCTTTTTCAGTTTCTTTCCCATTATAGGTTATTACATGAGATTTTGCTATATAATACGTCCTTGTTATTTACTTAGTCCATACACAGTGGTGTGTATCTATTAATCTCATACTCCTAGTTATCCCTCCCTACTCCCTTCCCCTTGATAACCATACATTTGTTTTCTATCTTTGTGAAACTATTTTTGTTTTGTAAATAAGTTCATTGTATCTTTTTTTAGATTCCACATGTAAGTGCTATCATACGTTAGTCGTCTTTTTCTGCCTTACTTCACTTTGTATGACAGTCTCTAGGTCCATCCAGGTTGCTGCAAATGGCATTTTAAAGTGACTTTTTATGGCTGAGTAATCTTCCTCTGTGTGTGTGTGTGTGTGTGTGTGTGTGTGTATCGCATCTTCGTTATCCATTCATTTGTCTATGAACGTTTAGGTGGCTTCCATGTCTTGGCTATTAAAAATAGTGCTGCTTCGAACGTGAGACTGCATGTATATTTCTGAACTAGAGTTTCTGTCTTTTCTGGATATATGCCCAGGAATGGGATTGCAGGATCATATGGCCGCTCTATTTTTAGCTTTTTAAGGAACCTCCATGCTGTTATCCGTAGTGGTTGCCACAGCTTCCAGTCTCACCAACAGTGTGGGAGGGTTCCCTTTACTCCACACTCTGTCTCGCATTTATTTGTAGACTTTCTGTTGATGGCCATTGTGACCAGGGTGAGGCGTTACCTCATTGTATTAATAGTTTTGATTTGCATTTCTCTGTTGATTAGCAATGTTGAGTATCTTTCCATGTGCCTATTACTTCTCGACACAGTGATCTCAGCACTCAGAAGTGCCCCTAAGCACTGTGATTTAGTTTTGCCTGTTTTTTTGAGCTTTCTAGACGGAGAATCGTTACGTATTCTTTGGTATTTAGCTTATTTTGCACAACGCTATTTGCGAAATTCGTGCAGTTTTACACGTACGTGCATGCTAAGCTGCTTCAGTTGTGTCCGACTCTTTGCAACCCCCCTGAGTTGTAGCCCGCCAGGCTCCTCTGTCCATGGGATTCTCCAGGCAAGAATACTGGGACTGCTGTGACCTCCTCTAGGGGATCTTCTGACCCAGGGATGGAACCCATGTCTCTTAAGTCTCCTCCATTGGCAGGTGGGCTCTTTACCACCAGCGCCACCTGGGAAGCCCTGCGGTTTTGCATGTAGGTATCATTTATTCATGTCCATTGTATATCACTCTACTGAATGATTTGCAAAATTGTTGTCTCTGTTTTGCTGATACACACTTGGTTTGTTTATGTTTGGAAATGTCACCCAAAAATGCTGCTGGGATCAGCATTGGACATGTGTCTTGATAAGCCTGTGTGTGTGTGTGCACGGGTTTTCTCTTGGCTATGCTTGGCAGTGGAATCACAACATGCCGGTCTGTCCTCACAGTGGCCTTGTCAGTGTGTGGGGAGGGTTGGCTGAGCTCAGCAGTATGGGAAGCACCTTCCTCACTGTCCTGCCTCTGTACACCTGGACTTGTCTCTGAGCTCCCACTGGGGCTGTATCACCTTTCCAGGCGATGAGAGATCAGGGCACTAAATCCCGTGTGTGCTGCACATGGGTAACTGTGCAGGTGTGAGGTGTGAGTGGCATGTAGCAGCCTGATCGGGGGCATGCTGGCAGTGTTGTGGGCATAGCCTGTCCATCACAGTCCTCCAGGTGGACCTGAATGCCTGGGCCTGTAAGCTCGAGTGTCTGCCTGCCTCGTTTCCTCCTGAGTGGCTTGGGCCCCCTTCCAGCATACTAGTGGAGAACGGTCAGGGAGGCTGAGGCCTCAGCTGAGGCTTCTGGCCACTGCTTGCAGGGCAGCTGAGCTCTTAATGTGTTTTCATAATCAAAGCAGAAAGGTCCCATTGTGGCACTAACGCTTTTGCCATAAAGCGCTTTTTGTTTCCTAACAAAATTCCAAGTTGCAAGAGCATGTCAGCTTAGCAAAGACACAATACCAATTAATGGCCATTCGCCACTTGCAGCAGCTAGGCAAGCGCCTAGTGAGCAACGGTCCGCCAGCTTGTGTTTTATTGGGGTACCCCAAGCACACAAAAACACTTTTGCAGCTTCTTGGAAGAACACAGTAAGGTATTAGGAGTCATCTTTATCAACCTGGAATTATAATCTGATATTAATGTGTGACTTAGGGTTCACTTGGCTCCATGTTTAGAAAATACAAATAACACTGGGTTGAACAAGGAAGGGAATTATTGAGTTGGCCAAAAAGTTCATTTGGGTTTTTTCATCCGATGGGAAAATGGAAAAACAAATCCCATTACCACCATACGATGGTAACAGAATATGCAGTGTTTTTCTCATGACACAAGAGGTCTAGAGGCAGGCGGTCAGTCCTAGGGCTCCACGTTGATTCCTTATGTCTTTTTGCTCTATCATCCTCAGCACGTGGCTTTTTTTCCTCATGCTCTCAAAATGGCTGCTGTATCTCTAGGCTTCACATCTGCATTCCAGGCAAGAAGAAAGGGAGAGGGAAGCTCGCTTTTGCCAACTGCCTTACCCATTTTAATGAGGGACACTAACTTCGTGGAAGTACCAAGTAATAGGCTTCCCCTTACATTTCATTGGCTAGAACTGGGACATATGGCAACCGCTGATTTCAGGGGTGTCTGGGAGCTGAGCACATTGTTACTCTGAACAAAATCAGGGATCCCCACAGTTCAGGAAAGTGGGGAGAATGGGCATAGGAAGCCAGCTAACAGCAGATGCCACACTTTCATGGACACTGTAGGAAACAAGTTTCAAATAGAGTAAAACATCCCTTGGTAAGAAAGTTACTCCTGTGAGCACCATAATGTATTTTCATTTTAAATGGTTCAAGAAAGGGACTTCCATGGTGGTCCCGTGGCTAAGACTGCACTCCCAAGGCAGGGGACCCTGGTTTGATCCCTGGTCAGGGAACTAGACCCCACATCAGGGAACTGGATCTCACATGCTGCAATTAAGAGTTTGAATCCTGCAACTAAAGATCCCTCAGCTACATTGTAAGACCCGGTATAGCCAGCTAGATAAATAAATATTAAAGAAAATACAAAATAAAAAGGTGGGACCACCTCATGCTCTGTTCTGTAATGTGCTTCCATTTCTCTAGTGCAGTAAATCACAGGTGAATGCTCGCCTGTTAAGTGTGGCCACGTAGCTTCCGTTGGCTAGATTTTTACCTGGAGTTGGACGACACCCCTGAGATTTGAAGACTGCATAACTCTCCTGGGCAATCTTAGGGAAAACCCCCTTGGCTCACTTCCAAACTGGAAAACCCTGCTAAGGGGCTGAGTGGATTACGGTTGGGTCCCCATGTGTGGGGCTTCCCTCATAGCTCAGTCAATTAAAGAATCTGCCAGCAGTGCAGGAGACCTGGGTCCGATTCCTGGTCGGGAAGATGCCCTGGAGAAGGAAATGGTAACCCACTCCAGTTTCTTGCCTAGAGAATCCCATGGACAGAGGAGCCTGGCGGGCTACAGACCATGGGATCACAAGAGTCGGACACGACTTAGCGACTAAACCACCATCCTGTTTGCTGCTGTTGTGAGTGTTATAAGCTCGGATGGTGAGCAGAAGATGTGGGGGCCTGCAGAGGTTTCAGATACAGGCAGGAACATACTTAAGGAAGCGAAAGCAGTCCAACAATTGAAGCTGTTTATTCATTTAGTCATTATGAGGACTTGCTGTGTGCTGCCACATCAGGCTAGGTGTTCTTGATGCAGAAACAGACAAGACAGGGCCCACCTGGATCCTCCCTGGAGGTCCAGTGGCTAAGACTCTGCACTCCCAATGCAAGGGGCCTGGGTTCGATCCCTGGTTGGGGAACTAGATTCCACATGCTGAAACTAAAGTCCTGCCTGCCATAGCTAAGACCTGGTACAAACAAATAAATAAAAATAAGTATTCAAAAAAAAAAAAGATGGGGGGAGGAGGCCAGGAGCCCTCATGGAGCTTCTAGTCTTAAAGTGAGACTAGTCTCTGAGGGATGACTTAGAAAAGCTTAGTGATGCTCTCCCCAGAGGGAGCCCCATGGATAGGGAGGTTAGTCTTGCTAAGGAGGCCGGGGTGGGTTAGGGTGGTGGTGATGGGATTTGGAACCTCAGAGTCTATGTAGAGGGTCATTCCAGGTGAGGGAACCTTGGGAGCAAGGCCCTGGAGGTGTGAAGCAGCTTGACTGGATTAAGTTAGCAGCAAGATGAGGCAATAGCTACAGCTTTTCATTTCTCAAGCCACTTAATGCTGGGCCGGGAAGTTCCACTTGTGAAATTCAGCGTGAACTTTGATATTCTTAAAGTAAAAAGAAAAGACCCAAGGTACTTGTTTCGTAAGTACGCCCAAAGGTTTGTAAACCTGAAGGTTTTCCTGCCATACTTTCTCTAAGAACTGCGGATGCTCCCCCAGGAAATCAGAGAAGCCGTGTCTAGTAATTCTGGTGTTTGCAGTACTTTTGCCCATCCATCCATCACCTGGTAGAGTGCCTACTCTCTACCAGGCCTTGTCCTGGGTGACCAGAGCCCGCCCTTGCTGGGCCCCCACAGGGTGTGGATGGAGGTGGGCATCTCGGTGAACAATTGACGTTTTGGGCTAGTTCCTATGGGAGAGAGGAGGTCAGCCAAGAATTCTGTCTTCAGGAGTGGGGCAGCCTTAAGGTTCTGATGTTCAAAGAGGAGGAAAAGTGTTATCAAGATGCCCTTCTGTCTCCGTAAAAGGCATAGCAGTGCTGGGGAGGAGTTTCCATATCCCTTAGCTGTGCAGCCATTCCAGGGAGCTGCCATTCACTGGAGCTGGCCCTGAGTGGGGACTGTGGCGGGATGCATGTATCATCCCCTCGAGTGGTGGTTTAGAGCCAGGACACTGAGGCGCAGGTGTTGGGTGGTCTGTCCAGGGTCACATGGCCTAGAAGTGGTGAGACTGGCGTTTCTCTTGGGCTTACTTGATCCTGAAGCCTGGAGCTGCAGATCTCGATTCTGGGCCTTGCAAGCTGCTGCTGGGGGTGGGACTGGGGAGTAGAGGAGGCCTCCTCCCGATAATGACTTGGGGTAGTCAGCAAGTGGAAATCGGCTGGGCTTCTACTGCAGAGGGCAGTCCTGAGGACTTGGACATGAGGTTTTTGTTTAATCAAGGTGGTAGCTAATCGGGGAATTTGCGTGGTGGTTCAGTGGTTAAGACTCCATGCTTCCACTGTAGGAGGCACAGGTTCAATCTCTGGTTGGGGAACTAAGATCCCACATGCCACCCAATGCAACAGCAACAAAAAACAAAAGGTGGACTCAGGATGCAGCAAATAATTCAATCACTTAGATGCAGAAAATATAATAAAGTCCTTTAAAATATTTTTATTTTTATTATTTATTTTGCGTGTTATTTATTTATGTGGCTGTGTGTGAGCTTCTCTAGCTGTGGCGAGTCGGGGCTGCTCTCTAGTTGTAGCATGTGGGCTCCTCATCATGCTGGCTTCTCTTGTTTCAGAGCGCAGGCTCTAGGCTCTTGGGCTTCAGGAGTTTAGTTGCTCTGTGGTATATGGAATCTTTCTGGACCAGGGATCAAACCTGTGTCCCTTGCATTGGCAGGCAGATTCTTATCCATTGTGCCACCAGGGAAAATGAAAGGTGAAAGTCGCTCAGTCGTGTCTGACTCTTTGTGACCCCATGGGCTATACAGTCCATGGAATTCTCCAGGCCAGAATACTGGAGTGGGTAGCCTTTCCCTTCTCCCAGGGATCTTCCCAACCCAGGGATCGAAGCCAGGTCTCCCGCATTGCAGGCCGATTCTTTACCAACTGAGCCACGAGGAAAGCCCACCACCAGGGAAGGCCAAGTCTTTTTTTTTTTTTTTTAAATATTTTTGTTGTTGTTCAGTTCAGTTCAGTTCAGTCACTCAGTCTTTTTGCAACCCTGTGAATCGCAGCACGCCAGGCCTCCCTGTCCATCACCAACTCCTTGAGTTCACTCAAACTCATGTCCATCAAGTCGGTGATGCCATCCAGCCATCTCATCCTCTGTCGTCCCCTTTTCCTGCCCACAATCCCTCCCAGCATCAGCGTCTTTTCCAATGAGTCAACTCTTCGCGTGAGGTGGCCAAAGTACTGGAGTTTCAGCTTTAACATCATTCCTTCCAAAGAACACCCAGGACCGATCTTTAGCATGGACTGGTTGGATCTCCTTGCAGTCCAAGGGACTCTTCAAGAGTCTTCTCCAACACCACAGTTCAAAAGCATCAATTCTTCAGCGCTCAGCTTTCTTCACGGTCCAACTCTCACATCCATACATGACTACTGGAAAAACTATAGCCTTGACTAGATGGATCTTTGTTGTGGACCATTTTTAAACACTATTGAATTTGTTACAGTATCACTTCTGTTTTATGTTTTGGGTTGTTTGACTGCTAGACATGTGAGATCTTAGCTCCCCAACCAGGGATCAAACCTGTGCCCCCCTGCATTGGAAGGCAAAGCCTTAACCACTGGACCGTCAGGGAAGTCCCTATAATAAAGTGTTAAAAAAAAATCGTACTTACCTGGATGGCCCTCATCCCTTAACAATCCCCAGTAGCTCCCCACCCTTCTGACGTGGGAGTCTGGGAGCTGCTGTCCTCCTCTGCGCCCTGGTTCCCACTCTCCAAACGCGGGTCCAGGCCTGCCCTGTGGCTCAAGCATGGGGCAACATTGGGGTTGAATCAGCCGCTCCCCTAGGGCTCCCAGAAGCAGGAAGTCAGGAGATCCCTTCAAGGTTGTTTTGTTCAGCCCCATGCTCCCCACACCCATGTTGCAGCCGAGGAAACTGAGGCTCTTTGAACCCCAAGCATTTGGCGCTTCTGTGGTGTTGGTGTGATTTTCCTCTCTTCTTGTACTAGGCAGCTTTGATGCCAAGAATGAGTAAGTGGGATGGTGACTGTCTGTGCCACACGGAATGTCACAAGACTGATTGTCCCCAGAGTGAGACCCCCCTTCTTCTCTGCCCAGCCTTGCCTTGGACAACTGACCCAGGTGGGGACCGAGGTTCCTGCCCTGAGGGGACTGCAGTGAGAGCGGCCAGGCTGCAGGGGGTGGGTTTGACATGGTTCAAAACAAACCGAACTGAACAAAAAAGCAGAAGTGCTACTGAGCTCTAGGATTGTTTAAACCCTAGACCTGGGTGGCGCACAGGACAGAGGAGAGGGGCTCAGAGCAAGGGCCACAGGAAACTCCACAGTGCAGGCTTTGAACCTGGGCTCCACAGAAGGTCTTTCTCCAGGGTTGCCACAGTTTCCCCATCTGGAAATGAGGATTGTAACTCAGCTTCACTGGGCTGCTGTGAGATTAAGGGAGTGAGGTCCAGTGATGATGGGATGGCGCTTTGCAGGTGGGAGAAGGGAAGAGCCCTCAGTTGATGTCAGGCCCTTTGCCGAGATTGTCACATCTAATTACAGTAAGCCCCCGATGTATAAACCAGTTCCATTTCCAGAGCGTGTTTGTAAGTCCAATTTGTTTGTAAATCCAACAAACTTAGCCTAGGACCCAATGAACACATTCTGCTGTTTAATACTGTTCTGTAATACAGGAAGATAGCACTGGATTGTAATGGGGCTTTCTGGTGCTAGTGGTAAAGAATCCACCTGTGAACGCAGGAGATAAAAGAGATGCAGGTTTGATCCCTGGGTAGGGAAGATCCCCTGGAGGAAGAAATGGCAACCCACTCCAGTATTTTTGCTTGGAGAATTCCATGGACAGAGGAGCCTGGCAGGTTACAGTCCATGGGGTCACAAAGAGTTGGACACAACTGAGTGACTGAGTAATAGTCATTTCTGTACAAATAATACGTAAAAAACAATAAACACAAAAAATAAAACATTTTAAATCATACAGTATAGTGCCTTGAAAAGTACAGTAGTGCAGTATAACAGCCTCCATACAGGGGTTGGCACTGAGTGAACAGGAAGGAAGGGTTACCGACTCGAGGAGGGAGAGGAGGTGGGAGATGGTAGAGCTCAAGGATCGTCGGGAATAGGAGATGGAGGGCGTTTCACTCATGGCTGACTTTGATGGAACGCACATTTGCATCTTTGAAAGTTTGAAGCTTGAAGGTTCATATGTAGGGACTTCCTGTAATCCATTTCACCCCCACACCTCCTCTGAGGTCAGCGGTGACACTATTCTTATTGTGCAGACATAGAGGTGAGATTTGGAGAAGTTACGATTGTTGTGCGAGTTCACATATCAAGTGGAGTTTGACTCCCCAGTCCTTTCCACCTTGCCATGACACAGTTTCTGTTCCTACGGAGGATGGCCCTGCATTACAGCAACAGAGGAATTTAGGTCACAGCCTGGGATGCAGTCCCAGATCCAAGTGGTATGTGTATCTCATCTCAGGCCAGGCAGTGGCAGAATGCAGGGGGTAAATATCATCCTTGGATGGTTCCTGTACCTGTGGAGGAGGGAGAATTAGATCTTCCTCCTCTCTGGATGTTGCCTTTGGAAAGCTTGACCTGCTAAATTTGTGGCCAACAGTGTGATCAGAAACTACATGGAATATTTGGAAGGGCTTTGGGCTATGCCTGGCACATACTAAATGTCCATTAGATGCAGTGAAGGTAAATAAATAAATAAGTAAAATGCTAATGCCACCCCCATTGGCCCCAAAGTCTCCCTGTCTCGGCTGACTTTTTTAAACATGCACAATGGAGCTTTGTTCTTCTGCCCCTTTGTCTGAAAGCAGCCTCTGTGAGGCTGACTCACAGGCAGGAGGCTGAGCTATGCCTGTCCATGGTTCCCAGGCTCCAGGCTGCCTCTAACTCCTGCTCTTATACACCAGGAGCTCCCTTAAGGGGAGGTGACCCCCTGTTCAGTGGATGGAGGGGATGCCATTGTGTCCTATGAAGGTGACCTTTTTTTTTTCCTAACACCCCCAGAACTGAGCATCTTCAGCCTGCTGAGAGCAGGTAGAGAGAGAGAGAGTGCTTTGGAGATGGTGTATGCCTTATTTCCTTGTCTTCCTAACTGGATCTTAGAGAATTCTGCCTTGAATCATTACATTCCTGTGAGAAGAGAACAGGCGCTTAGGGGCTCCATGGCCTCTGTCTGCTCCCTGACTTGGGCAAGTTCTGGGTTGTTCTGTGAAACGGGATACCCAGCCTTCAAGCATCACCGCCAGAACGTCATCGGCCTCATGGTTCTTAACCCTGTCTGCACATTTGAATCACTAGGATGCTTTTTTAAAACCTATGGATATTGGGGGCACAGCCCCAGACCAGTTGACTTAATATCTTTGGGTCCCGGGTGTCTATTCCTATACTTCCTTCCTGTGGGTATGACACACAGAGAGGGTTGGAGCTGAGTGGACTGTTCTGAGACACTTGTCCACCCTTCAGTTTATCCACCAGAAGGATGATGACTTGGCAGAGTTGATGCTGGTGGAGGCAGATTGGGTTAGAATCAGGTCTTCCGTCATGGGACCTGGGGCTTTCCTCCAACACTGACTGCTGTGTGGTTACTCCTCATGTCCATGGTTATGCGAAAGGAAGGCAGCGGTTGGATGATGCTGATAATCAAATATATGCTCATCACCCAAACTGGTAGGGAGACCGAGCTTAGCATCACCGTGTTCAGAAAGTCTTGCCAGAATTTTTCAACTCGAGTTTAATCTTTCCCTTATCTGTGCTTCCTTTTTCTTTTAAAATGTTAATCACATATTTAAAAAAATTATTTGAATTTTTTTTTATTTACTTATTTGACTGCACCAGGTCTTAGTTGTGGCACGCAGGATCTAGTCCTGACCAAGGACTGAACCTAGGCCCCCTGTATTGGGATCGTAGAATCTTAACTGCTGGGCCACCGGGAAAGTCCCTCTCCGGCCTTCCTTTATTTCGCACCAGTAGTCAGCCCTGTGTGTCCGTGGGTTCAGCATCCGACTAAACTGCATCGTTTTATATAAGGGACTACTTGAAAATCCTCTGATTTTGGTATCTGGGGGTGGAGCGTGCTCTGGAACCGATCCCCTACAGGTACCAAGGGATGACTGTATTTACCATTGCCTCTTTTCACACGTTTATTTACTAGGCCCTGAGCTTCCTGGGGCAGGTTCTGAGTGAAAGCCGTCATTCTAAACCAGTGCCTGGATGGAAGAGGCACTCAGTAGGTGTTCGTGGAGTGAGAGAGCCGATATCCACACAGGAGCCTTCTGTCGCTCTTTGTGAGCCCCTAGATTAGGTGGGTTGAGGCAACTGCTTTCTGTGTTTGAGGCAAGTCCAGATGAAAAATGTACCGCCAGGCAGAGTCAGGAAAAACAGGACTAGGAGGGAGCTGTGTGCTTGATCCAGGGAAGACCAGCTTACCTAAAAATAAACAGCCCTTTCTCATCCTGTGCAGCCTTAGTCGTCCCTCCCCCAGCCCTCCCGCCCAGCTCTGTTTTACAGTGGGCAGATCCAGTGTACATGTCCCAGCTGGAATCTGGCTTGTGTTTGGAAATAAACAAGTTGGCCCCTCTCCTTGCCTGGAACTTTCCTTTATCAGGAAACACAAGCCACCACCCGAGAGATGAAAGGTTTCCTTCTATCTTCTGGAGAACTCTGGGGAGAAGAAGGAGGGCCCAGGGGACTTCCATGGTGATCCAGGGGCTAAGACTCTGCACTCCCATACAGCATGGGTTCGATGCCTGGTCTGGGAACTAGATGCCACCAAGAGTTTGGATGGCACAACTAAACATCCTGCCTGCTGCAATGAAGATCACACAGGATGGAATTAAGACCCAACGCAATCAAATATAAATAATGTTTTTTTTAGAGAGGGATGACTTGGGGTGGGCCAGACACCTCTAAATTGTCCTCTTCTGTCTTCATGTTGGTAATTGGGGAGGGCTTGAGCAAATGAGAATGGCAACCCACTCCAGTGTTCTTGCCTGGAGAATCCCAGGGACGGAGGAGCCTGGTGAGCTACAGTCCATGGGGTCACAAAACTGAGTGACTAACACTTTCCACTTGCTTGAACAAGTGGGCTTGGTATGAAATAGTTTTGCGCAGGGTGGGGGAGTTTGTGGAGGACCCCCCTCCCAACTCCAAATGCTGCCGGAGGGAAAAGAATCTGATTCCATCTTACAGGGAGATGTGATACAAGGAGAATAACGTGTGTCCTCGCTCGGAATGTCGGCTGCCCAGCTAGACGGCTTTTGACATAGAAGTCAGGCAGCCTTTTGGGAAGAGGAACTCAGGCTGAGGGTCTTTCTGTGTTTCTGCTGTAGCTTATTCAGAGTATTAGGACGCAAGCAAGAGAAGGGGATGACATGAATGAGAATGGGAATGAGAGCATTTCTTGCCACCACAGAGTTAGGCAGGAGCTAGTGGTTCGGGATGGAGAAGGCAGTGGCACCCACTCCAGTACTCTTGCCTGGAAAATCCCTTGGGCAGAGGAGCCTGGTGGGCTGCAGTCCATGGGGTCGCTAAGAGTCAGACATGACTGAGTGACTTCAGTTTCACTTTTCATTTTCATGCATTGGAGAAGGAAATGGCAACCCACTCCAGTGTTCTTGCCTGGAGAATCCCAGGGACGGAGGAGCCTGGTAGGCTGCCATCTATGGGGTCGCAGAGTCGGACACGACTGAAGCGACTTAGCAGCAGCAGCAGCAGTGGTTCAGGAATAAATATGGCATGGCTGGGAGGAAAGGCCCCTCTCTCACACAAGGGGGACCATGAATTGGTACAGCTCCTCACAAAAGGAAGTTGACTAGATGGTAAAGTTAAGGATGCCCGTGTCCTACAGCCAGTAAAGTTAAGGATGCCCGTGTCCTACAGCCAGAAACTTCTAGTATCCGTATTAGGAAATCTACCATGCAGGTGCTCAAGGAGAAATAGATAGGGATGCACATTGTAGCATCTTTTATCCTGAAAAGCTGGGAGCAACCTAAATGCCTATCAGGAGGGAAATGTATCAATAAATGGTGGAACTATTCAGAGGTTAAACCTAACATGAATCAGCCTGGCTACTTTAAGAGAAAGATGGGTATAAAGTCAAGTTATAGTATATGTGTAGTCATCATAACCATTTGTAAGTTAAAACAATCAAAACGGTGGAGCAAAACTATAAAATCCTTGATGGGAAGAGTACCCATTAGCTTCACCCTAGTGGTTGCCTGTAGAGGCACTAGAGAAAGTTAGAAGGCTATAGGAGCACTTCCCTGGTGGTCCAGTGGTTAAGACTTCGAGCTCCCAATGCAGGGGGCCTGGGTTCAATCCCTGGTCAGGGAACTAGATTCCACATGCAGCAACTAAGACCCAGTACAGCCAAAAAAAAAAAAAAAAAAGTCTCTAGGAAGGAATATAAGGGAATTTTAACCTCATTTATAATGTTTCATTTCTTACTAAAAATGTCTGAAACAAATGTGATAAAATGTTAACATTTGTTAAATCTGGTGGTGAAGTTATGTTATGTTGCACTTTTGGGGGGAATGTTTGAAATATTTTGTGTAAAAAGTGAGAGACATATTCCTATCATTTAGTTGCTAATAAGCTCATGGGGGGGGAATTGACAAGTAAGCAGCCAAGGGCCCTCAGATATGAATGTTGATATTGACCGAGACTGCTTTGGATGGACTATTAGTTAAAATTAAGTTACGCTTCATTCACAATGACATCAGCAGAGTAAAATAACTGTGACGTAGTCACCAAATCAGTGCTTCTGTATATCTTGTCTCGCAGCTTCAGTCGCTGCCGCACCCTGGCTCAGCAGTTGTGGTGCACGGGCTTAGGTGCCCTGTGGCATGTGGAATCTTCCCGGACCAGGGATGGAACCTGCGTCCTCTGCGTTAGCTGGCGGATGCTTCTCTACTGTGCCATTAGGGAAGCACTGCATGGCTTCTGATACAGTCAAGCGGGTTGCGCACTGCACAAGGAGGTGAGAGGCTGCTGAAATCCAGACTGTCTCCAGTTGCCAGGCATGTGTGCTGTGTAGGGCTGTGCTGCGTCTCTCTAGAGGCAGGGGCACTCTTTTCCAGCTTGCACAAAGGCCCTGGATGGGCCGGTTCTGGCCCTGACTGTGGGCGAGTTGCTTATCCTCTGTGTGTGTGTGTTTCATCTTCCGTTGTGAGCATCAGTGAGTTACTGCATGTAAAGTGCTCAGAACGGCACCTGTCATGTAATCACCGCTGTGTGGGGGTTAGCTGCTGTGATCATACATAATTGGGAATGAGCCGAGCCTCCTGGGTCTCTTCCTCCGAAGGCTTATCTTGTTGGATTTGCCAAAGCCTGGCATTGGGAGGGGTTGGGGCTCTGGATTATTTATAATTTGTTCCCTGAGCTTGCATTTCTTTCCGAAAGATTCTTTCCAAATCTTAAGCTTTTACAGGGTGTGGCTTCTTACCCCTAAGGCAGCTGACCTTGGCATTTTTGGTGCCTTTTTCATCTGAAAGAAGATGGGGTGGTTGGGACCAGGGTACTCCAGGTAGGCTGGCAAGAGAATTTTGCCTCAATTCTATTTTAGTGTTGAATTGGGGAAATATAGGCAGATTCTGGAGAGAATGAGGGTGGTGCTCTCTAATCCAGACTTTCTGTAGAAGGTGAGTTCTTACCCCTGCAGTCTGCTTAGGACCTGGAATCTGACTTTCATGTCTGTTTCCTCATTTTGGACACAATTCAGACTTATTAAGCAGCATGTGGATGACATTATTGCTTGAGTTGTGACCAAAGGCTTCACCTGGTCATCACCGTCTTTAGAAGAGAGAGATTTTCATATTTTCTTGATTTTAGGACAAATACCTTGTCAGAGTTTACTCTTTCTGAAACTGGGATGCGTTATATACTGGCTTCTAGTATAACACTCCTTTGTATTCCCCAAATGCTCTTATTACATAGATGGTGTGTCTTATACATGAGAATTCCTACCTTACTTGTGTGCATCCAAAATGAATTTTGGAGACTTTCCTGGTAGTCCAGTGGCTAAGACTCTGCACACCCAATGTAGGGGGCCCGGGTTTGATCTCTGGCCAGGGAACCAGATCCCATATGCCGTGATGAAGAGTGAAGATCCCACATGCTACAGATAAGACCTGGCACAATCAAATAAATAGATAAATATACCACACACACAACAAACAAAAAAACAGAGCCAAGGTGGATTTTGTTTCATGGTTGGTAGAAAGGACTCTACATGTATAAACTTCTGAGAGAGAGTTGATGGGGGCCCCTGGCCAGCGTATTAAGTAGGTGTTTTGTTTAAGCTGGGGCTTCCTTTGTTTAAGACGATGTCTTTGAAGGAGACCAAAGCTCAAGAGGCGTTCTGTTCAGTACTTTGTTGAAGGTCACACAACTAGAAAATAATGGCTCCAGCAATTAAACCGAGCTCTATCTCGAAAGTTCAGCCATTTTTCCTCCCCAGGAATTCCCATATTTCTCAACTTCTGCTTTCTGCTGTTTTCTAAGTCTGTAATGCCCCTTCTCGCCCCACTGAAAACCCATCTAACATATCTTATACTTTCATTTGGAATAACATTATACAAAGGTCATTATAAGCAAAATACCGAAAAGTAAAAACATCA
This sequence comes from Ovis aries, assembly GCF_016772045.2. Taxonomy (NCBI): domain Eukaryota; kingdom Metazoa; phylum Chordata; class Mammalia; order Artiodactyla; family Bovidae; genus Ovis; species Ovis aries. The sequence goes on from NC_056064.1 coordinate 18,902,938, forward strand.
GCATAGACTATATTTCCAGTGTCAAAGTTTTGATAGATTTATTTTGCTACAAGATATAACTTGACTTCTATAAAGGTGAAAAAAGAAAAATAATGCTTTAAAATTTTAAAAAGTTAATTTGGGGAGGGGTTTATGCTGAAAATAGATTTTCTCGAGTTGTTAAGTTGCTCTATCATGGACACTGTCCATGTCATTAAATGTTCTTTGAAAATAGGATTTTTTTTTTAGTTGCTGTATAGTTTTTGCTATATAAACATATCAGAATTTAGTTACCCACTTCCCTGTGGTTGGCTATTTTAAGTTACACTTCCGTGAATAGCCTTCGGCTCATGCTTAATTGTTTCTTTAGGATAAATTCCTAGAAATGGACTTGCTGGCTCAAAGCGTGCGTGCCGATTTGCAAGCTGCTGCTGCAGTGTCGTATTTCTTGGCTGCCCTCCAGCAAGGCTGTACCTCTCAGCTCAGCGCTCCCACCACATCCCAGCCAGGGACTTTTTGGAGTCACCCTGCCATTTCTTTTCATTTTGCACTTCCTTGCTTATTATTAAGGTGGAGAGGTTTGTTACGATTGCTTCCATCTGTAACTTCTTTTGAGGTAAGTGTGTCTATTTAACTGGCTTATCTTCCTGACCCTTTTCTGGACACCTGCTCATTCTCCAAGACCAAATTCAAAGCCTACCTTGGCCATGACCCCTTGTCTGCCACCTGTCATTTCTCGGAAGCTGGAAATGATGTTTTATTTTCTCATATCTGAATTCTCACTACAGCTCACATCGTAGAAGTGCTTGTCAAATACCCCTCTGTGTGGTCACTTGGTATCTTCGGCCCCTGTTAGAATCTAGTCTTTCAGGTGGGAAATGGGTCTTACTCGTTTTTCTGTTACCTGTAGGGCATGGCATAGTGGGTACTCCATATTCTTAAATGAATGGATGGACACACACTGTTCTTAAAAATTAAGTTAAACGTTTTGGTGAAATGAATGCCATCTCATCAAATTGTTTTATTCCCTTCCTCCCCTTTCCCTTCAGAATCAGTGAGTTTTTCCTCTCCATCTGAGACCCAGCCGGGCAGGTGGAGTAACCAGCTGTGGCAGCCTTTGTGGGAAGGCTGGGTGTGGCAGTCCTGGGCAGGGCTCTGCTCTGGATAGGACTTGAGGTTGGCTGCCTACCCAGACTTTTTCTCTTTTGCTGGAAGAGAATCACCACCACCCTCTTTTGACTATTTAAAATGTATTATTAATGGGACTTGCCTGCTGGTCCAGTGGCTAAGACTCTAAGCTCCTGATGCAGGGGGCCTGGGTCTGATCCCTGGTCAGAGAACTAGGTCCCACATGCTGCTCCTAAGACTTCATTTGCTGCCACATAGGACAAGGTCCTGCGTGCCACCTCTAGAGACCCTGCATGCTGAAACTAGGACCCAGTGCGGCCAAATAATTAAGTAAATAAATACTAAAAAAAAAGGCAAAATGTATTATTATTGCCAATCGCCTTATATTAATAAAACCAGGATATGGTAATTATAGAACATTTGGAAAACAGAGAAGTAGAAGAAAAGATTCCCGACAGCCCTCCCTCCCCACCCCCCATACTCAACTCACTTGGCAATAGATGTTTCTCATAGATGCATTTTCTAGGCAAAAATGTTTTGTTTTTTCCCCCTACATCTATAGTGCAGTTCTTTTTTCCTGCCTTCTCAATGGAACGATACAAAAAACTTCCCATGTTTCTCGTCAGCGTGTTCAATGATTTTGTAATACTTTAAGTGGTTTTACCATAACCTACTCAGCCATGCTTCTGCGGTTGGGTCTTCAGGTTGTTCCCATCGTGTCAGTGGCGAACAGGAGTGGACAAGATCAGGCACATTGTCTCCTCGTGTTTCACGAGGGCACCTTCAGGCTCACCAGCCCACGCCAGCCCCTCCCCCTCAGTCTCTTCCCTTTGGGGCCGGTGCCCCCTTTGCCTCTCGGCTTGTGTTTCTCAGTATCCGCGTGTAGCAACCTCATTGAGAAATGGCTTCCTTTTTCAGAAAGAAGACTCAAGTGCTTGAGCTTTGAGGAGTCTGCACAAGAGTGCAGAATCATGGCCCCGGGGGCAGGGCCTGGGGGCTGCACAGCGGTTGCTCCTCCCCTCCTAGGCCCGGGGTGCAGGGGAGGGGTGTTTAGCCTTGGGAGGGGCCACAGGCCTCAGACCCAGCCAAGCTGCTCTTCCCAGCTGTAAACTCGGGTCCCGCATTCCAGGCCCCCGAGGAGTTTATGGACTTTCCCGGTGGCTCAGTTGGTAAATAATCCACCTACAATGCAGGAGACCCGGGGTTCGATCCCTGGGTCAGGAAGATCCCCTGGAGAAGGGAATGGCTACCCACTCCAGTATTCTGGCCTAGAAAATTCCATGGGGAGCATGGTGGGCTACAGTCCATAAGGGCCTCAAAGAGTTGGACATGACTGAGCGACTAATATACACACACACACACACACACACACAGGAGTTTACAGTGTCCCTTCTCTGGCTGGTTCCAGACTTGCATCCTGGGTGGCAGGTCTGTTCCCTGCATTCTCTGGGCAAATCCACGGGGGCTGCTGGGTTGGGCACAGTCCTGGAGGCATCTTCAGGGCCCTGCTTCTCTGAAGAACAACTGTCCTAACCAACTGTTTACCCTGAGGGCCTGCAGTCACAAAGGCAGCCTGGGCCAACGGTCCAGGCCCTGGAGGTGGGGTAACATTGTCTGAGGTCACATCCTGCCTCCAATAGTTACTTTATCTCTGTGTCTTACTTTGATCCCCAAGTGGGGATGGTAATAACATCTTGCTCCTCTGATGAAATGAGTTAACGTGTATAAACTTCTTTAAACAGTCCCTAATTTGCTAAATAAAAAATAGAGAGCTGGAGGCCCAGCCAAGCATCTCTCTCATACAGCAAGTTGAACCCAGACCTTCTATTGTCCAGTAAGGAGGAAAGAGCCCTGGGTAGGAGCCTGGGGGCCTGGGTTCTGTCCTGGCATTGCCTTCTAACTTCCTGTGCTTGTTTGACAAGTCACTGCCCCTCTCTGGACCTCATTTTGTTGTTGCTGTTGGGTATCCATCTTTGTAAAATATTAACTAATTAATTTGGCTGACCCGGGTCTTGCTTGCATCGTGTAGGATCTTTCCTTGCCATGCAGATGGTCTATTTGGGGTACATAGGCTTAGTGGCTCCATGGCATGTGGGATCTTAGTTCCCTGACCGGGGATCGAACTCACGTCCTCTGCATTGCAAGGTGGATTCTTAACCACTGGACCACCAGGGAAGTCCCCACAAGTGAGGCCTTCTTGAAGGTTCTCCTCATTGTAGAAAATTCTTGGATTTTGTGACTTAAAAGGATGTGAGAGATCTCAAGAAGGGTCCTGTTCTGCCAATTGAGCCCCCTGCCGACCCCCGCCTTGGTCCTCAGTGGGGGCTGGCTGAAAAGACTGATGGGCAGGAGGTCCAGAGCCCTCTAGGATTTTTCCAGGTTGTTCTCTATGCAGGTGAGCCCTCCTCCACCTAGATAGGGAATTAGAGTATCTGGGTCACCTGGAAACGGGCCATGGGAGAATTCGCCTCCTCGGAGTGTGAGACGTGCGCCGTCCTGCCCAGTGGCGTGGGCCGCTGGCACACCCCGGCCCTCAGAGCTCACCACTTGCCCCCGAGTTCTGTGTGTGAGTGAAATCGGTCCTTATGCAAGAGCCTGTGTGTATCTTTCCACCTCGAGCAGTTACATCAGAAGGCCAGATACGCAGAGCTCCTGCGATTGGGGACCCAGCAGTAGGCTCTTGGTCTGGTTCTTTCTGCGGACAGCTAGGAGGGAGTAGGAGGTGGCTGGCCAGGCCCCAGAGGAGGGAACTGTGCCGAGGAAGCGGGTGGAGACTGGTGGCTTCTCTCCCGGGTTCCGCGGGTTCCCCAGGCCTGCTGGCCAGGGGGCAGAGCCTCGCCTGGGTTTGTATGCAGCGTGTTGCTGATGTGTCTGTCCGCACGGTGGGAAGGTCCTTGTCTGAACTGTAGGTTTGGGCTGGGGTGTTCTATAAGGTCAAACCCAGCATGGGGCATCAGCTGCCTCCCCCCGCCCCTCACCAGGTTTAAGTCGGCTGTTGGCGTCACCAGCTCGGTGACTTTGGGTTGGCTCCCTGAGTCTCTGGGTCCCTGTATAAATGAGAATCCTCCTAGCACGGTGGCCAGCGCTGGCCTGGCTCTGGTAGGGGCCTCAAACAGCTGAGGCACTCGTGGAGGTAGAGCCGGGGGCAGATTGCGGACCTGGGCTCAAGCCCCTGCTCTGCCACTTCCTCCCTGTGTGGCCGGAGCCTGCACCCTGTGCTTCGTTTGTGCTGCGCGCTCAGTCCGGTCCGGCTCTGCAGCCCCGTGGACCGTAGCCCACCAGGCTCCTCTGTCCATGGGATTTCCCGGGCAAGAGTACTGGAGTGGGTTGCCACTTCCTCCTCCAGGGGATCTTCCTGACCCAGGAACTGAACCTGGGTCTGATGCATGGCAGGCAGATTCTTCACCATCTGAGCCACCAGGGAAGCCATATATGCCAATTAAACCGATGCTTGGCACGGGATAGACCCCTTGTCAGTGTCCGATATTATTATCTAGTTTCTTCAACAAGTTCCGGTTAGTTGATTTCTTGGGCAGTTGGCAGCCCACCTGCTCTGTTTTTATTTTGAAATGGGGTCCCTCTTTGTTCAGCCATAGCTTGTCTCGGATGGCAGGTGTGTATGTGTGTGTGTGTGTGTGTGTGTGTGTGTGTGTGAGCTGTGTCACCTCTGCCTGGGGCCTGGAGGACAGCTCCTGTGACAGCCCGCGTGCCAGGCCCCCACTGCCCACCCCTCCCAGGCCCTCCTGGACTCTGCCTCTGGCCCTGCTACCTCCACGAGTGCCTCAGCTGTTTGAGGCCCCTACCAGAGCCAGGCCAGCGCTGGCCACCGTGCTAGGAGGATTCTCATTTATACAGGGACCCAGAGACTCAGGGAGCCAACCCAAAGTCACCGAGCTGGTCATGCCAACAGCTGACTTAAACCTGGTGAGCGGTTGCATCTTAATAGCTGCCCTGGTTTGTCTCGCTCTGCTGCTCGGTCAGCTCACTGGGGCGCCTGTCACAACAGGTCTGCTTCTGCTGCCTGCTCTTGACCTGCCAGGAATAGTAGGAACAGGAAGGCTCTGGGGTGAGTGTGTTCCAGCTTCTCCTGGCCTTGTCTGCATCTGCCCCTTTTGGGGGGACACATTGCAATTTGCCATGTGTATTGACTCACTTAGGAACATGCTCAAGATTTTAAGGGAATCAACAAGTCAGAATTTTAACTAAATTTAACTATTTTCAAAGATAGCGCGATCTGGAATTTTCTTGATAAAGATGGCTGACTGTGAATATTAACCATCTTTCAGGCCTAGTGTTGGGCTTCCCAGGTGGCACCAGTGGTAAAGAACCTGCCTGCCAAGGCAGGAGACGCAAGAGATGAGGGTTCGATCCCTGGGTCGGGAAGATCCCCTGGAGGAGGAAATGGCAACTCACTCCAGTATTCTTGCCTGGAAAATTCCATGGACAGAGGAACCTGGCTACAGTCTGTGGAGTCGCAAAGAGTCGGACATGACTGAGCACGCACACTACTGATACTGAAGCCTAGTGCCGAGCATCGTTCATCTCCTGCCATGAAGTTAGTCCTGTTATTCCTCCATTTTACAGATAAGGAAACTAAGGCATAGAATGGCTAAATAACTTGACTCAAGGCAACTGGCCAGCAATAGACCTGGGATGTGAACCCTGGTCTGACCATCCCTCTAGGGAGAGCTGAGCTGGCATTCCTGGGATGGCTCACTAGTGACATTCTGCTATCTGAGCCCTTTCTCACTCTCCCCCAATGATACTGTTGGTGATGTCAGCCCCGGTACAGCTGAGGGACGTGCACAGGCCTTAGGGACAGAGACCCTGTATCTTTGGGCCTTTGTGTGCTGGAGAGGGTGGTCCCAGAGCTGATGTCACCTCAACCCCACTGCAATTCCGCTCCTGGGTTCCAGGTCTGATTTCTTTCTTGTGTTACCTAAGCCCCGTATGTCCTTATCTTGCTCTGCCCAGATAAAATGGTCTCTTAAGAAGAGAGCTGGGAAGACTTTATAACAGAGAAGGCTGTGGGTAGTCGAATGGCCTTGGCAGATCCCTGGTGAAAGGAGGTGTGGATACACTTGCCAAGCACCCCTGGTCTTCCTTTCCTGAGAGATGTCTGAGGGGTCCCAGCCGGTAGTGGCCCCAGGGAGTCCCACTGTTTCAGCTGAGAGCTCGTTTTTAGTCTATTAACTTAAAACCATTTTGTCTACTCTGGGGGCTTGGGGGAGGGGTGAAAGCATTGACAACTGGACTGAAAATCGTGGCTATGGGGACTTCCCTGGTGGTTCAGAGGTTAAGACCCCAAGCTTTCATTGCAGGGAGCACAGGTTCGATTCTTGGTCAGGGAATCAAGATCCTCCATGCCGCAGGATGGCCAAAGAAAGCGGCAAAAAACCCTGATTCCTACTGATAGGTCATTCTCTGGGAATACGTCTAAAATTATATGTGTTAGTCCCTCAGTCATGTCTGGCTCTTTGTGACCCCATGAACTATATGTAGCCTGCCAGGCTCCTCTGTCCATGGGATTCTCCAGGCAGGAATACTGGAGTGGGTTGCCATTCCCTTCTCCAAATACATATATATATATATATATAAAATACATATATATATAATACATATATATAAAAATAAAACATATATGTGTATATATATACATATATAAATAAAATACATAAATAAAATACATATATATATGTAAAATGTATCTCTCTCTCTCTCTCTCTCTCTCTCAAAGCATGGGTGTGGAGCTGGTGCCTCAGTGCAGTAAAGGCCGTGTGATCTGAGGGACGTCACTTAGCCTCTGAGCCTTGGGGATGAGGATGGTCCTCGTGGGCCCGTGGGGAGGGTAGGTTAGGATGAGGGCTGTAAACTGTGTCGCGTGTGAGGCATCTGCCCAAGATGCTTGACCCGCACATGATCTGATGTCATCTCTTGGGTGCGCTTCAAGCTAGAACGGACAGTCACATCACTGGTGGGACATCCTGGTCTCACCTGGAACTCACGGTGGTGGTTCAGTGTCAGAGGTGTTGCTTAGACCTTGATGGTACAGAATGGATTGTAAAAGTGGGGGTAATGCCGACCCCGCCCCACCCCACGCCTTGTGCTCAGAACTGTTTCCACAATCAGATCTCTGCCTTGTTCCATGGGAGCCTGCAGATACCTCAGCAGATCAGTAATCCACCCCGGCCATTTGGACACTCACCTTTTGGGGTCTCCTCCCACCCCCTGTCCCGGGCTCCCTGCCAGTCATCAAAGCCACAGCCTTACGCATGACTAAGGCCACAGAGACGGGAGATGGGAGTAGATATTTGCAGGTGCCTGTGGGCATACCGGCTGCGTATGGGCATGCCAGCTGCTGGATACGTCTTATCGTTTTGTCTCCACGGTGCTCTTTGGAGGCCGATCTTTCCCCTCATTTACAACAGAGGAAATGATGGCTCAGGGGCGTGATCCATGGCCTGCAGTCCTTTAGCTGGTAGGAGGTGGGGGCGAGATTTGAACTTGAGTCTCCCTCTGGCTCTGATCCCCATGATCTTTCCGTTGAAGATGGGGAGAGCTCCCGCTTTCTCTTGCAGGAACACCTGGGCAGCTCTCCTGAAAGGGGATGCAGTGCTCTACGTGTGGCCTGGAGTGGGCAGGCTGGCGATGCTCCTCCTGGACCTGGCCGCTCTGGCAGTTTCTGCGTCTCTCCAACCTCTTTCTGTCTGATCTCCTCTGGGGGTTTCAGGAGGAGCTGAAGATGGAGATTCTGGGGAATGACTTTTACTTTTGGTGGGTGCAGGGCTCCCCTCTGCCTGGGAGGTGGAGAAGGGGGCAGACCTCAAGTGAGAGCCACCTGGGCTGAGGTGCCTGGGCCAAGTTAGACCTTGGGGCCTGAAGGCTTCTGACCTGTAGCCGGCCCCCTCCCCCCTGAAGCACAGAGCTCCAAGAAGTCAAACACGTGTTGACTCATTTGTTGGAGAAGTTCAGCTCATGGGCTTCCTGCATTCCAGGGTGCTGGTATGCCAGAAATTCTCTGGAGGAGCAAGCAGGGAAGTCTTGTCTTAGAGTAAAAAATGTAATAAAACATCTCTAGAATCTGCTCCTTCCTTTCCACCCACACAGCCACTGACTAAATTACCTTTTGTTCTCATTTGCTGAATTGCCTTGGCTCCTTAATTGGCTTCCCCGTTTCGGGTTTCTCCACACCCACTTCAATCTGTCCTCCACATGGTTTCCAGAATGATCATTCAAAAATGCAGATCTGACCACGTTTCTGCTTTTGTGTTCCTCCTCATGCCTGCAAGATTGAGTGCACACGCCTTAGTGTGGTCTTCCTGGGCCTTCCAGAACCTTCTGGGGTCTGCATGAGCTGGTCCTGCCCCCTGGCTGACTGCTCTCCCGTCTTCCCCATCCCCTCTAGTCTCTGGCTGCTTGCCATATAAATATATCCCTTTTTTTTTTTCCCCATAAAGGTTTTCTTGTGACTCTGGCCTTTCCTCTGCTCTGCTCCTCACCTGGGTGTCGTCCCTACCCCTTACCCTCTGTGTGTCACACTCCACACACCACCCCCCCACAACTGATTGAACCCATTTCGGGGATTATCTCCTCTTTGATGTCTTTCTAGGATTTCAGCCCCCCCACCCCATAGACCCAGTCCCCCTGGGGTTCCACAGACCTCTGTGGCAGCACCCAGGTGGCATACTCTGGCATCAGCTGTCCCCATCTGGAGGGCCCCACCCACACCTCTGGATCTTGGCGAGGGTGGCTGGGCAGCTGGACTCAGCTGGCCCACCATCCCTCCCTGTACGGGCTCAGAGTCTCTCCACGTGGTCCCTCCCTCAGAGTGGTCATGGCAAGAAAATAAAAAGTACAAACCAAAAAAGAAAAAAAAAAAAGGCTAACTTGGGCTTAATAAACATGTAGCTGCTCTTTGAAATTTGCGAAGACGTTTGGAGGAGTGCTTGTGGGTAGCACGGGGCCCCAAGAAGAATGGAGAGAGAACTTTTTTTTCCTTCTGTAGGTTTTCCAGAGGCAAACAGGAAGACTTACAAGGTTTTAGAAGGAGATTTGAGATAGTGCTGGGAGGGATTGGGGGCAGGAGGAGAAGGGGACGACAGAGGATGAGATGGCTGGATGGCATCACCGACTCAATGGACACAAGTCTGAGTGAACTCTGGGAGTTGGTGATGGACAGGGAGGCCTGGCGTGCTGCGATTCATGGGGTCGCAAAGACACAACTGAGCGACTGAACTGAACTGAACTGAACCTGTGATAGTGCAAAGTTAATAAATGTTAGCGGTAAAGACTGCTTTTGATCGCAAGTAACAGAAAATGTGAGTTCCACAAACGGACTCTTATGTCTCTCCTGCAATGAGAAGTTTGGAGTTAGATGGCTCATGTGTTTAGCAGCTGGACAGAGGTGTCTCTGGACAACTCTTGGCTATTCTAATCTTCAAAGCAGGGCTGTGGGAAGCCCCAGAGACTGCCCCACTTGTGAGGGAAACACTTTCCTGGCATTTCCAGTGGACATGTCCTCATATCTCATTGACCAGACCTGTCATACATAGTTAATTTCAAAGGAAGATGGGAGTGGGTCCCAGATCACAAAAGAGCCATGCTGGATCCCATCCTAGGTCGATTATGTGGATGTAAAGTCAGGGTTGAGAACCGCTGACTTGGATCAGTTCATCACCAGGCATGGTGCTGCCCTAGCCAAAATCGGCCTGCGAGTGCAGAAGAGGTCAGGCATGGCTACCAGATGGGTAGTGGGCAGCACCTAACATGGCACCCAGCATGCCAGGGGAGATGGCCACCACATTTGTCAGCCCCGGGTATTCGAGGAGCTCCCCTGCCCTGGCCCCTCACCCCTGCACGGTTCTCTATCCTTTTCTGTGATGGTCTCAGTTGCTAGGCAAACAGTTGTGTCTCTGGAAAGGAAGACCTGCCTCCCCAGTATATGACACAACCTGCTACACATTGCAGGTGCTTTCAGATCAGAGTTTGAAGTGGGCCCACTGGCAAAAGCCCACCTTAGTCGTTAGGTGCAGCCTCTGCCTTTCTTCCAGGTCTCGGCTTGATAATTCGCATCCAGGTCTCTTCTGGTGTGCAGTGTCAGGAACTCTCCGGGATTTCCTCTTGTCGTCCAGGGCTTGAGAGCTAGGCTGTGCTCTGTGGGCTGGTGAACTTCAGACAGGCATGTGGAGTATGTCTGAGTTGAGACACAGGCTGTGTCGTTAAGGGGTCTGGTTTGTGGGTGCCTCAACCCCTCTGTCTCCTGACACCTGCTCTCCGTGGCTGCTCAGCAGACGCGCTGAGCGTTGGGGCCATCAGGGAGGCTCCGAGGGTGGGCGTACCTTCTCCCCTTTCTGTCCCTCCGTCTGGTCAGATCTGTCTGTGGACACATCTGTCACTAGTTGATGATGCATCTCACACACCAGTTCTTCAAGCTTATGCGCCAGGCTGCTTATGGCCATGTCACAGTGCCTCTCGGTGCTGGGAGCCCAGACCAACTTTCCTGATGATTTGCTGAATGAATGGGTGATGTATAGAAGTTCTTCCTTCCCTCGTGTCGTCATTTCAGGCCCAGGGCAGTTAGGGGTTGAAGCAGGTGTTTGGCTTTCTCATGATTTAGTCCAGTTTGTTCCTGCAGCCCCTGAGGACTGCTGGTTCTGAAAAACCCATGTGGGTATTGGGCGCTTGTAGTGTTGAATCGACTTGGGAAGCAAGCCCGCCACGGCAGCCCCAAGACTGCTCATGCACTGGTTCTTCAAGGCCACGGTTGCTTTCTAGAGCACATTCACTTTGCCCACCCTTGGCCTCTCAGGTAGGAGCTGCCTTAGGATATGTAGGTCAAGGGAATGCCTTTCTCTTGGAAACTTTTCCTTCTGAGTCTCAGGACTGCAGTGGAGTTGCTGAGAAACACCTACCAGTGTTGCTGAGAAAACGAGGGTCCTTGGCTGTCCACCCTAGCCTGGCTCAAGCTCCCTCTTTCCCCAGAAGTCTCTTAGGTACTTCTGAGCCTCATTGGTCCCTCCTTTCCTGCCTACTTAACACCCAGCACCAGAGCAATTAGAATGGGCGATGCTATCTAATGGGGATGCTAATTGCACAGAGGAAATTAACGGAGTCATCAGTGCCTCCGGGCAGGGTCTCCCTGCACCCTCTGCTGTACTGGCCCCTGGTACTCTCAGCCATCAGCAGAACCAAAGACTGATCCTGTTTTGTCTTGGTTGGGGTTTGAAGCTCCCATTTGCCGCTGGTTGTCAGGCCCCAGAGTTTGCAGCCCCAGTGGAGCCAAGGAAGGGGGCGGGAGGCCCTGAGTTTCCAGCTGTGGCCTTCTCACCCCCGGCCTCCTTGGGAACGGCTCCACTTGTGGTCTGGGGCAGACTTGTTTGTTTGTGTTTGAAGTTCCCCGACTCCGAGTTTGACGTCAGGGCAAGGTTGCTGGCAGGAGGCTTGGCGGGGAGATTGTCTCTGTAACAAATGCACGTGTCTGGCAGCTTCTCCTGGAGGGAGAGCACGGGTGCGTGGGGTGGAGGGAGCGAAGGATGGCTGGTTGCGAAATGCCCGGTTTGGGAACTGAGGTCACTTTCTCCTCTGCTCATCCCCACTTTCCCTGGCATGCTGGCTCTGCCCCTTGCCTGCTCACGGCAGCCCCCCTGGGTACCCTCGAGAGCTCCGTGGGACTCGGCAGTGCCAGCGCCGAGGCACTCTTGGAGCCCAGCGCCTGGTCATGCCCGCGGGGGAGCCGTGAGCCGAGCCATGGCCTCCAGAGCCTTCCTTACTATCTCAGAAATCATTTTGCAACACGTTGGCCGTGGCAGCCACACCAGGCTGCTCAGCTGGCGGGGTCGGCCGGGCGTCCCCAGAAGCGCGCTCCAGTTTCGGAGAGGAGATGGGAGAAGTAAGAGGAGCCTCCCGAGGCCCTGGCAGACCTGGCTGGTGCCCAGGAAGGAGCTGCAGCTTCAAGGACTGTCCGGGGAAGGCTGGAGTCAGTCCTGAGAGCTTTGGCGACTTCCTGAAGTTTGGGATGGGTTAGACAGGGACCTGGCCTTCCCAGCTGGCGCTAGTGGTAAAGAACCCGCCTTCCGGTTGCAGGAGACATAAGAGACACGAGTTTGATCCCTGGGTCGGGAAGATCCTCTGGAGGAGGGCATGGCAACCCACTCCAGTATTCTTGCTTGGAGAATCCCATGGACAGAGGAATCTGGAGGGCTGAGATCCATGGGGGTCACAAAGAGTCAGACACGACTGAAGCAACTTAGCATGCATGAAAGCACAGGAATACGGCGCTAACAAAGACTGCCATGGACGTCCTCTTAAGAATATTTCATGCAGTCCACCTGGGAGGAAGGATTCAGGGTCCCATAGGTGTGGGTGAGCTGGAGGCTGGTCCATGAAGTGTGCCTGCTGGCTGGAGGGCTGAGTGAGCCGGGGAAAGGGGTGGAAGTGTGTAGGGGCCTGCAGGGGCCTCGCTTCACTCTGCAAAGCATGGTGGGGTCTCCTTGAAAGGGGCAGCCCCCTGGCATTGGGCAGGGTGGTAGTTGGTTTTAATGATTTCAGAGCAGGAGTCAGGTGTAGCCCAGAGGGTAGGTTCTTGCACAGAGGACCAGAGGCGGTGGCCCATCGTGGCTGGAGAGTGTGGAGAGTGTGGGGAAGTCTGTGACTTTTATTCAGAGGACTCACTGCCTGGGACTGTCTGGACATGACTGGATCCGAGTGAGCCAGCTCCCAGCACCCAGATCTTGACATCGCTCTTCTTGTCTCCCTTCAAGAGTCTGAATGGGTTGTGACCTTTTTGGTTGTACAGAGCTATTCTGTGGGAAAATGCTATGCTTAGGGGCTTTGGGGTTGTGTGAATATTGGGACACCATGCTTACCTCCTGGAATTTTCATTGAGAACCCAGCAAGAGAAGAGGATAACGTGCTAAGTAAACAGAAGAGAGAGACTTGCCTGCCGGTCCAGTGGTTGAGACTCCAAGCTGCCAAGGGAGGGGGTGTGGGTTTGATCCTTGTTGGGGAACCAGGATTTTTACAAGCTGCATACATGGAGAAAAAATAGATAGATACGATTATTATTACTACTAGGGCTGCTGATTGAGTGTTGAGGTGATCTGCATAATTGAGAGAGCTCACTGTTGTCCATGGGAGTCTGGTGTCCCTCTCTGCCTGTGCTGGGATTCGTTGCCCATTTATGTCTGTCACCTCTGTCCTTATAGACTGACCCACCTGCCCTGCTTGAGATGGCATGTCCTGGGACTCTGAGAGGGCCTGGCACTTTGCCGAACGTTTTACATCCAGATTTTCTCATGTAAATCTTTATAGCCCTTTGAGGGAAATCAGCCCCATTTTACCGGTGGGGAAGCTGAGGCTGACAGGTTACATCCGTGTTTACTTCTGGGGGAGGGTGATGGTGAGGGGCTTGGGGGCCAGGTCTCTGTGTCCCGAGAGCCAGAGTTCTTCCTCGGAGCTACACTGCGTCTTGGGTGTGTTTGGTGTAACCGGTGGAAACCTTCTGGGGCTTGTGTTTTTGTTGGTGGTGTTGTTCCAAGCACATTCACATATAGTTATTTTGACTCCAGCTTCTCTAAAACAATACCATTTTATGGTAATATTGAAGCTGAGCTAAGGGAGATTTCCCTAAGAGCCTTGATCTGACATGTCAGAACTGGAACCAGAGCCCAGATCTTTGAGCCTCGGACACTTAGCAAACACTTGCCATGCGTCATGTCTTGGTGATACCCAGCGGCTGCTTGTGGGCTGACTTGCTGCTCTTCTGCTCCTTCTGTAAGTATGACTGAGCCTCAGGGCAGGCGCAGGATGCACGCTCAGTTAACGAAAGAGTATCAGAGGTGGGCGAAGACTTTCGTTCCAGCCTCGGTCCGCCCCTGCGGCCAGGGTGCTGATGACTCTTTCCCTCTCGCCGCTGGGTCCCAGTGCTGAAACCCCAGGTGTTCTTCCCTTCTGGAGAATTTCTATCTGGCGGTTTTGTGGTTAAGAGAAAATGACGCTACCCATGAAAGGCCCTGGTGGAGGCCCCTAGGGCTGGGCTGGCCAGCCCGCTGTGGTTTGTCTGGGAAAGTAACCCCTGGGTGGCTCTACAGCTGTGGCCAACTTTCCAAAAAGTGAGAGCAGTCTTATTTTGCTTGGGTAGGCACTGTACGCCGGACACCTCCTCCAGCAGAACACAAATCTGCAGGTGTCGTTTCTTCTTCACAAGCTTCAAGACACCAACCCCCCTTGCCCATGACTCATTCTCCTTCCTGGTCTTCATGACCAGCCAGGGCTGCGGATTGTCACCTGGGTACAGTGAGGAATTCTTTAAGTTCTCCTGGGTCCTACCCACTAGTCACTCTGGCTGCCTTTTGATGGGAACTCTGAAAAAAAATGAAAGTGTTAATTGCTCAGTTGTGTCCGACTCTTTGCAACCCCATGGACTGTAGCCCGCCAGGCTCCTCTGTCTATGGGATTCTCCAGGCAAGAATACTGGAGTGGATAGCCTTTCCCTTCTCCAAGGGATCTTCCCCACCCAGGGATCAAACCTGCATCTCCCGCATTGCAGGCAGATTCTTTACCATCTGAACCACCTGAGAAGACCAGTGAGGACCTCTAGCAGCCTTCAAATAAAGAAACCTCTCACTCCGCTTCAGGGGAACCCACCCTGATTTTTGAGACTCTCCTGAGCCATCACTTGCCCAGCTGACATTTATTTTCAACTCTCATTTTAATAAACATGAGGGCCTGTCAGGGCTACAGAATGTAATATGTGTTCAGTTGCTCATTCATTCAACAAAGGTTTCACCATAGCAGACCATGCATCAGTGCCATGCTGGCTCCTGGGGACACAGTGGTGATCAGGTGATAGAGAACATAGACCAGGCACCTGGCCTCAGGGATTTTCCCATCTGAAGAAGGAAGCAGACAAGCCAAATATTAAATGTGTGATCTGATAGAGGACAAGGGCTGAGGGCCTGGAGGCTGAAAAGGGCTGCACTTGGTGATGGGGCTGAATGAGAGAAGCCCCCAGATCCTGGCTCATTGCCAAGGCCAGATTGGCTGATCTTGATGTTGCCCTGTGTGGGCCAAAGTCTTAGCACAATGAACAGGTTATTCATTGGCTCCCAGGGGTGTGGCCCCTGAAACACTCAGGCTGGGGATGGATAGACCTCTTTGCTGCTGATGTCAATGTCAGCAGCCCGACCTTGTTGCTTCATGCGGAAGAGAATGGTTTTGACTTTGCACAGTTAATTGATTTATTGCCCTATCTTTGGTCAGCAATTTGACGCTGTGGTTTGAGAGCAGTTTGGAGTGGAGGGCAGGCTGTGGGAAACCGTTTAATGTGGGGATGAGGCCCCTGTATTTCCTTCCCTCCTTCCTTTCTCAGGCATCTTTGAGCACACATTATGTACCAGGGGCAGCAATAGGCTTGTGGGGACAGTCCAATGAGGCGGGCATAGTTCCTGCTCTGGTGTATAATAATGGGGGACTAACCTAGTTTTGGGGGGAAGTTTCCATACTATAGTTCAATCCTCCCACCTTACTGTGAGCTGGAATCATCCTTGCTGTTGTACAGATGAGAGAACCAAGACTCAGGAAAATTAATGAACTTCTCTAAGGTCACACAGTTAAATGACAGAAACTAGATCTGAATCAGAGTCGTTTTTCTTTTTTTAAAATTATGAAAGTATGATAACACATTTACATAACACGTTAAATTATCGAAGTCTGATAACACATTTATGCTACAAGACATTGCAAAATACAGAACAAAGTTACGTGTAGTTCTACTATATATTACAGTTCTTTTTTTAAGTGGATAAATTAAGGTTTTCAGTTGGAGTTCCAGTATTGAATGCAGATTCTGTTCAACTCCAAAATCTGTGCTGTGTTCACTGCCCCGGGAGCTCACATCTGTAGGGGGAGACCCGGTTAGAAGCTTGAACAGGAGGCCCTCTGTGGTAGCGGCTCCCAGAGAGGTATGGACAGGGCACTAGGCAGGGGAGACGGGGGAGGATTCTCATTAGCCCAGGGGGTCTTGACCAGGCCAAGGACACTGTGGCTGGAAGAGAGCAGGACGTCCAGCTACTCCAGACATTTGAGCAGAGGCCCAGGAGTATGGACATACAGAAAGTATTAATATTTGAGGACTAGCTCCTAGGAGAGTGCTCACCTGGAGGACTGGGTGGGTCAGGGGTAGGGTGGAATGGAGATGAGGCTGGAAAAGAAAGTTGAGGTCCTGAACTTGGAATGGCCTCTGGTCACACTTGGAGAAGGGCTCCCCAGGTGGCGCTAGTGATGAAGAACCCGCCTGCCAGTGCAGGAGACACAAGAGACGTGAATTCGATCCCTGGGTTGGGAAGATTCCCACAGCCACCCACTCCAATATTCTTGCCTGGAGAATCCCTTGGACAGAGGAACCTGGCTGGCTAGGGTCCATAGGGTCCCAGAGAGTTGACCACATTGAGATATTTACAGATGAAAGAACAAGGAATGAATTAGCAACAGCAAAACTCTCGAGGGGGCAGCAGGTACTGGGAAGTGGCTCCCAAGGGCAGGGTTCATTCATGCAAGACTGTGAAGGTGGTGCTTGTCTTGAGGGGAAGCTCCCAAGTCGCCGTCTCGGCAGCTCTCATGGGGTCCCGGGGTCGCTGAGTCTCAGTGGGACCTGCCCTCTTTGGGTTGTCGCTCATTTCCCTCCGTTTGAGTCCACTCCCTCTTAATCAGTCGCGGCTGCACTCTGCCCTGAAGGTCTTGCCCCTCCGCATTCCTCAGCACAGTGTGGGGCAGCCCAGCATTTGTCAAAGAGAATACTAGTATTTACTCTATTATTATTTGCAGCTTTAGCCTTTTGAGACTCTTTTGAAACCCGTGGACAGGCTTTGCCTGGAAAACACATAGATTCACGTGTCTGAAATTTGCATGCATTTCAGGGAGCGAGTCTTGAAAGCCTCTTGGTGGACCCCAGTCAGGGACCTTGGCCAATAGAGCCGCAGCCCGCCGGCCTGGCCGGCCCTCAGGATGCGCGTGCCGTGGGCTGGGCACTCACGCTGAGGGCTTCCTTTCTTCTTAGCCTCCCTGAGAGGGAGGTTCTATTCTTACCCCCTTTTCTGGAGCAGGAAACTGAGACTTTCCTGGGGGCAGGGTGTTCTGTAGCTTGTCCGAGGTCACAGGGCTCGGGTGTGTCTGAGCCCTCGGGTCCTAGCCTGGGCAATCTGATTCTTGGCTGGAAGCCTCTTAAGTGGAAGGTTACTCATCCTCCCCAAGCCCCTGCGTTTTTCACGTCATCCATCACTGACTCCCTGTACCCCTCCCCTTCTCCCAAGCAGGAAGCCCTTCTTCTGTGCCACCCCATACTCTGTTCTGCCCAGTCTTGCCCATTACTTTCTGAAGAGCGTGGTCCTTGGTGGGAGGTGGGGAGGGTGGTGTGGCCGCCGGCCTTGGGTGGGACAGAGGGTAGGGGCTGGTTCTCTAGGCTTCCCTGCTGGCTCTGCCAGACCCTACTCGTCTCCCCATGCCTCCTCGGTTTCCTGCTTCACCCTGCTTGAATGGCAGCGGAGGGGGCACCTGGCAGGCCCCCGTCCGTGTCTCACGGCTCGTGTTTGCCAGAGCTCCCCGAATCACGTCCACACGCCCCGAGTGAACCCCCTTCTCTCTCCTGGGCTCCCTGCAGGCGAAGCTGCTCCGGTACATCTGCAAGCAGTGGCAGTGCAAGCTGAGCGTGGCTCCGGGCGAGAGGACCTCGGAGCTCGACAGCTACCCTCGCTTCAGCGACTGGCTGTACACCTTCAACGTGAGGCCGGAGGTGGTGCAGGTACGGGGGCTACGCCATGGGGACTGGGGTCTCCGGGTGGGATGTGGGTGGGGTGTCGAGCAAAGGGACCACACACAAACCCGAGGACTGGCTCCACCGTGGCTGCGACCGATGGGGCAGGAGTGGGATGTGGAGGGGACGGCAGCACCAGGAGGGACCCAGGGCCCACGTGGCTCTAGCTTGTGTCCTGGGTGCCATCACTCTATAGCCAGACAGCCTGACCCCGCCACTCATAGGTTCATCATGAGGACAACAGCCGGCGTCTCTGGAAACACTGACTGTGCAACAGACACTGTTGAATACTCTGTATAAATAGTCTCACTTCATTCCCAAAAAGCCCTGTGAAGGAGTTACTATCATGATTGCTGTTTTATACTTGAGAAAATTAAAGCACCATTTTATACTTGAACAAATTAAAGCGTGGATGGGTCAAATAGCTTGTTTAAAATCATACGGCTGATAAACGATAGTTTTGGAATTTAGAAGCAAGGATCTGAGTTTAGTTTTCTCCTGTAACTCCAGCAGTAATTCTGTTTTCCTTCCTTTGTTCTCTTTCCCCATCCATCCAACCTACCCACCCACCTACCCACTGAACTAATCAACCAGTATGCAAGGAGGAGGTCAGAGGTCAGGGGCAGCTCTCATGGCGCATCAATAAATCAGTGCTTGACAGGTGTTGTTCACCCGGGCAGGTCTTTTAAATCCCTCACTTCTCTTCTAAAATGGAAAAGATGGACTTGGCCATTGTCGTAAAAGCAACACGAATTCATTTTATTTAGACACTTTGGAAAACAGAAGAAGAAGGGGGAAAAAATCACATACGTATTACCACCACTCAGAGAAAAATCTGTGATCATTAAGACTTTGATATTTCCTTCCAGCCTTTTTTTTTTTTACCCTAATACTTAAGTCTTTAAAAAAAAAATCTCTAGATGGGTTAGACCTGTGCTGTCTAGTAAGGTAGCTAATATGTTCTTGGAATGTGGCAAGTCCACACTGAGATGTATTATGATTTCAAAGATGTGCTGAATTCTGAAGACGTGATCCAGAAAAAAGAAAATATTAAAAACTTAATCTGTTGAGATGCTATTTTGGTTATATGAAGCTAAATAACATGATTAAAATTTATTTCATATATATTTACTTTTTCAAGTGTGGCTATTCAGAAATTAAAATTTAAGTATGTGGCTTGCATTATATTTCTCTAGGGCAACACTGATTTAAACCATCCTGAATAAACAATTTTATATTTTACTCTTATCATTGGACATGCTAACCAGCATGTTTTCCTTGTATTTTCACACTTGGTAACCACCTCCCACCCCACTTTCTTTCAGGAGCTTCATAATGTCTGAGTTTATGTGCTATCGTTTACCAGGCAGAGGTTAATTCCAGTTGTTGACTATTGTATATGTCATGGTGGTTAATATTGTTTATGAATCTGCTTGTATATTTAAGAATTTTCACTAGGAGAGATTCCTTGGACAGGAGGTGACTTGAACTTAAGAAATTCCTGTTATGGGTGAGAGAAGATGGGGGTGAATGCGGGCTCCCCACAAGGGCACTTCTAGCACCTTACATGCTCCCAGCCCTGGCCTTGGCCCCAGTGGCCCTCATAGTTGTGACATACGTCAACTTTTAAGAAGCTGGCAGAAAAGAGTTTGCTCATGAGAATTTTGAAGGAAACTGCTTTGTGAGATCGGAGAAGGCGATGGCAACCCACTCCAGTACTCTTGCCTGGAAAATCCCATGGATGGAGGAGCCTGGTGGGCTGCGAGATGGAGGTACCTTGGGGGTATTGTTAACAGTCACATGCATGCATGCACATAATAGGTATGTTGTTAGCCGCTCAGTCATGTCTGACTCTTCGTGACCCCTTGGACTATAGCCAACCAGGCTCCTCCATCCATAGAATTCTCCAGGCAAGAATACTGAAGTGGGTGGCCTTTCCCTTCTCCAAGGGATCTTCCTGACCCAGTTATTGAACCCGGGTCTCCTGCACTGCAGGCGGATTCTTTACCGTCTGAGCCTCCAGGGAAGCCACCAGCTGCTTAGTCACTCAGTGTGTCCGACTCTTTGTGACCCCATGGACTGCAGCCCACCAGACTCATGTCTGTAGCCTACCTGGAAGGTGCTGGGGCCCCACGTGGGCAGTGACTTGCCCAGCATCGCATCAGCATCTTCCCTGCTTGATGATGAGGACCACCGGGTTCAGAGTGGCCGAGTTACTCTATGAAGGTCCCCGAGCTGGTAACAGGGGCAGACTTGAGGGTCAAACCCGGGGATGCTGGACTTCAAACTGTGCCTTCTAACTTCCTTTCTTGGGCTTAAGACATCTTTGGCAGGTGGCTTTGCTCCTTGAGGGATTTCCCTCAGATCTGCAGAGATGTGAAATATGCTGGAGACCCAGCCTCACCCGTGCCCGGCTTTGAAAGAGGAGCTGGCCATGCCCAGGGCAGAAGCCAGGACCGTGGGCTGGCTGCAGAAGCGTTTTGGCCTCTGGGGAGCCCTCTGGTGGCAGCCGGGACAGGGGTCTCCCAGCCGGGCCCAGAGGTGATCGTGAGTTAAGTGGTGTCTGAATCACGGAGTCATGCGTGAGGACTTGCCTAGTTTCCAGTGTCTAGGACTCCATGCTCCCAATGCAGGGGGCCCAGGGTTCGATCCCTGGTTGAGGAACTAGATCCCACACGCAACTAAAAAAGACCCCACGTGCTACAACTAAGGCCTGGTACAGGCAAATGAATACATATTTTTAAAAAGCAAACAAAAACAAAGTCATCTGGGGTAGTCAGAGCTGGGTGTAAATGAGGGGAGAGCTCATTTGTGCGCAGGTTCAGGCAGGCTGGAGAGCCCACGAGCCAGGTGTGTTTGGGAGCCAGGATGCTCCCTGGCGGAGGGCACTGGGACAGAGTCTGAGCAGAAAGCTGTGTGTGGGTGGTGGGGTCGGGGAGAGACAGCAGGAGTATCTCCGGCCCCTCCCTCCGTGTCCCCTCACCCCTCCACCTCCCTGCCTGCACCATGGCCCAGGCCCCCGTCCTCTCACCCGAGCTCCTGCAGCAGCCCCAGAGCTGTCTCCCTACTTTATCATTGACCTGCTTCACTCCATTTTCCACGAAGCATGAGGAAATGTAAATTGGACCACGTAATTCTGCAGGGCTTCCCATTTCTTTCCGAATAAACACCAGATGCCTCACACACTTTGCCCTCTGCGTGTCTCTGACCTCATTTCACTAACCCTCCCCTTCACTCCCTCTGGTCTGACTTTTGTACCCACTCCCTTGCTCCCTGGAGTGCTCTTGCCTAGGCTTATCCCATGGACATCATTCTAGTGTCAGAGCCATCGTCACCTCCTCCGCGCAGTCTTCCCTGTTGAGCAAAAGGCCACTCTTATATTTCTTTCTCTTTTTTTTGGAGTTGTTTATTTTGTACTGGAGTATAGCCAACTGTCAGTGTTGTGATAGTTTCAGGTGAAAAGCGAAGGGACTCAGCCATGCGTTTACATGTATCCATTCTTCCTCCAAACCGCCCTCCCATCCAGGCTATCCAGTAGGTCCTTGCTGGTTATCCAGTTTAAATATAGCAGTGTGTACATGGCCATCGCAAGCTCCCTAACTATCCCTTCTCCCCAGCAACCGTAAGTCTGTTTTCTAAGTCTGTGAGTCTCTCTCTGTTTCCTAAGTAAGTTCCTTTGTGTCATTTCATTTTAGACTTCACATGCAAGGAATGTCCTCCATTATTTCCAGTATTTCTCCTTGTCTGTCTGACTTGCTTCACCCAGGATGACACTCTGTAGATCCGTCTATGTTGCTGCAAACGGCATCATTTCATTCTCTTTAATGGCTGCCACTCCTGTGCTTCTTAACCCACCAATTGTGTGGACTCTGACTGGCTCCCACTCCACTCTGCTAGGCCCAGATGCATCCTATGTGCTTTCAGCCAGAATTGGTTCGAGAATAGGTTGTTGTTCAGTCACTCAGTCGTGTCTGACTCTTTGCAACCCCATGGACTACAGCATGCCAGGCTTTCCTACCCTTCGCCATCTCCCAGAGCTTGCTCAAACTCGTCCATTGAATCGATGATGCCATCTGACCATCTCATCCTCTATCACCCCCTTCTCCTTCTGCCTTCAATCTTTCCCAGCATCAGGGTCTTTTCAAATGAATCAGTTCTTCGCATCAGATGGCCAAAGTATTGTAGCTTCAGCTTCAGCATCCGTCCTTCCAATGAATATTCAGGGTTGATTTCCTTAGGGATTGACTGGTTTGATCTCCTTGCTGTCCCACTTAAGAGTCTTCTCCAACACCACAGTTTGAAAGCATCAGTTCTTTGATGCTCAGCCTTGTTTATGGTCCATCTCTCACATCCGTACATGACTACAGGAAAAGCCGTAGCTTTGACTCTTCGGACCTTTGCCGACAAAGTGATGCGCCGCCTAGATAGGCAGGTGCACATTTCAGAAACCAAAGTTCCAAGTGGCATGAAAGTCACGCCCCTTTCCACAGCTGAACTCAGAGACAGAATCTGTTGACTTCTGAATGTCAGCGAAACCACCGTTTATTTTCCTAAATGAATGTTTTATTTTGGAATAGTTTTAGATTTACAGGAAAGTTGCAGAGTCCATGCAGAGTTCCCGTCTGCACCCCTCACCCGCGTCCCCTGTCATTAACATCATATATTACCAGCGTACATTTGTGAAAACTCAGAACATGGCATTGGTTTACAACTACTAATTACACTCCAGATTCCATTTGGATTTCACCAGTTTTTCCATTGTTGTCCTCCTCCTGGTCTAGGTTCCAATCCAGGGTACCATGTTGTTCTCTTTAAAGATGTATTCATTTAGTTGTGGCACGCGGGCTCTAGATTGAACCTGGACCCCTTGCTTAAGAAGTGGTGAGTCTTAGCCACTGGACCACCAGGGAAGTCTCACCACATTGTGTTTATTCACATACAAATTTGTTTCCCTTAAAAAAAAAAATATATATATATATATATATATATATATATATATATGATGCTAAAATGGGATCATAGAATGGTATCATCCTGAGGTTTTTAGTTTGAATTTCACCGCAGTGTTGGTCCATGCAAGCCCACCTCATTCTTCTTTCTTTTAAAATTATTTATTCACTTGTTTGGCTGTGCTGGGTCTTGCAGGCTTTCTCCAGGTGTAGACTTTCTCAGTGCTTCTCACTGAGGTGGCTTCACTTGCTGTGGAACATGGGCTGTAGGGCACGCGGGCTTCAGTAGTTGCAGCACGCGGGCTCAGTAGTCGCGACTCCTGGGCTCTTGAGCACAGGCTCAGTAGTTGCAGTGCACAGGCTGAGTTGCTCCAGGCCATGTGGGATCTTCCCAGACCCACCCCTCTCTCCTGCATTTGCAGGCGGATTCTTGGCCACTGAGCCACCAGGGACGCCCACTTCATTCTTCTTTAGCAATAGAATAGGAAGAGGTTGGGTTTCTCCTCAATATTTCAGGAATGGCTGTGTTGGAACCCTCCAGAAGGCATCAGCTTGTGCCCAGTAGAAGCTGTGTGCCAGGCAGCGTGGTGCTTGGCATGCGGGAAGCCCTGGCATATATTTGCTGGTGAAAAGTGACTGAGGAATGAGCAAAAGTCACAGTGGGATGCAGGCTGGGGGTGCCAGACTTGAAAACGGGGTGTCTGTCTTTTTTCTGTTCAGTTTTTTGGAGACAGGATTCAAATCCATGAAGTCTGGCATTTCCTTCTGCTGAGCTATGGGGGTGCACTGGTGCAGTCAACACTCTCAAGACGATTTTGCCAGAACTGCTCCCTAGGCCTCTGGGAATGGCTTTTGTGTGATGGGACTCATCTCTTTATTCTCTTGGGGTTTTCTGCTGATCCTGATAGCTGCAGTGTATATGAGTGTAGCCCTATGTCCGTGCGTAACCTCCTCCTTCCTTTTCAAAATCTCCTTCCCGGGCCCCGTCCCTCTCCATGCATGTGTGCTAAGTCACTTCAGTCGTGTCCAACTCTGTCTATGGACTGTAGCCCGCCAGGTTCCTCTGTCCATGGGATTCTCCAGGCAAGGATACTGGAGTGGGTTGCTCTGCCCTCTTCTGGGGGAATCTTCCTTATTCAGGGATTGAACCCACATCTCTTAGGTCTCCTGCATTGGCAGACATGTTCTTTTCCATTATTGCCGCCTGGGAAGCTGTTTGTCCTTCTGCTGCTGCTGCTGCTAAGTCGCTTCAGTCGTGTCCGACTCTGTACGACCCCAGAGACGGCAGCCCACCAGGCTCCGCTGTCCCTGGGATTCTCCAGGTGAGAATACTGGAGTGGGTTGCCATTTCCTTCTCCAATGCATGAAAGTAAAAAGTGAAAGTGAAGTCGCTCAGTCGTGCCCGACTCTTAGTGACCCCATGGACTGCAGCCTACCAGGCTCCTCCGTCCATGGATTTTCCAGGCAAGAGGTACTGGAGTGGGGTGCCATTGCCTTCTCCGGTTAGAGTTATCTAAACATTATTTCAGCTTTGTCTTTAAGACTGCGGTCACCAGTTTGTGGTCATACAGTTTTCAGGAAAGAATGCCTTTCTGCTGTATGAAGAGAGGGGCTGGACATGGAAGTGGCCACAGGGCAGTGTGGCTCCTCTGGGGTCCTGGTGTGGACGAAGGGACTCTTGACTCTCCCTTCTTTTCCCACCAGGGACACACCCCAGCCCTCTCTGGCTCCAGAGCCTGCTGCGGGCCCTTCTGACCTGTGTGACCCCTGACCCCTTCTCCTCGGATGCTGGAAACAGGCAGCTCTGGAGATGCCTTTATCTATTCACCCAACCATCACACCTTTGTCTAGAGTGACACCATCCGACAGAACTTTCTGTGATGCTAGAAGCAATCTGTTCTATGCACCATGGTAACCATGTGGCCACTTGAAATATGTATAGTGCAATTGAGAAACCGTAATTTAAATTTTATTCTGTCATGTCAGTATGTGTGTAAGTCGCTCAGTCATGTCTGGCTTTTGCAACCCCATGGACTGTAGCCCGCCAGCTCCTCTGTCCATGGAATTCTCCGGGCAAGAATACTGGACTGGGTTACCATTCCCTTCTCTAGGGAATCTTCCTGACCTAGGGATTGAACCTGAATTTCCCGCATTGTAGGCAGATTCTTTACCATCTGAGCCACCAGGGAAGCCCCTGTCATGTTGGATTTTCATATAAATAGCTACTTGGCTGTTGCTATGATGGGGCAGTGCAGGTCTAGGTCCTGTGCTGGGAGCCGGGACTCTAATCGCGCTCTCCCCAGGGCCAGGAGCTCCCAGGCTGGGGAGAGGCATAGTCAACAGCTGGTGCTGAGTGCCTGGATGGAAGCCAGCCTGGGGTCTGTGGGAGCTGGTGGGCAGACTCACCGTGGGTGCCAGCAGGCAGCTAGACGGGCAGGAAGGAACAGAAACTGCAAGACCTTGGGGTTGACAGAGCTGTGCCGTCCTTGCCAGGAAGAATTTGCAAAGATCTGGAAGGAATCGGTGAGGAAACAGGGTTGGTTCATGGGAACCTCCATGAGTGGAGTGTAAGGGTTGGGGTTTTTGCCTGGGAGATCATGGAAGGGTGTATATGTGAGAGAGGAAGAGAGAGAACTTTAGGGTTGTTTGAAGACAAGTAGACCTCCTCCTGGACTTCCTTGGTAGTTGGCTTCCCTGGTGGCTCAGACGGTAAAAAATCTGCCCACAATGTGGGAGATGTGGGTTCGATCCCTGGGTCGGGAAGATCCCCTGGAGGAGGACGTGGCCACCCACTCCAGTATTCTTGCCTGGAGAATCCCATGGACAGAGGAGCCTGGTGGGCTGCGGTCCATGAGGTTGCAAAGAATTGGACAGGAAAGTGAGATGGTGCCCCTGACTGGTGAGAAATAGGAGCGCCCTCCCTGAGCAGATCTGGATGGTTGGGGTCGTTAAGATGAGGGAGTGGGCAGGCGAGTGAGTGTAGAGGCAGGGCCCCTTCTCTGGGCATCTGGAGTCGCACACTGTATTATTTCCGCCCTTTTTCTCAGCCTCTTCCTCATCTACAGGTTAAAAACTAAAAATCACAGCTTCATGTTCTGGCTGCAGCTGGGGAAATGATTTCACAGCCTGCTGGCATGGAGCCATTTTTTTTTCCCTTCAGCAATTTCCCTGTTGGAAGTTGTTAAAGGAAGTGGCAAGCGCTAGCTGGGACCAGTGCTAGCAGGGAGCGTGGGGGATGCAGAGGCTGAATTCCAGGGCTGCAGCCACAGTCCACAGACTCCTTGAATAAGCTCTTGCTGGTGGCGTGGTCAGAATTGAAGATGCAGGCGGGTCCGGTAAGGGGTTTATGTGGTGGCCCCCGCTGGGCAGGTTTCTCTTTCCTCTTTCCGTGTATCCCCGTGTCTAAAGTCCGGTCTTCTCTTGGGGATGGAGAAGAAAGCTGCCTGACCTCTGCTACCATCTTGCCTTCCCATTGGCTGGGAGTGGCTGCAGCTCCGTGGGCCCCAGCAGGTAGGCCATGTGAGCGGGAGGCTGTAGATTAGACCAGAAGAGCGAGGGGGTATTTGGCTTCTGGGTTCAGCTTTAATAGACATGAATCCTGCCATCCTCGCCTCTCCTCCCGCCCTCTTCGTGTCCCTGCCCTCTCCCTCAGGAAGCCTGAAGCCCCGCCATCCTGACTGCCTTGCTCGTTGGCAGCTGGGAGCATCCTTGGAATGTGGCCCACACCCTCACCCTGCCGCCTGCAGGGATCTGGGCCGGCTGTCAGTCCTACAGGCCCAGGGCTGCCTCCATACAGAGTTGCTGAGATCTCTGGCACTGATCTCAGTACCAGCTCAGTGTGGCTGGCAAGTGGAGCCCTGGCCAGTGGACTGGCCTGTGGGCATCACCCAGCCAGTCAGGAGAAGATCTAAAGCCAGATATAGAAGGAAGAGGGCAAACTACAAGGGAGCATTTTATAGCTACCATCCTCTTTAATCCCTGGGATGGGGGTTGAGGGAAACACTAGGATCCCTACTTTGTAGCTGAGCAAACTGAGGCTCAGAGACATTGGGTGACATGTTAGCGTCACACAGCAGGCGGATAACCAAGTCAGGCTTCAAACTCACATTCTTGTGACTCCAAAGCCAGGCTTCCTTTCCCTGACAGATTTTGTCTGTCGTCTGACCCAGAACAGCCCGGCCTGGGGTGGGGGTGGGGGTTGGGCTACTGTATGTCGCTGCGTGGTTGACTTGATCTTTATTTCTTCCAGTCTTCCTCCTTCTCCATCCCCCTCCCTGCCCCGCCCCCCTTCCCCTCTCTCAGTCTCTTTTCTCTTTTTTTTCCAGCCGTCCTTTCTCCCCTTCCCCACTCTTCCTTTCTCTTCTTTCATCCCTCCATCCTTCTTCCCTTCCTCAATCTCCGTCTCCTTTCCTTTCCAACCGCCTGTTCGACATCCAATGATCACTTACTTACCTTGCGCCAGGTACCCAGATTCATTACTACAGGGGATTCCTTGATGAACAAAGTGCAGTCTGCCCTGACGGGCTTACAGGGTGGTGGGATGTAGTCATCTCAGATAACGATGGCGATGGGTCCCCAGGGAGGAAAGGATGAAATACGGCAGGAAGCAGAGCAGAGGATGCCTGCTCACGTTTCGCCTGTTCGTCCACGCATGCGCACGCCCAGTGAACACGCACTTACCTCCTGTTGTGAGTCAGGTCCTGATCTAGGCACTGCCCATGAGTTCCTGTCCTTACAAGACTTGCAGACATCACCCTCTTCCATGAATGAAGTGATTTATTTTTCTAATTATGAGCCACAGTGCCTTCTTTTAAGCTTTGACTGAAGGGGTACTCCTGGTTCCTAGATATCTGAAAAATCATGAGACGACTGCTCTGCTCAGCCCGTATTGGTTTAGCATTTTTACAGTGAGCCCATTTCCTCAATCTTTTAGATTTCTGGGCTGCCAAGTCCAGCAAAACCCAATGAGACTGGTAGTGCCACGTGGGCAGGGACCTGGGTGTCTTGCTCATTGCTCTGTCTCCAGTTCCTGGCATGTGGGAAGTGTTCTTGATGAATGACTGCAGCTAAGTGAGATTATCCAAGAGTTTTGGTCTCTTCAGTCTCAGGAGCTCTCTGATCTGAGCTAGTGAAAGTTGAATTGCAGGGGTCTCTGGGGAGGCCTTTGGGGGCTGCTGAGGTCTGGGGTTCCTGAGCTGCCTTTGGTTTCCGTTGGCAACAGGCAGACTTGAGCAAGACCATGTGCCTGTTGCTTCCTCTGGGGCCACTGGCTCCTGAGTTGTTGGCCTGCCTTCTGTGGGGACTACCTCCAAAGGCAAGATTGCTCTAGAACAGATCTGCCCAGCTAGATATTGGGAAATTCTTGTGTCGACACCACACTGTTTTAATTATCTTAAAGAAAAAGTCTCTTCTCTCATTGCGCTTCCTTTAAAAAAAAAAAAAAATCAGCAAAAGAAAGAAAAAATAGGTTTCAGTGGCTCCTGCTTCCAGCTCTGTGCCTTTGAGCAGGCAACAGGTTAAAAAGATTGCTTAAGGCCATGACCCCTGGAATTAGACAGCCTAGCCCCTGGAGCTGGGAGGCAGACACAAGCTTCACTTTGCCACTCGCCAATGGTGTGATAAGTCCCTTACCTTTCCGAGCCTGTTACTAGTCTGTTGACTGCTCTAACTAGAAACTGAGGAGTCATTTCTGATTCCTTCTGCTTCCTCCACCTTGACATTCAGTTGACTAGCAAATCTCACTAGCTCTATTCCCAAATATATATCCCAATCCATCTATGTCTCTTTTTCACCACTGCCACCTCCCTAGTCCTAGCCACTTCATGGACTTGTGCATTAGCACCTACGTTGCTCTTTGTATCAGTCTTGCCCTTCCCTCCGTTTCATTGTTCATGAGTCAAGAGTGATTTTTCTTCTTCGTCGTCTTTTTGTTGTTGTTGTTCACTCACTAAGTCATGTCTAATTCTTTCTGATCCTGCAGACTGGAGCATGCCAGGCTTCCCTGTCCTTCACTATCTCCTGGAGTTTGCTCAAATTCATGTCCATTGAGTCGGTGATGCTATTTAACCATCTCACCCCCTTCTACTTTTGCCAGCAATCTTTCCCAGCATCAAGGTCTTCTTTCAGTGCGTCGACTTTTTGCATCAGGTGGCTGAAGTATTAGAGCTTCAGCTTTAGCATCAGCCCTTCCCATAAATATTCAGGGTTGATTTCCTCTAGGATTGACTGGTTTGACCTCTTTGCTGTCCAAGGGACTCTCAAGAATCTTCTCCAGGATCACAAATTTGAAAGCATCACTTCTTTGATACTCAGCCTTCTTTATGATGCAACTCTCATATCTGTGCATGACTGCTGGAAAAACCATAGCTTTGACTATATGGTCCTTTGTCTTCTTTTTAACGTATTTATTTGTTATCATTCGGCTGTGTTGGCTCCGCAGCATGCAGGCTCTTCTCTGTAGTGCTCACCTTTCTCTCTAGTTGGGGTGCGTGGGCTCACCACCTCGAGCTGTGTTGCAACTTGAGGGCTTAGTTTCCCTGTGGCATATGGGATCTTAGTTCCCCAACCAGGGATCAAACCTGTGTCCTCTGCATGGAAAGGCAGATTCCTAACCACTGGACCACCAGGGAATTCCCACGTGATTCTTCTTAAAGCCCCAGCCCAACCCCCTCACTTCTCTGAGTAGGGTGCCTCACTGGTGCCTTGTTGCACTCAGCATACAATCCAGAGCGCTCACCGTGGCCTTCAAGGCTCTGGAGTATCCGCATCTGCCTCCTCCTGTGTCTCCTGCTGCCCCTTCTCACTCTCCCCCTCATGTTAGGACAGGTTAGGTTGTTTCCTGTCATGGCCCGGGGCCTCTGTGTATTCTGTTTCCTCTGTCAAAATTTCTATACCATCATGGCTAGCACCTTCTCATCCTCTGATGGGAGCTTAGAAGTCAGCTCTTCAGAGAAGCTATCCTGTCTAAAATTAGCTGCACACCCCGCCCCCGCCCCCACAGCCACCACTTTGTGTCAGTCTGCTATTTCCTTTTAGCACTTATTCACGAATCTCGATTACGTATTTTAGTTATTTTTGAATTTGTTTTTTTATTGTTTCTTGATAGAATATAAGCTCCCTAAGGAAAGAGACTATATATTTTGTTCGCTGCTGTATCCTCTGTGCTGAGTAAGGTTCCTGGCCCACCCTTGCTGTTCAGTAGCTGTCTATTGATTGTGGGTGGATGGATGGATAGATAAATAGGTGGAGAATGACATGGTACCAGGGCACATAGTAAGCCCTTACTAAGTAAAAGCTTTTATGTTCTTCTACAACTAGTTAAAACTTTTCTATAACAAGTTCCAATACAAGCTGGCTTGAAGAAAACAGTCTTTTATCAGCTTAGTAATAAAAGTCCGGGAAGTCTGGATGCAGAAGCCCAGCTGAT
Organism: Ovis aries; assembly: GCF_016772045.2. Lineage (NCBI taxonomy): Eukaryota > Metazoa > Chordata > Mammalia > Artiodactyla > Bovidae > Ovis > Ovis aries. Next base: position 18,933,227 of record NC_056064.1, read on the forward strand.
GCCTTTAGAGCACACTTCTCAGACAGGCCCACTTCACGTGGCAGGCTTGAAGGGCACCAGGAGCTAAGCCTCACTTTTTTTTCAGTAGAGTAGTGGTATTGCCTATTAAGAGCTTCTTACCCTAGAACTGTGGGTGAAAAATCCCAGGGAAGGCTCTGATTGGCTTGGCTTTAGTCATGTGCTCACATCAGAACCAATCACAGAGCTAATAAGACAGAGAACTCCCATTGGCCAAAACTAGGTCATAGGTTCAGCCCTTTGGCAGAAAGATGGTGAGCCTGAAGGATCAGCGCCATCTGCACTTGGGAAATGTGTCTTGGAGGAAAGACCACCCTGCTGACAGAAGAAGCACGCACAAGCACACACTCCTCCCAACTGTTGCTACTGCAGCTCACCACCCTCATCCTCACCAGGGGCCCTCCATGGGGTTGGCTCACCTGGCTTTCCCCTGGGGGGATCTCTGGGTGCCATTGGGCCTGCTTTTCCCAACAGTGAGTAGAACTCCTTTGTTGGTATAGGAGGTGAGGGGCCGCAGGCTCAGAGATGGGTCATCAAAGGCCTAGACTCTGGCAGGGGGTCCTCAGAGATCTTATATCTAGGATGTAATAGGTGAGCCTACTCCTCAGTTTTTTAAAAAATTAATATTTATTTTTGGCTGCGCTGGGCTTCATCCCTTTGTGTGGGCTTCCTCTAGCTGCAGTGAGTGGGGGCTGCTCCTCACTGGGGTGTGAGAGCTTCTCATTGCAGTGGCCTCTCTTGTGGAGCACAGGCTCCAGGCATGCGGGCTTCAGTAGTTGTGGCAGGCATGCTTAGTTGCTCCGTCACCAGGGAAGTCCCAGTTTTTGTTTTTAATAACACCTCATTTTCTTCACTGTGAAAATAAAAAATATTTATTTTAGAAAGTATACAAAAGCAAAGAAAATAGGTCCTCTGTAACCCTACACAGAGGTAATGATTGCTTCTTAGCTTTTCAGGGTGTTTTTTGTTTTTTCTTCATAGCCAATAATTTACACAAATATTCCTTTTCAAAGTATGAAAAATGTAGAAATTAAAGAAAACAATACTACTGCTTATTGACGGTTTACATCATAATCTTACAACCAAGAGGAAATGCTGGAAACATGTTGGTACCTTTCCTTCCAGTTGGCCTTCTTTGTTGGTTGATCTTTCTTTTCTTTTTCTTCTTTTTTAAAGTCATCTATTCGTGAATTTATACTATGATTGTTTAGCAAGTGTTGCCAGTGTGCCTGGCACTGAGCTGTGAGCTTTACGTGGAGAGTCTCTTTCAGTCCTCCCAGTAACCTTCTGGGGAGATGTCTTATATTCCATTCCGGCTGCTGGAACAAAAATAACATAGAGTGGGCTGGGCAGCTTATAAACAACAGAAATTTATTTCTCATCGTTCTGGTGACGAGGAAGTCTAAGATCAAGGTGCCAGTAGATACTGTGTCTGGTGAGGATCCACTTCCTGGTTCATAGATGACCATTTTCTGCTGTGTCTTCACATGATGGGAGGGACCAGGCAGCTCTCCAGTGTTTTTTATAAGGGCACTAATCCCAAACTGAGGGCTCCACACTCATGATGTCCCAAAGACCCTACTAATACTGTCACATTGGGATTAAGTTTCCACGTGTGAATTTTGGGGAGAACACATGTTTAGTCTGTAGCAAGAGGCAATGCTTGTATCCCCCAAATAGGATAGAGATAGACTTTCCTGGTGGCTCAGATGTAAAGAATCTGCCTGCAGTGCAGGAGACCCAGGTTCGATCTCTTGGAGAAGGGAATGGCAACCCACTCCAGTATTCGTGGCTGGGAAATCCCATGGACAGAGGAGCCTGGTGGGCTGCAGTCCATAGGGTCGCAAAGAGTTGGACAGAACTGAGCGACTGACACTTCCACAGGCTAGAGATAGAGAAACTGACAGTGTCACTTATCCCAGGTCACTTAGATGGTAAGTGGAGGAGCCAGGATTCATATCCGGGAAGTCTGGCTCCAAAGCCAAGGTCACAACACACACACACACACACAACACACACACACACTTTATATTCTCATGGATAGGCCCATGTTGTATATTCCTTCTGTGATCCTGAACATCTTTTCTTTTTAAAAATTTCATTTTAAAAGTAACATTTTCTAAATCTAATGACCCATGTTTATCATAAGAAAATTTGAAGATATAGAGAAGCCCAAAAGAGAAAAAAAAAAATCCCCCCACAACCCCACCAGCCACTGTTAGCCAGCCGTATAACTTTAGACCTCCCCCCGCCCCCCGCCCCACCAATCTACGCATAGTCAAGTGCATCCTTTTTGGCATACGGTTCTGAGTTTTGATAGCTGGTAGCTCTTCCCACGGGTGTCTAAATCACCCAGCCCCAGATCTGTGAGAACCGCAGAGGCAGTGGGAGCAGCTGGAGTTCACGCAGGGGTGGGGGTTCCCCAGATGATTCACTGGAAGAGGAGGGATCATCACGCTCCTTGTTGACTCAAGTCGGAATCTTTGGAGGAGGGCCGGGAGGCAGGGAGCACCTCTCTGTCTGCCGCCTGTATCCTAGGTACCCTGGGTGCCTGGCCCCCTGCCCGACACCCGGCCCCCTGCAGCGAGGCCGGCTGGAACCTGCGTGTCTTACACCCAGCACCTGCTCTGGGAGCTATGTGCTGACTCCCCAGCGCCCGGGCACAGACTATTTTTGGCTGCAGTGACTGTTCACTACAGTCATGAAAACAGAAACTCTTCTCTCTACCTTGTCCTTCCCTGGGACACCACACCAGGGACCGAGGCTGCTGGGGACCCTGGGCTCGGGCCCCTCATCATGCATTGCCTGTGGAGCTGGGTGCCGGCCAAGGCTACCCGGGGCTCAGGGACCCCACCTCCTGTGGTGCTGCGCGAGGCACGGAGCCTGGACCAGCCCCGGCCGAAGGGTTGTGAGGTAGGCACTGGGGTCTGGGATCAAGCGGCCTTTCCATGAGAGCTTGGAAGGGAGTGTGTTTGGCTGGGCTCCGGGTCCTCGCTTTGCTGTCTTATAGACACTTCAGGAAAAATGAGCGTATGGGGTAGAATGTGCCTTCCACTTCATAGGATTTCATTTGCTTTCTTTTTTGCTGTGAAGTGGCTGGTGGGGACCCATCGGGCACTTACTGAAATAGATATTTCCCCATTCTCCTGGTGAATGGTTTGGGGCCCGTTTGTGCTTTTGGTTTGAACAGGGCACACACTTGTTTTGAGCCAGCTTCTTCTTCTGGGAGCTTAGGAAACTGGAGTTGTATGGGCAGGCCCAGCCCTGCCTCAGCGCTTCTGGTCAACCTGATAAGAGGAGGCCAAGCCATGTAGAGACTGTGTGTGCTAGATTTGGAGGCACACGGACCAGGGTCCAACCCAGGCCCATTGCTCACTTGCTGTGTCCTAGGTGAGTAACCTAATCTCTCTGAACTCCACTTTCCTTCACCATGAAGCAGTCGTGCCCAGGCCACTTCACAAGTGGCTGTAGTACAAGGAGTTGTTATTTGATGATTGGATTGGTTGTGAAAAGAGGCAGGTCAAGAAGCTGGGTGAGAATCAACGTGCCACAGCCCTGGGTGGGTCTTAGAGCTCAGCTCAGAAGCTGGGTGTTTGGCTGTAGGTGGTGATATGGGGTTTGCTTCTTTACAAAAAGAAGAAAAGAAGAAAAATGTGTGTCCCTGAAGTGGGCATGGGTCGGGGTGGGCAAGAGCAGGGAGTCAAGGATTTCTGCCCACCCACCATCTTCTGAGCCACCAAGACTTTAGGGACTTGCCAGGGTGAGGCTATTAGCCAAGAACCCTGCATTCCATGGGGCTTTGGACACATGAGGTAAGCACATAGCATGGTGTCCCTTAGGTCAGCACCTTTGGAAAAGGTTCTCAGGGAAGTCTTCCTCTTGGCTCACCTTCTTAGAGCAGCTCAGAAAAGTTGGCAGGAATGAAACCTTTATATCTGGGTAAGGAATGCCCACCAGGGGTTGGTACATCCTGGTGTTAGTCACTGGCAACGCCTTGATCCTATTGTTCTGGGTGACCCAGATCAGTCCCCTCCCCTCCCTGGGCCTCGATTTCCTCCTCTGTAAAATGAGTGTTGGACTAAAATGTCTCTAAGGGTCCTTTGAGGGGTTCCTGGGTGGCGCTACCCACCTGCCGATGCGGGTTTGATCCCTGGGTCCAGAAGATCCCCTGGAGGAGGGCAGTGGCAACTCACACCAGTATTCTTGCCTGGAGAATCCCATGGACAGAGGAGCCCCACAGGCTATGCAGCCCGTAGCGCCACCAAGAGTCAGACACTGAACAGTCCGACTCAAGCGACTTAGCATGCCTGCAAGTGTCCTCTGCCTTTGATCTTGGCAGAGGAAGACTTTCTCTCCTGTCTTCCCAGACTCATGAATACGCATTGGCCCCTTCTTGCCCTCAGCCCCGATGGCTCTGGCGATGGTCTCCTTGGCTTGAGTCCTCTGTGACTCCCATGGGCCAGGAGCTGTTTACAGAGTTTCTGGAAAACTACAGAGAGGGGGCTGCCTCCTTCCAGGGTCTCCCAAGAGATCTCAGTCTCCTGCTCGGACCTTGTGGGGCAGCTCGGAAACAATGGGCCTCTGTTGTCAGTGGAGCAGCCTGCCTCTCAGGTCTCCAGCTCTGCGCTCACTTCCTGCAGTGCGGCTTATCCCCGATCCCTCCCACCACTCCACCCCAGCCCTTGACCCATGGCCCCAAAGGACAGACTTCGTGCTGAACGCTGGGAGGGATGTGCCCCTCTGGTGGAGGGAGGGGTCTGAGATTTGTCTCCTGGCCTCACAGGAGGGTTAGACTTCACGGCTGGGGCTGGTCATGCGCCAGGGCCCTGAGCGAAATCTCTGGGCCCTGAGTTTGCTGGCTGGCCAGTCTGGCATGGGGCTGAGTAATGGGCTCACGGGCTGCACTCAGAGCTGTCACACTGCGGGTATGGAGGAGACGGAGGAGACTTGTCTGGGAACCCTCTCTTGACTGGTATGTTTGCACAGGGGAGAACTGGAAGGGGAGATGTTGGGCACCAGCCGGCCACAGGCAATGGCCACGCCTGATCCCTCTGTCTTTCTGTTGGTGCCTTTATGCCCCGGAGAGCTGGGGCTCCCCACAGGGAGGTGCATTTCTAACCAGACCCTGTTCCCTGCACTCTCTACGGAGGACTGCTCAGCATCGAAGTTTGCCAGAGCTGTCGTCCTGGGCAGCCTCTCACATCTACCCCTTCCCATCTCAGAAGTGTCCCTGTTGAGATGGTCATCCCATGCTCAGCCTTTCCCTGGAAGCCCTCTTCTTCACCCTGCTGCTGGCTTGGCCTGTGTCTCCACTGCCACCCTCCTCGTCCATCTGCTGTGTCAACAAGGGATGCCATGAGGGCCTACCGGCTTGGGGAAGCTGCTGCCCTGGAGCGGGGCTCACGGCGACAGACCCCTGACCCCCAGCTGCCCCAGCTGTGGCTCCTCCACACTGCCCTGCGTGTGCCAGAAGGGGCCTCCCCCCGCCCCCATCTGCCGGTTCCCTAAGCATCACCCAAGGGTTTAAGGAAGTGTTAGTCACTCAGTTGTCCGACTCTTTTCGACCCCGTGGACTGTAGCCCTCCAGGCTCCTCTGTCCGTGGGATTTTCCAGGCAAGAATCCTGCAGTGGGTTGCCATGCCCTTGCCCTTCTCTAGGAGATCTTCCTGACCCAGGGGTTGAACCCGCATCTCCTTGCAGCTCCCGCATCACAGGCAGCTTCTTTACCACTGAGCCACCAGGAAGCCTTACCCACGGGGGCTCGTGTATTCTTTTGACTGATGTTACACCCTCCCCCTGTCCTACACTGACCCCAGTCTTACTTTGGAATGTTCTTTTTCTTGTAGCCAGTGAGCCCCTTTTAGAGTATTCCATTTTTGACTCGTGTTTTACTGTGGAGTCTAGTGGACAACAGTGAGTTCTTTCCAACAGTCAGCGAGCATCCTGGGGGAAGAGAACCCCCTGCTATAGAAGCCCACCCATCTCCTCTCTCCATCTTGGGAGTAGTATGAATGGGGGAAAGCACACAGCCCCAAACCTATGGAGGTGGGGGGGGGGTGTGTGTTTCTCTAATGCTGGAAGTATCTGACGGTTTTCAAACAGCATGCAGGAGAATTGGTTTTGGAAATGTGTGTTGAAGATACAGAGAAAGGTGACAAAATGTGGGCCTGCCTTGTCTCTCCTCTGGGCCCAGCATAGCTGGTGTGTGTTTGTTGAGTGGCTGAATGACCCACGTCGGCCTGTGGACCCAGTCCAGCCCGCTACTGCTTTCTCTACAGCCTTTGGAGCTATGAATGGTTTTCACATTTGTAACTGGTAGGAAAAGCAAAACAAAGCAAAACCAGACTATTTTGTGACGTGTGAAAATTATATGAAATTCATGTTTCCGGGTGCATAGTTGAGATTTTACTGGCACCAGCCACACCCATGTGCTTCCATACTGGCTGTGGCTGCTTGGGAGCTCTGATAGCAGAGTTGACTAGTTGTGACAGAGGGCGTATGGCCTGGAAAGATGAAGATACTCTATGGTCTGTTCAGAAAAAGTGTACCAGTTCCTGCACTAGATGCCTAGGGTTTATGGGAGGAAGAATGGGGCCTGGGTAGGCAGCCCCAAGACAGGCCTTTCAGGAGGGTGAGGCCAGCCGCCTGGGCTGATGGTGGTGGCTGTGGTGAGAACGGATGCCGTCAGAAGCTAGAGATTTGGTCTCAGGCAGACTTGGAGGGCACCTGCCTCCTCCAGAGGGCAGGGGGGTACTGAGGGGGCCTGGCAGGACTGCTAAGGGGGTTCAGAAGTCATGTAGAGAGAAGAACCCCCCACTGGAGGCCTCCTGCAGCTGCTTTTAACCCCACAGCCAGAGTGCACCCCAGCTTGCATGGAAGGAGGGCACAGCATGGAGCCTGGAAACCAGATGTGACCTGTGATGCCAAGCAGATCCTACCCTGGGGAAAGGATCCCACATCATAGAGCAGAGAAGTGGGCACCAGTGCAGGCAGAGCCAGCTGGCTGTGAAGAGGTAGAGATGGCCATGTCTCAGCCTCACCAAACAGGCTGTGTGGCCTTGAGCCAGTTTCCTAGCCTCTCTGAGCCTTGTCACCCATCTCAGGCTTTTATGAGGATCGCCTGTGCTGACCTCTATAGCTGATCTAACAGAGTGCCTGGCACCCAAGGGCTGAGTAATAACTGCTTGTTGCTCACCCTGTTTTGACCCCCTTCTTACCTCCTCCACTTTTATGTGCACCCCTCCACCTCCACACCATATCCCACCGCTGCGCCCCCTTTCTGAGGCTTTCAAGCCCAGATGTACTAATGTGTAGGCCAGACTCCCTGAAGAGTCCACCAGGTTCCCTGCTCTGCAAACGTCCACCCTGCCTTGTGGGAGGGAGGGAGGCACCAGGGTACAGGAGAGTAAATCTCCTAGGATGTTTGTGAGCTTGGGCTGGGCTGGGGTTGAGTTGAAGGATCAGGGGCCTCGTGAAAGGACAGGTGGGAGGTCAAGCCCCCAGGGTGCTGCCCTGCCCCGGCCAGCCCCACTTTCTTAGACCTTTCTGCCTTGGACCACTTTGGCCAGATTTAAGGCCCTACAGTTTGTCTGCCCTCATGGTTCTCACCCCTAGAAGTTCCAATTCAATTGATGTAAGGTGGGGCCTGGTTATCAGGATCCTTTTTTTGTGTGTTTTTTTTTTGTCTTGCTGCTTGGCCTGTGGGATCTTAGTTCCCTAACCAGGAATTGAACTCATGCCCAGCCCCACCCCCATTCCCCCAGAGTGGAAATGAAGTGTTTTAACCACTGCACTGCCAAGGAAGTCCCAGGATCCTTTTTTAAAGCCTCTCAGGTGATTCCAGGTTGCTGACAGGGTTGAGAGACACTGACCTGATCTAGCCAAACCTACTCACGTTATAAATGATGAAACCGAAGCCCAGAGAGGGGCAGGGACTGGCCCAAGGTTGGCAGAGTTCCGACCAAATCTGACCCTTCTTTCCCTGGGAAGTGATAGAGAGAAGCCCTCTCTATCAGGGTAACTTTTCCCAGCAGGGACTTTTTCTCATTCCCCAGAACTGGGATAGTGACTAGATCCAGACATGGTCCATTGACAAAGCCAGTATCCCTAAGCTCTTTGCTGATCTCCATGGAAACCCCAGGAAGCTGCCCGACCCAGGCCGCTCACTGCCTCAGCCCCTCCTGTGCTTCCTAGAATATCCAGCTATTATTATCCAAGTGTCATCCCTTCTTCTCCCTCGGCACCAGCGGTGGTGAGAAGGCAGGAAGGAGCATCTGTCAGGTGCCCCCTTGCCAACTGGAGAGATGTGGGCTCCCCACCTGGGCTGCCGGAGAACCCCCTGCTGCTCTGTCTCTGCTTCGCCAGCCAGAGAGGGGTGTACAGGGCTCTGGCAGCCCACCTCTGGCCTCTCTGCTGTGACCAGCTCCTGGGAAAGCATCTGAGGTGGAGGATCCCGGCTCTTGAATTAAGCCCCAGCCAGGCCAGTTGGGGACACCTCTGCCCACCCACCAGAAATCCAGGTTTGGTTGATGCACCATGCGTGCTGGGCGCACTGGTTGAGGCAGTTACGACTGTGACCAGTCCGTGCTATGCTCCAGGACTAGACACAATGCCAGAAGGAGACGCCAAGTGTGGGCTTGCCTCTCAGCCTTCCCTCAGGCCAGGTCTTCATCCCAGTTCCATCCCGAGCCACATGGATTCTTGTGACACGTGGTCCACACGCAGTGTGTGAAGTCCCTGGCGTTTCCACAGCCCGCCTGACTGGCCACGGCCAGGGGGACAGCTCTCCATGTCAGCCAGCACCGTTTGCTAAGTATAGACCCCAGGCAGCCCCGTGGCTGCTGGTAAGTCCTGGGACACCATTTGATACCCAGCCGGGCCTGTGACACCAGTCGCTGCCAGCTGCTGAGGGGAGGGGCAGCGTGCTCAGGCCAGCCCGAGCCCGCCTTCTGCTGCCAAGAACACAGCCAGCAGTTTCACGATCACAGACTGGGAGTCACCTCCCTGCTCCACTGGCCCTGCCCTCTAATTATTATCAGAAAGCATAACGTAATGTCACCTACGGGAGAAGTAAGTTGTGGCTCAAGGGGACAGGCAGAGGCAGGGAGCCAGTGTGCCCTGTCCCACGGCCCTGCTCCCCGCCTCCACGCTCATGTGCTGACCCAGGGCTGGGTGGAACCGGGGCATCTCCAACAATGGGTCGGACAACACGTCTTCCCTTCCTGGTTTCTAGTTCATATTTTTTTTCTTCTTTTTAAGTATTTATTTATTCATTTGGCTGCTCCGGGCCTTAGTTGCAACACGTGGGATCTAGTTCCCTGACCAGGGATTGAACTTGGGCCCTCTGCATTAGGAGCACAGAGTCTTGGCCACTGGACCACTAGGAAGTCCCTCCCATATTTTCTTCTTTACATGGAAGCTGGGGTGGGATGGACATTAATTCCTGAAGCAGTGTGCGTCCTCAGCCTGTCATCCCTTCTCCAGAACTCCAGGGTCTGGACGCCTGGCTTGAGACAACTTGGCATCTTCACATGCCTCCAGGTGGGTGAGAGACCCTCCCACAGTCTCGGGGCCTCTCAGACCTGAGAGCATTTCCGGGCGGCTTCACCTGCTGGGTTGTCAGTGAGCCCATGAGTTCACCTTCAGCAGGGGGTAACACTCATTCCCTAATTTGCTTTCAGTTTAGAGATTACGCAGGACAACTGTACATGAATTACCCTGGTCTGAAATAACCTCCTAACCCAGACTTGGCTGTGGTTATGTCTGAGCAAGACGATCACAACCACGTGTGAGGCTTGCTGGTGGGGGCATTGCCTGAGTCTTGATGGGAGGAGACGTCAGAGCCCCTCCCGGGACCGGCACAGCCACTGGCCCAGCCTGACTGTTGTCTGGCCAGAGGCGCAGCAGAGGCCACGGGAGGCGTCTTCTTTGTATCCTGGCTCGCCTGGTTCCAGCGCACTTCCCTCATGGACTGTCCCTTCTCAATTGGATTAACTTTGGGTCCCTGGTGGCTCAGATAGTAAAGAGTTTGCCTGCAACGTAGGAGACCGAGGCTCGATCCCTGGGTCAGGAAGGTCCCCTGGAGAAGGGGATGGCAGCCCACTCCAGTATCCTTGCCTGGAGAATTCCGCGGACAGAAAAGCCTGGTGGACTGCAGTCTATGGGGTTGCAGAGACACGACTGAGTGACTAATACTACTTTCTGAATAAACTCATAGGAGTTGGAAGGCCAGGGCCCGCTTGGCTTTCATGATGGGGTCCCAGAGCCAGGCCAGCACCTGGCTGGGAAGGCCTGGCCCCTGGTGACGTGTCGCCCAAGCCCCTTGCTGCTGGGTTCCCTGTGCTGTCATCTGGGGGCTCTGACGTGACTGTTTGGTCTGCACAGATTTGCATGAGTTGCCACCATATAAAAATCAGCTGTTTTAAAATAAAAATTCCGATTTCTTAATATGATGATACGGCGCCCCTCTTGTGGCCTCTCCTCACCCCCTGACACTGAGAGAGAGCAGAGTGGGTTTCTGATGAGCGTTTTCCTTGAGATTCTTGTTGTCTAGTAAAGAGGCAAGAGAAGCGTTTCTAGTCCTTCTGCGTGTGTGCTAAGTTGCTTCAGTCATGTCTGACTCTGTGTGACCCCATGGAATGTAGCCCACCAGGCTCCTCTGTCCATGGGGTTTTCCAGGCAAGAATACTGGAGTGTATTGCCATGTGTCGTATGTACTGCCATGCCCTGCTCCAGGGAATCTTCCTGACCCAGGGTTCAAACCTATGCCTCTTGTGTCTCCTGCGTTGGCAGCCAGATTCTTTACCCCTAGCACCACCTGGGAAGCCCCTTCTAGTACTTTTATCTCCATGGAAAGATAGATCGAGGGGCAACATGCCCACCTACCTCCTTTTTTTTTTTTTCTTTTCTGAAACCTTGTCCTGAGGCTTGTGTGTTTGAGACCCTAACTCTACCAGATAACCTGCTAACTGGTGGATAGTGTCACTGACTGCAGCTTTTAGGCAGAACAGGGTGGTTCCCTCTCCCCACTTCAATGACCTAGCTTTGCAGGGAGGAGGGATTAGAAAGTGGAAGAAACAGTCAGAAATCCTAGTGATGCTGGTGTGCTGAGCACTCCCGTTTCACTGAGGACATACATAGTTCACTCCCCAGAAAGTGATGCTTGTCCTGGGAGATACTGGGCAGCTCCTGTACAAGCGGGACCCTGGGTTGGCTCTTCTATCCCAGGAAAGGGTTCTGTACCCTACGCCCCTTCAATTTGTCTGGCCAACCCCTGGTTTGAACTGGAGCATGAAGAGAGCGCATAGAGGGGAAGGGAAAGCAGATCCTGTTCCCTTATTCCCTAAGGATGAACTGATCCCTGCAGCCTCAGGGGATGGAGACAAACCTTCTAGCTTATTCAAAGCTATAAAGGAATGCTTTTTCTTTTCATTCTTTTTTTTTTTTTAAGACCATAAATTTGAACCTATTATTTCTCTTATTTAGGGGGTTACTTGCTAATGACAAAGGACTTCCATTTTACAATACAGTTTTTTTTTTTTTTTTTCAGAAAGCAGGTAGAAATTAATTTACTTTGAAAAAAAAAAAATCATTTTCCCCTGGGTAAGTTCATGAGTGACAGTGGGGGGTAACTGAAGGTGCTTTGGACTTGACACACCTGGGTTTGGGTTGTGGCGCCACCATTTATTAAGCTGCATAGCGTGAGGTCACTGAACCTCAATAAAACAGGCTTAGCGGCATCTCCTTGCTGAATTGTTTTGAGCGGAGTCAGTGCACAAAGCCCCGGACATCTTGTGAAGTGCTAGCAAATAGTTTGTGATAATAAATGTAGTTATTATGCCGGAGAAACTGAAACTTGAAGTGGGTGGGGAGGAAACGTATATAAAAGAAAAAAAAATCTGCCTTTGCATTGTAGTCAGATTGGGGATTGGGTTTCTAGGCTTGCCTTTGTCGTCATCAATACCACCTCCACCCCCAAATCAAGCAGATACTGGAATCTCTACTTTCGAGAGAACTGCTGAGTCATCACAGCCTGGGGAAAACGCACCCGTGTGGGTGAGAACAGAGGCCACCCCAGGGAGAGGTGGAGGGTTGTGTTGTGCAGGGCAACGTCCACTTCCATTTGGTCTTCCCTGACAGTATTGCCAAATGGCTTCTGTCAGTGGAATGAGGGGCAAAGATGTCAAAACTGCATTTTGATGAAGGGCGTTGTTGAAGGCAACAGAAGAAGACACATGGATTGAATAAAAGCTTCTGCCTTGGGGCCATTATCTAAGCATCCTGCTCTCTGTGTTGTTCTTATCAAGGGTTTCCTGTGACGTTCTCATTTTATCATCTGGAAGGATTTCTCACCACCAAGGGTTTGTCCAAACCACTGATGAGCTTCTTGGCGCTCTGGGAGTATCTGTTTATTTCTAATTTTTAGAGTCTAGAATGACTCCAAAATGAGCCACGAGATTTCTTTTCCACAACCCTGGAGATGGAAGAATATTCACACAAGACCAAAGATGGGGAGAGGGGACAGAGCCAGACACCAGAGGCCACATGCCAGGCTTCAGATGTGGCCCCAGCGCCCAGGCATCACAGAATCCCCAAACCATTGCCCCAGTGACTCATAGTTGGTATCTTCATCAGGTTTTGTTTTGACACTTGAGTCTAAGATTTATAGCACCATGGATTGACTGACCGCAACATTGCTTGTGTTACATTAGACACAGTTTGCTAATAAAAATCAGTGAAAATCAACTTAGATTCTCAAGAACTGCAAGTTTATAGGAATCATTTGATGTGGGTTGTCTGGCTTTCCCTGTTATAGAAACTCCGGAACCAACTTCTCCCCCCTCCCCTCTCCCGCCCCATCCCTCCACTGGTCCTATAACTCTTTGAGCTTTCTCTATGCTGGTCCATATCGTGTTGCGTTGCAATAGCTTCTTTTCGTCTTTTTTTTTTTTTTTTTTGGCCACTCTTTGTGGCTTGTGGGATCTTAGTTTTCCAACCAAAGATTGAACTCCGGGCTCAGCAGTGTCCGCTCTGTCCCCCGAGGCCATCTTGTTCCTTCTACGTAGCCCCCTCCATCCTCAGAGTTTGAATGAGTGCTTTATATGCTTCGAGCATCTCACTTCTCTTTGCTACCTTGAAACCTTGGAAGACCCCAGCTGAGAATCAGATAAGACCCGGTAGGAAAGACCTGCACAGATCTTCGTTGCTGTTGTTCGGTCGCTCAGTCCTGCCTGACTCCTGGTTAGCAACCGTATGGCTAGGCTCCTTGGTCCATGGAATTTCCCATGCAAGAATACAGGAGTGGGTTGCCATTTCCTTCTCCAAACACAGATCTTGGTGAGGGTTAATTCTTTGTAATCCTTTTCTTGGAAGCTAGTTTTCTTTGAATCCTATCTGGTCTGATTCAGATACAGCAAAATTGTAAAGAACCATCTTCATCTGAAGTACTTGTCATTCTCCAAAGTTGTCATGATTCATCATTTTCCTGTCCAGAGGAATAAATAAAAAGAGACCAGAGGGACAACATGCCCTCATCAGAACGTTTCTGGTTTTTTCCTTCTCTTCTCCCCAGCCCCCATCCCCAAGTTCTGGCATGTCGGCTTCAGCTGCTGTCTCTGGGATGCTGGGGGTGGGGGCCGGGGTTGGCTGCTGGTGTCCTCAGACAAGTGGTGGCTGCGGGTCGGAGGCCGGCCCCAGCAGCTGGCCCCTGCCACTCAGCAGGAGGCTGGGCCTGGCCGCAAGCAGGATGACTGCTCACCCAGTTCTCTGCCTGTCCTGTGCCTCCCCAGGAGATCCTCCGCGAGCTCACGCTAGATGCCCTGCTGGACATGAACGAGGCCAAGGTGAAGGAGACGCTCCGGCGCTGTGGGGCCAGCGCCGAGGAGTGTGGCCGCCTGCAGTACGCCCTCACCTGCCTGCGGAAGGTGACACGCCTGGGTAGGTTGGGCCAGTCCCGTCAGCCGCCTCGCCCTCCCCGCCGGCCCGGACGCTGCATTTCTCTCCCAGGCCTGGCCTGGTTCCCGGGGCACCAGGGCTTTTGCTGGGGTAGATGAGGGGCTGGGTGGGGCCGGTGTGACCAGGATCTCTGGGCTGGCTTGGAATGGCTGGAGTCCACGCTCAGAAAGTGCGTGATGGATCCCACTCAAGGCAGAGGCTCTCCCTGAGACAGAAGGCTCCCAGGTCCCACTGGTCTGGCCAGTGTGAAGCTTTAGCCATTGTTACCAACCCGAGGCTGGTCTGCTGGGTGGGGCTGCATGACTTCCCCTCCGTGGAACATCTCTGTAGGTAGGGCTCTGTGACCCTTCCCTAGCTGTCTTCTCACCAGCCCCCTCCCCGCCCAGCCCTCTCCTCACCCTCTCCCTGCCTCTCCCATACCTGCGATCCCCACCCTCCCCCTGCCTCTCCATCCCCATCTGGGCTGTGTGCTCAGAAGGCACGCGCGGGTGTGGGCTCAGCCTGAGCCGAGCATGCGGAGAGAAACTGTACACGTTTCAGCTGTGAGTATGGACATGGCTGCCCCAGGCAACGTGTGTAATCCTGGCATGATGACTGGTGTTCCTCAGGAACTCATTTGCAGGCTTTCTCAATCTTACCCTGGAAATAGCTTCAAATGCCCAGACTTAGCGCTCCCATGACCACACAGATAAGCCTTTAAAATGAACCTAATGAATGGAATTAGCTCCATTTTTTAATTAGCTGAGCTTCTTGTCTTATCTCCAGCTGCCTGAAGCTTAAGGAAGGCTCTGAGGTTTATATTCAGCTTGATTTTTTTTTTCCCCCCAGAGAAGATGGTGCTTAATTTCTTCCCTGGCCCCATTGTATCAAGTCTTCCTCTGCACACAGAGTCCAGAGTTTTACTTGATTTGGAAAACCTCAACACATCAGGCCTCTGGCAAGTGCCAGGAAGTAAACAGGACAGGGACATAGCTAGCATTCTTATCTCTGCATTTTACAGAGAAAGAGACTGAGCCCAGAGAGGGGAAGGGGCTTACCCAAGGACACACAGCAGTGGGTGGCAGAACTGTGACTCGAGCCTCAGCCCTTGCTGCCCAAGCACATTTCATTATCTTTTTCTTTATATTAAGAGAAAATATATTTCTGATGTGCTAAATAAACCCCTGGAGGTAAATTAGCGGCATGACTAATTTAGCCATTTCTGTCAGTCTCCTTCAGACAACCGTCAAAAAAAAGTACTTGCCTCCCAAGCTGAGAATCTGGGGGACCTTGTCAGTCTGCCCTGTTTATGCCTGTGTTGTAAGGAGTTGAGGAGACTCTGGCCATAGGGTGGTGGTGACCTCTGTGTGTTAAGGCTGCTGTCTGTCCATCCTGAGTGCCAGGATCGGAAGATCACTAATATATGACGTACTTGCTGTATGTTCCCTTTGTAGCTGAAGCATCAGAGGCTCTGGGTGAGTTGTCTGGGATCCCACACCCGAGCTGGACTCAGTTGAGCTGGACTTTGCTCTCAGGTTTCTTCCTTAGAAAATGCTTTTCCCAGAGTACCCCAGAGCAGGCCTTGGGCAGAGGGTCCTTTCCAGGTGCTCTTTCTCATTCCATCTTAGTTTGTGGTGCCCTACATCTCCAAGAGGGACCTGCCACACCCAAGTCCAGGGTGCAGGCAGGTGGATGGGCCTGCCCAGCAGTGGCTGCACTTCAAGTGTACCTGCTGGGGACTGGGTGGTACCTGTGATCGCCCTGTCCCTCAGGTCCTGCAGTCAGTCTACATGGCTCCTGGCAGGCTGTTACTTAACCTCAGTGTGCCTTAGTTTCCTTATGTGTAAAGAAGACATACTAACAAGACTTCCTCTCATGGACTTGTTGGAGGATTAAATGAGTTAAATTCATCTACTTAGTCTAGAGCCTGGCACATATTAGTACGTATTTTTCAGTATTAGGCCTGTGGGGTGATGGCAAATGGCCACGTCTCTGGTCTTAAGAAAGGTGATAAAGGATGTTTCTTTATGCCTGGGGCTGGTGAACAGGGTAGGCTCATGCTTGCTGAATCTCCCCATCCTTCATCCATAGCAGACATCACTAGTCAATCCCTGAGCTCCTCATGCTTAGTGACTCCAGAGTCATTGTCAAGCAGCCACTGCCAATTGACTAGTGTCCGTGTGCAAAACCAGAGCCATATCCCTGAGCTGGCTAAAGCAATGGTGATTAAATAGACAATTTAAAGAAGTGGGGGCTTGTTTCCTTTGGTGGAAGACTTGTGCATAGATCCATGGAACTCATTCTTTTATCCCCTCAAGAGCAGTATTTAAGTTCAAGTGTAGGTCTTGGCCATGGCTTCCCAGGTGGCTCAGTGGTAAAGAATCTGCCTGCCTAAGCAGGAGACCTGAGTTCAAGCCCTGGGTCAGGAAGTTCTCCTGGAGGAGGAAATGGCAGTCCACTCCATTATTCTTGCCTGGAAAATCCCACAGACAGAGGAGCCTGGCGGGCTACAGTCCATAGGGTTGCAAAGAGTCGGGTGCAACTGAACACGCATGCATGCTAGGTCTTGGCCACAGTTCTAAAGGAGCAAGAATGAGGAATACACAGACTAACTCATCCACGTTGATGCATGAATAGGAAGTCACCATGCAGTGAGGCAGAAGGAAGGGCATTTGAGGAGAGGATGGAATAGACAAACTCTTAAGAATTGAGAAGGTTAATATCACTCCACCATCCCTAATAGATTATTATGTGGGCTGGCTTTATCATCTTTGATGATAGAGAGCTCATTCATTCCCATGGCTGTGTCATTACAGGTCATTCAGAATTGGTAGCTTTGCAGGAGGAGGTCCGGGGCTGTGGTTGAGATCAAGGGCTCGGTTCCCATCCCATTTCTTACTTTGCTGTGTGAAGTTGGCAGTATACATGGGCTCTCTGAATCTCATCAACCTCGCCATGCTGGGCGGATTGAGGGACGCAAAGTAGAAGAATTACAGGGTGGAAGTTCATTCTGTCTTGAGTCAATATCTCCCCTCCTGTGCTTTCCACTCATTGATAAATACGAGGAGGGAGGTGTCCTCTTCCCACGACAGGGTCTCTGTAGACTGGCGTCCTTTCTCCGTGCCTCCACCCCTTCAATATCTCCCCGTCTCCTGTAAGGTCAAGCTCAAGCCCTTGGCAAGATTATCCAAGGCCCCTCTGGAGCTGGTCCCCAGTGGACTGACCCTCCAGCTTCATCCCTCACCTCTCCCTGGCTTGTCCTGACTTCTCAAGGCATGCGGGACTCTGTAGCTGCCGCAAGATGCCCTGTGCTCCCCGCATGTGCTGTTCACTCTCCCTGGTACGCCTTCTCCAATTCTCCCTTAGCTGGCCCAGCCCAGGTGCCACCTCCTCTAGAAAGCCCCCTGACCCTCAAGATACTTAGGGTCCTCCTCTGTATCCCCTCAGTCTCCGTGCGTCTCTGTCAGCACACAGCACACCGAACTGAGTGTCCATCACTCTCACTGGACTTGTATGTGCCGCAGACGTGCCTTTTTATGCCCTGACGTCTGGCATACAGTGAGTGCTCGCATGAATGGACAGACATGTCACTGATTTGGAGCCCTCAGAGCCCCAAAGCCTCAGGAGCCTCCGACAGAGGGTCACCGTGGGAGCAGCCCAAAGTCACTCACAGGCTTCTCTCAAAAGGAAGTGGCTGTTGATCTCTTTCTAGCTGTGTCTCTCTTCTAGCAAATTCCCAGGGCAGTTTGCTTTCAGAAGGTCCGTGCAGCCCCTTTTCCTGATGATTGAATTTTCTCAGAGGAGAGTTATCCCTTTACAGCCTAACTCTTAAAAAAAAAAAATCTTTATTTTTTATTTGTTTACTTTTGGCCACCCCGAGTGGCATATGGGATCTTAGTTCCCCGACCAAGGATCAAAGCCATACCCGCTGCGTTGGAAGCATGGAGTCCTAAACCTCTGGACCACCAGGGAATTCCCTACACAGCCTGACTCGCAGAGATCACTCACCACTTCCCTCTCTGAGATCACTGACTTTGGGGGTGGGCTTCCACACACCTGCCAGCGGGAGCCCTGCCCTGTCCCTCTCTGGGCCCCATTTTCTTCTCTATATGTCGAGGATAGTAGTATCTGCACTGGTGTTCTGACAGTCAGCCAGGTAGCGTGTGTGCTCGAGTGGCCTTTATAAAATGGTGATGGCTGGCAGCTGGAGCCTCCGTTGAGGGACGGTGCTTCTTGGGTGGGCCCTGGCCGCCTGGCCTGTGACTCCCTCTGGCTGCAGCCACCTGTGACTCGATTCTTTGGCCCACAGGCGGGGAGCACAAAGAGGACTCAGGCTGGAGTTCGTCTGATGCCCGGCGGGAAAGTGGCTCCGGGCCTCCTGCAGACACCCTCTCGCCAGCCAGCCTGTCCTGGCCTCCAGGGAGCTCCCAGCTGGGCAGACTGGGCAGCAGTGCCCAGGGCCCACGCTCCGTCTCCGTGTCCGCTCTGCCCGCCTCGGACTCCCCGAACCCCGGCCCCAGTGAGGGCCTGTCGGACCCCTTTATCTCCTTGCACACCAGCGGCCGGTTGACCCCCCGCGCCCTGCCCAGCTTCATCACCCCGCCGACCACGCCCCAGCTCCGACGGCACTCCAAGCTGAAGCCGCCCAGGACGCCACCCCCGCCCAGCCGCAAGGTCTTCCAACTGCTGCCCAGCCTCCCCACGCTCACCAGGAGCAAGTCCCACGAGTCTCAGCTGGGGAACCGCATTGACGAGGTCTCCCCGATGAGGTAAGTGTCCCTGCCAGGCAGGTGCCGAATTTGCCACCTACTGAAAGTTCTGACTACAGTTTTCTCACTGTAAAGGTAATATAGGGCCAGTTTTTAAAGGACAAAATTGGCCAACATAGAAACCGCAACGCAAAAAGTGAAAGATGCCCCCGTCTCTCAGTCCGCTACCCAGACAACCTGAACTGTTTGGGCTGAATTCTATTAGATTTCCTTTTTTTTTCGTACACACACACAGACACGTCAGAATAGACTGGGTTATGCTGCAATAACAAATACCCCCGGACCTCTGGATCTTCAAATAACCAGAGATTTATTTCTTGCTCATGCTACCTGTCCATCACAGGTCAGCCTCATTCCAGATTCCAGGCCAGAACACTGTCTAGACCATCCCACTGTGGCAGAGGGGCAAAAAAAAAAAAACACAACTTGACATGTTAACTCAGCAATTAAATGCTCTTTCCCAAAAGTTCTACACACCATTTATGACCCTACCCAAACAAAAGAACCAAACAATGTCATCCTCCTATATGCCCAGAAGGGGGAACTAGACTATCTTGCTGAAACTTCTAATAATTATCAAATACTATGTCCTTTATGCTATAACCTATTTTTTCAACTTTTATTTCTGAGAACTAAACATCAGTTCATCTTGAACTACCTTACTCTCTTATTTATTTATAAAAAATTTATCTATGTATTTTATTTTATGGCCGCAGCATGTGGGATCTTAGTTCCCTGACCAGGGATTGGACTCATGCCCCTTGCATTGAAAGTGCAGAGTCTTAACCACTGGGCCACTAGGGAAGTCCCTTGATCTATATATTTTAAATAGTTAGTGATAGTCACATGGTCCAGTATCGCTCACATAGAACTTTGTAGAGGTTAAATTTGTCCCATGCCATTGTTCCTTTTCCTTTCAGGAACCAACCAGGTTATCAGTTTTGTATATATCTATAATTCAAGCTACTTCATCTTTTAAGCTTTGTAAAGCCTCTTTCCAGTGTATAGTTTAATTTCTCCCCTCTTGATGGATATTTAGGTCTTTGTCCTTCTCTGTTATAAAATTCACCCTTGTCTATATACCCTTGTGGAAGGGAAGGGGTAGTTTTCCTTGGGTGCCTCTTACCTTCTTGTGCTCTGAGGGTTGGGAACCTGGCCTCTCTCCTGACATGGTTGTTTTGGGTCTCAAGTGGGCTTGTTCCCCCACCCCAGGGCAGACTCTCTTGGGTCCCTTGTGGGATAGACTTTGGACAAGTCTGATGATTCTGAGCGTATGTCACCCAAGGAGAGAAATCTAGCTGTGACCTATCTGCCACTCCCGATCAGACTGTCCTGCTGGGGCCTGGGGCTTCCCTCCTTCCTGACCCCCAGAAGGGGCTGAGCCTTCCATCCGCCCCTGGATCTTCTCTCTGAAGCACAGTGATGACAGCCATGTGGACACATGTGGGTCATTCAGAGGGCATCTTGGTGGGCAAAACCCAGTGCCTCTCTTCCTCGTTTTTTTTTTTTTTCCTGAAAAGAGTGTTAGGGGGGCTCTGGGTGGAGAACAGACTCTCAGGAAGATGACACTTCCTTGGATCCCGCTGTTGGTGAGCTGGGCCTTGCCCCCTGGGATTCTGAGTCAGAATCCCACAAAGACCAAGGCTGGCACCGACATGAGTACTCAGGGCCCCCTGCCGCCCTCGATGAGCCCTGAGGCTGGACTGAGTGCCCTGGGCTCCCAGCTGTCCTCGTCCCTGAGACAGCGGCACCCGCAGGAGATGTTGCTCAGGCCCTGCTTGGGGGCTGCCTCTCTGCTCTTGCAACTGGCCTCCTCGCCTCTGCCCCAGCCACTTCTTCTCTGGCTCCCTGAGCCACCCTCCTGTTTGGTCCAAGCAGCCCTCCTCCCAGGGCTCCTCTACCTACTGGCCTATGATCTTGGGAGACTGTGAGCCTGTTTGCTCAGCTGTGAAAAGGAATGAACTCTAATTACAATGCAGGTAGCTGGCGAGGGCTAGGAAATCTAATGTATTAAAGCACAGTATATGGCTCCATTGTCCACTGGGGAGTTGGGAGGGGGCCACCTCTAGCCCTTGTCCTTGAGGAAAGTCCCCAGTCACTCAGCCAGTCCGGCCCCACACAGGGGCTCAAAGTCCTCATCCAAGCACTGTATCCGCTCCTGCCCAAGGACTGATGTTCCGGGGGACACCAGGCCAGCATGGTGACATAATCCCGCTTTGTCTCTTTTTTGTCTCCTCCAGGTTGGGTAAGAGTGATTCATTTTCATCCCCTCTGCCACCCAGGAGTCCTGTTTCTGTCGCTGTCCCCATCGGGGGTGGATTTCTTCGACCCTCTCTTAGTCCTCTGGCCTTGCTGTGGTCCAGAAGCAGAGATGCTGGGCTCCG
The DNA here is from genome assembly GCF_016772045.2 of Ovis aries. Taxonomy (NCBI): domain Eukaryota; kingdom Metazoa; phylum Chordata; class Mammalia; order Artiodactyla; family Bovidae; genus Ovis; species Ovis aries. The sequence continues at coordinate 18,954,330 of NC_056064.1, forward strand.
CCTCAAGAAGTAGCTCTTAGAACAGGGAACCTTCAGAAGACAAGGTGGTTCAGCCCAGCCCGCAGCTGCCCTGAGAAGCAGGCACCATGAGAATGTCACCGTTTGTGGGCCCCACTTGCACCTTGCCACCCCCACAGGCGACCTCTGGCAGGAGTTGTTTACCTGCTGGGCTGCTGTGGTGATGCCGTGCTCCTGGGAGAGAGGTTCCTTATGTCCAGTGTAGATGGATGGTAGCCATCTGCAAAGTCCAGCTGACGTCTTGGGACCCTCCACCCTGTTCAGGAGAGGGACATCCCTGGAGGAAGGATGTGGTCAGCTCTGAATGAGGTCTGAGAGATCAGAGGGTATGGATGTCCCCTTGGAGGGGGGTGGTAAGGATGCCCAGGCAGGCTCTGAGTCCCTTTTCCACCTCTGGGTTGAGAGCTGATTCTTGTATGTGGCTGTGCTGCAGGGCATCTCTCTCCAAAGTCAAAGCAGAGGAAAACAGCTTCTGGGGTCTGCTTTTAATTGTCTCTGTGGAGATGCAGAGGCATCTGGTTTTTGCCTGAGCAAAATAGCAGCTTGTTTTTGTACTGTCCTATACTGGCTACATAGAGTGAAGAGGCTGTCAGCAGGGTCTGAGAGATGTGGAGTGGGGTAACAGACAGTGACTTTGCCAAAATGGATCTGAATGCAGGACCACCAGGGAGGTATAGGGCAAGGAGGGAGGGAGACTGCCCTTCCCTGTCCCCAGGGCACAGGTGGAAGACTCCCAGGACTCCTCACAGAGCCTTGGAGGAGAATCCAGCATCTGCATCCCTAGGACATCCATCTTCCTGGTTGCTATAGTGATGTAGGGACCACAACGGTGAGGCTGCTTCCCCAGTTTGCTGGGAAGGTGGGACGAGGCCTTTAGGACCAGTGTTTCACCTCCATCAGGGATAGCATCATCTCATATCCTTCCTATCCCAGGCCTGTGGCAGACATTAGTAATCAATTGTAGGGTGTCTTCAGGATTAGAGACAGCTTCATCTCACCTCTGTCCTATCCCAGGCCTGTGGCAGACATTACTAATCAATTGCAGGTTGTCTTCAGGATCAGGGACCACCTCATCTCACCTTTGTCCTGGCCTAGGCCTGTGGCAGACATTACTAATCAACCACAGATTGTCTTCAGAGATAGATGATTAAAATCTCATTATCCCACTGTCTGTTTCTCCTAGTCTGGTAGCCCAAGCCCTTTTAGATCCATATGCTTTCATGGCCTTGGCTACTGACTGGGGTGGGGTGCCCCACCCCGGCCCACTCTGCCCCCGGACAAGGGAGTTGGGAGAAGTCAGCCCCATGGCAGATGTGCTGGAGAGATTGTGAGTTCAGCTATCAGCAGGTGGCAGAGGTCCTCATCAAACTCCCCTTGTTGTAGGAGGAAAGTCAGTACCTCCTTCATACCCTTCTCTTGTGGTTGGGTACCTGGTACACAGCTTTAAGTGAACCACCGCTTATTGAGCACCAGCTGTGTGCCAGGCCAGCATGGGGTGGAGATGGCCACAGATCCCTAGAGCACTGTGTTCCTGACCTTTCTGAGTCACAGGTCTCTTTGATAACTGGATAAAAATCCAGACCTTCTTGGTAAGGAAAATCCTACATCAACCATCTCCAACCTTTTTGGCACAGGGACTGGTTTCCTGGAAGACAGTTTTTCCATGGACAGCGGTGGCGTGGGGGAGGGCAGGGGAATGGTTCAGGCAGTGATAATGCAAACAACGGGGAGCGGCAGATGAAGCTTTGCTGTCTCATCTGTCACTCGCCTTCTGCTGTGTGGCCCGGTTCCTAACAGGCCACAGACCAGTACCAGTCCACAGCCCAGGGACTGGGGACCCCTGCCCTGCTTACCAGTCCAGAGGAGTCCCAGACCCCCTGCAGCACCTCCATGGGCTCCTTTGAGAAACCCTGCTCTAGGGGGAGATAGGCAGTAGTGAGCATGGGCAGAAGGTGGGGTGGGGAGGAGCGGGGGTCTCTCTGGTGGAGGAGGGGAGAGGGAGCTAGACATGAGGGCTGCCAGTGGATGACAGACTGCCTCCAGCTGCTCCTCTACCGCCCAACCTATTATACCGCCAACCCCAGGGATGCCCATTCATGTAAGGAAGCCAGGGCTGAAGAGAGAGGCCAGGGTGCCCTCTTGGAAAGCATGCAAAGCTCATGGCCTGAGACCTCCCCCGAGGCTCAGACTGAGTGCCTGGCCGGGGCTGGGCCGCATGGAAACGGGTGAAGCTTCACCTTGTCTTCTCTGCCTGCTGGGATCCGGCAGTGGCGGCTCTCAGAGCAAAATGCCCAAGGTGCCTCTGCCTGGAGAGCTGGGTGTGCCACATGGCCGCCAGCCTCACCCCCTCCGCCAGGGTCAGGCAACTTCTACCTGTGCGACAAGAAGAATTGGTGACCTGTGGCTGCCTCCACGAGGAAGTGCAGGAGATGGGGGGAGCTGAGCTGCAGGCCTCACCTTGGCTTTGCCTTCTGCCTCACAAGCCTGTCTTCCCCCAAAGCTAGAAATCTCCCAGGGGCTGCTTCTGAGCTGTCGGCAGAGGCTAGGTGGTAGCATCTGTGGGGGGGTGGGAGTAACCACACTTGCCCTGCTTTGGTCTTGCCTGGCCATCCCTGTGTTGATTAGAGGCAGGTTCAGGAAAACGGCCCTCTGCCATGTGGTTGGTTTTGCCCCATCTACTCCCCCAACCATGTGGTTGGTCTCCACCCCCACCCCCAGTCTGTGATCTCTGAGACAGCAGGTCCCAGGTACACACTGTCCAGGTAGGAAGGACCCCTCAGCCTGCTGACCTGGCCTCTTTCCCCGCAGATCACCCTCATGGATCCCCACAGATGGTACGAAGGGACATCGGGCTCTCCGTGACACACAGGTAGGCCTGGCCGGGCTGGGGTGGGGAGGGGGCACAGAGCTGGGCTGGGACCTGTGTAGGCTGAACCCCGCTTGGGGGGTCACTGCATCGCTGGAGCTCTGTCCTGACCCTGTCTCTCAGGGCTCTTTGTGTGTCTGTCAGTCCATTCTGTCTCACAGACAGACAGTGGTCTGTCTGTCCATTCCTCTGTGCACATGGCACCCACCTGGAGCCCCTGCCTGTCACCAGCAGCCCTTTCAGACTTGCTGGCCCTCCCCTGCCCCTCCTCGAGTCTCCTTTTCCATCTGCTGAGGGAAAACACAGGTCCCAGGAGAAACAGGGAGCCGAGAGCGTCCCCCTGGGTCTGGCATGACATCACTTCCATGGACATAACTGGCCACATGTCAGAGCCTCCTGGAGCTTGGTGAAATGCCAGGCTCCATCTGTAAGGTTCTTGGCTTGCCAGTCAGGATTCTAGCAACTTCCAGAGACTGATGCTCATGCAGGTGGTGTGGCTGGTGAGGGCCCATGACATGGACCACCCAGAGGCCTCGGCCTCAACGCTTGTGAGGCTGGCGTGTGCTGCCAACAGCAGGTCTGAGAAGCACCTTGTCTCCCCACTGGCGGCCAGCAGTACAGTCCTTTGGGATCCCTGTCCTCTGGCCACCCCATTAAACAAGTTGTGAACATGGCCGGGCATGCTTATCGAGAGTCTTGCAACTTGCCAGGGCCTGTGGTTTTCCCTGGAGTGTGTGCTGCACTCTGGCCTGTGCAGAAGGCCAGCCCCGAATCCTCGTCCCGTGAGGCAGGCTTGGCTCTGAGGGGTTGAGTAGTTTGCCTGAGGTCTCACGGCCACTGAGACACTCTTGAAACTGCTGGCTGGTGCCCAGGCACTTCTGTCCCAAGCCTTGGCAGGGCCCGGATGCCCATCCCCAAGATCCTCGGGGAGAAGAGTCCCTGGCACCAGGAGAAGCCATCTGAGTGAAGGTCTTGAGGGCCTCCTTCAAGCACACCCAGTGCCATCTTCCCTGCCAGTGACCCCTCCCGGCCTCAGTTTCCCTCTCTGTGATTGGAACTTGCTGCCAGTCCTGTTGGGAGGATAGAAGGGGGATGACATGCATGTGAGCCTCATGCATCCAGTGCTGGGAAGCACTTGGTGTTGAACCCCTGGCTCTGACCTGAGACAGGCTGACTTAGGTAAGTAAGGGACACCAGGATCAGCAGGCTGCTCTGTTTCATTTTTGTCTTGGCTGCACCTGGTCTCACGGATTTGAGGCCTTGCTGGCTGGACCGCGGGCAGCAGCATCCATCCTGTCTGGCATCGCCAGGTGGCCCTGCCCACCTAGGCTCTCGTCTTGGGCATGGGACATCATGGTTACGCTCTCTTGGATTTTTAAGTCATGATCCAAGCCTCTCTCCGCTTCAGAAGTTCTGAAGCACTTTGATCTAATCATAGGGGGAATATATTTTATGATGCTTACTCCACACCCCCAAACCTCCCCAGCGCCTGCCCCTTCTCTGGCTGAGCCCCCAGCTGTCATTTCAACCTGTTTTCAGGATTTTCTAGTGGAGGCCATCTCAAGTACCATTGAGCTGCTCCCCTAACCCCCGTGTTCACAAGAGATTAAAGGCCAGAGAGACTGTGTGGATCCCAGAGAGGCCAGATCAGAGCTCCTTAAAAGACATTCCAGGGACTTCCCTGGTGGTCCAGTGGCTAAGAATCTGCCTTGCAATGCAGCGGACATGGGTTCGATCCCTGGTTGGGGAACTGAGACCCCACATTCTGTGGGGCAACTAAGCCTGAAACTACTAAAGCCACTCTAGAGAGTCTGTGCTGAAACGAAAGACCCGAAGTGACGCAACGAAGACCCGACACAGCCAAATAAATAAATGAATAAATGTTTTTTAAAAAAGTCATTCCAAGGGGGTGGGTGCCTTTCCCCTAGGCCTAGAGGCTCCCATCTTGGCTGGTAGAAGCAGCGACGTCCACACCCACAGTCCAGGCCCTGCACATTACACGGCACACGTGATTCTCCTCAAGCCCTGTGAGGGGAGAGTGTCGGCCTCATTTGCAAAGACTTGGACCCATCCCACGGCCAGCAGTTGTCAGGATTCAAACCCGGTGTGGTCTGACCCCAAAGCCCCGGCTCTTTCCCTCGTTTTCCATCCCAGTGGTCTCTCTTACAGGGCCATTCTCTGAGTTCAGAGACCTGGGGTCTGCCCCCGCTGCACAGCAGCCCAACTGTGTGACCTTGGGAAAGTCACCTAACCTCTCTGAGCTGGTTTGCTTGCCTGTGTCCTAAGAATCCCTGACCTGCCTAACTCCCTGGGGCGGTCACTCCCAGGAGTGAGCTAATGTTTATGGATGCATTACAAACCGTTCCCCAAGCCCTGTTGCTATTTGTTCTGTCGTTACTATGATATCCTATGCTTTTAAAAAATCGAGTCCTGCAAAACTGTGAGTTCTTTCTGCCCTGAGGCTCCCCATCCTGTGCACAGACCTTGGACTTTTGCTCTGGGAGGCAACCACCCACTCCACCCCACCCTTCTTTTCAGTGTATCTTGTGGATTGTTAAAAAATTTAGTTTGGATTGAGATGCATTTATAATTCAAACCTCCAGAAGATGTGTATTTATGAGAAAAGTCCCCTCCCTCTGGTCATCACCCCCCAACCCCCCCATAGGCAGATCTCGGCAGTCTTCTGTGTCCTCGGAGATATTTTTGTACAATCAAATACATATGTAAATTCTTCCGCCTCCTTCGTTTATTTTCACAAAAATATTGCATATATTATACACACTGTTCTATACTTTGCTTTTTTCTTTTTAAAGTTGAGGCGTAATTTATATGGAGCTAAGTACACAAATGCTTAACATATGTGTACACCCACGTATACCACCCATACGAAGATTCAGAACGTCCCCACCCCAGAAGTTCTCTTTGGCTCTTCTTAGTCCATAGTGCTACCATCCAGAGACGCTATTCCCTTCTGTCATCATAGATTAGGTTTTCCTGTATCTGAAGTTCAAATAAATGGAGTCATGTAGCAGTGTACCTTCCTTTTGTCACTGACGGTGTAATTTAGTGATCGTGCCCCATTTGCGTAAAGAGAGCTTCCTTCCTTTATTTTCCGACTGTCTGGGGCTCAGTTGTGTGCATGGACGATACATCATGCAGACAGTCACCTGTACCCCTAAACAACAGAGCTCGTTTCCAGTCTCTGCTGCCGCGAACATGCTGCAGTGAGTAGCCTTGTCAGTACCTCATGTGACACCCGTGGGAGTATCTGTTGGATGAATTCCTGGGACTGGAATTGCTCCATGGGTGCACTTGTAATTTTGCTTGCTTTTGCCAGTTTGCCTGCCAGAGAGCCGGCATCAGTGACCACACCAGCTTTGGCAATGAAGACTTTGTGGCCGAGAAATCTGAATGCCTGGGGAAAGCAGTGGCCCTGGATGTCCCTGCCCTCCACTTGAGAGGGTGCCCGGGTGTCTGGGGTGCACCAGTTCTTCTGGTTTGCCTGTGGCTTTGTGGGGACGCTTCTCCATCCTGGCCCCTCTGAGCATTTTCACGTGTCCGCCCCTGCAGGTTCTCCACCAAGTCCTGGCTGTCGCAGGTCTGCCGCGTGTGCCAGAAGAGCATGATGTTTGGAGTGAAGTGCAAGCATTGCAGGTAATGAGCGGAGGGAGGCAGAGGCGGGAGAGGGGGCACAAACTCCACACTTCCAGTTTAGTAAGTCTTGCTACTTGGTTCTTGGACTCAGGTCAAATCACAGTTCAAAGGAACTCATTTGAGAGTTCCAAAATCTGTTTGTAATCTCAGCACATCAGGGAGTGATCAGCCCTCTCTTTGAAGAATAAGGAAGCATCAGGCAAAGCATTGTTAGAAGAAGGGACTGTTTTAAGGTGGGCTTTGAAGGATGAATAGAAGTTTACCAGGTGGGCTAAGGAGGTAAGAGAATTCTGGGTCAAGAAAGCACCTTGAATAAAGGCAGAGAGGAATGGCAGGACTTTTCTGGAGACTGTAAGGAGTTCTGAAGTTTAAGGTTAGCACATAAGGAATCGGGAAATGGGGCCAGGGCATGGTACATACAGAGAAGTGGCTTGTGGTATTTAGAGAGGAGAATGAAGGAAGAATGTAGATTCTATATAAATTCAATCCTTTTCCTAGGATTGAGGTTTCTGGTAAGAAAGAAGGGCAAGGATAGTGAACAGTAGGGTGAGCAGAGTCTGTTCCCTGCTATCGAGCTACTCCCACTTTACCTGGATGGACCTGAAGCCTGTTGCCAGTTCACTTTGTCCTTGCATTGCTGTGTGACCTGAAGCAAGGTGCTTGCCCTTTCTGGGCCTCATTTTTATCTTCCAGGTCTCTCTGTGCAATCAGGATTACTCTCAAAATCTGAACTAGAGTGTGTAGTAAAAAGCATTCGGGCTCCCGCCAGACTATAAGTGATAGGTCTCATGTGTGTCTGTTGGATAAATTGTGGTTAGAAGAGAACCACAGGAAAATGCAAAGGAGATGTCAGACCTTTCTTACCAGTCTAGGTGTTTGGGGGCTCCTGGCCATGTGGCTTTAAATCAGGGGCCTCCACCTCCTGTTCAAGTAATGCCTTTGATGCAGAGAGCACAGGATAACCTCTGAACCCCCAGCTCTCCTGTAGTCGCAGTGTGAAGTTGGAGAACCCCAACTGTCAGCCCATTTGATCAATGAGAACTCTGAGAGAGGATTCAGCAGGCAGAGCCAAACCAAGAATCTAAATCCCGCTCTTTCCATTCCCTTCGCTCTGATCCTCAGACAACGTGGCCTATGCAAGAAGGTAGCAGGAGGGGCCTCCCTGGGATCCTTGGATAATGGAAATATTTTCCTTCTAATTCATCTCTCTCAAGTTCAGATTTGTCTCAAGCTTTCCGAATGTGGGTAGAGGGTCTCCTTTTGTTTAGAAAAGAGAAATAGATGTATGACCTACAGCAAGTTAAAAATGGGTGAAATTAAACTTGTTTGCACCTAGATGGGTGGCATGGGGTGGGATGTAGGAGGGAGATTCAAGAGGAAGGGGAACATTGGTTGATTCAGGTTGATTCATGTACATGTATGGCAGAAACCAATTCAACATTGTAAAGCAATTATCCTCCAATTAAATTAAAAAACAAAACAAAACCCTGCTTTGCTGTGAAGATGAGGCAGATGACAGTGGGAACATGGCCATGCTCAATGGATACTAGCTGCTAGTACTATTAACAAGATGCTGTCCACTCTAAAGCTAACGTCTGTTGAGACGTTTGTGGGAATTGAGGCAGTCAGGGTTGAGTGCTGCACAGAACTGCCAGGCAGTGCTTCCGAGCCCCTGTGTATGTCCTGGGGCCCACGTGGCCCCTCCGTGCACTGACCCTGCCTTCTCCACCAGGTTCAAGTGTCATAACAAGTGTACAAAAGAAGCCCCTGCCTGTAGAATATCCTTCCTTCCACGTGAGTGTCCTGCCCTTCTCCCCTCTACCTTCGGGATTTGGGGTGCATCTTTCTTGATCCTGTTCACTGCTGATGGTTACAACCCCCTCTCTTTTTAAACAGTCCCCAAGCTTCGGAGGACAGAATCCGTGCCCTCGGACATCAACAATCCGGTGGACAGAGCCGCTGAACCCCATTTCGGAACACTCCCCAAAGCACTGACGAAGAAGGTACCATGTCAGGAGAACCCTCGCCCAGGGTCCCTTTCTGTGACACACGCCCAGTAGGGAAGTGTGATGCTGCAACCCGGTTGCACGGCCAGAGGGTAGCCTGCCGGGACCTCATGTCTAGCCATTGCGTAGGTTTCACATTTGTGTGCAAACCATAGTTATGTGACAATACCCACCGCCCGCATTTTTTAATCAGTTGATTTTTGGCTGCAGTGGGTCTGCATTGCTACGCGGAGATTATCTCAAGTTGCGGTGAGCCAGAGCCGCTCTGTGGTCGTGGAGCGTGCTCAGGCTTCTCGTGGCGGGGGCTTCTGTTGTGGAGCACGGGCTCTAGCGCTCACGGGCTTCGGTTGTACTTCAGTGTCAGGAACAGAACTTTCTCCACCGATAACTCATCTGATCCCCACGATGGTTCTAAAAGTCACATGCTGATGTCACTGCCCTCTTTTTTATTTTTTTTTGGCTACACTGTGACTTGTGGGATCTTCGTTCCCCAACTGGGGATCGAACCTGTGCCCTCGACAGTGAAAGTACAGAGTCCTAACCACTGTACCACCAGGGATTTTTAGAGATGAAGAAACTGCGTGCGAGGTTCCCTGTGGGTGAGAGGCAGGCCCGGAGCGTGTGGGTGCTGTGGAAGGCAGGGCTGTGGGGCCGTGCTCCAGCCGGGCCCCTGATGCCTGCCTTGGCAGCAAGGAAATGTGTCTATGGAACGCTGAGCGAATGAGCAACCCCATGAGGCAGCAGCTGTGAGGCCCCGCTTATGTAGACAACACACCATGTGGCTGAGAAGCGTGGGCCGATTCGTCCAGGGTCACACAGCCGCTGACTCTGGGCTGGGGTTCATCCTGCCTCAAACAAACCCCCTGCCCTTGCTGGCCTGGCCTGATCGGGATGAGGGGTCTGGGACGTGGTGTGTGAGGGGACAGAGTGGGGGTGCAGGGGGTGCAGCCACCTCCCCCTTTAGCTTGACAGCAGGCGGTGTTGGCCATCACTGGACAGTGAGACCCACTGCGTGGCTTTGGTGGCTTCCAGAATCGCCCCGCATCCCAGAGCCTTGAGGGCCTGCCGGAGAGAAACCGGTTCAGCTTAGCTTTTTTAACCCAGGTTAGCCCCGACTTTTTTTGAACAGAACTGCCTGCCCCACTCCCTGAGGAACTGGCGTTTGGTCCAGGAGACACTGGTCAGGCCCATGGTCCCCCAGGCATGGACTCGGTTCCCCGGTGACCCTCCCTCAGGGGATCCTCTGGCCTTGCTAGAGTGGCCCAACTGGCAGATCCACCTGCTGAGTGGTGGGAGCACTTATTAGGCACCCACTGTGTGTGTATGCCCAGTCACTCAGTCATGTCTGACCCTTTGCAAACCCCATGGACTGTAGCTCACCGGGCTCCTCTGTCCATGGGATTTTCCAGGCAAGAATCCTGGAGTGGGATGCTGTTTCCTCCTCCAAGGGATCTTCCCGACCCAGAGATTGAACTCTATCTCCTACAGTGGCAGGCAGATTCCTTTACCACTGAGTCATCTGGAAGCCCCACCCATTGTGAACCACCCACTAAAATAAATACTTGTCAGAGGCTGAATTTAATTCATTAAAGGACCCTACTCTGTGGTCAGCCAAGAGCTAGGCCCTGGGTGTGTGACAAGATGTGGCTCTTGCTTTCCTGGGACACACACAGTGTGGTGGAGAGAGTCTTCAGAAAACCACCCCTGCAAACCATAGTTCAAGTGCCCTAATGAAAAGTTCTCAGGGCCCTGGGAGGATAAAAGCGGGGTGGGGGGAGCCTGGCTTCCACCAGGGCTGCGGGAGGACTTCTGGGAGGAAAGGATGCTTGAGCTGAAATCAGAAAGATGAGAGGAGCCCTCCAGGGGTCAGGCGTTGAGGTGCAGGTTTCCCTGTGCCGTCCTTCCCTCTAACATTACACCCATAAGCGCCAGGGCACCCTGGCTGACCTCCTCCTTTCCAGGTGGGGAGGGGTGGGCGGGCAGGCTGGGCTGGGTGGTCCCTGCCACTCCCCGTGTCTTTGGTCCTGCAGGAGCATCCTCCAGCCATGAACCACCTGGACTCCAGCAGCAACCCGTCCTCCACTACATCCTCCACGCCCTCCTCGCCCGCGCCCTTCCCAGCGTCGTCCAACCCATCCAGTGCCACCACACCCCCCAACCCCTCGCCTGGCCAGCGGGATGGCAGGTTCAACTTCCCAGGTACCACACCTTGGGGCTTTCTCGGGCCTGAGGGATGGGGTTGCATGTCCCTTCTCTGCCCATCATCCTGGCTGACTCAAGGCCAAACCGTCTCTACTGCTAAGAGCAGTAGTTGAACACTGAATGTATCACCATATTTAAACCTGCTGTGATTGTGCCCATTTTACAGATGGGGACACTGAGGTTCAGAGGGAGTAAGTGGCTTGCCCCCAGCTGTAAGCAGCAGAGCCGCGATCAAAGCCAAGTCTGTCTGATGTAAAGCCTGGGTTCTTGACCTAGTCGCCAGGCTGCCCCCCTGTGTGTGGGATGGCTTCTTGGGGGCACTGTGCACTCACTCGGGGCTCCTGGGCTCCTGAGAAGCAGGGCAGGCGGCACTGAGACCTGGGGCAAGCCCAGAAGGCCAGGGCAAAGGAATCCGGGGCCCTGTGGCTTACCTGCTCTGGGTCTGGACAAGCTGCTTAAGGGGGCACTTCTGTTCTTTTTTCTATAAAACAAGAGACCATGTGAGGCTGGAGTTAGGTTATCCCCACTGTGTGGGTGAGGCCACAGAGTCCACCCAAGGGTGTGTGCCAGAGCTGAGCCGACCTCTGAGCACGGTCCCGGCTGCCCTGGGTCTACAGGGGCAGGGCTCCTGCCACTCGGCCAGGCCTGGCGTGTCCCACCTCCCCACGGGGCGGAACAAAGCCCACTGGCCCCCTTCAGGACTGAGCCCCAGCCCTGGGCTCCCAGGCAGCCCCTTGAAACCGGTCTCGGCCCTCAGTGTGTTTCAAGCTCAGGGAAGGAGGGCAGCCCCAGTTTGCTCCGGGCCCAGTCAGGCTGGCTGCCAGCTTCAGCCTGTGGACTCCAGGCCCGGCCCCACCTGTCACCGGTCCCCAGGGCTCCAGGCCGAGGAGAACAAAGGCATGGCTTTCCCTGTGCCAGGGGACCTCCGGCTGGGCAACCTCTCTAGCTTCATCTCCCCAGGTTCCCAGGACTTCTTTTGGGGGGTGGTGGTGAGATTTTTTTAGGACTCTTGCTTCTTTTTTGCCTTAACGTGCATGTGGCTGGCTATCTCCCAACACTAATGCATCGTTCCAAGCCTGTGCCTCCCTCCTCCGACCCAGTGATGGCCACGTGATTACACTCCTCTGTTCTGCTCTGTCATTGTGATGCCCTGAAACCGGGCCTTTTGCTGAACCTTCTAGTCTGAAAGGAAAGAAAAGGCTTTTTCTGAAAGGAAGAGCCTGTTTCAGAAACAAGAGTCAGTGAAAAAGTCCTTTGTGTGACATCAGCCGGAGCTTCTTAGCTTCCCTGATGTCCCAGGCTGGGCCGGCATTGTACCCTGCACGGAGCCCTCTCTGGTCATGGGCTGGCTGGGCTGGCAGTTAATGTGGGGTGGCACCTCCTCCCATAGTCCACCCGCTCCATACTGTGCGGGAGCATTTCTGGGTATGTCTGAGGCTAACCTGGGAGAAAGGTTATTTTTTGGATGGTGATATTGAATGGCAGAAGCCTCGGTACCTCCAGGTGTGAACGTGGGCTGGTGGATTTTCCCTTCTCCCGCACACAGCATTGTTCACTGTTTTCAGAATCTTGGTTTTTCTCCCCATTATATTTTGCCCTCCTGGGCTCATGTGCAGTTCACGGAGGAGAAGGGGGTCTGGGAGGTGAATGGAATCGGCTGCAGCAGGGTGGCTCCCAAGCCTGGGTCTCAGAACCCCAGTCCTGCAGTGCAAGAGCCCTTACTCCCGGGGGCTCCTGCCGGCACCCACTCTCTCCCAGCTCGTTTCCTCCTTCCTGCATGGAGCGCCCTGTCCTGGCCAGGCCTACCTGGGACAGGGCAGGTGGGGCAGGGGCGCCCCAGCCCTATAACCAGCCCCTCTCCCCCCAGCCCCTGCCTCTGTCCCCTCTCCCTGCGCTGCCTTTGCTCTTCTGTGTGTGACTCACCTCCTCTTCTGTTTAAAGCTGCCCACTTCATTCATCATAGACAGCAGTTTATCTTCCCAGGTGAGTCCTTTGCATGGTTCCACTAACTGTCCCTTGCCAAGACCCCCTCTGTCCAGCCTGAGGACCTGTGTGTCACACCCATCTACTTTGAGAGCTGACTGTCTGTTGAGGGTGGGCAAGGGGGCAGAGTGAGTAGCCTTGAAGCCAGCCCTTCACAGGGTCAGTGCCTTACCGCGAGGACCCTTGGCATCCACCCTCCCCCGCCTCTTTGCAGAGGCTGCAAGCAACTTGTCCAGGGTCACAGCCAGGAGGTGGCGGAAACCCAGTTTGCAGAATAAGGGGAGAGGACCTTTTGCCGATGCCTTTTGCGCATCTGACAAGATATCATCTTCTACATAATGGCAAGGAAACTACTACCCTTTCTTAAAGAAGACCTTGCCAGTTTGGGAAGGTCTGCTGCTAAGTCACTTCAGTCATGTTCGACTCTGTGCGATCCCATAGACGGCAACTCACCAGACTCCTCTGTCCCTGGGATTCTCCAGGCAAGGACACTGGAGTGGGTTGCCATTTCCTTCTCCAAATGCATGAAAGTGAAAAATGAAAGTGAAGTCACTGAGTCGTGCCCAACTCTCAGCGACCCCATGGACTGCAGCCCACCAGGCTCCTCCATCCATGGGATTTTCCAGGCAAGAGTATTGGAGTGGGGTGCCATTGCCTTCTCCGGGAAGGTCTGCAGCCTTCATTTATTTGGCGGGTGTCTCCTTCCAGAGCCTTGCCGCACAGCGCCATCTGCTGGCCATTGTTGGAAATGCCTGCGGTGCAGAAAGTTGAAAGAAAATTTTGTCAGACGTCCTCATTAATTTCCTTCCACAGAAATTGTTTTGCACACCTACTATGTGCCAGCCTTTGCATGTGTGACCATATTCCTGCCCCTAAGGAGGTCATACTCTTTAGTATTTATTTCTCTAATTGGAGGTGACAAGCAATAGTATGAGTAATCTGTGACTTTAATTCTGAGTTTAGTCATATGAAGGTTCTATGTGCTTCAGATGAAGACTGTAGTTAATTTTTTCCCTGGATTAAACAGGCCTGTCTTGAAGTCATGGTATTTTGGTAATTCCAGGCCTTTCTATTCCCCATCCCAGCTCCATTAGGGGAGTGACTAAGAGCACTTGTTAGCTCTTATAGGTGGTTTCTCAGGTTGTGCAGGCTGGTTGGGGGTAGATCCAGGCTCCCTGAGCTGCCTCTGTGGTTCCCCTCCAAGAGCCTGCCTGGTTACTGCTCTAGGGTGACATACGGGGGAGTACCCTTGAAAGCTTTGGGAGGACGTGGCTTTTTTTCTAGAAGGGTCCATCTTGCTCTGAAGATGTCAGGGGGGAGAGGAAGAAAATACAGTTCCATTAAAACAGATACGGACACATACGGAGCAGAATACAGATTACACTCTTAATATTTAAGGAAAAGTGTGAAGCTTCAGAGACATTTTGCCTCCCCCTAACTTGGGGTGCTGTTTCTCCCCAGACTCCCATCTACCCTGTGTCCCCCTGCCTCTGTGCGTGTGTTTTTCTTCTGTGGAAACATTTGAGCAGTGTTGGGTGGGTAGAAACATCAGGCTGCCTTTGACAGTCTGCAGACATAAGGTAGTGGTGTCTGGGGGAGCCTTGGCAGAGACTTCTGGGGTTTAGGATTCCCCAGAAATTGCACACAGGATGTTGGGTACATGTGTGCCTTTCTCTGATAAGAAGGTCCACGATCTCTATCAGACTCTCTCAGAGGTCTTCTGGGACTTCTGTGAGGTCCCAGAAATATTGAGAGGGCTTCCCAGATGGTACTTGCGGTAAAGAATCTGCCTGCCAATGCAGGAGACGCTGGTTTGATCCCTGGATCGAGAAGATCCTCTGGAGGAGGAAATAGCAATCCACCTCACTATTCTTGCCTGGGAAATCCCATGGACAGAAGAGCTGGTGGGCTGCAGTGCATGAGGTCGCGAAGAGTCAGACACGACTGAACACGCAGGCAGAGATGTCGAGAAAGCCTCAGGAATAGCCTTGCGGGGAGCCCAGAGGGAGGTGACGGAGATTTGCTGGCTGATGGGAATTCTCTTTGTTCCAGCAGACAGGGGGAGGCCCTGATAAGCTCCAACCACCGCCACCTCCAATCTCTTCTTTTGCTGCAAGAGGGGGTGAGGGGCCCACCCAGCCCTGAGGCAGCCAGCCTCTCTGAGCAGGGAGCAGAGAGAGCAGAAAGCAGCCAGCTGCAGGAGCAGCCATGGGGAGAGGGGAGAGTGGGCCTGTGCCGCGCTGGCTCCACCCTGCGGTGACCATCTGCCCAGTGTTCTCCGAATGGGGGCCTTTTGGTGCTGAAACTGGGAAAGCCACCGACTCAGACGTCAGCGCCAGCTGCCCGATCCCGGGGTCCCTGATGTGGGGACTGTGCATTTGCCTCCCCAGAGGGCTGCTCTGCCAGCCACCAAAGCTGGAAGCTGAGGGGATGGGGCCTCTGGCTCCCACCCGAAGCGCCCGGCATCCATGCCAGGCACCTGGTGTCGCCAACGAGCCACCTGTGAGTCTGGCCTTTGGCCTCTGCTGGCCCAAGGGTCTTGCCACCTTCAAGGGTTGTTGCAGCCAGCAGCCCCTGCCTCAGAGGCGAGGAGGAGGGTCCGGCCCACAGGTCCAGTCAATAGGGGCCCAGTTGCTTTTACCACTTGCTTCTGGGGGCCTCAGGGCGATGGTGGCAACTGAGAAGCCTCAGCTTCCACGCTGCCTGGAATCTCTGCCCAGGGCAGAGCCATGTGGAAAAAACCAAGTGCTGCGGAGGCTGCGTCTGCACTCCGTTTTAGGGAAAGCACATGGAAGTGGCCCCTAGAGCCCGCGTGCGACCCAGGGAGGGGCCGCTGGGGAAGCACCTCTGCCCTGTGTCTCCGGGGGTAGTGGGAATGGGCCTCATGCTTGTATTTTTCTTTTTTCCTTTTTCTCCAGACATTTCGGCATTTCCACAGGCAGCACCGTTCGCCGATGGAGCGGACAGTTCCCGGTAGGCATCGTGCGCTTTCTCCTCCTTGGGGACTTGTTAAAGCTGGACCCACATCCCTGACCACCTCCTTCATCTACCTTTATTAATATTTTTTAACATTTTATTTTATATTGGAGTATGGGCGATGGACAGTGTTGTGATAGTTTCAGGTGGACAGCAGTGGGACTCAGCCATACGTATTCCGTGTATCCATTCTCTCCTTGCCCCAGTCTCCCCTCCCATCCAGGCTGCCACATAGCCCTGAGCAGAGTTCCCTGAGCTCTATAGCAGGACCGTGTTCTGCCTCCACATTTAAATCTCTGACCCTCTAATTTCAGACCTTACCATGGACCTGGGCAGCCAGATGGAGCACTCCCTGGGCTAATTCTCCCTGTGATCCAGTGAACTCAGCCACAGGGTTTTATTTGCCTCCTATCACGGCAGTCAGCATTGGGTGGGGCTGCCTGTGCAACAGGAGCTGTCTAGAGACCCAGGAGGGCTGGGCAAAGGGCGCCCAGCCTTAGAGAACCCTAATAATACAGCTCCTGTTCATGACGCTCCTTGGGCGTCAAGGAGCCCTTTCTCGGTCAGGCCACGCCGAGCGCTTGACTCACCTTGCTTTGTAGAGTTCTCAGCCAGGTGTAAAGTAGGTGTCATCCTTGACATCCAGATGAGGGGATCAGCTCAGAGAGGTTAAGAAGCTGCATTAAGTCACACAGCTTAGGGAGTAATGGAAGCAGTCAAATAGAATTCCAAATCCTGTGCCTGCGCTCAGAACCCCATACTAGTTGTTAGATTTGAAAGGTCGCTGATGGTCACTGTCCACCCCTCAGCCCCCACCACCCTCAAGTTCAGCCTGGGGAAGGCCAAGGCCAGAGAAGGGAAGTGGGGTCTGGCCTTCGGCCTGCTGTGTGTTTCCACAGCATCCAGACTGACTTCCCCGTGGCCAAGTGGGTCAAAGGAAGGGCCCAGGCCTGGCACCCCGTTCTCAGACCTCACATGGGGAGTCCCCTGCCCTGTCCCAAGTGGCCCGGCCTCGGGATCTCTTTGACAAACCCTGCCTTACTCTTAGGCTTGACGACCAGCCCAAAGCAGATGTGTCGGAAGATCAGGAAGTGGAGGTGAGTGATGGCGACACGCGAGCCGTAGACGGAGCATCTCTTTCCTCTCTCCCTGGCTCAGTGCGTGGAGGTGTCTGGGAGCGTGTGGGCACCCGGCTCTGGTGGGGGCTATCTCAGGTGCCCACCTGCTGCACCAGACGCGGGCAGTGTGCAAGGCAGCGAGAGCAGTGAGGGGTGCCACGAAGCAAGCTTCCTTTTGCTTTTCTGTTTTCTGAGGCTAAAGTAAGCTCTTCATTCCTGTGGTTTCCACCTCCAGCCAAGAGGCCTGGGCCCCAGCCCAGGAGACTCTCCCTTAGGCAGTCTGGGGTGGGGCCAGGCAGTTGGATGTTATCAAATATTCCTGGGTGATTTTGATTGTAGCTGGGGCCAAGGACTGCTGCCTTGACCCTTGAACCAGTGTCACACGAACCTGGCAAGTGTGCTGGCTTATGGAGCCTCAGCAGACTCATTTACTCTTGCCCAGAGGAGTCACGGGCTTCCTGGGTGGTGCTAGTGGTAAAGACTCCACCTGCCAAAGCAGGAGATGCAAGAGACATGGGTTTGATCCTGGGTCGGGAAGATCCTGTGGAGTAGAAAATGCCTGGAAAATTCCATGGGCAGAGGAGCCTAGCGGGCCCCAGCCCATGGGGTCCCAAAGGGTCAGACAAGACTGTGCGACTAAGCACAACACGGCACACAGAGGAGAGTCTCAAACTCTGTGTTTAAACAAAAGCATAGGACTTTGCTGGTTTTCCAGTGG
The DNA here is from genome assembly GCF_016772045.2 of Ovis aries. NCBI lineage: Eukaryota > Metazoa > Chordata > Mammalia > Artiodactyla > Bovidae > Ovis > Ovis aries. Next base: position 18,971,871 of record NC_056064.1, read on the forward strand.
CTAAGACTCTGCACTCCCAATTCAGGGGGCCCAGGGTTGATCTCTGGTCAAGGGACTAGATCCCACATGCTGCAACGAAGACCTAGTGCAGGCAAATAAACAAAGTGAATTAATATTCTTTAAAAAATAAAAGCATTTCCAGAAAGGGTGTTAGTGTTCTTCCCCAGCGATTCGGTATTGCTCCTAGGAGCAATGTCTTGGAACATTGGCGGGAAGAAGGGCCACGCTCCATAGTTGTGGATTAGGACGTTGAGACCGTGTGGTGCTGAGTGACCCATCCACTTCGCCCATGAAGTCTGCATAGAGCTGTGACTAGAGCCCAGGCCTCCTGACCCCAGGGCCCTCTGCTCCCCGACCTGGTGGGGGTCTTGGGGGAGGGAAGTCACCTGCCCCCAGGCCTGCCGCCCCTTCTATTCCCTCCTCCTCTCCTTCCAGGCTGAAGAGCCTGAGGCCAGCAAGTCAGAGGCCGAAGACGACGAGGACGAGGTGGACGACCTGCCGACCTCCCGCCGGCCCTGGCGGGGCCCCATCTCACGCAAGGCCAGCCAGACCAGCGTGTACCTGCAGGAGTGGGACATCCCCTTCGAGCAGGTGGAGCTGGGCGAGCCCATCGGGCAGGGCCGCTGGGGCCGGGTGCACCGTGGCCGCTGGCACGGCGAGGTGGCCATCCGCCTGCTGGAGATGGACGGCCACAACCAGGACCACCTGAAGCTGTTCAAGAAGGAGGTGATGAACTACCGGCAGACGCGGCACGAGAACGTGGTGCTCTTCATGGGGGCCTGCATGAACCCGCCCCACCTGGCCATCATCACCAGGTAACCTGGCCCTGCCCTCCCGGGGGTGGCCTCCGCCCCCTCCCCTTTCCCTGGGGGCCTGGTTATCTGTATGCCCCTGGAGGGCGTTTTCATGTAGAGTACAAAGGAAAAAACCTGGGGCTTCCCTGGCTGTCCAGGGGTTAGCACTTCGCCTCCCAGTGCAGCAGGTGCGAGTTCCATAGCTGTTCGGGCAGCTAAGATCCCACATGCCTCAGGGCCAAAAAGACAAAGCCTGTTATATAGAGTGAAGTAAGTCAGAAAGAGAAAACCAGATATTGTCTATTAATGCATATCTATGGGATCAAGAAAAATGGTCCTGAGAACACTGGAGTGGGTTGCCATTTCCTTCTCCGATGCATGAAAATGAAAAGTGAAAGTGAAGTCGCTCAGTCGTGTCCGACTCTTAGCAACCCCATGGACTGCAGCCTACCAGGTTCCTCCGTCCATGGGATTTTCCAGGCAGGAATACTGGAGTTGGGTGCCATTGCCTTCTCCGGACATATATACACTGTCATATGTAAAATGGATAGCTAATGGGAAGTTGCTGTACAATACAGGGAGCTCAGCCGGATGCTCTGTGACAACCTAGAGGGAAGAGATGGAGTGGGGGTAGGAGGCAGGCTCAAGAAGGAGGGGGTGTATGCATACTTACGGCTGATGCACGTTGTTGTATGGCAGAAACCAACACAACATTGTAAAGCAGCGACCCTCCAATTAAACATAAATTTTAAAATACTGAAGCAATATTGTAGCAATTCAATAAAGGCTTTAAAAATGGTCCACATTTAAAAAAAATCTTAAAAAAAGAAGAAACCCCCCAAATGGGGTCTAATTTCCCCATCAAACAACCCCACTGACATTAATAAATAAATTAATGAAAGGATACCTAAAGACAGAGAAAATTCAAATGTTCCAGAAAAGCGCAAAGTAAAAACTAATCTCCTCCCACCCTACCTGGGTGCTTCTGTAAACAAAGGTGGGTACTGTAAACAGTTCCTTATCATGCCTTCCATTCGAATCAGGGAGTTTGCATACACTCATGTTTTTAAGGGCTTCTCCAGTGGTGCTAGTTGTAAAGAGTCCAGCTGCCAATGCAGGAGGTGCTCAGCGTCCCTCAGACCCCAGCGTCGGTGCTGTCCATCACTCAGCCTTCCGTCTCTGTCTCATCTACCCAGTCCCAAGAGAGATCTGAGTCTGCTTAAAGGGAATGTGGCACTAGTGGTAAAGATCCTGCCTGCCAATGCAGGAGACTTGAGACGTGGGTTCAGTTCCTGGGTCAGGAAGATCCCTGGGAGGAGGAAATGGCAGCCCACTCCAGTATTCTTGCCTGGAGATTCCCATGGACAGAGGAGCCTGGCGGGCTACAGTTCACAGGGTCAAAAAGAGTCAGACACGACTGAAGCTACTTAGCACATATAGTAAAAGAATAAAAGAACATTAACAAAACATTTAACGCGGCCGAGGGGGCTGGAACATGGAACAGTAACCATCAACCGATACTCCAGACCCTGAGGGTCGAGGAATCTTATCTCGTTGGAGACAGTTCCTAAAAACTAGCCCCTCCCTCAGATGGCTTAAGTCGGCTTCTCCCTGGAGCAGCAGCAAAGCCACCCATTTTCTCTAGGTCCTTCCTCACTCCAGGTTTTGCTTTAAATATTTATGTATTTATTTGGCTGTGTGTGGTTTTAGTTGCAGCTCACAGGATCTTTCACTGTGGTATCCCGGCTTAGTTGCTTCATGGCCTGTGGGATTATTAGTTCTCTGATCAGGGATCGAACCTGAGTCCCCTGCATTGCAAGGCAGATTCTTAACCACTGAAGTCCCTCACCCCAGGTTTCAGGAGTCAGTACAGGTAGGGACTCCAATATCCAAGCCCCTTATCTAATATAATCACTCTGATACCGCTGATGCCCGCCCCCGCCCCCGCTCCACTGCACATTCTGCCTTGTCATAAAACACCCCGTGATCAGAAAACTGCACGATCATGAATGTCATTATGGAGATCCCAGAGCCCAGATGCTGCCTGGTTATAGCCTGAAAAGGCCAGGTTCTTCCCTGGTTGCCTCTGAGTGGGCGAGTTCCTGCCTCAAACCATCAGAGCAGGTGGACTGCTCTGAATGTGGGGCTCAGCTGGTAAAGAATCTGCCCACAATGTGGGAGACCTGAGTTCGATCCCTGGGTTGGGAACATCCCCTGGAGAAGGGAAAGGCTACCCATGCCAGTATCCTGGCTTGGAGAATTCCGTGGACTGTATATCTTAAAGAGTTGGACACAACTGAGCAATCCTTAAACTTAGTGAACTATTTCCTGTTCTCTGGTGGGTGGGCTAGAGGTCTCAGGGGACGTGTGTTCTTGCCCATTCAGGCTGGGCCCCTGCAGCAATGAGCATCAAGGGGACTTTCCTGGTGGTCCAGTGGTTAAGACGCAGCACTTCCATGATGGGGCAGGGTTCAATCCCTGGTCCCCATGTGCCATGAAGTGCGACCAAAATGAAACAAAGAAGGAATGGCATCAGGTTGGTCAAGAAGGATTCTGGCACCCACGGTCCAGGGCATGGAGCCGGTGGATACAGCTCTCCCTGGCTCCACAAGGGCTGAGGCCAGGCTGCACAGGCCCCAGATCTCTGCCTAACTCTCTGCTCTTCACAGCTTCTGCAAGGGACGGACGTTGCACTCGTTTGTGAGGGACCCCAAGACATCTCTGGACATCAACAAGACCAGGCAGATCGCCCAGGAGATCATTAAGGTAAAGTTTCCAGAGCTCCTAGCTGTCCCCCAATCCGTCTGCCGGTGTCCAGCTGCCGGTGGTGGCTCTTCCGTCTCTCCCTTTAGCTTGGGTGCCTCATGGATGGGACCTCCATCTCATTTCCTCTTTCTTTATCTTGTCTGCTGGGAACTGAACACACTGGAGAAATGCAGTGGGCTATAAAGACAGATGGCCTGAGTTTGAATCTTGGTGATACCAGCTGTGTGACTTCAGGCAGGTCAATTAGCTTCTCTGAGCCTCAGCCTTCTCCCCTGTAAAATGGGGTTGCCTGCGTCACCTCCCTCATTGGATTGGTGCAAAGGTAAACTGTGATAATCCATGGAGAGAGCATTGAGGCCTGGGCCACTAGCACTTGGTGAGAGTCTGTTAGAATTGATTAAGTTTGGGGGCAGGTGTTCTGCCTTAAAGTTTCTGAATCTAAGTTTCATGCACACAGGCCCTCAGGCTCAACTCAGGCAGCATTTTTTCTTTTGCTTCCATCTTTTCCAAGTAATTAAACAAAAGTGAAAGAAACGCTTATTTGTTTCTTAATTTAGCAGCAGACAGGGACTGAGAAAAACTCCATCTGGGCTGGATGAGCTTCCTCTTCCTGGTTCTTGTTTTTGCAGAAAAGCTTTCTCTTACCAGCTCCCACCAAGTTTTTGTCCCTGTCCTGTCTTCAGTTTTGCTTCTTTTCTTTTTTTCTCCCTCCCTCCTTCCATCCATCATGTGTGCGCATCATTGGAAAGGAAAAGATAAAAATCTCAGTGACATTTAGGGACACCAAGATTTCTCCGCGACATTTCCGCATAGCAAAACGAACGCCTGGGCTTCCCTGATGGCTCAGTGGTAAGGAATCCACCTGCCAATGCAGGAAATGCAGGTTCAGTCCCTGAATCGGGAAGATCCCCTGGAGAAAGAAATGGCAGCCCACTCCAGTATTCTTGCCTGGGAAATCCCATGGACAGTGGAGCCTGGTGGGCTAAAGTCCATGGGATCAGAAAAAGAGTCACACACAAAAAGAGATACACAGCTTAGCGACTACACAACCACAAATGAACGCATTAAACTTTTGCAGCCCCCCAAACCAAAATGTCACATGTACGCCTTCACCTGTAGTCTGTCTCATCACAGAGAAGTTGGGGGGAGCTGCAGTGTTATACCTACTCTGTGATATCCCCAAACCTGCTGGGCCCTGCTCCCCTAAACTGTTGTGTCTCCTTAGTGTCAGGACACTGGGGGAGTCTGGGTGCTGAGTTAGGCTGAATGAGTCATCTGGAAGATTCCAGGGTAGAAGCTGCTGAAAGGTTTTGGAGCTGCAGAGCCAGAAGCAAACTCTCTGCTGGCTCATTTATTTTCCCCATCCCCCTTCTTCTGGGAACTTCTAAGCCACTTCCTTTTGTATGCATCTTTGATACTTTGAGGCTCAAAATAGAATAATGGGGTCTTGATCTTTGATTCAGAGAAGGCAATGGCACCCCACTCCAGTACTCTTGCCTGGAAAGTCCCATGGACGGAGGAGCCTGGTGGGCTGCAGTCCATGGGGTTGCGAAGAGTCGGACACAACTGAACAACTTCACTTTCACTTTTCACTTTCATGCATTGGAGAAGGAGATGGCAACCCACTCCAGTACTCTTGCCTGGAGAATCCCAGGGATGGGGGAGCCTGGTGGGCTGCCGTCTATGTGGTCGCACAGAGTCGGACACGACTGAAGTGACTTAGCAGCAGACCTTTGGTTAGAGGGTTTGGGGGGCCACCTCTGAAGTGTTGTGAAATTATAGGAAGGGAGGAGACTTTGTGCTCCAGACCCGGGCACTCTCTGTCTTGTCTCTGGCTGTTTGAGGCTGTGGCACCTGTTTTATTAACAAGGCTCAGAGCGGTGCAGCCACTTGTCCTCAGTCACACAGCTGGTCCCTGTTCAACCCAAGGTGTGGTCTTTGGCTCTCCTTGGTCACTGGGGACGCATTGTGCCTTGGTTTGGTTTGGGAAGTGGGCAGATATTTTAAGGGGGATCGTCTTGCATTCAGGATGGAGCTTCGGGAGAGAGTAAGTCACTCTTTTTGAAACCTCCCTGCTTCCGTGGTGGGATGACAGATCTCAGTAGGCCTGAGGGAAGTGGCCACAGTGAACCCCGCGCCCTCCCATCTCTTACAGAAGAGCATCTGCCTGAGTACATTCCTCTCGGATGCGCTCCAGCCCCACTTGGTCCAAGCTCTGGGCTCGGCTGAGTTCTGTCTGCTTCTGCCTCGCAGCTCGTTCCCTCTCTTTCCTCAGTGGGACTTGCTGACCTCTCCCCTCCTCACCCCGAGACACCTGTGAAGGCAGGGAGATTTTTCACATGTGACGCACCCTTGATGTGGGAGGGAGAGAGGTGGGCTTGCACATGCCTTTCTGACTTGGCAAAGATGCCCACTTCAGTCGTGGCGTCATGTACCCCTCTTCCTGTTCCCAAGCACATCAGGGTACCTGGGAATCCTCGGTTTGACCTCGGATGAGAGCATGCCTGCATCAGGTCACCCACGTCCCGTGTGCCTGGCCAGTCAGTGTGCAGTGCCAATAAGGCATTGGTTAGAAATCACCCAGCCCGGAGCTGGCACTTGGCAGATGAGGAAACTGAGGCTCAGAAGTCAAGTCCAAGGCCACACAGTGAATTCGAATCATCTGAGCTGGATTTCAGTCTTAGCCCAGGACTTCTACGGCAGCACGGGCAGTGGGGCCACCTGAGCTCGGGGACGCCCCCTGCGGGAATTCCACTCTGTTCCCCACTCCCAGCCCAAGCCTTTGCTCAGCCTGAGAGGCGAGGCTAGCTGTGTAAAGCCCGATGAGACCTTAAATCCTTGGGTCTTTTGTGACTTAACACAGAGGGTAAAGACTTCCCTGGAGGTCCAGTGGTTAAGACTCCATGCTTCCAATGCAGAGGGCACGGGTTTGATCCCTCATTGGGGAAGATCCCACATGCCTCACAACATGGCCAAAAAAATTTAAAAAGAAACGAAACAAAACACGGAGGGTAGCATCACAGTGAACCTTTCTATACTTCCTGACCACCCCTCCCCCACAGCCCCCCATCCCCCCTTTCTGCACTTCATCTGAGTATAAGGTGGATGTGGGGCAGCAGCACTGACTGGCCTGGAACCAGATCTCAGCCGTGCTGCTTATCCGCTGCGTGACCCGGGCAAGGGACTGCCTGTCCCTGAGGCTGGGTTCCCTCCTCCGTGAAAAGGAGACAGCCACACTGCATAGGGCTGCAAAGGTTAAATGAGGGGCCTGGGCTAAGGCATCTGGCTCAGGGCCTGGCCCAGGGTAGAAGCTAAGCCATCATTGTTCGTCTTCCCTGTGCCCCTGACGTGAGGCTCTCTGTCTTCCAGGGCATGGGGTACCTCCACGCCAAGGGCATCGTGCACAAAGATCTCAAATCCAAGAACGTCTTCTACGACAACGGCAAAGTGGTCATCACAGACTTTGGGCTGTTCGGGATCTCGGGCGTCGTGCGAGAGGGACGGTCAGTTGGCCTTGGGCGTCCAGAGAGACTGGGGCGGTGCTGGTGGGCCTGAGGCCTGGGCACTCTTGCTGTTGGTGGCCGAGGGCCAGCCCTGCTATAGGAAAGGCCAGGCCTGCTCTGCTCCTGCTCTTGTGGTTCTGGTTCAGGATCAGATTTGGGTGACCTTGAGGTCCCTCATAGTGCTTAATTCTCAGGCTGACTGCCGAGGAGGCTGGGTCCCCTCACTCCCATTTTCCCAGCATCAGGTTCTAGTTCCACGAATCCTGAAGGAGAAAGGCTACTCCCCCAGCCTCAGGACCCCAGGAGGGAGGGCCAGCCCCAGGCCAGGTTGTGAGCCCCACAGGCAGTTCCCGGCTCCTGCACTGAGATTCCCTCTGCTCTCCCAGGGTAGAGAATCAGCGCCCTCAGGGGCAGCTCCCGGCCAATACTGTCCTTGGCCTGCTTTTCTAGAAGAACCTGCTTATCACTCGTCTGTAACATCCCCCCAAAGCGCGGGTGCCTTGGCAAGTGCACCATTGGCGTGCTGCTTTTCTGGGCCGTGCACGGGGTTGCAAGAGTCAGATATGCCCTAGCGACTGAGCGCACACACGCAGTGGCGTGCCAGCCCTGGGGAAGACACATGCCCTGCAGGCCGCGCTGCCACCCACTAAAGGGCCTGTCCTTGCCCTGGCTTCTGGCCTCCAGGCGTGAGAACCAGCTGAAGCTGTCACATGACTGGCTGTGCTACCTGGCCCCCGAGATCGTGCGGGAGATGACCCCCGGGAAGGACGAGGACCAGCTGCCCTTCTCCAAAGCTGCCGACGTCTATGCATTCGGGTGAGGAGGCACCTGGCGTCCCTCTTCCTGGGGCCTCTGAGGCCAATTGTGGCTGAAACAGAGGGCCCTGCTGGCTATTGGGGGGCAGGGGGATGTGCTTTGAGGCTGGTTCAGCTGCTTGTTTGGGCCAGTGACTGTGTCCTTGACCTTCTGTTTTCCCCACCTGTAAAATGGGACAAATAGAGCTCTTCCCTGGTAGAGCTGTTTCATGAGGACCAAATTAGGTAATTGTATAAAATACTTAAGGGGCTTCCCAGGTGGTGCTAGTGGAAAAGAACCTGTCTGCCAATGGAGGAAACCTAATGAGATGCGAGTTTGATCCCTGGGTCAGGAAGGTCCCCTGGAGGAGGAAATGGCAACCCACTCCCGTATCTTTGCCTGGAGAATCCCTATGGATAGAGGAGCCTGTCGGGCTACAGTCCATGGGGTCGCAAAGAGTCAAACACAACCGAAGCGAGTGAGCGCACATGCATAAAATGCTTAACTCTGGGCGTCCTTCTCACCTGTTGCTCCCCAAGGACAGTCTCCAGGGCTAACTGAGAGCTGTCCTCTGGGAGGAGGGGGCAGCTTTCCGCTGTGCCCTGAGCAGAGCTGGCATGCTGACGGATAGACACACAGAAATGCAGAAATAAAACACGAGCCAGATGCGTAAAACCTTCTCTGAGCCATTGAAAAATAAGCTGGTGAAGTCAGTTTCAATAGATATTTAACTCACTATGGCCAAAATATGATCATTTCAGCATGTAATCAAAATAAGAAATTCAGGAGATATTTTATGCCACGGAGCTTTCAAAAATGTCGTGTATTTTACACCTCAGTTCCTCTCCCCACATTTGAGTTACACAGTATCCTCACATGTGTGCCCTCCACCCCTGTCCCTGTGTTGGTCAGGGTGGGTCTAATGGAGACGGTCCCGTGCAGATGAGTCGAGAAACACTAGGGGACTTGGAGGGTCAGAGTGAGGGCCCCATGCCATAATCTCTTGGGGGATCCTTTCCTCATGGGTGGACTGCCCTGGCCTGTCACTGTCATTTCCTGAGCACCTTCATGTGCCAGGCCCAGGCTGGGCATTCCTGTCACTCCTCAGAGGACCTTGGCTGTGGGCGCCTACCCAACTGAGGTTGAATGGTTGTACCAGGATCTCTGCCCAGAGCCAGCAGTGTCTCAGACTTCTCACCACACTGGGAGCTCAGGGCACCAGGTGGACTCAGGGTGGTCCCAGAAGTCTGGCAGGTGAGGAAGGTGGGCTGAGGGTCCGGGGTCCTCAGGTTGGGCTCCGGGCATCATGGCAGCAGGTTCCCCCCCCGCCCCAACACTGTCCCACGCCCTGCTAGTGAGAGCTGGGCGGAGCCGTCCAGGAGCTCACACTGTGTGGGTGGGTGGTCTCCACAGGACTGTTTGGTATGAGCTGCAAGCCAGAGACTGGCCCTTGAAGAACCAAGCTGCAGAGGCCCTGATCTGGCAGATTGGAAGCGGAGAGGGCATGAAGCGAGTCCTGGCCTCCGTCAGCCTGGGGAAGGAAGTTACCGTGAGTAGCTGCCCTGCGCTGGGAGAGGGCGGTGGGGCTAGAGGGCCGGCGCCTGGCTGCCCTTCCTTCACCCACCTGAGAAGCGGAACCGGGAAGTGGATGCATGTCAGGCTGGCCTCCGTGCTGCTGGCTAGGAGGCCTGTGTGCTTCCCAGGTGGCGGGTGGTAAAGAATCCACCTGCCAATGCATGAGACGCAGGAGATATGGGTTTGATCTGTAGGTTGGGAAGATCCCCTGGAGTAGGAAATGGCAACCCAGTCAAGTATTCTTGCCTGGAAAATCCCATGGACGGAGGAGCCTGGAGGGCATGGGGTCACAAAGACTTGGACATGACTGTGTATACACACACACACACACACACACACACACACACACACACACGAAGCCTGTATCCTTCACTACCCCACTGCTAACTTTTAAAAAACAATTGTCTTAAAAAAATAGAAAGGAAATAAAGCTCAAGGTTTTCTTGAATTATGAGAAAGATAATAAAGCCTGTATGTTACTTATTAGAAAGATAATAACAAATTTCACTCCCTAAAGTACAAACAGTGGGGTTGTGGTAGTGTCAGGTCTTTCTCCTTCATGTCTTTCTCGAGTGTTCGAGAACCCCAGCAAATTTGTTTTCAAGAGGCCAAATCATCACTGGTTTGCTGCCCTCGTGTGACTGATGGTTTGTTTCTCTGCATCACCCTGTGTGACTTCACCCCGCCTGGCACCATGATACGTGCAGGAGTCCAGGGGTGGTGTTCTCAGTGTTAGCCATGCGCTCATGAGTCAGGTGGGCCTGGAGCAGACAGATGCCAGGGGGTGTTGATAAGGAGCTCCAGGGGGTTCCTGGGCAGCACGGCAGTGGAGGCCTCTGGGGGGACCACCCGGCACTCGTCCAGGTGAAGTGCTACCTAGGCGGTGAGTGTCACGCCTGCCCTGTCGTGTGAGCACCTTCTGCCTGGTCGTGTGTGCAGGCCTGACTTCTACAGGAAGTTCTCCTGAGTTGAAAGGCCGACGGGGTTGCAGTGTGGATGAGTGGATCTGGAGAGCAGGCGGCAGGAGGAGGGCTTTGCCATCACTTGGGGTGGGCAAGACAGCTGCTCTGCCGACTTCGCTGCCCTGCGCCCCGCCCGTCTTGTCACTCCCGCCTCCATGCCTGCATTGCCTCTGCTGCAGCCCCGCCCTGGGCACCTTCTGAGTATCTCACCCGTCAACATGCTGCCTTCTGCTTTCCATTCTAAACGTCTGTCATCTCTTTGCTCTGGCCTGTCTTTTGGCTTTTGACTGTTATCCCAGGGAGGTCAAGGAAGGAAGGAAGAGAGGCAGGCCCATGCTTTTCATTTTAACTGGAAGCCTGGGAGTGCTTCTGAAATTCAGTGATTTCTTGGCTGTATTCCAGCCATGGCTGGTCACCTCAGTGTCGGCAGGAGGGTCAGGGGACCGTCTGCTTGGAGGGATGGGAGGTGGTGCCTGGGAGCATCAAAGGGACCCTGGGCAGAGGGCCTCAGCTGCACCCCTCTTGCTCCCTGCCAGCTCTCATGCCCTATTGTGGCATCTCGCCTTGCAGGAGATCCTGTCCGCCTGCTGGGCCTTCGACCTGCAGGAGAGGCCCAGCTTCCCCCTGCTGATGGACATGCTGGAGAAGCTGCCCAAGCTGAACCGGCGGCTCTCGCACCCTGGGCACTTCTGGAAGTCTGCTGAGTAAGTAGCCCTCGGAGACAGACCTGCAGCCAGGTGTTGGGGATGGGGCACCATCTGCTCTGTCTGCCCGAGACTTCTACCTACAGAACCCCTAGAGCTGGTTAGCCAGAGAGGACTCATTCCCTTGCCCAAGGGGTACTGGGATTCTGTTTACCACATTTTAAAAAACTTTTTATGTTAGAGTACAGCCAGTTAACAATGCTGTGAGAGCTTCAGGTGCATAGCAGAGTGACTCAGCCATGCATATACTGTATCCATTCTCCCCCCAAACTCCTCTCCCATCCAGGCTGCCACATACCATTGAGCTGAATTCCCTGTGCTATACAGTAGATCCTTATCAGTTATCCATTTTAAAAATAGCAGTGCATACATGTCTATCCCAAACTCCCTAAATCCCCGTCCACTATCCTTCCCCCAGCAACCATAAGTTCATTCTCTAAGTCTGCTGTTCACCGCATTTATTTTGGAGACTCTTCTACAGGCTGGTGTCTTCCGTCCTCCTGTGAAATATGATATGTGAAAACCTCCATATCACTGTTATCAGCTCAGTGCTAAAGCTTGGCCCAGGCTAAGGCCCCAGCAAGAAGTTTCTGCCTGGGAAAGGGCAAAACAGAGCTTCACCAAAACCAGCAGAGTGGCTGTTGCTTAAAATAGCAGTCTCCCGACAGAGCTTTCAGCCCCTTGAGCAGGTTACTGGGGCTGCATCTCTGGGGTTAAGAGCCGCTTAGACACTGGAGGCCCACCCTCCTTCTGTGTAATCCTGATCTTTGGCAGCCTCAGTGCCAGGGTGGTCTCCACTCCTCTCTTCTGAGTTCTGCCTCCTTCCCTTTTTCCTTCGTCCCTCTGGCTCTCTCTGCCAGATCCCTCATAAACAGACGTCTGCCCTGCCTCTGCGAGAATCTGGGGAAGTCCTTCCTTGTTCCGGCCTCAGCTCCACAGCTGGACAAAGTGGAGGGGTGGGCAGACATGGCCTAAACATGGGAAATAGTTCAGCTTTGCAGGCCGAGAGGGAAACTCGAGTGACAGCTCTTGTCAGTGGGGTTTGCAGTGCACCCAGCAGTGTGCAAAGCAGTGACACAACTGCATGCAGTCTGTGTCATAGCAACTCAGCTCTGCTGTCTGGTGTGCGGGCAGTCACAGACCTGTAAGCCACGGGCTGACTGGTGCTAGTAAAGCAGTGCTTACGAATGCTGAAACTTGAATTTCCTATTATTTTAGGCCATGAAATTGTCTTCTTTTGATTCCCTCCCCCGCAAACAATTTAGAAAGGTGAAGAAAAGAAACAAACATTCTTAGTTTGTGGCCTGCACAGAAACAAGTGGGAGGTCACATGTGGCTGGACGCTTGGGCAAGATTCATGGCTTTGAACTTCGTTTTAAGGTGAAAGGCACTTTCTAGAAGTGATATCTGCCACAGCCCCGGAACATGAAGATAGAACAGATACAGTGGGGCTTCCCTCTCTCTCTCTTTTTAAAATATTTGTTTGGCTGCCGTGCATTACCGACTCAGTGGACATGAGTTTGAGCAAACTCTGGGAGATACTGAAGGACAGGGAAGCCTGGTGTGTCATAAAGTGTCAGACACAACTATGCTGCTGGACAACAGTGGGTCTCAGCTGCGCCATGTGAGATCTAGTTCCCTGCCCAGGGATCAAACCCAGACCCCCTTCACTGGGAGCTGGGTGTCCTAGCCACTGGACCACAAGGGAAGTCCCAAGTGGTGCCTCACTTGATGGGAGTTGGAGGGAGGGCAAGAGCATAGCCCCCGGAAAATCTGTACCCAGATCTCACACCGGCCCATGAGTGTGGTGGTGTCAGTACCTCCGTCTTCCAGAATAAGCTAGATATGGTCTCTGTCACACCTTTTTTTTGCCTGTTTTGTATTTTTCACAACTCTAAAATGATCATTTTTTTTGTGGCCTGATTTGACAGACACTTAGTTTGCCAGGTCATTTTGAAAATACACCAAACCAAGCTTTGAGTTGAAGGGGAGGAGAGGCCCAGGTTGAACCTGTGAGGAGGACTTGTTGAAGAAATGTGGCAACTGAAGCCCACTGTAGGGACGGGCTGAGGAATGACGATATGTGGTGAGGGGATACTGTACCTTATAATGGAGATTCGATTCAGTATTTTGCACTCAAGATGGGTCAGAGTCCAGTACAAATAGCGGGTGACAGGATGTAGCTGTCAGAGGCGTGGGCTTTTCCCAGAGATTGCTGGCAGCTGCACCACCCCGAGGTCACATGCCAGGACCGGGCCTCCACCAGCACAGAACTGATGGTCTAGGATAAAGACAAGCAGACGTGCGCTGTAAGCCCTCCGAGCAGGACGCTGTCTCCTCACCTCTCTATTCTCAGCTCCTAGCTCAGTTCCGGGGGTGTAGTAATCACTCAATAAATATTTGGTGGGTGAGGGGATGAAGGAGGGAATGATGACAACATGCTGAGGGCCAGGCAAAAACCCAGCCTCTGTGGGCACGCTGCCCTCACCCCCGGGAGCTTGAGGAAGGGTCTCCAGAAGACAGCAGTCACGGGAGCTGGGTTTGGGTGGGAGCCTGGGGCTCTCCTGGTCTCATAAGAAGTCAAGGATCTGGTCTGTCAGATGTTGGGAAGTTTTTTTGTATGCTTGAATTATGGTCACAGCAACTTTGAAAATTTTAATTTTGAATTATGTACATAGCTTGTGGATGAGTTACACGGAAAGGTTGTCAATAAAAGACTTTGAAGCATAAAGGTAAATTTGGCTCGTTTAGCAAACCAGGCCTTGATTTTCTCCTCCCCAAAAGAGAAGGCTGCACTGAGCGGGTGCTGACATTCAGATGATTCCAGATTCCTGAAAGGCCATGGAGACCCACCTTCTCTTTCCACACGTGGGACACAGAGTCACAAATAGGGATGTTTCCCGCCCAAAGTGATCAGTTTTAGCCCCCACAGGGAGAGAATGCCAGCGTACCTCAACAAATCTGTATCAAAGCTTTCTGTTAATGATTTTTACTTCCACACATTCAAGCCTCTAATTCTCATTTTCTCTTTTCTTTTCCATCTATCTTGTTGCTTATTTTTATTTCTTGGGGGGTGGTGGATGTGCTCGCCTGTCCTGCCATCTCCCCCCTCTCCTGCCATGCTGATTTCTGCGGGCCCCCCTCCACCCACCCACGCTGGGTGTCCATCTCCATCACCTGCTGGACTGCGTTCCTCCCACGTCTGGCAAAATGGTTGCGGGCACTCCCAGGCGCTGGCGGAGCCGCTACTACGGGAAAGGACGTTCCGGTCACCCTGACTTTAGGAACAACTGTCCAGTCCTGGAGGAATAGTGTGTCTTCTGCCATTTCCCTGATCCTTGGCCTGTTTACACTTAACCCTTTGCACATCCTGTCTCCTACTGTTTCTGCATCCAGCTTCCCCTTCTTGGCGGGTGGTATTCCCATAAACAACAGTGATGCTCTGGCAGCTCACATGGCCACTGGCACGGGCCCTGCAGGCTGCTTCTGTCCCCAGGCTGAGAGCAGACTCACAGCATGTGGCAGGGCCTCTGTCCACACAGCATGCCAGACAATGGCTTGTTCTAGGGAGGGCAAGAACTCAGATCGCTGGCCTGGGTCTCCAGAAGCCCCTCTGGCTGGATCTTAGAGAAGAAAATGCAGGGACCAGACAATAAACTCCAAGATGTCAGTTTCAATGAGGAGCGGTGGGCCTGCTGGTCGACCTCTATTCAGCATTCTGTGGCTGTGTCCCAGAGGAAAGCTTGGGGGAGGTTCTCTATGCCAGGCTCCCTTCCAAGCTTGCTCTGCTGCCAAGCATGGACTGGAGTGGGGATGTGCTTTCTTCTGTCTACAGGGAAAGAGGGGCCCCTGCCCTGTGTCCTGGCCAGGCCTTAGCCATGGCCCCTGTCCCCTCCCTGCGGTCTCAGGCTCTGACTCTGCTCTCTCCCCTCTTGTCTCTCCTCCTGTAGGTTGTAGGCCTGGCTGCCTTGCATGTTCGGGGCTTTCTTCCTCCTAATCCACGCTCGGCACTGCGACTTCTACTCCAGCTCAAACAGCGCTGCGGCCACTAACCCAGGGAATGCGATCCTGCCGCCCCAGCCTCTCTGCTGAGACTTCTTTCTGCTTTGTTTGTTAAAACTGGCCCTCGCCCCGCCCTGTGGCCCCGTGTGTGCCTGAGTAACAGCTTTCCATGGAGGGTCTCCCTAACAGCGCCGCCCCCCCGCCCCACCAACCCAGAACCTCCTCCCTGGATGCAACTTCATCTCTCTGCAGCACTTCTGTGGGGCGGTCCCGTCTCCCTACTAACAGCTCAACGAGAGAGATCCCCCCTCTCCCGCACCCGCAACATACCCGCCCTTCGCAGGGTGTGTCCTCGGGACAGGGGGCGGGGTTTTGCTTGGCTCTTAACCCACGAGGATCTTGTCCAACAAGGAGTGGAATGATTTCAGAGCTGCCTGCGGTCCCCTCTGGGCGGGCTGCCGGTGTAACATCACAAGTTCTATTGCCGTGAAAGACACCAGCTGGAAGGGGTGTGTCCTTGGCCGCACAGACACCTGGGACAGTCGTCCTGAAGCAAGGGGGTGGGGCCTGTCTCCAAACAACTGTGAGAAAGCTTCCGGTCCATCCCCCCGCCCCCATAGCATCACTCCCCTTGCACCTGCCCTGTGTAAACAGAAAGTACCAGACCCCAAGCCAGCATTTGGCAAGAGTGTGGCTGCCAGGTCATGCACGGGTCCTCCATGGCTTACCAAACGCAGGTTCCTGACCCACCAAGACCTGAATCTGGGTGTCTGGAGGCAGAAGCTGAGAACCTGTATTTCAACCCGCTTCCCAGATGGCCCTGATGCCCCCCTACGTTTGAGGACCATTTCTAGAAGGAACATGCAAATATCACTCTCAAGGCTGGGGCTGAGTTTCTCTTCCCTCCCAGTTCTACTCGGAGCAAGAGGTTTGAGAATGAGCTGCCAATGAGAATGAGCCCGCAGCAGTTACTGGGCACGCGGGGTGCTGGGGCTTTTGACACAAACAGGCCACCGCCCTCCAGGAGGGAGCTGAGGCCTAGCACCTCTACCCCCCCATCCCCACCCCCGGCCAGGTGTGACCAGGAGCAGCTCTGCCAAGGCCGCTGGCCTTATCATCACTCCCACTGCTTGGTGCGGCCAGGTCCTCTATGGAGCTTCTGGAACTGGCCTGCTCATTAGCTAATGTTGCCCAAATTCTGATCAAAATCTGCAGGGCAGTAATTCTTGTTTTTGTTCCTCTTTCAGCATTAACAGCAGCAAAGTTGTACCCCGGTTTGAAAGGTTTGGCTTGGGCATCCTGGAGTCCAGTAATCCAAAGATGTAGCCAGCTGTGCAGTTTTTCTGATGACATATTTCTTTCTTAAATGTGTCTCTAAAACATCCGAACCACCACCACGACAAAAAAAACAATGCTCTTCAAAATGCCAGCCACCCTCCTAAGTGCCGCAAACCAGGAGCATGAGGCCTTGGTTTAGACCGTTCATCTGCAAAAACACTTGGGTCCTGGAGATGGAGCTGTGCCTGCTGTTTCTTAAAATGACATCACCAACAACCAGACCTGTCCTGACAGGCGGCAGATGTTTACATGTATGTTCGTGTGGAGTTGGACTTGAGGTTGTACAGTAGGTATTAATAAAAAAAATGGTCTGTGCAGAGGTTGCTGGCACCGTGGGCCAGGATAGCAGAAGGGGCCCTCCCCTCTGGAGGCGCCCACACTGAACCAGAGGAAGAAAAGCATCATGATTGTGGCTGGTCTCCTGGCAGGACGGGCGGGGGTTGGGGGGTGGCAAGCACAGGGTTTGACCAGGCTTCTACTTTGGCCCTAAATCCTATCACCCCTCATCCTATCAAAGAGGTGTGGTCTCTTCCTCCTCTTGCAGGTGAGACCCTGACCATGACCTTAAGCTGGATTAACAGGGTCAGGAGTCTGCAGAGAGCTTGAGTTCACCTTTGACCCCTGTAATCCAGTCCATATCTGCTGGAAAAGCAGAGACAGATCAAATCCAGATAACATCTGGACTGATCCAGTGGTTCCCAGCCAGGGTCTCCACTGCCTATGGAGCTGTTTGTTTCATGAAGCCCCCAGCGGGACATCTGGGAGATGGAATGAAAGGCTTTAACTATTTAGATACATCCCAGTCCTTAACTAACATTTGACCCCAGCGCTAAGGCCCAGCCCAGCAGCTGTGTATACCGTGAAAGCTTGATCCATGAAAAGAGGGAAGGTAGAAGGTGGGGGAAGAAGCAGGCAGGGTCTCTGAGCCCACTCTCCCAGTCATAGGGTGCCGTGGCCCTTTAGAAGCCCATCATCGATCTTGCCAAATTTCTGTCACTGCCCACCCCTGAATCCTGCTGAAACACCTTAGCCTGCCCCTGACTCCTCCGCTGCCCGTGTTCAGAGCTCTTAGATAAGGTGGGAGGTGTGTGCCCTGCCTTTCATTTAGACCCAGCTAGCAAGCCCCTCACCTTCAGAGTCCTCCCAAGCACCAAGGTTTGTGTCCATTGGAACCAGATTTGGGAAAGTCCAGGATGTGAGAGGGTCCTGCCTGTCCTCATTAGAAGCTGACTCCTAAAGAGAAAAGTTCCAAATGCCAGAGAAGCCCTTCAGTGAAGGTTAGGGTATATCAGGCTCCAAAGCCAAAAATGACCCATGGTGATGAAAGTGGAGAGGAGAGATTGTCTTCAGACCCAGAACCGATGTCCACATTTGGAGCCAAGACGAGAAGGCATGTGGCCCTCCCACCGGGTTTATGTACACCTGTCTAACCAGGCTCCGAACCTGGAGTCTGGCCAAATTGCCACTTGGCCTGGGGAGTGTGGAGCGACCGTCCTGGCTCTGGGCTGAGCGTCCCTTGGCGGCCCTGCTGGGAGGGCACAGCCAAACAGCTGTGCTCGGTACCCGGGCCTCCGGGCCAACAGCACCTCAATCCTGCCTGTTGGGTGTGTGGGGAGGAAGATGGGGAGGCTGTAAACCAGCTAGACTTGGCTCTGGGGGTCTTTTGTCCTCTGTAGGACGCTGGCTTCTCCCCATCATCCCTTTGACCTCCAGGTCAGCCTCTCCCCTGATTTCTCCACTCCAGGTGGTATGTGACTCCGCCTCCTCTGGTCATCAGGCTCCTCCCCCCACATCAGCTCCTTCCCAGAGGTCACAGTTCATGCCTCTCACGATTCCCCTCCAAACCCTTGGACGAGCAGGTGGCCTGAGGGTTGGGACGGCAGCTGAGTGAATGGGACTCACCTCAGGCCCACGGACGGACAGTCTGGGTGTTTTTTCCCTTGAAGGTGTCACACTCTTGGGTCAGTTCAGGAAGCTTTCTTTGAGTGCCTACTGGGTGCAAGTGCTGGCGGCCCAGGAGGGGAGCAGTCACCGCGCCCGCGTTCAGGAAACTGCTGATTTGCCAGGAACCCGGAGGGTGGGCCTGGGGGCCACCCCCTTCCTCTCCCGGGCCCTGGGATGCCTTCTTGCTCTCAGTCTGAGCCTCTGCCCTGCCTGTCATTGAAGAGAAGCAGCTGAGGAGCTCCCCAGGTGGTCCCCGTCACCCTGTCTCTATTTAAGTGACTGTGAATTGAGGTTAGGAAGACACGCCTGCCCTTCCGTGTGCTCCCCCGCCTGCCTTGGAAACACATGAAGGACGGCAGATACTGTGAATTCAGCCCTCACAGCCAACTGTGAAAGGGATGGAGAAGCTGGGAGGCCTCCTGGACAAGATCTTGGGGGCTGCAGAGGTCCCCTGGGGTCTGAGAATGGAGCCCAAGTTTCAACCTTCAGCCCACACCCCCCAACTCCACTCCCCAGCCTCACCTCCAAACCCCTGGGATCTGTTCCTGATGCCTTTAAACACCAGAGCCACAACCCGTGGTCCCCATCCAACCCGAGGTCTTGAATCCTGAGTTCCCCACCAGTTGTGAGTGGCGTGTAGCCAAGATGACGTCTCCATACCAACCGCTATATCAAAGACGCGTACAGGGCCTGGAATCCCTCTGCCCTCTCACAGCATTTCTTCCTGTGATCACTGAGGGGCGTGGCGTGCCCTGTAAGCCCCTGGTGGGGGTGGTGGGGGTTGTCTGTGTTGCTTTGGGGGGCGGGTGGAGATATAAATGTGAAGCCAGTTAGGGAGCTTGTGCGATGCTGCAGTGTCAGCCAGGATTTCATCTGTGTGTGCAAACCCAGCATCTTCTGTGGCCACGAGGCACACACTTGCTTTTTTGAATGTGATGTAAAATTTGTATATTAAAAGTTTTTATATTTTCTATCAACTGCATTTGTGTTCCAGAAATGTTATTAATTTAAATTAAAATGGTTAGTATTAATGGACGTGCACTATCTGTTTTTGTGGGTGGTTTTTTTTTTTTTTTTTTTGCCATTGGCAAGAACACTGTGCCAGGCCCAGCCTGGGTGTCTAGAGTCTGTGAATAAAATCGTACCAAGGTGTCTGGGCCTTGTGTCTGCTTGGGTCCATTCCAGATGAGTGGGGCAGAGGTGGGGGGCTGTCTGATGGGTGGCATAGGAGAGCAGGACGGGAGAGGGTAGGGTGTTTGGCCTCCATCTGGGAGCTCCTTCCAGGGAAAGAAATTTTGCCTGGACCTTGGAGGCAGATATTTCCAAACACATGGGAGTAGAGATAAGAGCATCAAAGCCCATGATGTACAGAAGAAGGTCATCCTACCCCCAACAGTGCCGGCCTGGTAACATACTCAGACCCGTCACTGTCTCCTCTGCTGGAGGGGTCTTTGACTTGTGAAAGCCTTGAGGGGAGGGAGTCTAAATAAGATTCATCTGAATATTATTTTTAGGAGCCTCTCCTCCCCAGTTATAAAGAGAGAAACGTGAGACTTCCCTGGTGGTTCAGTGGTTAGGACTACACCTTCCAATGTCAGGGGTGTGGGTTCAACTCCTGGTCAGGGAGCTAAGATTCCATGTGCCTCGCAGCCAAAAAACCAAGACATAAAACAGAGACAATATGTAAAGGCTTCACTATATTCATTGGTTAGCTCTATAAATCTCCTGGAGGCATCTTCAGGGTTTTCTATGTATAGAATCATATATACAAAGGGATATTACTCAGCCATAAAAAGGAACACATTTGAGTCAGGTCTAAAGAGCTGGATGAACCTAGAGCCTATTATACAGAGTGAAGTAAGAAAGAGAAAAATAATTATTGTGTACTAACACATATATATGAAATCTAGAAAGATGGTACCGATGAACCTATTTTCAGGGCAGCAATGCAGATGCAGATGTAGGGAAAGGACTTGTGGACACAGTGGGGGAAGGAGAGGGTGGGACAAACTGAGAGAGCAGCAAGGAAACATGCCTTAACCGTGTGTAAACAGCGAGCCAGTGGGGATTCGCTGTATGACGCGGGGAGTTCAAGCCCAGTGCTCTTTGACAACCTGGGGAGGTGGGAGGGAGGTTCCAGAGGGAGGGAGCATACGTATGTGAGCGTTCTCAGCTGTGTCCAGCTCTTTGAAACGCTATGGACTGTAGCCTGCCAGGCTCCTCTGTCCATGGGATTTTCCAGGCAGACATATGTATACCTATGGCTGATTCATGTTGATGTATGGCAGAAACCAACACAATATTGTAAAGCAATTATCCTCCAATTAAAAATAAATTTTAAAAAAGGCTAAAAATGGTCCACATTTTTTAAAAGTCTTAAATAAAAAGAATTTTTTTAGAAAAAACAGGTGAGCTGATGGTTGGGGTAAGCAAAACAGATGGGGGCCAAGGGGAACCAACATCCTCTGAGCCAAGGAAGTGCTTTCTGCACATCATCTTACCTTAAGCCTCACAGCAGCACCCCTGGGGTAGGAACTGTTGTGAAATTTCAGCTGAGGCACAGAGAAGTTAAGATATCTACCCAAGATAACACAGCTGGTCAGTGGCTAGTCTAGGACTTGGGCCACACCTTGACTCCAGAACCTCCCTCTCATCAGAAACTGGGGAATTTATTGGCCAGCCATTTATTGAGCACCTCTGTGTTCAAAAGATGGTGCAAAGTGCTGGGGCACAGGAAAGAGGTAGAATGCTCGGCTTCGGTGGGCGGCTGACCCAAGGAAGGAGTCCCTCAGTCTTTCTAGCAGGCTTCATGGAGGAGGTGGCCTTGGAGCTGACTTGAAGGGTGACTAATATGCCTGTTGCATGTAAGCGAGAGGGCTTCCCAGGTGGTTCAGGGGTAAAGAAACCACCTGCCAGTGCAGGAGATGTGAGTTCAATCCCTGGGTCAGGAAGATCCCTTGGAGAAGGAAATGGCAACCCACTCCAGTATTCTTGCCTGGAGAATTCCATGGACAGAGAAGCCTGGTGGGCTACAGTCTGTGGGGTCACAAAGAGTCAGACATAGCTGATCGACTAAACAACAACATGGAAATAAGAGGAGACGGTTTTACTTTGAGCAAAGGCTTAGAGGTCTGGGAATACAGAGTGTGCTTGGGATATCAGAAGGCGTTCAGCTTTTCATTGTGAAATGGAACCCAGGGAGGAGAAGGAACCTGGAGAGGATTCTGTAGGTGCCAAGCTAGGAGTTTAGGCTTGAACATGACACCGCTGGGGAGCCATGAATTGAGCCTGGGCCTCCGGCAGTGGAAACATAGAGCCCTAACCACTGGGCCACCAGGGAAGTCCCTGAACTACTGTGTCTTGCCTGCTTCTCCTTTGTTTCTGCCTTCCTTCAGTTCTGTCATTAGGAACTGCTCGAGTCTCCTTTTGGAAGTAAAGGAAGTCCTAGGAGACTGAAGTCTTTTTTATAAACAAGAAACGGGGGATCACTTTTTGTGATATAAATAAAATCAAGTGGTTGTTAAGAAAATGAAAACGAACAAGAACTTAATTTATAGTTTGCCCCAAAGTGATCATTTTTTTATGATGGAAATAAAATCAAGTGGTTGTTTAGAAAAAAAAAAAAGGAAGAAATGGGGGATGCAGAGGGGCTTTTGTGCCCGGGAGGGCCCCGCAGGGTCTTGCTCAGTTTCAGCGGAGGTGCAGCAGGCTCAGGTGACACCTGCCATGAGAAGGTGCCCCCAGTTCGAGCCAGAATGCAGGCCTCCAGGTTCCACGTGTAACAAAGATGAAAAAGACTCCAGCTATCAACGTATGTTTTGAATTTTTCCACGGTTTCCCCTGTGAGATTTAGAGTATCTCACAGGGAACTGGAGGCTTATCTGGGTGGGTGTGCCTGCCTCATTTCTCACTTGCCAGGTAGGAGGGGAAACTCAGGCCGAGGAGGCAGTCGTCGTCACCACCCAGGCAGGTGGAGAAGCAACTGACCATGGGGAACAAACACGCGGAAGAGAGGGTGCGTCCCTGCCCCAGACAGAGCTGGATTGTTCAGCTGTGAAGTTGGGGGTGAAGTGGGGCTCTGTGTGCCCATGCCAGGATTATCTGCGTTCAGTTCAGCTCAGTTCAGTCGCTCAGTCGTGTCCGACTCTTTGCAACCCCATGAATCGCTGCTCGCCAGGCCTCCCTGTCCTTCACCAACTCCTGGAGTTCACTCAGACTCACGTCCATCGAGTCGATGATGCCATCCAGCCATCTCATCCTCTGTCGTCCCCTTCTCCTGCCCACAATCCCTCCCAGCATTAGTCTTTTTCCAAGAGTCAACTCTTTGCATGAGGTGGCCAAAGTACTGGAGTTTCAGCTTTAGCATCATTCCTTCCAAAGAAAACCCAGGGCTGATCTCCTTCAGAATGGACTGGTTGGATCTCCTTGCAGTCCAAGGGACTCTCAAGAGTCTTCTCCAACACCACAGTTCAAAAGCATCAGTTCTTCGGCGCTCAGCTTTCTTCACAGTCCAACTCTCACATCCAGACATGACCACTGGAAAAATCATAGCCTTGACTTGACGGACCTTTGTTGGCAAAGTAATGTCTTTGCTTTTCAATATGCTATTTAGGTTGGTCATAACTTTCCTTCCAAGGAGTAAGTGTCTTTTAATTTCACGGCTGCAGTCACTATCTGCAGTGATTTTGGAGCCCCAAAAATAAACTCTGACACTGTTTCCACTGTTTCCCATTTATTTCCCATGAAGTGATGGGATCGGATGCCATGATCTTTGTTTTCTGAATGTTGAGCTTTAAGCCAACTTATTCACTTTCCTCTTTCACTTTCATCAAGAGGCTTTTTAGTTCCTCTTCACTTTTTGCCATAAGGGTGGTGTCATCTGCATATCAGGTTATTGATATTTCTCCTGGCAATCTTGATTCCAGCTTATCTGCATGGCAGAGGCTAATGAGTTTGGAAGCACTGGCTGGCTGCAAACCTTCAAGATGTATTGGCTGTAGAAATGAATGAGCAAGGGTGGGAACTAGGAAACTGAATCATCAACACTGGAAATGAACATTGAGCATTGATTCCGCTTTCACAGGACACATTCCTCCACTCTGTTGAAGGATGATTTGCAGGATTTTCAAAGAAGAAAATGTATTGCTGAATCTAACCATTTTGTGAGACTTACAATGTTCAGGGGCTACTGTGGACAGAGCAGGTGTTTGCAAAGATTTACATGTTTTCCCTTAAGCTGCAGTGGAGGGTGGGCTCCCCGCTGGTGCTAGTGGTAAAGAGTCCACCTGCCACTGCGGGAGACACAAGAGATGCAGGTTCAGTCCCTGGGCCGAGAAGATCCCCTGGAGAAGGAAATGGCACCCAAGCCCAGTGTTCTTGCCTGGAAAATTTCATGGGCAGAGGAGCCTGGAGGGCTACAATCTTGCGGGCCGCAAAGAGTCAGACATGAGTTAGTTGACTAAACCAACCGACTGGCCTTTGGACTTTTTTCCTTTCTCAATAGGTTATTTTTATCTTTTGAGGAAACACTAATCAATGGCAATGGAAACCTCTTTACCCAGGGTCTGAGTGTAGGTGGGGGAGGCTGACGATTAACCAGGGTAAATCGAGGTTCAGGTGAGAGTTCCTCTGTCCTTCTGCTCATGGACGCTTCCAGACTGACTTGAAAGCAGTAGGGGGAAGGAGCTTTTGGCAAACAAGGCTCTGTCTTCAGCCCACTGTTTCACATCTAAAATCTCCTAGCTACCTCTATGCCCTGAAACCCATCTTTAAATGCTATTCTATTCAAGTAGGTGATACATGTAGGGCCTGATGATGGGGCTCCCAGGCACAAGGCCTTCCTATGTCTCCCATTTCTTTGATTATAGGAAACAGCCTTGATTTGGCCTCCATGACCTTCCCTGAGTTCCAACTGTAAGAAATAAAAACTCAAAATGGTCCATTTTCAAGGACAACTAGCCTAGAGTGAGAGTCTGCTGATGTAAGAGCCCTTAGGATACTTGCATAGGAGAATCCAGACAAAGGGAGAGTAATAAATCCAAGTGACTTTCTCGGGAAGATTGTTAACCCTGTAGTACTTAGCCAATGAGGAGCCGGGGGAGGGACTTGCATGCTGAGAGGATAAAAATCCCATTGACGCTGGGTCTACAGCCTTCCCACCAGACACCCGATCTTGCAAGACCATCATTAAAGCCTTACTTCTCGCTGCATCTTGTGTCTCCAAGTCTATTCCTTGGGTTGGGGCTGGTGGGCTTTATTTCCCACACAAGGGGCAGATTCAAGCTGTTGTTCATTAGGGAAGGGAGAGGGTTGGAGACCAAAGAGAAACAGTCAAGAGCAGCCTTGGGACAAGGTCCTGTTTCCCCATCAACGGATACATACCATATCTTTGAGTTGTTTTGCAGATACTGACACCCCTTCCAGGTGGGAGAAGTTAACAATTAATGATGATATGCTGACCACAATCATGTAGACCCCGGACCAGTTGGACCTGAAGTCTACTCACCTCACCATCAACCCATCAGAAGAATGTCCATGGACTGAACACACTCTCTTTGAACTATTACTATAAAACTTTTTTTTATAGTAATAAAAAATAAGGTTTTTTTATTCCTCACTATTTTCCCCAAGTTGGGACACAAGAATTAGAGGGCATTTAGCTCACTGTAGCCCCCTTTGCCTGGCGCAAAAATAAAGCTACTGTTTTCTACTTCACTCAAAACTCTGTCTCTGAGATTTGATCTGGCACCAGTGTACAGAGAAGCTGAGCTTTTGGCATCACAAGTGCACGTCCTCTGCAGGAGTGGATGGTTCCAGATATTGGTGCTGGAGAGAAGACTTCCCTAGAATATATTGGCATGTGGGTGTGGTTCTGTTGGGTGCTTTGGCTGGTCTATGGAGAAGGGAGACACAGAACCACCAGCTGCTAAGATGAAGATGAAAGCTGATAAAAACAAAATTCCACTGAGTAAATCTGAAGATTTAATTGGCTTTATTATTCAGTGATTCATGAATCAGGCAGCATCTGATGTTGTAAATAGAAACAGAAAGGTTGTAAAAAAAGAAAAAAGAAAGGTTTTTAGAGGTCGAAGAAGGGTGGGAAGTAGGAGCTATTAACAAAAGCTAATAAAGGACTGTTTCATACCCACTCACCTTCTTCTGGAAGCAGGGCAAGTGTCACTCTTGTAGATTGCTTCTTCCTCCCAAGGATGGAGAGGGCCCAAGAGATGTATTACCACCAGGGTGCAGACCAGAAAATTCCAGTCTGGCTGGTTAAGACTACATTCCTAGGGGGAGTTCCCTGGTGGTCCAGGGGTCCCAGCTTCCACTGCAAGGGGCATGGGTTCAGTCCTTGTTTTTTTTTTTTTAATTTTTATTTTTACTTATTTTACTTTACAATACTGTATTGGTTTTGCCATACATTGACATGAATCCACCATGGGTGTACATGCGTTCCCAAACATGAACCCCCCTCCCACCTCCCTCCCCATAACATCTTTCTGGGTCATCACTGTGCACCAGCCCCAAGCATGCTGTATCCTGCGTCGGACATAGACTGGCGATTCGATTCTTATATGATAGTATACATGTTACAATGCCATTCTCCCAAGTCATCCCACCCTCTCCCTCTCCCTTTGAGTCCAAAAGTCCACTATACACTTCTGTGTCTCTTTTGCTGTCTTGCATACAGGGTCATCATTACCATCTTTCTAAATTCCATATATATGTGTTAGTATACTGTATTGGTGTTTTTCTTTCTGGCTTACTTCACTCTGTATAATCAGCTCCAGTTTCATCCATCTCATCAGAACTGATTCAAATGAATTCTTTTTAACGGCTGAGTAATACTCCATTGTGTATATGTACCACAGCTTTCTTATCCATTCATCTGCTGATGGACATCTAGGTTGTTTCCATGTCCTGGCTATTATAAACAGTGCTGCGATGAACATTGGGGTACATGTGTCTCTTTCAATTCTGGTTTCCTCGGTGTGTATGCCCAGCAGTGGGATTGCTGGGTCATAAGGTAGTTCTATTTGCAATTTTTAAAGGAATCTCCACACTGTTCTCCAAAGTGGCTGTACTAGTTTGCATTCCCACCAACAGTGTAGGAGGGTTCCCTTTTCTCCACACCCTCTCCAGCATTTATTGCTTGCAGATTTTTGGATCGCAGCCATTCTGACTGGTGTGAAGTGGTACCTCATTGTGGTTTTGATTTCCATTTCTCTAATAATGAGTGATGTTGAGCATCTTTTCATGTGTTTGTTAGCCATCCGTATGTCTTCTTTGGAGAAATGTCTATTTAGTTCTTTGGTCCATTTTTTGATTGGGTCGTTTATTTTTCTGGGATTGAGCTGCATAAGTTGCTTGTATATTTTTGGATTAGTCGTTTGTCAGTTGCTTCATTTGCTATTATTTTCTCCCATTCAGAAGGCTGTCTTTTCATCTTGCTTATATTTTCCTTTGTTGTGCAGAAGCTTTTAATTTTAATTAGATCCCATTTGTTTATTTTTGCTTTTGTTTCCAGTATTCTGGAAGGTGGATCATAGAGGATCCTGCTGTGATTTATGTCGGAGAGTGTTTTGCCTATATTCTCCTCTAGGAGTTTTATAGTTTCTGGTCTTACATTTAGATCTTTAATCCATTTTGAGTTTATTTTTGTGTATGTTGTTAGAAAGTGATCTAGTTTATTCTTTTACAAGTAGTTGACCAGTTTTCCCAGGACCACTTGTTAAAGAGATTGTCTTTACTCCATTGTATATTCTTGCCTCCTTTGTCAAAGATAAGGTGTCCATATGTGTGTGGATTTATCTCTGGGCTTTCTATTTTGTTCCATTGATCTATATGTCTGTCTTTGTGCCAGTACCATACTGTCTTGATGACTGTGGCTTTGTCGTAGAGCCTGAAGTCAGACAAGTTGATTCCTCCAGGTCCATTCTTCTTTCTCAAGATTGCTTTGGCTATTCGAGGTTTTTTTTAAATTTCCATACAAATTGTGAAATTATTTGTTCTAGTTCTGTGAAAAATATGGCTGGTAGCTTGATAGGGATTGCATTGAATTTGTAGATTGCTTTGGGTAGTATACTCATTTTCACTATATTGATTCTTCCGATCCATGAACATGGTATATTTCTCCATCTATTAGTGTCCTCTTTGATTTCTTTCATCAGTGTTTTATAGTTTTCGATATATAGGTCTTTAGTTTCTTTAGGTAGATATATTCCTAAGTATTTTATTCTTTTTGTTGCAATGGTGAATGGAACTGTTTCCTTAATTTCTTTTTCTACTTCCTCGTTATCAGTGTATAGGAATGCAAGGGATTTCTGTGTGTTGATTTTATATCCTGCAACTTTACTATATTCATTGATGAGCTCTAGTAATTTTCTGGTGGCGTCTTTAGGGTTTTCTATGTAGAGGATCATGTCATCTGCAAACAGTGAAAGTTTTACTTCTTCTTTTCCAATTTGGATTCCTTTTATTTCTTTTTCTGCTCTGATTGCTATGGCCAAAACTTCCAGAACTATGTTGAATAGTAGCGGTGAAAGTGGGCACCCTTGTCTTGTTCCTGACTTTAGGAGAAATGCTTTCAATTTTTCACCATTGAAGATAATGTTTGCTGTGGGTTTGTCATATATAGCTTTTATTATGTTGAGGTATGTTCCTTCTATTCCTGCTTTCTGGAGAGTTTTTTTTATCATAAATGGATGTTGAATTTTGTCAAAGGCCTTCTCTGCATCTATTGAGATAATCATATGGCTTTTATTTTCAATTTGTTAATGTGGTGAATTACATTGATTGATTTGCGGATATTGAAGAATCCTTGCATCCCTGGGATAAAGCCCGCTTGGTCATGGTGTATGATCTTTTTAATGTGTTGTTGGATTCTGATTGCTAGAATTTTGTTGAGGATTTTTGCATCTGTGTTCATCAGTGATATTGGCCTGTAGTTTTCTTTTTTTGTGTCATCTTTGTCAGGTTTTGGTATTAGGGTGGTGGTGGCCTCATAGAATGAGTTTGGAAGTTTACCTTACTCTGCAGTTTTCTGGAAGAGTTTGAGTAGGATAGGTGTTAGCTCTTCTTGAAATTTTTGGTAGAATTCAGCTGTGAAGCCATCTGGACCTGGGTTTTTGTTTGCTGGAAGATTTCTGATTACAGTTTCAATTTCCGTGCTTGTGATGGGTCTGTTAAGATTTTCTGTTTCTTCCTGGTTCAGTTTTGGAAAATTGTACTTTTCTAAGAATTTGTCCATTTCTTCCACGTTGTCCATTTTATTGGCATATAACTGCTGATAGTAGTCTCTTATGATCCTTTGTACTTCTGTGTTGTCTGTTGTGATCTCTCCATTTTCATTTCTAATTTTATTGATTTGATTTTTCTCTCTTTGCTTCTTGATGAGTCTGGCTAATGGTTTGTCAATTTTATTTATCCTTTCAAAGAACCAGCTTTTGGCTTTGTTGATTTTTGCTATGGTCCCTTTTGTTTCTTTTGCATTTATTTCTGCCCTAATTTTTAAGATTTCTTTCCTTCTACTAACTCTGGGGTTCTCCAATTCTTCCTTTTCTAGTTGCTTTAGGTGTAGAGTTAGGTTATTTATTTGACTTTTTTCGTTTCTTGAGGTATGCCTGTATTACTATGAACTTTCCTCTTAGCACTGCTTTTATAGTGTCCCACAGGTTTTGGGTTGTTGTGTTTTCATTTTCATTAGTTTCTATGCATATTTTGATTTCTTTTTTGATTTCTTCTATGATTTGTTTGTTATTCAGAAGTGTGTTGTTCAACCTCCATATGTTGTAAGTTTTAATAGTTTTTCTCATGTAATTGAGATCTAATCTTAATGCATTATGATCAGAAAAGATGCTTAGAATGATTTCAATTTTTTTGAATTTATCAAGTTTAGATTTATGGCCCAGGATGTGATCTATCCTGGAGAAGGTTCCATGAGCACTTGAGAAAAAGGTGAAATTCATTGTTTTGGGGTGAAATGTCCTATAAATACCAATTAGGTCTAAGTGGTCTAATGTATCATTTAAAGTTTGCATTTCTTTGTTGATTTTCTGTTTAGTTGATCTGTCCATAGGTGTGAGTGGGGTATTAAAGTCTCCCACTATTATTGTGTTATTGTTAATTTCCCCTTTCATGCTTGTTAGCATTTGTCTTACATATTGCGGTGCTCCTATATTGGGTGCATATATATTTATAATTGTTATATCTTCTTCTTGGATTGATCCTTTGATCATTATGTAGTGGCCTTCTTTGTCTCTTTTCACAGCCTTTGTTTTAAAGTCTATTTTATTGGATATGAGTATTGCCACTCCTGCTTTCTTTTGGTCTCTATTTGCGTGGTATATCTTTTCCAGCCCTTCACTTTCAGTCTGTATGTGTCCCTTGTTTTGAGGTGGGTCTCTTGTAAGCAGCATATAGAGGGGTCTTGTTTTTGTATCCATTCGGCCAGTCTTTGCCTTTTGGTTGGGGCATTAAATCCATTTATGTTTAAGGTAATTATTGATAAGTATGATCCTGTTACTATTTTCTTTATTGTTTTGGGTTCGGGTTTATACACCCTTTTTGTGTTTCCTGTCTAGAGAATATCCTTTAGAATTTGTTGGGGAGCTGGTTTGGTGGTGCTGAATTCTCTCAGCTTTTGCTTGTCTGTAAAGCTTTTGATTTCTCCTTCGTATTTGAATGAGATCCTTGCTGGGTACAGTAATCTGGGCTGTAGGTTATTTTCTTTCATCACTTTAAGTATGTCTTGCCATTCCCTCCTGGCCTGAAGAGTTTCTATTGAAAGGTCAGCTGTTATCCTTATGGGAATCCCCTTGTGTGTTTTTTGTTGCTTTTCCCTTGCTGCTTTTAGTATTTGTTCTTTGTGTTTGATCTTTGTTAATTTGATTAATATGTGTCTTGAGGTGTTTCACCTTGGGTTTATCCTATTTGGAACTCTCTGTGTTTCTTGGACTTGGGTGATTGTTTCCTTCCCCATTTTAGGGAAGTTTTCAACTATTATCTCCTCAAGGATTTTCTCATGGTCTTTCTTTTTGTCTTCTTCTTCTGGGACTCCTATAATTCGAATGTTGGAGCGTTTCATATCGTCCTGGAGGTCTCTGAGATTGTCCTCATTTCTTTTAATTCGTTTTTCTTGTTTCCTCTCTGATTCATTTATTTCTACCATTCTATCTTCTATTTCACTAATCCTATCTTCTGCCTCTGTTATTCTGCTATTTGTTGCCTCCAGAGTGTTTCTGATCTCATTTATTGCATTATTCATTATATTTTGACTCTTTTTTATTTCTTCTAAGTCCTTGTTAAACCTTTCTTGCATCTTCTCAATCCTTGTCTCTAGGCTATTTATCTGTGATTCCATTTTGATTTCAAGATTTTGGATCATTTTCACTATCAATATTCAGAATTCCTTCTCAGGTAGATTCCCTACCTGTTCCTCTTTTGTTTGGTTTGGTGGGCAACTCTCCTGTTCCTTTACCTGCTGAGTATTCCTCTGTCTCTTCATCTTGATTATATTGCTGTGTTTGGGGTGGCCTTTTTATATTCTGGTAATTTGTGGAGTTCTCTTTATTGTGGAGCTTCCTCACTGTGGGTGGGGTTGTATCAGTGGCTTGTCTAGGTTTCCAGGTTAGGGAGGCTTGTGTTGGAGTTCTGGTGGGTGGAGCTGGGTTTCTTCTCTCTGGAGTGCAGTGGAGTGACCAGTAATGGGTTATGAGACGTCAAAAGTTTTGGAGTAACTTTGAGCTGCCTGTATATTGAACCTCAGGGGTGTGTTCCTGTGTTGCTGGAGAATTTGCATGGTATGTCTTGTTCTGGAACTTGTTGGTCCTTGGGTGGAGCTTGGTTTCAGTGTAGGTATGGGGGCATTTGATGAGCTCCTATTGCTTAATGTTCCCTGAATTCAGGAGTTCTCTGATGTTTTCAGGCTTTGGACTTAAGCCTCCTGCTTCTGGTTTTCAGTTTTATTTTTACAGTAGCCTCTAGACTTCTCCATCTATACAGCCCTAATGATAAAACATCTAGGTTAAAGATGAAAAGTTTCTCCACATTGAGGGACACTCAGAGAGGTTCACTGAGTTAGAAGGAGAAGAGAAGAGGGAGGGGGTAGTTAGAGGTGACTGGAATGAGATGGAGTGAGATCAAAAGAGGAGAGAGTAAGCTAGCCAGTAGTCACTTCCTTATGTGCACTCCATAGTCTGGACCACTCAGAGGTATTTACGGAGTTATAGAGGGAAGAGGAGAGGGAGGAAGTAGACAGAGGTGGCCAGGAGGATAAGAGAGAGGAAAGAGAAGGAGAGAGACAAATCCTGCCAGTAACCAGTTCCTTAGGTGTTCTCCACCGTCTGGAACACACAGAGATTCACAGAATTGGATAGAGAAGAGATGGGGGAGAAAAGAGACAGAGGCCACCTGGTGGAGGAAAAAGGAGAGTCCAAAGGAGGAGAGAGTGGTCAAGCCAGAAATCTCGCTCTCAGGTAAAATTGGGTAGTGAAGTTTGGGTTTTTAAATGCACAAAATTGCCAACAAAAACCAAAGAGCAAAGATTAAAAATCTAGAGTAGAGGTTGGATTTTCAAAAATACAATATTAAAGAAAAGAAGCAGAAGGAAAAAGGAAAAAAAAGCCACAAGAATTATTTAATAAACAAAACAAAACAAACAACAAAAAAAACCCACCAATAACCACCCAAAGACTATATATGGTGTTTGCCTTAAAAAAAAAAAAAGTCTTTTTTTTGAATAATAATAATAGGGTATAGAAATAAAATTAGAGGAGAAATAGAAGACTTAACTATTAAAAAAAAAGTTAGAAAAAAAAGAAAAAAAAAAGGAATGATTTTAAAAACAGTGAAAATATATTTGGCCCTTCTCTGATGTTGTGGGCAGTGTGGGGTCACTTCCAAGGCGGTTCCCTCTGTTTAACTTCTTCTGTTTGCTGGTTTTTCAGGCTCACTAGTTCAGGCGCGCTGTGGGGAGGGGGGATGTGCAAACAAATAGCGCTGTCGTGTGCACACAGTGTCTCAGCCCCGCTGGACCTGTCCCTTCTTGCAGCGTACAAACTGCTCCGGCTCTACAATGCTCAGCCGGGAACCGTCTGAGGCCAGCCCTAGGCTGCGTGCACTTCCCCGGTCTAAGCTGCTCAGGTTCGGTGCTCAGGTAGCCCTCAGAGGCACAGATTCAGTTGGGACTGCCTTTTGTGCCCTTCCCAGGTCCGAGTAGCTCAGGCGTTTGGCGAGCGCGATCGCTGCGACTTGTCGCCTTTTCTGCCTCTGCTGCTCAGTTTTCTGGGTGGACCGCTGGTGCCCCTTGTGAGGCAGATGGTGACTGTCCAGCACCCCCAGAAGTCTTAGCAAAGAAGCCTGTTTGCAGTTTGGTAAGTAAAGTCTCTCTGGGTCTGCAATTGCTCCTTTCCAGTCCTTATGGCTCTGGCTGCCTGTCCCCGGTGGGGGATGGTCTGCAGCCGGCTATTTCCGTTCCGTCCTTTGTTCTGTGCTCGGTCCTGGCAGTGTCTTATGTTCGAGCTTTTCTCCTGGTAGCTATCCCACAGTCTGGTTTGCTAGCCCAAGTTAGATCGTTCTGGTTGCATGTGGGGTGTTCCTGCTGGATTCTTACAAAGCACTGCAGCCCGCGCCTCCCACGCTTCCCTGCCCTGCCCCCACTTCCTAGTGGCGGATGCAGGCGTCTGTGCTGCTTTTCCGCTGGGGGAGTTACTGTTGGGCTTGTAATATCTTGGTTTTAATTATTTACTTATTTTCCCCTTCCTGTTATGTTGCCCTCTGTGTTTCCAAGGCTGGCCACAGACTCAGCAGGGAGAGTGTTTCTTGGTGTTTGGAAACCTCTCTTCTTAAAATTCCCTTCCTGGGACAGGCTTCCCTTCCCAGGAAGGAGCTCCCTCCCCACCTCCTTTGTCTCCTTTTTCATCTTTTATATTTTTTCCTACCTGTTTTTGAAGACAATGGTCTGCTTTTCTGGTTGCCTGATGTCCTCTGCCAGCCTACAGAAGTTGTTCTGTGGAGTTTGCTCAGCGTTGAAATGTTCTTTTGAGGAATTTGTGAGGGAGAAAGTGGTCTTCCCGTCCTATTCTTCTGCCATCTTAGGACCCCCCCCCCCCCCCCAGTCCTTGGTTTTGGAATTAAGATCCCCCATGCACAAGAGAAGACTCTACACATGGACATCACCAGATGGCCAACACTGAAATCAGATTGACTATATTCTTTGCAACCAAAGATGGAGAAGCTCTATACAGTCAGCAAAAACAAGACCGGGAGCGGACTGTGGCTCAGATCATGAACTCCTTATTGCCAAATTCAGACTTAAATTCAAGAAAGTGGGAAAAACCACTAAACCATTTAGGTATGACCTAAATCAAATCCCTTATGATCATACAATGGAAATGAGAAATAGATTTAAGGGACTAGATCTGATAGACTGGAGAAGGCAATGACACCCCACTCCAGTCCTCTTGCCTGGAAAATCCCATGGACGGGGGAGCCTGGAAGGCTGCAGTCCATGGGGTCGCAAACAGTCGGACAAGACTGAGCGACTTCACTTTCACTTTTCACTTTCATGCATTGGAGAAGGAAATGGCAACCCACTCCAGTGTTCTTGCCTGGAGAATCCCCAGGACGGGGGAGCCTGGTGGGCTGCCGTCTATGGGGTCGCACAGAGTCGGACACGACTGAAGGGACTTAGCAGCAGCAGCAGCAGCAGCAGTAGCAGCAGCAGATCTGGTCGACAGAGGGCCTATGAACTATGGATGGAGGTTCCTGACATTGTACAGGAGACAGGCATCAAGACCATCCCCAAGGGGGGAAAAATGCAAAAAAGCAAAATGGTTGTCAGAGGAGGCCTTAAAATAGCTGTGAAAAGAAGAGAAGTGAAAAGCAAAGGAGAAAAAGAAAGATAGTCTCATTTGAATGCAGAGTTCCAAAGAATAGCAAGGAGAGATAAGAAAGCCTTACTCAGCAATCAGTGCAAAGAAATAGAGGAAAACAATAGAATGGGAAAGACTAGAGATCTCTTCAAGAAAGTTAGAGATACCAAGGGAACATTTCATGCAAAGATGGGCTCAATAAAGGACAGAAATTGTATGGACCAACAGAAACAGAAGATATTAAGAAGAGGTGGCAAGAATACAAAGAACAGTACAAAAAAGATCTTCACGACCCAGTTAATCACGATGGTGTGATCACTCACCTAGAGCCAGACATCCTGGAATGTGAAGTCAAGTGGGCCTTAAGAAGCCTCATTACAAACAAAGCTAGTGGAGGTAATGGAATTCCAGTTGAGCTACTTCAAATCCTAGAAGATGGTGCTGTGAAAGTGCTGTACTCAATATGTCAGCAAATTTGGAAAACTCAGCAGTGGCCACAGGACCAGAAAAGGTCAGTTTTCATTCCAATCCCAAAGAAAGGAAATGCCAAAGAATGCTCAAACTACTGCACAATTGCACTCATCTCACACGCTAGTAAAGTAATGCTCAAAATTCTCCAAGCCAGGCTTTGGCAATATGTGAACTGTGAACTTCCTGATGTTCAAGCTGGTTTTAAAAAAGGCAGAGGAACCAGAGATCAAATTGCCAACATCCACTGGATCATGGAAGAAGCAAGAGAGTTCCAGAAAAACATCTATTTCTGCTTTATTGACCATGCCAAAGCCTTTGACTCTGTGGGTCACAATAAACTGGAAAATTCTGGGAATACCAGACCACCTGACCTGCCTCTTGAAACACCCGTATGCAGGTCAGAAAGCAACAGTTAGAACTGGACATGAAACAACAGACTGGTTCCAAATAGAAAAGGAGTACGTCAAGGCTGTATATTGTCACCCTGATTATTTAACTTATAATATGCAGAGTACATCATGAGAAATGATGGGCTGAATGAAGCACAAACTGGAATCAGGATTGCCAGGGGAAATATCAATAACCTCAGATATGAAAATGATACCAGTCTTATGTCAGAAACTGAAGAAGAACTAAAGAGCCTCTTGATGAAAGTGAAAGAGGAGAGTGAAAAAGTTGGCTTAAAGCTCAACATTCAGAAAACGAAGATCATGGCATCTGGTCCTATCACTTCATGGAAAATAGATGGGGAAACAGTGGAAACACGGCTGACTTTATTTTTTGGAGCTCCAAAATCACTGCAAATGGTGACTGCAGCCATGAAATTAAAAGACACTTGCTCCTTGGAAGGAAAGTTATGACCAACATAGACAGCATATTCAAAAGCAGAGACATTACTTTGCCAACAAAGGTCAGTCTGGTCAAGGCTATGGTTTTCCAGTGGTCATGTATGGATTGGAGAGTTGGACTACAAAGGAAGCTGAGTGCTGAAGAATTGATGCTTTTGAACTGTAGTGTTGGAGAAGACTTTTGAGAGTCCCTTGGACTGCAAGGCGATCCAACCAGTTTATCCTAAAGGAGATCAGTCCTGGATGTTCATTGGATGGACTGATGCTGAAGCTGAAGCTCCAATACTTTGGCCACCTGATTCAAAGAACTGACTCATTGGAAAAGTCCCTGATGCTGGGAAAAGTTGAAGGTGGGAGGAGAAGGGGACGACACAGCATGAGATGGTTGGATGGCATCACTGACTCTCTGGACATGAGTTTGGGCAAGCTCTGGGAGTTGGTGATGGACAGGGAGGCCTGGCATGCTGCAATCCATGGGGTTGCAAAGAGTCTGACCGACTGAGCAACTGAACTGAACTGAAGAGTCCTCCTCAAAGGACCCTGCCCCTCTGCCTGACTGTGAAACTAAAGTGCCTTTGTTCAACTCATAGAGAGATAATCTGACCCTGCCCACCTGTGAATGGCTTCAAAGAAAAGAAGAGATTTACACAGCTTTTCCAAAGTCTGGCCCTTCCCAGAGATATTTTGCAAGGCTAATGGCCTTTTTATTTACTCCCTCAGTGCCTCTCTCTTTCTATTCTACCTTTTGACTTTGGAACCTCACAGTTTTCTCTCCGATTCTTAAAAGAACCTGGCATCCAGACCCCTACAAGATGGTCATTTGGAGACATTAGTCAACCATCTTCTCAGTCAGCTAGCTTCCTGAATAAAGTCCTATTGTTACCAAGTCCAAGTTTGTTCTGTTTGCACTTGACCGATCAATGAATTGGAGATGAGGTATTGACTCAAGGAATATGACTTTGTTTGGAGAGCTGGCTGACTGAAGAAGATGGCAGATTAATGTCTCAAAATAACCATCTTATTGGGGTCTGGATGCTAGGTTCTTTAATAGATCAGGGGTGGGGGTGGGAGGAAACAAAGCAAAAAGACCATTAACTTTGCAAATATCTCCTAGAATGGCAAGCCTCAGGCAGGGAATGTGTTAATTTCTTCCTTCCTGCCATCTTCTACAGGTAGACAGGGTTCTGAACAAAGGCTCTTTTAGTTTAACAGTATGGCAGAGGGGTAGGGTTCTCCAAGGCAGTCTATAAGATTATGACAAAAGCGATGTAAAACAAGTTAAAGAAACAGTTCCAACATGGAGTCAGAATTGGCTTTTCCCTGCAACAGTATTCCTCCTGTCAACACACCTTGTCTCTCAGACTCATTGGCCAGTTGTGCAGCAGGCACAGCAAGCTTGGACTTGGTAAGAAATTTGGTGCATCCAGGCAGGGGCCTTGCCTTTTGCTGGCTCCAGTCAGGGAATATTGGAGCAAGGCTCTAGCAGCTGCTGGGACCATTTGTCCTGAAGATCTTTCACTCAAGATTCCCTGAAGTGGCACCAGCTGCCCCAGCACTTGGCACTGAAGCAAGGAACTGACAAACGCAATGTTATTGGTAAGTCTGTGTGTCCTTTTGTGTTGTGAGTCAATATATTCCCCCCTCAGTTTGTGGAGAGAGGAATTGTTAGACTCTACTTGAGTTGGAAGCAGTTCACTGGGGAACGAGTTCTTGTGGGGATAATCCTACCCTTGTTGAAATTAGTTCATTTGTTTGTAGGGTAAATTTATTTGCCTGAGTTGGGAACTGGTTCATCTGTGTTGTGTGTCATTTTGTATTACCTGTTATGCCCAGTGTCCGAGTCCCCAAAACTGAGAGAATAAGACATCCACAGCAATGCAAAAGCATAAAGGGGTTTATTGCTAGCTCGAGCTAGGGCTCAAGTCTCATCCAGCGCAGTGGAGTCTTGACGAGAGCCCTGAGCCCTGAATTACAGCAGTATTTATAGGTTTAGGACAAAGACAGGGAGTTGACGGGGGCGGATTGGTTGCAAGGGTTCCTTAGCATCTACTAATTGGCTAGATTTTCACACGCGCGGGCTTTCTTAGGGGATTTTCAACCTCGTGCTGGTAGGCTTGAACCAGGCTACAGGGAGTATACTGATTGGTTGAGTCCTGGCGCTGGCAGAAGATGATCTCAGCTCCTCCTTGGCAATAACTCAGCCCCTCTGTAAAGGAGACTTAGGCCTACCTCGGCCCTCTGAAGCCTATAATGGTGCCTGTTTGGGCCTAACATTACCAATCGATGGATTAGATTTTGTAGCATAAGTTGCTCCAGTGTGCACTCTGGAAACATATTCCCCCCTCAATTTAGGCTTTTCCTCTACAAGACAATCCAATTTGATTGGGGTAGTAACCAACCTAGATAGCATACTGAAAAGCAAAGACATTACTTTGCCAACAAAGGTCCATCTAGTCAAGGCTATGGTTTTTCCAGTAGTCATGTATGGATGTGACAGTTGGACTGTGAAGAAAGCTGAGCACCGAAGAATTGATGCTTTTGAACTGTGGTGTTGGAGAAGACTCTTGAGAGTCCCTTGGACTGCAAGGAGATCCAAGCAGTCCATTCTGAAGGAGATCAACCCTGGGATTTCTTTGGAAGGAATGATGGTAAAGCTGAAATGCCAATACTTTGGCCACCTCATGCAAAGAGTTGACTCATTGGAAAAGACTCTGATGCTGGGGAGGCATTGGGGGCAGCAGGAAAAGGGGACGACAGAGGATAAGATGGCTGGATGGCATCACCAACTTGATGGACATGAGTCTGAGTGAACTCTGGGAGGTGGTGATGGACAGAGAGGCCTGGCATGCTGCAATTCATGGGGTTGCAATGAGTCGGACATAACTGAGTGACTGAACTGAACTGAACAGAACACAGATAATCCTGGCATGGGCACACAGAGCCCCACTTCACCCCCAACTTCACAGCTGAACAATTCAGCTCTGTCTGGGGGCAGGGACGCACCCTCTCTTCCGCGTGTTTGTTCCTCATGGTCAGTTGCTTCTCCACCTGCCTGGGTGGTGATGACGACTGCCTCCTCGGCCTGAGTTTCCCCTCAGCGGCTGAGCTGAACTGAACTGAACTGAACCTTGAAGAAGGGGAATTGTGGTTGGACTGTTTCTGAGTCGGAACCAGTTCATGGGGAAACTCGTTCTTGTGGGGGTAGGAACAGCCTAGTAGGAACTAGCTGATTTGTTTTGTAGGGTCAATTTATTTACCTGCTTTGAGAAATGGTTGATCTGTGCACCAATGATGGAATTTGTGCCATCTTTGTTGGAATGTCCCTATGTCTTTTGTGTTTTGGTGTTATCAAACTTTTAAAAACAGGGAGTATTTCATCTGTCCTGAAGGAAAGTTTTTTGAGGTATATATTAGATATGTTAAGATAAGGAGAGCAGTGGCCCCTTAATGGCTCACATGTATACAATCTTGAAGTTCGAAATGCTTTGCAACGGAGAGGGACACAATGATAATAAATGAAGAGTGCCAGAGGCTCCTTTGAGCTTGAGATGTCTGATTCTAATTTCCCTACAGGAGCCCCAGGTAACTTTGACAGTCAGAAGCCTCAGCTCCAGTTTGGGGTGCTCCCCCTGTGAAGGAAAACTCTGGCCCTTTGGAGAAATCTCACAGGTCTAATGGGACTAGGAAGTCACATTGATGTGATTTTCCAGTTTTGCCAGGAGGATTCATTTAGGCTGATTCTTTTTTTTTTTTTGGTGGGATGGGGAGTGGGTGGGGGTTGGTACGTGACGTGAGGGATCTTAGTTCTCCCACCAGGGATTAAAGCCTCACTCCCTGCAATGGAAGTCTGGAGTCTTAACCACTGGACCATCAGGGAAGTCCCTAGACTGATTCTTTTTCAAGAAACAGGTCTGTTCCAGAAATAGAGCCTTGACCAGTGATATCTCCGAAAGACCCTGGGGGAGGTGTGGTGGGGAAACCCGGCAGGACCTAGAGATCAGAGTCCACTCTGAGCCCAGCAAGCACTTGTTCACCAAACATTTGCTTGTCTGTGAATCCCCTTCCTCTTCTATGAAGTCCCAAACCATACCCTCAACATTCTCTTCTGTCTTTAGTTGCAGGTATTATTTAAGCTGAGGGCGTTGACCGTTTTGGTGGGCTAATTCTCTTGGGTGTCTCCCATATATATGTGTTAATAAACTCTTGTTAGATTTATCTCCTGTTCATCTGCCTCATGTCAATTTAGTTCTTAAACTGGCCTGAAGAACATAGAAGGATACAGGACAGTCTCTTCATTCCCCATCATCCGTGCTGTAACCTGTGTGGCTTTTGTCTCTGATTATGCATGGAGATGCTGGCAGTTCAGGAGTACCTGGGGGCCCTCATGTGGGCCTTTACTACTCGCGGGAGTCCCTGCAGGCATTTCCTCAGCTGGTGGATGCAGCTCAGCAACAACCAGGAGGAAGCTTTGGTAAAACAGGGATTCTTACTCTCATATCTTGAGGGCCACACAGGACAGTGGCCAGTGTGGAGGGGGAGGGAGCAGAGAACTGGGCTTCTGCCTTTATTGGAGTCCTAGGGTGGGGTGGTGAAGAGAGAACCAGGGGCAGGAAGAGACAGGTGGGGTCACTCACATGGTTATCTACGTTGCCCAAGGTTTTCTAGAAAGGAGAACTTGATGGGTGAGGCAGGCGTGGGGGCTTACCTTGAAGCTGGTATACAGCTGACAGTGTGTTCATGCAAAACGCATGTTTGAAATAGAAGCTTTAGCAATCAAAAGCTTAATACTAGTCCCTTAGGATCAGGCATGTTTACTGTGTTTCCAACAGTGCCAAAGGCCTCCTTTCTCCAAGACCTCGTCAATACTTGTCAATTTCTTGAGAGTGTGAGGTGGCCAACACATTGAGAATAGATCCTATGGTCTATAGGGCAGAGAATGGATAGCCTCAGACAAGTGTCTGCAACTTTGAGTAACAGAGCTCTGAGGGCTGCCTCTCACCTCCTTAAGACAAGAACCAGGCCCTGGGAAGGGATCTCAGTGACTGCACGGTGACGACAGGCTGCTGAGGTCAACTGTGCCAGGCACTGGGTTTTGGAGATGCCTCCCTACTGTCTCCATCCATCTGAAAATACACTGACCCTCACATTTGGCTGTTGCCTCTCTCTGTGGAGTGGGAGCAGAGATGTGGACTCTTCTTTTTGGGTTGGACTCACAGTGACTCAGTTGTGCTCATTTCACAGGCCAGCAAGGGTATGCTCAAAATCCTTCAAGCTAGGCTTTAGCGGTACATGAACTGAGATCTTCCAGAAGTACAAGCTGGGTTTAGAAAAGCCTGAGGAACCTGAGATCAAATTGCCAACATTTGTTGGATCATAGAGAAAGCAAGGAAATTCCAGAAGAAAACACCTACTTCTGCTTCACTGACTACACTACAGCCTTTGACTGTGTGGAACAAAACAAACTGGAAAATTCTTAAGGAGCACCAGATCACCTTGGGCTTCCCTGAAAGCTCAGTTGGTAAAGAATCTGCCAACAATGCAGGAGACCCCGGTTCGATTCCTGGGTCGGGAAGATCCGCTGGAAAAGGAATAGGCTCCCCAATGCAGTATTCTAGGGCGTCCCTTATGGCTCAGCTGGTAAAGAATCTACCTGCAATGCGAGAGACCTGGGTTCGATCCCTGGGTTGGCAAGATCCCCTGAAGGGAAAGGTTACCCAGTCTAGTATTCTGGCCTGGAGAATTCCATGGACTGTATAATCCATGGGGTAGTAAAGAGTCCAACATGTGTGAGCAACTTTCACTTACTTACTCACCAGACCAACTTACCTTTCTCCCGAAACCCTGTATGAAGGTCAAGAAGCCACAGTTAGAACTGGACATGGAACAACTGACCTGCTGAAAATTGGGAAAGGAGTATGACAAGGCTGTCTGCTGTCAGCCTGCTTATTTAACTTTATGCAAAGTACATTATGAGAAAAGCCAGGCTGGATGAGCTATAATCTGGAGTCAAGATTGCTGGGAGAAATATCAACAACCTCAGAAAGGCAGATGGTACCACTCTAATGGCAAGAACGTGAAGAGGAACTAAAGAGCCTCTTGTTGAAAGTGAATGAAGAGAGTGAAAAAGATGGCTTAAAATCCAACATAAAAAAAACTTAAGATCATGGTCTCTGGTCCCATCACTTCATGGCAAATAGAATGTGAAAATGAAAACAGTGAGAGATTTCATTTTCTTGGGATCCAAAATCACTGCAGGTGGTGACTGCAGCTATGAAGTTAAAAGACTCTTGCTCCTTGGAAGGAAAGCTATGAAAAACCCAGATGGCATTTTAAAAAGCAGAGACACCACTTTGCCAAAAAAGATTCATAGTCAAAGCTATGGTCTTTCCAGTAGTTATGTATAGCTGTGAATGTTGGACCATAAAGAAGATTGATGCCGGAGAATTGATGCTTTTGAATTGTGATGCTTGAGCAGACTCTTTGAGAGTCCCTTGGACAGCAAGGGGATCAAACCAATCAAACCCAAAGGAAATCAACCTGGGATATGCATTGGAAGAACTTGTGCTGAGGCTGAAGCTCCAGTACTTTGGCCACCTGATGTGAAGAGCCGATTCATTGGAAAAGACCCTGATGCTGGGAAAGATTGGAGGTAGGAGGAGAAGGGGACAGCAGAGGATGAGATGGTTAGATTGTGTCACCAACTCAATAGACATGAATTTGAGCAAACTCCAGGAGATAGTGTAGGACAGAGGAGCCTGGCACGCTGCAGTCCACGGAGTTGCAGAGGCAGACACGACTTGACGACTGACGACAGCTTCCAAGTTGTCTGGTGATGCCAAAGTGTGTTTACTGGAACTCTAGCTGTCTCTGTGTCTCCCTGGGCTCTGAGAATTAAAACAAAACAAAACAGTATTTAATTGAATTATGGTTCAGGTAAACACATAGACCCTAGTCTGTTGGATGAGTTTTTATGTTGTAAACAGCTGTGTGACCATCACCTGGGTCAAGCGCCAGGACATTTCCAGCACCCAGATGATTCCTTCGGGTTCCTCCCAGTTGGGCCCGCCATGGGTCATCGCTTTTCTGACCGATTGTTGGATTTTATCTAATAAAAGACTCCAGCCTGTGCTCACTCGTGCCTGGCTCCTGTGCACAGCGGTGAGTGTCTCTGATGATCGTGCCTATATCTTTGGTCCCTTTTTATTGCCAAGGGCTAGTCCATTGTGGTCACATCATCGTTCATGTTTCCTTTCTGTGGCTCGTGGACAGCGTGATTCCAGTGTGGGGCTACGGTGAGTGAGGCTGTCATGCATGCATGCATATGTTTTCATCTCTCCTGGGTAAACATCTAGAATCAGAGGAGCCTGGACACAGTAGAGGCAGAAGACCCACCAAGTTTCCAACACTCTTGCATTTTACACTCCAACCTGCACTGAATGAGAGTTCAGTGATCTTTATCCCAGTAGATGAGGAAATGGTCCCTGTGTTCCTGGTGTC
Organism: Ovis aries; assembly: GCF_016772045.2. Taxonomy (NCBI): domain Eukaryota; kingdom Metazoa; phylum Chordata; class Mammalia; order Artiodactyla; family Bovidae; genus Ovis; species Ovis aries. The sequence continues at coordinate 19,014,942 of NC_056064.1, forward strand.
AAACAGGATTGCAAAGCATTTCCCCTTCTTTTCCTCCTTTCTGCTTCAACTGCGCCATCAGCCCCTTAAATCCAGGAACATTGTGGTTGATCTAGAAATGTAGTGGGGACAGAGGGTGGACAGAGGAGGCATGTGTGCTCAATCTATGGGAACATCTCAAATAAGTCAGTCTTTGCAAATTCTGCAGCACTGAGGCAAGCCCAAGATTAGAGAGAGGTGCAGACAGGTTCTCAGCCCCAGGGCACCTGCTCCACACTCAGTACCTATAGTCCCCTCAGCTGCTTGTCCTGGCTGAACACGGGGTCCTGTCTCTAGCACACCGTGGGGGACTATTTCATCTCTGCTAAATCTGTTGTTGCTGTGTGTTTCCTCCCCAAACCCCTTTCTGACAAAAGCTGATCGTGAGTCTCTGTTTCAGTCAAACATTTCCATCAACAAGGTACTGGAACCAATTAAAGACAGTTTTCAATATATTGCCTCCAACGCAAAGTCACTTGGAATATTCTATTATGTCTGAGATGTCTCTGCTCCCCATTTTAAAGCCCAGAATCAAGAGAGAAAAGAGAGAGAAATTCACAGAGATGAGGGGTCAGAATTTCCCGGGGGATCATTATGTACAAGGATAAGGGAACCTCCACCACCGGGTTTTCTATTTTCAAAACATTTCTTTTTACATGATTATGCTTTTAGGTGAGAAGAGGAATTTTAAAGGGGAGGAATACCTTTTGAAGAAGTAGAATAGCATTATATGGCTCAAGCTGCCGCTAGTGAGCTGTGTGACCTTGGATATGACCTGTAGATTCTCTGAGCCTTAGTTTCCCGGTCTGCAAAATGGGTATAACTAGGCCTTCCTGCAGCACTGCCACCCCATGCCCAGGCAGCACCCCATCACATACACTGTTGTCTGGATATGACACAGCCACACGCTCAGGGGCAGTGTCTTCCAGAAGCTGCGCACGTGGTGAGAATGTCTGAGCCTACGTGAACTATTCTGACTTGGGCTGGAGGGAAGGAGGAGAGCAGAGGGGAGAAGGCCCTGGGAGAGGAGCACCCACTTCTGTCCTCCGTCTTCCTCCCTACCTTTCTCCCTTCCTCTAAACTGACTTTCTCCTGCTCCTGGCTCCTCCCCATTGCATAACAAGTAAACTGCATTGAATTCTGTATCTTGGTGAGTCATTCCTGTTGCAGAGGTCTACCTGGACAGCATGCAAAGCGAGAGTGGTCACGTAGGCATTGAAGAACGGGCCTTCAGGGAGACCCAGGATCCCTACATAAACCCAGTGAGTTCCAGGGCTGGGGAGGCCTCAACCAGGGGGACGCGGCTCTGGGGCTCTGAGGAAACAGCTCCTGCTGGGGTTACAGGAGGCTGGGGGAGGCCTCGTTCCAAAGAGAACAGACGAAGGGCAGACACACCAACTAGGGCGGCCCTGCCCTCACTCCTGCCTGTGCCCATCTCCTCCATGCTGCTCAAGGCCGAGGGGCACCAGGATTTGTGCGTGGGACAAATGTTTCCTGAGCTTCCTCCTGATCTCTCTCCTGTCCTAGGTGCTCAGTGGGGGAAGAAGAGTCTAAGTAATAAATAGAAAGGTGAATTTCCTTTTTTTGTTTAACATGAAGGAAAGTAAGCGTTTTCTGGGGAGGATAACAATGGAACATGGAACAAGTGCCCTTCTAAGCACACTTACTTGGAAATGACCTCCCTGGGTTCAGCCATTTACTAGCTGGATGACCCCAAGCAAGTTACTTTACCTCTCTTGGCCTCAGTTTCTGCTTGGGCATAATGGGAATAATCAAGTCACCACCCAGAGCTCGGCTAAGGATCAAGCAAGGTAGCACGTTGAGAGAGTTTGAAAGGTATCTGGCCCACTGTGGGGGCCTCTGAAAGTGTTTAGAATTGTTAAGAGTCTGGGTGCAGGAGGAAAGCCCTTCCGAACAGGTGTCTGGGTCTGAGGGTTGAGAGAGCTAGGCAGGGCAGGTCAAGGGTGTCTGAGAAAGACTGTCCCAGGAGGGGGGAGCGGGCTGCCCCTGCGCTGTAGGGTGCAAAGTGCTCTCTTCTGGGCACTTTTAACCCCCTGTGTGGAGGTCTTGTCCTAGGCAGCCTTGTTTAAACCAGCGGTCCCCACCTCCAGGCATGGACTGGTGTTTGTGCATGGCCTGGTAGGAACTGGGCTGCACAGCGGGAGGTGAGCAGCTCATGAGCTAGTGACGCTCCATCTGTATTTATAGCCACTCCGCATCTTTCACATCTTCCCAGCCTTGTAAAAATTGTCTCCCGTGAAACTAGTCCCTGGGGCCAGAAAGACTGGGACAGCTGGTTTAAACCCTTATCATCTCCACAACATACATGTATTACTGAGGCTCACAGAGATGGAGGCCACTTGTAAGGTTCCCAGGTAATAAGTGCTGAGGAGGGAGGTGTCTTGATTTCCCCCATCCGGAGGGAAGGAGGTATCCACAGAGAGTGCCCTGGGGGAGGAGGAGTGCCCTGGGGGAGGAGGAGGCAGGCAGGCAGAAGCCTGGGTCCCAGAACTTTCTGAGCTCACTGCTTCCTGGCCTGGCCCTGCTGTAGGAGCCTTTCCTGGGCTCAGGTTCCTGAGAGGCTGGGCAGGTGGGCTGACGGAGCCCTTCGTGGGGAGGGTTGCATGAGGCATCAGGTGCTGGGGAGCTGCTTGGTCCCCACTCAAGCTCACCTCCCCAGGAGCCCTGGTGTGGCCTGTGTGCTCCGTGCAATGTCCAAAGTCCTTCAGCCCATCTAGTGAGGGCTCCCGGTGGGGCTGGAGGAAGCTGGGCTGCCTGGTGGGTGCCTCCACAGTGGTCTGAGTCAGGATGTGTCGCCTGGGTCTTGTTCTCCATCAGATGGGGGACCCGGAGCCGCTTCCAGGTTCAGCCATTTTATTATTCTGATGACATGTTTTTACTCTCTAATCCTTGGATTCAAAAGCCCAACTGTAGACAGGTCATGTGACTTGGTGACATCAGAGCTTCCAGCACATGGAGTTGGGAGGCCAGCCTAATCTGTGAGGCTACAAATCCAACTAAAAACCCATCTTCCTGGGTCATAGGAAGCAAAGGCCTGTGCTGCTCTTTCCTGCTAAGATCACAGACACACACGCACATGCACAGAGGGGCCATCGGCCACACCAGGCTTAAACCATACAAATTCATTTCCTTACAGTTCTGAGGTTAGAAATCTAGAATCAAATGTCAGCAAAGCTGTTTCCTCTGGAGCCTCAGGGGAGAATGTGTCCTTGTTTTTTCCAACTTCCAGAGGCTGCCCGCTTGCCCTGGCTTGTGGCCCCTTCCTCCTCCTTCAATCTTTTTTTTTTTTTTTTTTACTCTGTCAGGTCTCAATTGCGGCACAAGGAATCTTCCTTGTGGCCCATGGGCTCTCTAGGTGTGGCCCACGTGGGATCTTAGTTCCGCAACCAGGGATCTAACCCTCAATTGCTGCATTGGACGGCGGATACTTAACCACTGCTGGATCACCAGGGAACTCTTCACTTTCCTCCTTCTCTAAAGCCGCAGCTTCCTGCTTCTGTTGTCACATCTCCTACAGCCGACTCTCCTCCTCCGCCTCCCTCTTTGCAGACCCTGTGACTATTGGGCCCACGCAGATATTCCAGATAACCCCCCCCCCACACACACACACACAGTCTCAAGATTCTTAATTATACCTGCAAAGTCCCTTTTGCTGGGTAACGTAGCATATTCACAACTTTTAGGAATTATAATGTTGACATTTTTGGTGGGGAAAAGGGAGAGGGTGTAATTACTGTCTACCATAACCTTCTTGGAGTCAATAAATATTAGTGGTTTCTTTGAATCTTTCCAGAAAAGTTTTCTTTATAATAAGTAAGTATATGTATATAGCCACTCCTACCCATTTAAAAAATAATACAGAGGGCAATATTACTTATCAGTTCTCAAAGTGGTCCCTTCTTCCTCTTTTCTTGTGAAGTCTCCCTAGAATCTGTTGTGTGGAAATACCGTAATTAATTTCACTATTTTCTTCCTAGCGGACTTCTGGATTCATTTCCAATTCTTTGCTATTAGAACGCAGTAATGAGTAATCTTGTCTTTGCATTATACTCAATTTGAAATCATCTTGTGTTGCAGAATGTGAAGGCACCACTTAAGACATTAAAATCTCATGAAGTTTTTTTGGGGGGAATCCTTCCCTAAGATTAACCTGTGCCGGGGTCCAGCCCCCGCAGGATCCAGGGGAGCCCGAAGGAGAAAGGTGACATGTGGAAAATGACTTCGAAAGAGAGATAAGGAAAGAATGTTGCAGATAAGAAAATAGAGGAGAAAAAGAAAAAAGAAAGACCTAGGGTGACCAAGCTTCGGTGAACGAGGCCCATTACTTTATTTTCAAAAGGGACTTTTATACCTTGACTTGTACATAGAGGAAATGAGAGATGCAAAGTCATACAGAGTCAGCCCAAACATTACATCTGTTTTGTCTTTTTTGAAACCAAGATTTTTTCTGCAAACTTTTCCCATAGACAATGTTGTGTACATTATCTTCTGGCCTTGGGGGCCTGTGGACATTTAATGACCCTCTTTTGATAAAGACTGCTCAACCAGAAAACTTATTTTCCCTCAAAGTGTTTTTTCTTTATATTTCGAATCTATGTCAGCCTCAGAAAATGCTAAACAGAGTTACATTTCTCACGGAGCAAAGGTGCAGTGAGTTACAACAAAGAAAGAACCAATTAGCTCAAAAGTCTGATGTGGTTAATTCCAAGGTTACTGCTTGTTTTTCTCACATTCCAACTATGTTAACTAATGTACTCCCAGGTGCACAGTGGATAAGAGACATGGGAACTTGGCAGCAACCATTGGCCCAATAATGAAATCCTACACCAGCACTACTCTAATAACTTTTAATTCTTTGAAAGGCTCTATGTTTTAGGCTTCCCGTGCCTCTCACAGTTGAGAGGCTGTGAACAATCATATGTGTAGCTGCAAGAGTCTAGATAAACCTGCCAAGCAAGCTAGAATGCTAACAGAGGGGTTTGATTTGAAATATTCTTCCCATGTCCAGGAGACTTACTACCTAGAGCCCTAAGTTGATTTTCTCCAGAGAAAGGTGGTCGGGGATAGCCCCCTGTTAATGTCCGAGGAGTTGGTGAACATCATGAAATAATAAGACAGACAGATTCTGGTTTTGGGGTAGATGCTCGAGAAGGGGGGCCCCTTGAGGCCTCATCTCACCTTTGCCTGTCAGGCCTCTTCCTCATGACCTTTGCCATGGGTGGGATCTCCCATGCTGGCTCCTGGCAAACCTGTACTGCCCACCCCCATGATCCACACAGGGCTTCCTCCATCCTGCCTTCCTTCTGTGCCCTGAGAACCCTTCCTATCACTCTATGTCTTAGTGTGATTATGCTTAAGGGAGGAGCCCATGATGCCAGGTGGATACATTTTCAGCCTTGTCTCTCCTGATGGTGAGAAAGGCTCTTAGGGGGATTTCAAACTCCAACAAATGAGGGGATTCAGGGAAGAGCACCATGCTAGTCAGCCTGTGTTCTGCTTCTCCAAAATCACTGACATGGATTTTGACAGAAAGAACTCAGAGATGCAGAGACGTTGTGATTTGCTTAATGTCACCAAAGTTTTTAATGGCAGAATTCACCAGACCTGCGGGCCGCAAAAGACACCTCTGCCCAAGGTCTGGGAGCACAGTGTGTCTGAGTGGAGTTCTGGCATCACCAGTTAACTCCCAGGGCCAGCTGTGCACACTGGGCTCAGAGGGTCTTCCCTGGATTCTGAGTGGTCCTACAACCGAAGGACATGGACTAGGACTGAATTGAGCTGGTGCGTATCTTTTTTGTTTGGCCTGCAGACTGTTTAACTCATTGCCAAAGAAAAAGTATAATACAGAGATGAAAACAACACATACCAGTCACTCAGTTTCAACTCATGAATTATCTGCTTTATCTCTGCCCAGCTCTACTTTCCTTTCCACCCCTGGATTGCTTTGAAGCAAATATAGATATATCAGTTGAATGAAAATATTTCATTATATGTCACCTATAGCAAAGGAAACCTACTACAATCCTTTTCGAAGCATTTTGCTCCCCCAAATTAGAAAGTTTTACAGAAGAAAAATCTCAGATTTCTGTCTTCTCCTAAAGACTTGGAAGCTCTGACAACACTGGGCCTGGAAGGTAATCGGGTTACAGCTGAGTGGACACTGCACTTTAGATGAGGGAGATGATGCCTCCTTTGCTGCAGTCTCCACCACTCCCAACTGTCCCCTACCTGGCCAGCTCAACTATGCAAATCACCTGCCTGGCTCCTGTAAGCATTTAATCTTTGTAAAATATTAGTTAGAGGAGGTAGAAAATACTTCAACAGTGCGAAAATGTGAAAATTGACCTGGAGACAGAGCTGTGTTGAAGGCAGTTTGTACAACCACGTTAGATAGAAAGCATTCTGGAAGGATGCGCCAGTCTCTCCCCACAGACATTTTCTCACTAATCATCAATGTCACCCAGAAGCTGGGACTTGTTCTCATTTCATGGATGAAGAAACTGAGGCAAAGAGAAGTTAAATAAGCTTCCCAAGGCCACTCAGTTAATGAGCAGCAGAATCAGGATTCAAACCTGAAGGATGCCTGACTCTAAAATGAAGCATCTTCACCGTAAGCCTGGGTGCTTTAAAAAGGCTCCGGAAAGAGAACATGACAAAGTGATGGGGCCCAGGAGGCATGGAGATGCCAGTGAGGACTTGGGAGGCTTCCTGGAGCCTGGAGCAAGGATGGGAGCCCAGGAGCAGGAGCAGAAGAGGGGGCTGCCCCTGGCTGCAGAGAGCACCCGGGAAGAGGCCCTTTCTGAGGCTGTGGAGGGGGGGGGGCGGGCAAAGGTCAAGGTCTCCATTGTTCTCTGGATGGGATGGGCAGGACAGGGAGGATGACTTTTTGGCCTGCTCAGCTGAGCAGAAGGTTTATCCTCGAGGATAGGTGGGTGGGTCTCTTTGGTCCATGGTGGACCCCTGAGTCCCCAGCCAGGACTTAGGTCTTTACTAGCAGCTTGGCTTGGGGTCCAGCCACCCACCTCTCTCCCCTGGTTCCTTCCCATCTCAGGGCTGTGTACTTTCCACTTCTTCCTTTGCCAGCTGCCAATCTGAGCTTGTCACATCCTCTCAGAACCTGAGGGGCTCCTTCTCCCAACCTCAGAATATCTGTGTCACTTCCTCGCTCCAGGGCTGGAAGGTCCATGGAGCTGAGGCTCCTTCTGTCCTGTTCGTGGCTGCACTTGGTCCCTAGGCTGCTGCCCCACACCCAGGCCAGCCCCGGCCAGGGCTGGAGAGGATGGAGAGAGGGAGGCAGGCCAGCTGACCACTGTCTCCTCTCCACAGCCTATTCCCTTCACGGGGAGGATCGAAGGGGGTCTCCAGGATGGACACAAGGTCACCGTCATGGGGCGTGTTCTTTCCACAGACGAAAACAGGTACTGGGAATTGTTGTCTCTCTCGGCCTCACCGCTGAGTGAACCAGGGTGCTGTCAGCTCAGATGGTCCATCCTGTATCCTCCAAGCTGCCCTCACCCTATTCAGGGGATGGGAAGGGCCTGGCCCTGCCAACAATGCTCAGCGCCCCCTACCACCTACCTGTAGCATCCGGGGCACCATTAACCAGACTCTGCAGAGACAGGGGGAATGGAGGCTCACTGTCTAGGGAGGGAAGCAGGCCAGCCCAGAGGTGGAGTTCTAGGACTGAACTTCGTATACAATGACCCAGAGCTCGAGCCCTGAAGCCAAAAGAAACCCCAGATGAACAAGCGAAACAGAGCACTCTGCTGGTAGAATGTCCACTGAGGGCCACCCGTGGGTGTGGGGCGGAGCCTGGTTCTGTGGTGATGGCATGGGAGCCAGACGTGCCGTCTGACTGCTGTGTGTTAGCTGGGAGCCTGAGTGACCCCAAGAAGCAGCCTGGGAACCACACAGGGGCTGAGTTCAGGAAAGGTGTTGGGAGAGAGATGCTCATTGAATAATTCAGGCTGGACCTTGGTTGGGGAACATGCATGAGCTCCATCTGGGAAAGAGCAGAACAAGGACTTGCTGCATCCCTTTGGTGAGCTAGGCCCCTTGGAAACTCCTTTTGTCTTCCCTCCTCACCTGATAGTTTCAGCTATAGCCAAAAGAGGTGGAGATGGTGAGGGGCTTCCTCTGAGGTGAGATGGGAACAAGAGATTATTTAGGGGTGCCCTTGGGCCATTTCAGTTGTCATCCCTGAAGGAAGGCAGTCACCCCTTTTCTGCATGGGGCAGTTTGAGGATAGCATGGTCCTCAGTCATTGCAGATGACAAACAGGGCAGATCTGGGGTCAGGGTCCAGGCCTGCTGACCTCTCTCAGGTCAGGTGGGCACACGACATCCTCTGAAGAGGGACACACACACTCTGAGGTCCCCATGCCCAGAGCCCTAGGGTTTTTTCTGGGTCTCCCCTTTAGACACCATCTCTGTAGGTGTCCCATCAATGCACTTGTTCTTTCCATTTGTCCTCTTTCCCAACTCAGCAGACACAGGCTGACCTCCAGGGAGCCACCACTTGGCCCCAAAGACTCTCACTTCTAGGCACATTCCTCTACTTCCATCTTGGATACAAATTTCTTTACCCATTTCCTCCTTACTTTTAGAAAAGCACACTGTAAGGGCAAAATGTGGTAACTGCACAAAACACACTGCAAATTCGATGAACCAAAGGGATGGGATGAGACTAGGGATGGGTACCAACCAGCCACGCAGGTTGTATGCAGGCTCCCAGACGATGTCCGTCAGAGTGAGCACCTCCTGTTCATACCCTTGGCAGTAAGCCAGGATACTGTCTGATGTTCCTTGACCTAGGTTTCAAGTGGACTTTCAGATGGGCATCAGTGACACAAACAACGTTGCCTTCCACTTCAACCCTCGGTTTGAAGGAAGCGGGTGTGTGGTCTGTAACACGATGCAGCTAGGAAACTGGGGGCCGGAGGAGAAGAAGATGCAGATGCCCTTCCAGAAGGGGAGTCTGTTTGAGATCTGCTTCAAGGTAGACAGCTCCTCATTCAAGGTGAGTGGGAACTCTCCTCTCTTCAGCTGTCTGTTCCCCAGCCCCATAAGGTGCTGCGAGCTGCCTTTAAATAGTCATGTGAGCAACACTTTGTACAGAGAAGAGGACTGTTTCCTGTAAGGCCGCAGTCTCCTTACACACGTTCACCTCCTTACACACCCTCACCTGTTGCTTCTTTCACTCTGGAAGTAAGCACTGGAGAAGTCACTGTGATGCTTTTTGGCCTCCTGGGTCCTTCAGTCCAAGTTATTTCCATTTCTCTGTCATGGCCCTTCTTCCACTCCAGGTCCCTGGGAATATGTGTTTTCCTGTTACCTTGTTGCTGCATTTAGACAGGTGTTATTAAAGACTTAGTTCTGCCTGGCAGCGCACATTGGTTTTGCAAGCAGAGCGGTGTCTCTGGGCTTGGGGAGATGGGAGGGGAGCTGAGCACATCTGTGTCTTTTTTCTCTGTGTGAACATGAATGTCCCCACCCCCTCATCACACAACCTGACATCACTTCTTCTCTGCTCCCCATGGACATTTGCATGTATATTTCAAGAACACCACAGGAGAGCTGAGACTAGAAAGACAGACCCACTGTGATGAACACACACCAGAAGAATGAAGAAGCCAAGGACTAGAGTCAGGTGGAGGTTGCCCTTCGATGCACTTAGTTTCCCGAGCATGTTCCTGCCACTCCCACAGCACTGCAGGCTGTTGCCCTGACCTACAGGGGATTGATGTAAGAACTAGATACAGGTCTGAACGTCTGGGAGCAGGGGTCCCAGCGGCACGGGTGTGCTCCCACCTGGTCCTGGACGCCCTCCTGCCATGTGCGCTCATCTCAACAGGTGACGGTGAACAGGAGCCTCTTCCTGGATTATGCACACCGTGTGCCCTTTGACCAAGTCAACGCCATCTCCATCGGTGGCTGTGTGCATGTGTCCTATATCAGCTTCCAGGTGAGACTCCACCTAGCACTCGTTCCCAGGGGCTGGGTGTGGGGCCCCGTCCCCTGTGCGGGTCCTGCTGTGTGAACCCAAAGGTGCCAGGCAGTCTCGTCTCCAGGTGCTTCTGGGTTCACACCTCTGGCTGCCCCAGTCTGTCCTTCTGTCGCTGTCTCTGTCTGGGGCAGCCGCACAGGCTCCTGGATTAGAGGGTTTCTTGTCTCTGTGACTCTCTGTCATCCCCCTGTTGAGGAGGCCCTGGGCTTCTAGAAAGAACCTGGAATCAAACTGAATCCAGCTCAGATCCCCGGCTCTGCCATTTTCATCGGCTGGGGAATCTTAGACGAGCGACTTCACCTCTCCCAGCTTTAGTCTCTTCACCTGCGGAAGGAGCAATATCGGCCGCCCCACAGGTCATTGTATGAGTTCAGTGAGACCATACACATCGAAGGGCACAGTATATCCTTTCTGTGGCCATTCCCGGGTTTATTTGACCTTCTCTGTGTATTATAATTTCTGAATGTGTTAGCAACATCTGAAAGGTCAGGACCAATTTTGCAAAATGAAAGAGTTCTGGAATTGGATGGTGGTGAGTTTTGCACAACCACAGGCATGGATACGGAACTGTAGGCACACTCATGAGTGTGCTTGGTTGCTCAGTCATGCCTGACTTGTTGTGATCCCGTGGACTGGAGCCCGCCAGTCTCCTCTGTCCATGGTGCTTCTCCAGGCAAAACTACTGGAGTGGGTTGCCAGGCCCTCTCCAGGGGATCTTTCCAACCCAGGGATCAAACCCAGGTCTCCCTCACTGCAGGTGGGTTCTCTACAGTCTGAGCGAGTACACTGAAGATGGTCAATTTTACATGATGTGCATTTCACCACTGTTTAGCAAAAGAGGTCAGGTAGATTTCTTCTTCCTCCTGAAGAGGGAGAGGTCCCAGGAGACTGATCACCTCAAGGATGCTGACTAGAAAATTCCAGACTGGCTGATTAAGACTACATTCCTGGGGAAGGTCAAAGCTACAGTTAGGTCAGGTGTTACACCTAGGCTTGGTATCATGGGCTTCAACAAAAGTGAGGCCATTTTGAACCTGTGGTTTTCTCTTTAACTATGCCCCACTTTGTAGCAAACTCTCAGCCTAACCCAAAGATAAATTCAGACTGTAAGGCATCAGCATCACTCTCAGCTACTGATATAGAGTCCCCACAGCTTTGTTCACCCTTGGTGTGCTCTCCATGGGCAGGACTGTTTGCTTAATCCCTCTGACATGTGTAACGCAGCAGGACCCTATGGGGGCATCCTGGGACAGCCCTATGACCCATGAGTGTTATAAACCTTTAGCCTCCTAGGCCTTCCCCAAGTTCCAAGGATTAAATTTAAGTGAGAAAATGCAGAAGCAAAGGGTAACAGTCAAGCAAAACAGAGCGATAATAGGTTAACATTAGACACCATCAGGGACCTTTAGTTCCTCCTCAAGAGCTATAGGCAGTATCTGAACCAAATTCTTGGTGCTGTTTTACAGATATAGAAATCGCTACCATGTAGACGATGTTCACTGCATGGTGCTCACATGGTCTTAGAACTCAGAAGCTTGATGATATTGACTCCCGATTACCTCACCACCAACCAATCAGAAGACATCCACGAGCTGATCACACACCCCTCACCCTCTCCCTCACCCTGTGTTTAAGACCATTTCCCGGAAAGTCATCGTGGAATCTGGGGTTTTTAAGCTTGCCTGGGCTCCTTGCTTGGTACCTGCAATAAATGCTGTGCTTTCCTTCATCATAACCCTGTGTCAGTAGGTTGGTTTTACTGTGCATGGATGAGTCGTAGTAAGTGGAGTAAATCTGATCTAAATAGTGACGGATGGACTGGAAATTCTGATGATGAATTCATTTGAAAGATTCCTTTCTTTAGCAATGTATGGGGGCTACAGAGTGGGGCTTTCTCTTTCCTAGTCAGTGGCAGAGAAAAAGAAAGGAAAAGAAGGAGAAAGGGTGTCATGTTTAGCTAAAGGGTGAAGACTTGATCCGTTCTCTCGGGCAAAAGCAGCCTACCTGAACGTCATCTGCTGCTCTTCCTCCTCACTCTGATTCTGAAGTCTCCATCACTTGGACAGAACCAGGGGTCATGTGGGGTCTTCTTCAGTTGTGAGACATTTATCCAGGATTCAAGAGCTTGACTGTCATCCATGCAGTTGGGATGATCTGGTACAAGCCCTTTTAAGGAGGTCAAAGGGAAAATTTTGCTCTTAGTGATTCCAAATCAGATGGTAGAAGACAACTGGGACTGAGTTTGGTGAGTTGTGGTCAGACCTAGTGCCCTCCAAGCCTCAGGTCACTCAGTGCTCATGACAGTCATATCAAAGGAGGCCCGTGATTAGCTCCATCTCACAGATGAGGAGAGACCGATACTTAGAGAGTGCAGGGGAGCAAAGGTTGCCACTCCTACATGTCACTTTGGCCTGAGTATTCATTTAGGCTGATTCTTCTCAAGAAACTGAAGGCTCACAGTTTTTCTTTTACCTCCTCCTCAACACCGGTTTGCAAAGAGTCGGACAAAACTGAGCGATGGAACTGAACAACTGCAGCAAAGAATGCAAACAAAGGACCTGTTGTAAGAATAGAGCCGTGAGCAGAGGTATTTACAGAACACAGCGAGGTGTGGAGATCAGAGTCCACTCTGCACCCAGCAAACACGACATACCAAACATTGACTTTTCTGTGAATAGCCTTCCTCTTCTTTGAAGTCCCCAACCATTGCCCTCAACGTCCTCTTGTGATTTTAGCTGAAGGCGTGTTTAAAGTGATGGTTTTGACCATTTGGTGGGTAGTTCTCCTGGGTCTCTCCTATGTATGCAAGGGTTACTGTAGGTTTCTTAGATTTTTTTTTCCTTTTAATATGTCTCATGTCAATCTGATCTTAGACCAGCCAGAAGAACCTAGAAGGGTAGAGGAAAATTTATTCATTCCCCAACATTCATGTTGAAACTTGTGGCAGAATTCACTTCCTTTTTAGGGCTGAACGATATTGCATTGTATGTGTAGACCTCATTTTGTTTATCTATTCATCCATCGATGGACACCAGTGTTGCTTCTATCTTTTGGCTGTTGTAAATAATACCAGGTACATGGGTGTACACATCTCTCTTCAAGCCTCTGCTTTCAGTTCTTTAGGCTATATAGCCAGACATGGAATTGCTGGCAGTGGTAGGTTGCTTCGGTTGTGTCTGACTTTTTGCGACCCTATGGCCTGTAGCCTGCCAGGCTCTTCTATCCGTGGGATTCTCCTGGCAAGAGTACTGGAGTGGGTTGCCATGATCTTCTCCAGGGGATCTTCCTGACCCAGGGATCACACCCAGGTGTCCTGCATTACAGACAGATTCTTTCCCATCTGACCCAGATGTGGAATTGCTGGACCAGATGATAACTCTGTGTTTCGTTGTTAAAGGAACATCCGTACTGTTTTGTAGGGTCGGTCTCAGACTATGCATAGTGATGCTCTCAGTTCTGGAACACCGGGGGCACTCACGTGGGCCTTTACTACTCATGGGACCCCAAAGACATTAGGCCAGCTGGATCTAGTACTGTGGCCAGATGGGCCTCTGTGGTCCTTATCATGACTTCAAGACACAGGTCAGCAACAACCATCAGGTAGCTTTGAAGAAAACGAGGATTATTACTCTCAAGCACTAAGGGCCACATAGCACAATGGCCAGTGGGAAGGAGGGGGTGAGAGCACAGGTTGGGGTTCCGCTTTTATTGGGGTCCAAAGGTAGGGTGGGTACGCAGGAACCAGGGGGCAGGAAGCAACATGTGGGGTCACTCAAACAGTTTTCTAGGTTGCCCAGGGTTTCCTAGAAAGGAGAACTTGATGGATGGGGCAAGCGTGGTGGCTTATCTCGAAGCTGTCACACAGCTGACACCACGTTTACAAAAGACGAGTGTCTTTGAAATGGATGCTTTAGCAATCAGAAGCTTAATACCAGCCTCTTAGGGTCAAGCACGTACACTGTGTTTCCCATCACAGCCTCACCGTGTAGCATCCCACCAACACACAAAAGGCCTCCTTTCTCCTTGTCCTCATCCACACTTGTCAGGTTCTGGCTTTTTGAGAAAGTGAGTGGCCGACACATTTGGAACAGATCCCATGGTCTACAGTGCAGAGAACAGAGAACCTCAGACAAGTGTCTGGTTTTAAATAACGGAGCTCGAGGGCTGCCTCTCACCTCAAGCCAGGTCCTGGGCAAGGGTCTCAGTGACTGCACACACAGTGACGCCAGGTTGCGGAGGTCAGCTGTGCCAGCCACTGGGTCTTGGAGACACCTCCTTACGGTCTTTATTCATCCAAAAACCCACTGGCCTTTGGGTTTTCAGTAGGCCCTTCCTACAGGGCTGGAGCGGAGGCCCCTGGGCTCTCCTTTTTGGGCTGGACTCACTGTGACTCACTTCCAAATCACCTGGAGATGTCACAGTGCATGTCCACTTGACCTCGAGCTGTCCCTGTTTCTCCCTGGGCTCTGAGAGTTTTGGGGTAGTTTCTAAATTTTTAAAAGTTCACTCACTTATTTCATTTTCCTTTGTCTGTGCTTATTCTTCGTTGCTTTGCACTGGCTTTCTCTAGTTTCAGCAAGTGGGGGCTTCTTCAGTGCCATGTATGGTTTCTCATTGCTGAGCCAGGCTGTAGGAGTGTGGGATTCAGTATTTACAGCAAGTGGCCTCCAGAACCTGGGCTCAGTAATCGTGGCACCGCATGTGGAGTCTCCCAGGACCAAGGATCAATCCCACGTTCTCTGCATGGTGAGGTGGATTCTCACGCACTGTGCCACTGCACTTGGCCTGCGGTGTTTTTTAAACAGTACTTTATTGAGGTGCGGTCCATGTAAACACACAGACCCTAGTCTGCTGGATGAGTTTTTATGCTATAAACAACTGTATGACCACCATCCAAGTCAAGCTCCAGGACATTCCAAGTACCCAGATGACTCCTTCAGGTCCCTCCCATGTGGTGCCCCTCATAAGCCATTGCTTTTCTGACCCGTTTCTGGATTTTCTGTGATCAGAATGCTCCCAGTGTGTGCTCACTTGTGTCTGGCTCTTGTGCTCAACAGTGAGGTTCACTGAAGACCTTGCCTTTATCCTCAGTCTCATTTCCTTGCTGAGGGCTAGTCCATAGCAGGCGATTCCCAGGTGGCTCAGTAGTAAAGCATCTGCCTGCCAATGCAGGAGACCCAGGAGACATGTGTTGGATCTCGGTGTGGGAAGATCCCCTGGAGGAAAGAATGGCAACCTGTACCAATACTCTTGCCTCAATAAATCCACAGGCAGAGGAGGCTGGTCTATAGCCCAAGTGTTTGCAAAGAGCATTCACTGTTCCCCTTCTCCTGTTTTAAACAGTGCTGTTTCCAGTGAGGGGCTGTGACGAGTGAAGCTGTTAAGCACATGTACATCTGTTCTGATCTCTCTTTGGTGAATATCTAGGAGCAGAGGAGCCAGGACATAGGAGAGGTAGAGGGTTAACTTTATTATAATCCACCAAGTTTCCAATGCTGTTGTATTTTGACTCCAACCTGTGGTGAATGAGTTCCAGTTGCTTCCTATTCCAGTCAATGAGGAAAAATTTCCCATATCCCGGGTTTTGAAGAGGATTGCAAAGAATCTCTCCTTCTTTTCCCCCTTTCTGTTCCAAGTATGTCATCTTCCCCTTAAATCCAGTCATATTCTAGTTGACTCAGGAATCTAGTGGGGATGGAGGGTGGAGGGAGGAGGCAAGTGGGCTCCGTCTATGAGAACATCTCAGAGAAGTCAGCCTTTGCAAATTCTGAGAACCCAGGCAAGAGCCAGAAGGGAGAGAGGTGCAGACCCGTGTGTGGCCCTGGGGCACCTGCTCCCCTGCTCCCCACTTGGTGCCTGTAGGACCCTCAGCTGCTCATCCAGGCTGCACCCCAGGGCCCCCTCTGGAACAAAGAGCGGGGTCCCACTTGACATCAGGTAAGCTATGCGTTTCCTCCCTACCCCACTTGCTACCCAGCTGATCCTAGTCTCTGTTTTAGTCAATCATTTGCTTTAACAAGGTGCTGGAGCCAATATGAGACATTTATTCCACACAGTGACCCACCTCCATGTCATTCAGAAAGTTCTAGAATGTCTAAATCTTCTCTGCTCCCAGTCTAGAGCCCAGAAGGAAGGGAGAGAAGAGAAAAGAAGGGAGAGAGAAATTCTTAGAGAGCAGGGATCAGAAGCTCCTGGGGCATCATTAAACACAATGATAAGGTACCTTCATGATAAGGTTTTCTATTCATATTTATAAAACATTTCTTTCCATCTGATCATATATTGATTTGTTTTTCTTTTCTCTCTCTCTCTCTTTTCTGACTGCACCATGCTATATGCCTGTTCTTAGTTCCCTGACCAGGTATTGAACCCATCCCCCTGCAGTGGAAACACAGAGTCATCACCACTAAACCACCAGGGACATCCCTCCATGACTAGGTTTTTATGTGAGGAATAGAATTTTAGAGGGAATATATCCCTTTTTGAGGCCCCAAGAAGGCACATATGGCTCAGGCTATCACTAATGAGCTGTATAACTTTTGGAATGACCTTTAAACACTCTGAGCCTCAGTTTCCCTATCTGGAAAATGGGTATAACCAGGCCTTCCCAGCACAACCTCCACCCCGTGCACCAGTAGCACCCAGCTGCTCGGGCCCCACCAAGCAGCTCTGTTTCTCTCTGGACCCTCAAGAGACAGCCACGTTCTCAGGAACAGTAACGTCTAGAAGCTCCCTACAGTATGAGTGTGGTAGGATCTCTGAGCCGACATGAACCTCTATGCATTACTGGATCTCAGTGCAGATCACAGGAGGCCAGCAGAGGGGAAAGGACCCTGGGTGAGGAGCACCCACTTCCACCCTCTCCTCCCCTGCCTACCTTTCTCCCTGTTTCTAAACCTACATCATCTCCTGGATCCTCCCCCACTGAATAACAGTCCAGTTGCTTTGGTTTCTATATATTTTTAAGTTCTCCGGGTGCAGTGGTCGTCCTGGCCAGTGTGTAAAGTGACAGTGGCCACAGAGGCGGTGGAGAGATGGCCTTCAGGGACACCCAGTCTACTTACAGACACCAGGGAGTTCCAGGGCTGGGGGTGGGGTGCGTCCCAGTGGACAGGAAGCAGCTCTGGGGCTCTAAGAAAACAACTCCTGCTGGTGAGAGAGGAGGGGAGCAGCAACCTGAAAAGAACACGGAAGGGCAGACCAGCTTCTCCGTGACCATCTCCTGGGTGCTGCTCAGGACGGCAGCGGGTGAGCATCCCCAGGATTCCTGCATCTGACAAACGTTTACTGAGCTCACGGTGGGTGCCTCTACTATTCTAAGTGAGAACTGGGAAAATGATGATTGTTTTGCATGAAGGGAGCAGGGCTTCTGGGGTGGGTAACAAGCCAGCATGGCAGCAAGGGACATACTCTAAAGATGGCCTCTCTGTGCTGAACCATTTACTATTTGGATGACCTCAAGCAAGTTCCTGTCCCTCTCTGGGCCTCAGTTTCTGTATCTATATAATGGGGTTAATCCTGGAGGCACTGCCCAGATCTGGGGGAAAGACGAAGTGAGCTTGAATGAAGATTGAGAGAGCTTGAGTTGTGTCTGTCCCACTGCAGGATCTCTGAAAGTGTTTAGAGTTGTTAAGAGACTGGGCGCACCTCCTGAGGAGGTGTCAGCTCTCTGAGGGGCAAGAGAGCAAGGCAGGGCAGGTCAAGGGAGTTTGAGAAGGGGCCATCTCAGGTGTTAGGGGGAGCTGGGTGCCAGCCGGGAGCCAGCGTGAGGAATCCCGCCCATGGCAAAGGTCATGAGGAAGGAAGCTGGACAAAATGCAAAGGCGTGATCTGGCTTCAGGTGTTCCCCCCGGTTTTCCTGAACATCTACCCCCCAAAACCAGAGTCTGCCTGCCTTATTGTACTGTGTTTTCCACTCTTTTGCCTCTAAAAGGAATTAACTTAGGGCTCCAGTTTACAGTCTCTTGCATATAAAAAGAATGTTTCAGCTCTAACCCCACTGATGGCTCTCTAACTTGCCTGACAGGTTCCCCGGGACTTTTTACAACTTGCGAATTGTTTACAGCCCCTCAACAGCGAGAGGCACAAAGCTTAAAGCATCTTAAAGATACAGAGCCTTTTCTAAAGAGCTAAAAATCATATCGGTGATGGGTTTCACTGTTGACTCAATGACTGCTGCCGGGCCTCCATATTCTTTTTCTTTTAGGTACCTGAAGGATATTAATCAATGTAATTGGGATATAGAAAAAGGAATATAGTAGTTTTGATGTTAGCAACACTAGACTTTTGAGTTAATTACTTTTCTCTTTGTTAAAAATCACTGTACTTCTTTCATTGTTATGAATTGTTGTATCCTTGCTATGTAAGAATGTAACTTTATTTAGTGCCTTCTGAGAGTGGCACCAGACTTTGGGAAGAACAACACTGTTAGGGCCAATAAGTCTTCTGGTTGACAAACCCTTACCAAAAAAGGGCCGTAAAATGCTAATTGGCCTTCTGGCCAGAAGATGATATAAATCACCTAAGACTTGTATATACAACTAGGTGTGCAGAGAAAAAGCCTGGTCTCGATGAGAGTCAGGGCTGTTGACAATGCAGAATTTTATATTATCCATTGATCTCTATGTACAAAGAAAAGGGGTATAAAAGGCCTTTCTGGACAATAGAGGATGGGCCAGTCACTGGAAAGACTGGTTTCCCCCGTGTGGTCTATTCTCCTTCTCTCCTTTTTAGGCTGAATTCCCATCTGGAGCGGGGAGGCTCACATGTCTACTTACTTGCCCTGGCTTCTAAGATCCGCGAGAGAGGAAGCCCAAGGCGGGGCACCCTCCGATATTCAAACGGGCGCCGGTGGCCTACGTAGATGGTGCAAACTTCTTCTCCTGAAGTTTTATTGGTTTTCCACGTAAACCAAGTTATTCAGCCTCTTTTTTTCCCACTAAATTTTCCTACTATACTATTATTTCCTAATCTTATATTTTTAAATAAATAAGATTTCCTCACCACGCCATCTCCCCTTTGAATTTCCCTGGATCCACTGGGGCTGGACCCCGGCAGGTGCTCGTGAACTGTGGGCTGCAGAGGGCTTCCTTCTGCACCTTTTGACTTCCAGTGTGGAGGCCCCATCACAGGATGCCTTGTTTAAACCAGGGGTCCCCCACCTTCAGGTCATGTACTAGTGTTGGTCCAGGGCTTCTTGGGATCCAAAATCACTGCAGGTGGTGACTGCAGCTATGAAGTGAAAAGATGCTTGCTCCTTGGAAGGAAAGCTATGAAAAACCCAGACAGCATTTTAAAAAGCAGAGACATCACTTTGCCAACAAATACTCATAGTCAAAGCTATGGTCTTTCCAATAGCTATGTACAGATGTGAATGTTGGCCCATAAAGAAGGTTGACACCGGAGAACTGATGCTTTTGAATTGTGGCGCTGGAGCAGACTCTTTGAGAGTCCCTTGAACAGCAAGGAGATCAAACCAATCAAACCTAAAGGAAATCGACCTGGAATATGCATTGGAAGAACTTGTGCTGAGGCTGAAGCTCCAGTACTTTGGCCACTTGATGCGAAGAGCCCATTCATTGGAAAAGGCCCTGATGCTGGGAAAGATTGGAGGCAGGAGGAGAAAGGGACAACAGAGGATGTGATGGTTAGATAGCATCACTGGCTCAATGGACATGAATTTGAGCAAGCTCTAGGAGATAGTGTAGCACAGAGGAGCCTGGCACGCTGCAGTCCATGGACTTGCAAAGAGTCAGACACGACTTGACGAGTGAATGGCAGCTTCCAAGTAGTCTGATGATGCCAAAGTGTCTTTGCTGGAACTCTAGCTGTCTCTGTCTCCCTGGGCTCTGAGAATTAAAAAAACAAAACAAAACAGTATTTATTGAGTTATGGTTCAAATAAACACATGGACTCTAGTCTGTTGGATGAGTTTTTATGTTGTAAACTGCTGTGTGACCATCATCCGGGTCAAGCTCCAGGACATTTCCAGCACCCAGTGATTCCTCTGGGTTCCTCCCAGTTGGGGCCGCCATGGACCATGGCTTTTCTGACTGTTGTTGGATTTTATCTAATAAAGACTCCCAGCCTGTGCTCACTGGTGCCTGGCTCCTGTGCACAGCTGTGAGTGTCGCTGATGATCGTGCCTATATCTTTGGCCCCTTTGTATTGCCAAGGCCTAGTCCACTGTGGTCACATCATTATTCATGTTTCCTTTCTGTGGCTCGTGGACAGCGTGATTCCAGTGTGGGGCTACGGTGAGTGAGGCTGTCATGCATGCATGCATATGTTTTCATCTCTCTTGGGTAAACATCTAGAAGCAGAGGAGCCTGGATACTAGAGGCAGAAGACCCACCTACAAGTCTCCAACCCGCTTGCATTTTACACTCCAACCTGCGCTGAATGAGAGTTCAGTGATCTTTATCCCAGTAGATGAGGTTATGGTCCCGGTGTTCCAGGTGTCAAACAGGATTGCAAAGCATTTCCCCTTCTTTTCCCCCTTTCTGCTTCAACTGTGCCATCGGCCCCTTAAATCCGGTCACATTGTGGTTGGTCAAGGAATGTAGTGGGGACGGAGGGTGGACACAGGAGGCATGTGTGCTCAATCTATGGGAATATGTCAAATAAGTCAGTCTTTGCAAATTCTGGGGCACCGAGGCAAGCCCAAGAATAGAGAGGTGCAGACAGGTTCTCAGCCCCAGGGCCCCTGCTCCACACTCAGTACCTACAGGCCCCTCAGCTGCTTGTCCTGGCTGGACATGGGTCCCGTCTCTAGCACACGGTGGGGGCCTACTTAATCTCCGCTAAGTCTGTTGTTGCTGTGTGCTTCCTCCCCAAACCCCTTTCCGACAAAAGCTGATCGTGAGTCTCTGTTTCAGTCAAACATTTCCATTAACAAGGTACTGGAACCAATTAAAGACAGTTTTCAATATATTGCCTCCAACTCAGTGTCACTTGGAATATTCTATTATGTCTGAGATGTCTCTGATCCCCATTCTAAAGCCCAGAATCAAGAGAGAAGAGAGAGAAATTCACAGAGAGGAGGGGTCAGAAGTGTCCGGGGCATCATTATGCACAAAGATAAGGGAACGTCCACCACCGGGTTTTCTATTTGCAATATATTTCTTTTTATATGATTGTGCTTTTAGGTGAGGAGTAGAATTTTAAAGGGGAGGAATACCTTTTGAAGAAGTGGAGTAGCCTTATATGGCTCAAGCTGCTGCTAGTGAGCTGTGTGACCTTGGATATGACCTGTAGATTCTCTGAGCCTTAGTTTCCTGGTCTGCAAAATGGGTATAACTAGGCCTTCCTGCAGCACTGCCACCCCATGTCCAGGCAGCGCCCCATCACACACACTGTTGTCTGGACATGACACAGCCACACGCTCAGGGGCAGTGTCTTCTAGAAGCTGTGCACGTGGTGAGAATGTCTGAGCCTACGTGAACTATTCTGACTTGGGGTGGAGGGTAGGAGGAGAGCAGAGGGGAGAAGGCCCTGGGAGAGGAGCACCCACTTCTGTCCTCCATCTTCCTCCCTACCTTTCTCCTTCCTCTAAACTGACTTTCTCCTCCTCCTGGCTCCTCCCCATTTAATAACAGTTAAATTGCATTGAATTCTGTATCTTGGTGAGTCATTCCTGTTGCAGAAGTCTACCTGGACAGCATGCAAAGCGAGAGTGGTCACGAAGGCATTGAAGAACTGGTCTTCAGGGACACCCAGCCTCCCTACATAAACCTAGTGAGTTCCAGGGCTGGGGGAGGCCTCGGCCAGGGGGACGCAGCTCTGGGGCTCTGAGGAACCAGCTCCTGCTGGGGTGACAGGAGGCCGGGGGAGGCCTCGTTCCAAAGAGAACAGACGAGTGGCAAACACCAGCCAGGGCGGCCCTGCCCCCACTTCTGCCTGTGCCCATCTCCTCGGTGCCGCTCAAGGCCAGGGGGCACCAGGATTTGTGCGTGGGACAAATGTTTCCTGAGCTTCCTCCTGATCTCTCTCCTGTTCTGGATGCTCAGTGGGGGAAGAAGAGTCTAAGTAATAAATAGAAAAGTGAATTTTCATTTTATTTTTACATGAAGGAGGATAAACATCTTCCGGGCAGGATAACAATGGAACATGGCACTTCAGGGCACTTACTTGGAAGATGACCTCCCTGGGTTCAGCCATTTATTAACTGGTTGACCTCAAGCAAGTTACTTTACCTCCCTGGGCCTGAGTTTCTGCTTGACTATAATGGGAATAATCAAGTCACCACCCAGAGCTCGGCTAAGGATCAAGCAAGGTAGCACATTGAGAGAGTTTGAAAGGTGTCTGGCCCACTGTGGGGGGCTCTGAAAGTGTTTAAAATTTTTAGGAGTCTGAGCGCAGGAGGAAAGACCTCCTGAAGAGATATCTGGCATCTGAGGGTTGAGAGAGCTAGCCAGGGCAGGTCAAGGGTGTTTGAGAAAGACTGTCCCAGGAGGGGGGAGCAGGCTGCCCCAGCACTGTGAGGTGCAAAGGGCTTTCTTCTGGGCACTTTTACCCCCCATGTGGAGGTCTTGTCATAGGCAGCCTTGTTTAATCCCGCGGTCCCCACCTCCAGGCATGGACTGGTGTTTGTGCATGGCCTGGTAGGCAGTGCGCTGCATGGCAGGAGGTGAGCAGCTCATGAGCTAGTGACGCTCCATCTGTATTTATACCCACTCCCCATCGCTCACATCTGGCCAGCTTTGGAAAAATTGTCTCCGTGAAAGTAGTCCCTGGTGCCAAAAAGATTGGGACAGCTGGTTTAAACCCTTATCATCTCCACAACATATATGTATTACTAAGGCTCACAGAGGTGCAGGCCACTTGTAAGGTTCCTAGGTGATAAGGGCTGAGGAGGGAGGTGTCTTGATTTCCCCCATCCTGGGGGAAGGGGTTGTCCACAGAGAGTACCCTGGGGGAGGAGGAGGCAGGCAGGCGGCAGCTTGGGTCCTAGGACTTTCTTAGCTCACGGCATCCTGGCCTGGCCCTGCAGTACGAGCCTCTCCTGGGCTCAGGTTCCTGAGAGGCTGGGCAGGTGGGCTGACAGAGCCATTCATGGGGAGGGGTGCATGGGGCATCAGGTGCTGGGGAGCTGCTTGGTCCCCACTCAAGCCCACCTCCCCCAGAGCTCTGGCGTGGCCTGTGTGCTCTGTGCAATGACCAGTGCCCTTCAGCCCGTCTAGTGAGGGCTCCCGGTGGGGCTGGAGGAAGCTGGGCTGCCTGGTGGGTGCCTCCACGGTGGTCTGAGTCAGGATGTGTCACTTGGGTCTTGTTCTCCATCAGATGGGGGACCCAGAGCCGCTTCCAGTTTCAACCAGTTTATTACTCTGATGACATGTTTTTACTCTCTAATCCTTGGAATCAAAAGCACAACTATAGACAGGTCACGAGACTTGGTGACATCAGAGCTGCCAGCACAGGGAGTTGGGAGGCCAGCATAATCTGTGAGGCTATAAATCCAACATAAAAACCCATCTTGCTGGGTCAGAGGAAGCAAAGGCCTGTGCTGGTCTTTCCTGCTAAGATCACACACACACACGCATGCACAGAGGGGTCTTCGGCCACACCAGGCTTAAAGCATATGAATGTATTTCCTTACAGTTCTGAGGTTGGAAATCTAAAATCCAATGTCAGCAAAGTTTTTCCTTCTGGAGCCTCAGGGGAGAATGTGTCCTTGTTTTTTCCAACTTCCAGAGGCTGCCCACTTGCCTTGGCTTGTGGGCCCTTCCTCCTCCTGCGTTTTTTTTTTTTTTTTTTTGACTGTATCAGGTCTCAATTGCGGCACAAGGCATCTTCATTGTGGCCCGTGGGCTCTCTAGCTGTGGCCCATGTGGGATCTTAGTTCCACAACCAGGGATCTAACTCTCAATGGCTGCATTGGAGGCAGATACTTAACCGCTGCTGGACCCCCAGGGAACTCTTCACTTGCCTCCTTCTCTAAAGCCGCAGCTTCTTGCTTCTGCTGTCACGTCTCCTACAGCTGACTCTCCTCCTCTGCCTCCCTCTTTGCAGACCCTGTGACTATTGGGCCCACGCAGATATTCCAGATAACCCCCCCCCCCCCCCCCCCCCAATCTCAGGATTCTTATTCATACCTGCAGAGTCCCTGTTGCTGGGTAAAGTAACATATTCACACCTTCTAGGAATTATAATGTAGACATTTTTGGTGGGAAAAGGAAGAGGGTGTAACTACTGTCTACCATAACCTTCTTGGAGTCAATAAATACTAGCAGTTTCTTTG
Organism: Ovis aries; assembly: GCF_016772045.2. NCBI lineage: Eukaryota > Metazoa > Chordata > Mammalia > Artiodactyla > Bovidae > Ovis > Ovis aries. The sequence continues at coordinate 19,039,225 of NC_056064.1, forward strand.
AATCTTTCCAGAAAAGTTTTATTTATAATAAGTAAATATATGTATATAGCCACTCCTACTCATTTGAAAAATAATACAGAGGGCAATATTACTTATCAGTTCTCAAAGTGGTCCCTTCTTCCATTTTTCTTGTTAACTCTCCCTAGAATCTGTTGTGTGGAAATACCATAATTAATTTCACCATTGTCTTCCTGGTGGACTTCTGAATTCATTTCCAATTCTCTGCTATTAGAACGCAGTAATGAGTAATCTTGTCTTCGGATTATACTCAATTTGAAATCATCTTGTGTTTCAGAATGTGAGGGCACCATTTAAGACATTAAAATCTCATGAAGTTTTTTTTGGGGGAATCGTTCCTTAAGATTAACCTGTACTGCCCGCCCCCATGATCCACACTGGGCTTCCTCCATCCTGCCTTCCTTCTGAGCCCTGAGGACCCCTCCTACCACTCTATGCCTTAGTGTGAATGTGCTTGAGGGAGGAGCCCATGCTGCCAGGTGGGTACTTTTTCAGCCTTGTCTCTCCTAATGGTGAGAAAGGCTCTTAGGGGGATTTCAAACTCCAACAAATGAGGGGATTCAGGCAAGAGCACCATGCTAGTCAGCCTGTGGTAGGCTGATTCTACTTCTCCAAAATCACTGACATGGATTTTGACAGAAAGAACTCAGAGATGCAGAGACGTTGTGATTTGCTTAATGTCACCAAAGTTTTTAATGGCAGAATTCAGACCAGAACTGCGGGCCACAAAAGACACCTCTACCCAAGGTCCAGGAGTACAGCCTGAATGGGGTTCTGGCATCAACGGGTATCTCCCAGGGCCAGCTGTGCACACTGGGCTCAGAGGGGCTTCCCTGGATCCTGGGTGATCCTACAACTGAAGGACATGGACTAGGACTGAATTGACCTGGTGCACATTGTTTTTTGTTTGGCCTGCAGACAGTGTTTTAACTCATTGCCAAAGAGAAAGTACAATACAGAGATATTAGTATCATAATCCACACATACCAGTCACTCAGTTTCAACTCATGGACTATCTGCTTTATTTCTGCCCAGCTCAACTTTCCTTTCCACCCCAGGATTGCTTTGAAGAAAATTTAGATATATCAATGCAATGCAAATATTTCATTATATGTCTCTTATAGCAAAGGAAACCTACTACAATCCTTTTCAGAGCATTTCGCCCCTCAAATGAGAAAGTTTTACAGAAGGAAAAGCTCAGATTTCTGTCTCCTCCTGAAGACTTGGAAGCTCTGACAGCCCCGGGCCTGGAAGGTGATCGGGTCACAGCCGAGTGGACACTGCTCTTTAGATGAGGGGGATGGTGCCTCCTTTGCTACAGTCTCCACCACTCCCGACTGTCCCCTACCTGGCCAGCTCAACTACGCAAATCACCTGCCTGGGTCCTGTAAGCATTTAATCTTTGTAAAATATTGCTTAGAGGAGAAGGTAGAAAATACTTCAACAGTGTGAAAATGGAAAATTGACTTGGAGACAGAGCTGAGTTGAAGGCAGTTTGTACAACCATGTTAGATAAAAAGCATTCTGGAAGGATGCGCCAGTCTCTCCCCACAGATATTTTCTCATTAATCATCAAAGTCACCCAGAAGCTGGGACTTGTTCTCATTTCATGGATGAAGAAATTGAGGCAGGGAGAAGTTTAATAAGCTTCCCAAGGCCACTCAGGTAATGAACAGCAGAATCAGGATTCCAACCTGAAGGATGCCTGGCTCTAAAATCAAGCATCTTCACCATACGCCTCGGTGCTTAAAGAGGCTCAGGAAAGAGAACATGACAAGGTGATGGGGAACAGGTGTGTGGAGACGCCAGCGACGACTTGGGAGGCTTCCCTGCCTGGAGGAAGGATGGGAGCCCAGGAGCAGGAGCAGAAAGGGGGCTGCCCCTGGCTGCAGAGAGCACCCGGGAAGAGGCACTTTCTGAGGCTGTGCGGGGGCAAAGGTCAAGGTCAACATTGTTCTCTGGGTGGGGTGGGCAGGACGGGGAGGATGACCTACCTCTTCTTGGCCTGCTCAGCTGAGCAGAAGGTTTATCCTCGAGAACAGGTGGGTGGGTCTCTTTGGTCCATGGTGGACCCCTGAGTCCCCAGCCAGGACTTGGGTCTTTAGCAGTAGCTAGGCTTGGGGTCCAGTCACCCCCCTCTCTCCCCTGGTTCCTTCCCATCTCAGGGCTGTGGACTCGCCACTTCCTCCTTTGTCAGCTGCCAATCTGACCCTGTCACCTCCTCTCAGAGCCTGAGGGGCTCCTTCTCCCAACCTCAGAATATCTGTGTCACTTCCTCGCTCCAGGGCTGGAAGGTCTGTGGAGCTGAGGCTTCTTCTGTCCTGTTCGTGGCTGCACTGGGTCCCTAGGCTGCTGCCCCACACCCAGGCCAGCCCCAGCCAGGGCTGGAGAGGATGGAGAGAAGGAGGCAGGCCAACTGACCACTGTCTCCTCTCCACAGCCTGTTCCCTTCACTGGGAGGATCGAAGGGGGTCTCCAGGATGCACACAAGGTCACCTTCATGGGGCGTGTTCTTTCCACAGACGAAAACAGGTATGGGGGATAGTTGTCTCTCTTGGCCTCAGCCCTGAGTGAACCAGGGTGCTGTCAGCTCAGATGGTCCACACAGTATCCTCCAAGCTGCCCCCACCCAGTTCAGGGGATGGCAAGGGCCCGGCCTGCCAACAATGCTCAGCGCCCCCTACCACCTACCTGTAGCATCCAGGGCACCATTAACCAGACTCCGCAGAGACAGGGGGAATGAGGCTCACGGTCTAGGGAGGGAAGCAGGCCAGCCCAGAGGTGGAGTTCTGGGACTGAACTTCGTATACAATGACCCAGAGCTCGAGCCATGAGGCCAAAGAAACCACAGGTAAACAAGCACACAGAGCACTCTGCTGGGAGAATGTCCACTGAGGGCCACCCGTGGGTGTGGGGTGGAGCCCGGTTCTGTGGTGATGGCATGGGAGCCAGACGTGCCGTCTGACTGCTGTGTGTTAGCTGGGAGCCTGAGTGACCCCGAGAAGCAGACTGGGAACCACACTGGGGCTGAGTTCAGGCAAGATGTTGGGGGATAGATGCTCATTGGATAATTCAGGCTGGACGTTGGTTGGGGGACAGGCATGAGCTCCATCTGGGAAAGAGCAGAACAAGGATTTGCTGCATCCCTTTGGTGAGCTAGGCCCCTTGGAGGCTCCTTTTGTTTTCCCTCCTCACCTGATAGTTTCAGCTATATCCAAAAGAGGTGGAGATGGTGAGGGGCTTCCTCTGAGGTGAGATGGGAACAAGAGATACTTATTTAGGGGTGTCCTTGGGCCGTTTCAGTTGTCATCCCTGAAGGAATGCAGTCACCCCTTTGGTGCATGGGGCAGTGTGAGGATAGCATGGTCCTGGGGCATTGCAGATGACAAACGGGGCTGATCTGGGGTCAGGGTGCAGGCCTGCTGACCTCTGTCAGGTCAGGTGGGCACACGACACCCTCTGATAAGGGACACACACACTCTGAGGTCCCCATGCCCAGAGCCCTAGGGTTTTTTCTGGGTCTCCCCTTTAGACACCATCTCTGTAGGTGTCCCATCAATGCACTTGTTCTTTCCATTTGTCCTCTTTCCCAACTTCAGAGACACAGGCTGCCCTCCAGGGAGCCACCACTTGGCCCCAAAGCCTCTCACTTCTAGGCACATTCCTCTACTTCCATCTTGGACACAAATTTCTTTACCCATTTCCTCCTTACTTTTAGAAGACCACACGGTAAGGGCAAAATGTGATAACTGCACAAAACACACAGTGCAAATTCGGTGAACCAAAGGGATGGGACGAGACTAGGGATGGGTACCAACCAGCCACGCAGGTTGTATGCAGGCTCCCAGACGATGTCCGTCAGAGTGAGCACCTCCTGTTCATACCCTTGGCAGTAAGCCAGGATACTGTCTGATTTTCCTTGACCTAGGTTTTCAGTGAACTTTCAGACGGGCATCAGTGACACGAACAACATTGCCTTCCACTTCAACCCTCGGTTTGATGGAGGCGGATATGTGGTCTGCAACACGAGGCAGCAAGGAAACTGGGGGTTGGAGGAGAAGAAGATGCAGATGCCCTTCCAGAAGGGGAGTGAATTTGAGATCTGCTTCGATGTAGACAGGTCCTCGTTCAAGGTGAGTGGGAACTCTCCTCTCTTCAGCTGTCTGTTCCGCCCCCACATAAGGTGCTGTGAGCAGCCTTTAAATAGTCATGTGAGCAACACTTTGTACAGAGAAGAGGACTGTTTCCTGTAAGGCCGCAGTCTCCTTACACACGTTCACCTCCTTACACACCTTCACCTGTTGCTTCTTTCACTCTGGAAGTAAGCACTGGAGAAGTCACCGTGATGCTCCTTGGCCTCCTGGGTCCTTCAGTCCAAGTTATTTCCATTTCTCTGTCGTGGCCCTTCTTCCACTCCAGGTCCCTGGGAATATGTGTTTTCCTGTTACCTTGTTGCTGCATTTGTCCAGATGTTATTAAAGACTTAGTTCCGCCTGGCATTGCACATTGGTTTTGCAAGCAGAGCGGTGTCTCTGAGCTTGGGGAGATGGGAGGGGAGCTGAGCACATCTGTGTCTTTTTTCTCTGTGTGAACATGAATGTCCCCACCCCCTCATCACACAACCTGACATCACTTCTCTGCTCCCCATGGACATTTGCATGTATATTTCAATAACACCACAGGAGAGCTGAGACTAGAAAGACAGACCCACTGTGATAAACACACACCAGAAGAATGAAGAAGCCAAGGACTAGAGTCAGGTGGAGGTTGCCCTTCGATGCACTTCAGGTCCCGAGCATGTTCCTGCAACCGGCACAGCTCTGCAGGCTGTTGCCCTGACCTACAGGGGATTGATGTAAGAACTAGATGCAGGTCTGAATGACTGGAAGCAGGGGTCCCAGCAGCACGGGTGTGCCCCCACCTGGTCCTGGACGCCCTCCTGCCATGTGTGCTCATCTCAACAGGTGACAGTGAATGGGAGCCTCTTCCTGGATTATGTACACCGTGTGCCCTTCAACCAAGTCAACGCCATCTCCATCTGCGGCTGCATGCACGTGTCCTACATCAGCTTCCAGGTGAGACTCCACCCAGCACTCGTCCCCAGGGGCTGGGTGTGGGGCCCCGTCCCCTTGGGGGTCCTGCTGTGTGAACCCAAGGTGCCAGCCAGCCCCATCTCCAGGTGGTTCTGGGTTCACACCTCTGGCTGCCCCAGTCTGTCCTTCTGTCGCTGTCTCTGTCTGGGGCACCCGCTCAGCATCCTGGACTAGTAGGCTTCTTGTCTCTGTCACTCTCTGTCATCCCCCTGGTGAGGAGGCCCTGGGCTTCTAGAAAGAACCTGGAATCAAACTGAATCCAGCTCAGATCCCCAACTCTGCCATTTTCATCGGCTGGGGAGTCTTAGACGAGCGACTTCACCTCTCCCAGCCTTAGTCTCTTCATCTGTGGAATGAGCACGATCGGCCACCCCACAGGCCATTGTGTCAGTTCAATGAGACCATACACATCGAAGGGCACAGTATATCCTTTCCAAGGCCATTCCTGGGTTTATTTGACCTTCTTGTGTATTATAATTTTTGAATGTGTTCTGCTAAGTCACTTCAGTCGTCTCTGACTCTGTGTGACACCATAGACGGTAGCCTATCAGGCTCCCCCGTCCTTGGGATTCTCCAGGCAAGAATAACTGGAGTGGGTTGCCATTTCCTTCTCCAATGCATGAAAGTGAAAAGTGAAAGTGAAGTCGGTCAGTTGTGTCCAACTCCTAGCGACCCCATGAACTACAGCCCACCAGGCTCCATCGTCCAGGGGATTCTCCAGGCAAGAGTACTGGAGTGGGGTGCCTTTTGAGTGTGTTAGCAACATCTAAAAGGTCAGGACCAATTTTGCAAAATGAAAAGGTTCTGGAGTTGGATGGTGGTGACTTTTGCGCAACCACAGGAGTGGACACTGGACTGTAGGCACACTCGTGTGTGTGCCTGGTTGCTCCGTCATGCCCGACTCGTAGCGACCCCATGGACTGGAGCCCGCCAGGCTCCTCTCTCCATGGAGCTTCTCCAGGCAAAAATACTGGAGTGGGTTGCCATGCCCTCCTCCAGGGGATCTTCCCAACCCGGGGATCAAACCCAGGTCTCCCACATTGCAGGTGGATTCTTTACAGTCTGAGTGAGTACACTGAAGATGGTCAATTTTACGTGATGTATACTTCACCACTGTTTAGCAAAAGAGGTCAGGTAGATTTCTTCTTCCTCCTGAAGATGGAGAGGTCCCAGGAGACTGATTACCTCAAGGATGCTGACTAGAAAATTCCAGACTGGCTGATTAAGACTACATTCCTGGGGAAGGTCAAAGCTACAGTCAGGTCAGGTGTTACACCTAGGGTTGGTGTCATGGGCTTCAACAAAAGTGAGGCCATTTTGAACTTGTGGTTTTCTCTTTAACTTTGCCCCGCTTTGTAGCAAAGTCTCAGCCTAACTAAGAGATATAATCAGAATGTAAGGCATGAGCATCACTCTCAGTACCGATGTAGAGTCCCCACAGCTTTGTTCACCCTTGGTGTGGTCTCCATGGCCATGACCGTTTGCTTAATCCCTCTGACATGTGTCACCCAGCAGGACCCTGTGGGGGCATCCTGGGACAGCCCTCTGACCCATGAGGGTTATAAATCTTCAGCCTCCTAGGCCTTCCCCAAATTCCAAGGATAAAATTGAAGTTCAGCAAATGCAGAAGCAAAGGGTAACAGTCAAGTAAAACAAAGTGATAATAGGTTAACATTAGACACCATCAAGGACCTTTAGTTCCTCCTCAAGAGCTATAGGGAGAAGGCAATGGCACCCCGCTCCAGTACTCTTGCCTGGAAAATCCCATGGATGGAGGAGCCCGGTGGGCTGCAGTCCATGGGGTCGCTAGGAGTCGGACACGACTGAGAGACTTCACTTTCACTTTTCACTTTCTTGCATTGGGGAAGGAAATGGCAACCCACTCCAGTGTTCTTGCCTGGAGAATCCCAGGGACGGGGGAGCCTGGTGGGCTGCTGTCTATGGGGTCACACAGAGTCGGACACTACTGAAGTGACTTAGCAGCAGCAACAGAAGCAAGAGCTATCGACAGTATTCTGAACCAAATTCTTGATGCTGTTTTACAGATATGTAATCCGCTACCATGTTGAAGATGTTCACTGTGTATTGCTTACACGGTCATAGAACCCAGAAGCTTGATGATATGGCTCCCGATTACGTCACCACCAACCAATCAGAAGACATCCTTGAGCTGATCACACACCCCTCACCCTCACCCTCACCCTGTGTTTAAGACCATTTACCTGAAAGTCATCGTGGAATTTGGGGTTTTTAAGCTGCCTGGGCTCCTTGCCTGGAACCTGCAATAAATGCTGCACTTTCCTTCATCATAAGCCTTTGTCAGTAGGTTGGTTTTACTGTGCGTGGATGAGTCGTACTGAGTGGAAGTAAACCTAATAGTGATGGATGGACTGGAAATTCTGATGATACATTCAGCTGAAAGATTCCTTTCTTTAGCAATGTATGGGGGGTTACAGAGTGGGGCTTTATCTTTCCTAGTCAGTGGCAGAGAAAAAGAAAGGAAAAGAAGAAGAAAGGCTGTCATGTTTAGTTAAAGTGTGAAGACTTGATCGATTCTCTCGGGCAAAGGCAGCCAACCTGAACGTCATCTACTGCGCTTCATCCTCACTTTGATTCTGGTCTCCATCACTTGGACAGGACCAGGTGCCATGTGGGGTCTTCTTCAGTCCTGAGACATATATCCAAGATTCCCGAGCTTGACTGTCATCCATGCAGCTGGGATGATCTGGTACAGTCCCTCTCAAGGAGATTAAAGGGAAGTTTTTGCTCTTAGTGATTCCAAATCAGAAGGTAGAAGATAACTGGGAGTGAGTTTGGTGAGTTGTAGTCAGACTAAGTGCCCTCCAAGCCTCAGCTCAGCCAGTGCTCACGACAGTCATATCAAAGGAGGCCCGTGATTAGCTACATCACACAGATGAGGAAAGACCGAAACTTAGAGAGTGCAGGGGAGCCTAGGTTGCCACCCCTACATGTGTCACTTTGGCCTGAGTATTCATTTAGGCTGATTCTTCTCTAGAAACTGAAGACACAAAATTTTTCCTTTACCTCCACCGCAACATGGGGTCACAAAGAGTCGGACACGACTGAGCGACAGAACTGAGCAACTGCAGCAAAGAATGCAGACAAAGGACCTGTTGTAGAAATAGAGCCGTGAGCAGTGATATTTACAGAAGAACACAGCGAGGTGTGGAGATCAGAGTCCACTCTGCACCTAGCAAACACGACATCCCAAACACGACATACCAAACACTGACTTTTCTGTGAGTAGCCTTCGTCATCTTTGAAGTCCCAAACCATTGCCCTCAACGTCCTCTTGTGACTTTAGCTAGAGGTGGTATTTAAAGTGATGGTTTTGACCATTTGGTGGGTAGTTCCCCTGGGTCTCTCCTATGTGTGCAAGTGTTACTATACCTTTGTTAGATTGTTTTCCTTTTATTGTGTCTCATGTCAATCTGATCTTAGACCCGCCAGAAGAACCTAGAAGGGTAGAGGAAAACTTCTTCATTCCCCAACATTCATGTTGAAACTTGTGGCAGAATTCACTTCGTTTTTAGGGCTGAATGATATTGCATTGTATGAATAGACCTCATTTTGTTTATCTAGTCATCCATCGATAGACACCAGTGTTGCTTCTATCTCTTGGCTCTTGTAAATAATGCCAGGTACATGGGTGTACACATCTCTCATCAAGCCTCTGCTTTCAGTTCTTTAGGCTATATAGCCAGACATGGAATTGCTGGCTTGGTAAGTTGCTTCAGTTGTGTCTGACTTTTTGCGACCCTATGGCCTGTAGCCTGCCAGGCTCTTCTGTCCGTGGGATTCTCCTGGCAAGAGTACTGGAGTGGGTTGCCATGATCTTCTCCGGGGGATCTTCCTGACCCAGGGATCACACCCAGGTGTCCTGCATTGCAGGCAGATTCTTTCCCATCTGGCCCAGACGTGGAATTGCTGGACCAGATGGTAATTCTGTGTTTAGTTGTTAAAGGAACATCCGTACTGTTTTGTAGGGTCGGTCTCAGACTATGCACAGTGATGCTCTCTGTTCAGGATGCCAGTGGCACCCACGTGGGTCCTTACTCCTCATGGAGCCCCAAAGATATTAGGGCAGCTGGAGCTAGTACTGTGGCCAGATGGGCCCCTGTTGTCCTTATCACGACTTCAAGACACAGCTCAGCAACAACCATCGGGTAGCTTTGAAAAAAACGAGGATTATTACTCTCAAGCCCTAAGGGCCACATAGCACAGTGGCCAGTGGGAAGGAGGGGGTGAGAGCACAGGTTGGGGTTCTGCTTTTATTGGGGTCCAAAGGTAGGATGGTTACGCAGGAACCATGGGGCAGGAAGCGACATGTGGGGTCACTCAAACAGTTTTCTAGGTTGCCCAGGGTTTCCTAGAAAGGAGAACTTGATGGATGGGGCAAGCGTGGTGGCTTATCTCGAAGCTGTCACACAGCTGGCACCATGTTTACAAAAGACGAGTGTCTTTGAAATGGACGCTTTAGCAATCAGAAGCTTAATGCCAGTCTCTTAGGGTCAAGCACGTACACTGTGTTTCCCATCACAGCCTCACCGTGTAGCATCCCACCAACAGCACAAAAGGCCTCCTTTCTCCTTGTCCTCATCCACACTTGTCAGTTTTTGGCTCTTTGAGAGGGTGAGGTGGCCGACATATTCAAAACAGATCCCATGGTCTACAGTGCAGAGAACAGAGAACCTCAGACAAGTGTCTGGGCTTTAAATAACAGAGCTCGAGGGCTGCCTCTCACCTCAAGCCAGGTCCTGGGCAAGGTCTCAGTGACTGCACACACGGTGATGCCAGGTTGCTGAGGTCAGCTGTGCCAGCCACTGGGTCTTGGAGACACCTCCTTACGGTCTTTATTCATCCAAAAACCCACTGGCCTTTGGGTTTTCAGTAGGCTCTCCCTACATGGCTGGAGCAGAGGCACCTGGGCTCTCCTTTTTGGGCTGGACTCACTGTGACTCACTTCCAAATCACCTGGAGATGTCACAGTGCATGTCTTCTTGACCTCGAGCTGTCCCTGTTTCTCCCTGGGCTCTGAGAGTTTTGGGGTGGCTTCTCAATTTTTAAAAGTTCACTCACTTATTTTCCTTTGGCCTTGCTTATTCTTCGTTGCTTTGCACTGGCTTTCTCTAGTTTCAGCAAGTGGGGGCTTCTTCAGTGCCATGTATGGTTTCTTATTGCTGAGCCTGGCTTAGGGGTGTGGGATTCAGTATTTACAGCAAGTGGCCTCTAGAACCTGGGCTCAGTAATCGTGGCACCGCATGTGGAGTCTCCCAGGACCAAGGATCAAACCTGCCTTCTCTGCATGGTGAGGTGGATTCTCACGCACTGTGCCACTGCACTTGGCCTGTGGTGTTTTTTAAACAGTACTTTATTGAGGTGCGGTCCATGTAAACACACAGACCCTAGTCTGCTGGATGAGTTTTTATGCTGTAAACAACTGTATGACCACCATCCAGGTCAAGCTCCAGGACATTCCCAGCACGCAGATGACTCCTTCGGGTCCCTCCCATGTGGTGCCCCTCATAAGCCATTGCTTTTCTGACCCGTTTCTGGATTTTCTGTGATCAGAATGCTCCCAGTGTGTGCTCACTTGTGTCTGGCTCTTGTGCTCAACGGTGAGGTTCACTGAAGACTTGCCTTTATTCTCAGTCCCATTTTCTTGCTGAGGGCTAGTCCATAGCAGGCAATTCCCAGGTGGCTCAGTAGTAAAGCATCTGCCTGCCAACGCAGGGGACCCAGGAGACATGGGTTGGATCTCTGAATTGGGAAGATCCCCTGGAGGAGAGAATGGCAACCGGTATCAATATTCTTGCCTCAATAAATCCACAGGCGGAGGGCCTGGTGGCCTATAGCCCAAGGGTTTGAAAGAGCATTCACTGTTCCCCTTCTCCTGTTTTAGACAGTGGTGTTGTTTCCAGTGAGGTGCTGTGACGAGTGAACCTGTTAAGCACATGTACATCTGTTCTGATCTCTCTTTGGTGAATATCTAGGAGCAGAAGAGCCAGGACATAGGAGAGGTAGAGGGTTAACTTTATTATAATCCACCAAGTTTCCAAGGCTGTTGTATTTTACACTCCAACCTGTGGTGAATGAGTTCCAGTTGCTTCGTATTCCAGTCAATGAGGAAAAATTTCCCATATCCCGGGTTTTGAAGAGGATTGTAAAGAATCTCTCCTTCTTTTCCTCCTTTCTGTTCCTAGCGTGTCATCTTCCCCTTAAATCCAGTCATATTCTAGTTGACTCAGGAATCTAGTGGGGTCAGAGAGTAGATGCATGGGGCAAGTGGGCTCCGTCTATGAGAACATCTCAGAGAAGTCAGCCTTTGCAAATTCTGAGAACCCAGGCAAGAGCCAGAAGGGAGAGAGGTGCAGACCCGTGTGTGGCCCTGGGGCACCTGCTCCCCTGCTCCCCACTTGGTGCCTGTAGGACCCTCAGCTGCTCTTCCAGGCTGGAACCCAGGGCCCTGTCTCGAGCACACAGCGGGGTCCCGCTTGACTTCAGGTAAGCTATGTGTTTCCTTTCTACCCCACTTTGCTACCCAGCTGATCCTAGTCACTGTTTTAGTCAATCATTTCCTTTAACAAGGTGCCTGATCCAATTAGAGACATTTATTCCACACAGTGACCCACCTCCATGTCATTCAGAAAGTTCTAGAATGTCTACATCTTCTCTGCTCCCAGTCTAGAGCCCAGAAGGAAGGGAGAGAAGAGAAAAGAAGGGAGAGAGAAATTCTTAGAGAGGAGGCGTCAGAAGCTCCTGGGGCATCATTAAACAAGATGAAAAGGTACCATCATGATGAGGTTTTCTATCGATATTTATAACACATTCTTTCCATCTGATCATATACTGCTTTCTTTCTCTTTTCTCTCTTTTTTTTTTTTTTTGACTGAGCCATGCTATATGCATGTTCTTAGTTCCCTGACCAAGAATTGAACCCATCACCCCTGCAGGGGAAACACAGAGTCCTCACCACTAAACCACCAGGGACATCCCTCCATGACTAGGTTTTTATGTGAGGAATAGAATTTTAGGGGGAACATATCCCTTTCTGAGGACCCAAGAAGCCTCATATGGCTCAGGCTATCACTAATGAGTTGTGTGACTTTAGGAATGACCTTTAAACACTCTGAGCCTCAGTTTCCCTATCTGGAAAATGGGTATAACCAGGCCTTCCCAGCACAACCTCCACCCAGTGCACCATAGCACCCAGCTGCCCGGGCCCCACCAAGCAGCTCTGTTTCTGTCTGGACCCGCAAGAGACAGCCACGTTCTCAGGAACAGTAACGTCTAGAAGCTCCCTGCAGTATGAGTGTGGTCAGGATCTCTGAGCCGACATGAACCTCTATGCACTATTGGATCTCAGTGCAGATCACAGGAGGCGAGGAGAGGGGAAAGGGCCCTGGGTGAGGAGCACCCACTTCCACCCTCTCCTCCCCTCCCTACCTTTCTCCCTGTTTCTAAACCTACATCATCTCCTGGATCCTCCCCTATTGGGTAATAGTCCAGTTGCTTTGGTTTCTATACATTTTTAAGTTCTCCGGGCGCAGTGGTCTTCCTGGCCAGTGTGTAAAGCGACTGTGCCCACAGAGGTGGTGGATAGATGGCCCTTGTGGACACACAGTCTCCTTACAGAAACCAGGAAGTTCCAGGGCTGTGGTGGGGTGCATCCCAGTGGACAGGAAGCAGCTCTGGGGCTCTAAGAAAACAACTCCTGCTGGTGAGAGAGGAGGGGAGCAGCAACCTAAAAAGAACACAGAAGGGCAGACACAACTTCTCCGTGACCATCTCCTGGGTGCTGCTTAGGACGGCAGCTGGTGAGCATCCCCAGGATTCCTTCATCTGACATACATTTACTGAGCTCACTGTGGGTGCCTCTGCTGTGCTAAGTAAGAACTGGGAAAATGATGGTTGTTTTGCATGAAGGGAGCAGGGCTTCTGGGGTGGGTAACAAGCCAGCAGGGCAGCAAGGGACATACTTTATAGATGGCCTCTCTGTGCTGAACCATCGACTAGTTGGATGACCTCAAGCAAGTTACTTTCCCTCTCTGAGCCTCAGTTTCTGCATCTATATAATGGGGTTAATCCTGGAGTTCCTGCCCAGATCTGGGGGAAAGACAAAGCAAGCTTGAATGAAGACTGCAAGAGCCTGAATGGTGTCTGGCCCACTGCAGGAGGTCTGAAAGTGTTTAGAGTTGTTAGGAGACTGGGCGCAGAGGGAAGGCCTCCTGAGGACGTGTCTGCTGTCTGAGGGGCAAGAGAGCAAGGCAGGGCAGGCCAAGGGAGTATGAGAAGGGGCCACCTCAGGAGTTGGGGGAGCTGGGTGCCCTGCACTGTGGGCTGCAGAGGGCTTCCTTCTGCGCCTTTGACTTCCTGTGTGGAGGCCCCATCACAGGATGCCTTGTTTAAACCAAGGGTCCCCCACCTCCAGGTCACATACTAGTGTTGGTCCAGGGCTTCTTCGGAACTGGGCCACACAGCAGGCAGTGAATGGCAGGCAAGTTAGTAAAAGTTCATCTGTATTTACAGCCACTCCCCATCACTCACATCCCCTTGTCCTTGGAAAAATAATCTTCCACAAAACCAGTCTCTTTCCCACACAGGTTGGGGCCAGCTGGTTTAAACCCTTATCACTCCATGTCATCCGTGTAAAATTGAGCCTCATAGAGGTGGAATCCACTTGTTCAAGGCCCCTGGATGGAAAGTGGCTGAGGAGCGAGGTGCCTTAATTCCCCGGGCCTGGAGAAAAGAGGAGCCCACAGAGAGAGCCCTGCAGGAGGAGACAGGCAAAGAGGGGACGGCCCCAGGGCAGGCGGTTTCTGTGCTCACCGTGTGCTGGGCCCGACGCTGCAGGAGGAGCCTCTCCCTGCCTCGGCGTCCCAAGAGGCTGGGCACGTGGGCTGACTGAGGGCTTCCTGGAATGGGGAAGAAGAGGGCTTCCTAGACACACACCAGCCTCCACTGAGGGAAAGACACGCACACTGAGGTCCCTGTTCTTGGAGAGCTATGTTTATTCTGTCTCCCTTTTGGACACCAAATCTGTTCCTGTGCCCTCAGTGTCACCTGTCCTCTCCAGCTGTCCCCTTTCCCAGCTGAGCAGACACAGGACGGCCTCTAAGGAGCCGCCACTTGCCCCAAAGCCTCTCACTTCTAGGCACATATTTCTGCTTCCATCTTGGACACAGATTTCTATACCCATTTTCTCCTTATTTTCAGAAAATGATACTCTTAGGGCAAAATGTGATTGCAGCGATGAAATTAAGACACTTACTCCTTGGAAGGAAAGTAAGACCAACCTAGATAGCATATTCAAAAGCAGAGACATTACTTTGCCGAGAAAGGTCCATCTAGTCAACGCTACGGTTTTTCCAGTGGTCATGTATGGATGTGAGAGTTGGACTGTGAAGAAAGCCGAGAGCCGAAGAATTGATGCTTTTGAACTGTGATGCTCGGGAAGACTCTTGAGAGTCCCTTGGACTGCAAGGAGATCCAACCAGTCCATTCTGAATGAGATCAGTCCTGGGTGTTCTTGGAAGGAAAGATGCTAAAGCTGAAACTCCAGTACTTTGGCCACCTCATGTGAAGAGTTGACTCATTGGAAAAGACTCTGATCCTGGGGAAGTATTGGGGGCAGGAGGAGAAGGGGACGACAGAGGATGAGATGGCTGGATGGCATCACCCACTACATGGACGTGAGTTTGAGTGAACTCTGGGAGGTGTTGATGGACAGGGAGGCCTGGCATGTTGCTGTTCATGGGGTTGCAAAGAGTTGGACACGACTGAGTGACTGAACTGAACTGAACTGAACGCAGATAATCCTGGCACGTGCACACAGAGCCCCACTTCACCCCCAACTTCACAGCTGAACAATCCAGCTCTGTCTGGTGCAGGGACGCACCCTCTCTTCCGCGTGTTTGTTCCTCATGGTCAGTTGCTTCTCCACCTGCCTGGGTGGTGATGACGACTGCCTCCTCGGCCTGAGTTTCTCCTCAGTGGCTGAGCTGAACTGAACTGAACTGAACCTTGAAGAAGGGGTATTGTGGTTGGACTGTTTCTGAGTTGGAACCAGTTCACGGGGGAACTCATTCTTGTGGCGGTAGAAACAGCCTAGTAGGAACTAGCTCATTTGTTCTGTAGGGTCAATTTATTTACCTGGTTTGGGAAATGGTTCATCTGTGCACCAACGATGGAATCTGTGCCATCTTTGTTGAAATTTTCCGATGTCTTTTGTATTTTGGTGTTATCAAACTTTTAAAAACAGGAAGTATTTCATCTGTCCTGAAGGAAAGCTCTTTGAGGTATGGATTAGATATGTTAAGATAAGGAGAGCAATGGCCCCTTAATGGCTCACATTTATACAGTCTTGAAGTTAGAAATGCTTTGCAAAGGAGAGGGACACAATGATAATAAATGAAGAGTGCCAGAGGCTCCTTTGAGCTTGAGGTGTCTGATTCTAATTTCCCTACAGGAGCCCCAGGTAACTTTGACAGTCAGAAGCCTCAGCTCCAGTTTGGGGTGCTCCCCCTTTGAAGGAAAACTCTGGCCCTTTGGGGAAAGGTCACAGGTCTAATGGGGCTAGGAAGTCACACTGATGTGTCTTTCCAGTTTTGCCAGGAGGATTCATTTAGGCTGATTCTTTTTTTCTTTGGCAGGGTTGGGGCGTGGGGGTTGGTACGTGGCTTGAGGGATCTTAGTTCTCCCACCAGGGATTAAAGCCTCACTCCCTGCAATGGAAGTCTGGAGTCTTAACCACTGGACTGTCAGGGAAGTCCCTAGACTGATTCTTTGTTAAGAAACAGGTCTGTTCCAGAAATAGAGCCTTAACCAGTGATATCTCCGAAAGACCCTGGGGGAGGTGTGGTGGGGAACCCGGCAGGACCTAGAGATCAGAGTCCACTCTGAGCCCAGCAAGCACTTGTTCACCAAACATTTGCTTGTCTGTGAATCCTCTTCCTCCCCTATGAAGTCCCAAACCATTACCCTCAACATTCTCTTCTGTCTTTAGCTGCAGGTATTATTTATGCTGAGGGCTTTGACCGTTTTGGTGGGCTAATTCTGCTGGCTGTCTCCAATATATATGTGTTAATTAACTCTTCTTAGATTTAACTCCTGTTAATCTCTCTTGTGCCAATTTAGTTCTTAAACTGGCCAGAAGAACACAGAAGGATACAGGACAGTCTCTTCATTCCCCAACATCCGTGCCGTAATCTGTGTGGCATTGGTCTCTGACTGTGCGTGGAGATGCTGGCAGTTCAGGAGTACCTGGGGGCCCTCACGTGGGCCTTTACTACTGGCGGGAGTCCCCGCAGGCATTTCCTCACCTGGTGCAAATGTCACGGTTCCCACTACAGTTGAAAGATGCAGCTCAGCAACAACCAAGGGGAAGCTTGGATAAAACAGGGCTTCTTACTCTCACATCCTGAGGGCCACGCAGGACAGTGGCCAGTGTGGAGGGGGAGGGAGCAGAGAACTGGGCTTCTGGCTTTATTGGAGTCCAAGGGTGGGGTGGTGAAGAGAGAACCAGGGGCAGGAAGAGACAGGTGAGGTCACTCACATGGTTATCTAGGTTGCCCAAGGTTTTCTAGAAAGGAGAACTTGATGGGTGAGGCAGGCATGGGGGCTTACCTTGAAGCCGATATTCAGCTGACAGTGTGTTCATGCAAAATGCGTGTTTGAAACAGAAGCTTTAGCCATCAGAAGCTTATACCAGTCCCTTAGGATCAGGCATGTTTACTGTGTTTCCGACAGTGCCAAAAGCCTCCTTTCTCCAACACCTCATCAATACTGTCAGTTTCTTGAGAGTGTGAGGTGGCCAACACATTGAGAACAGATCCTATGGTCTATAGGGCAGAGAACGGATAGCCTGAGAGTAGTGTCTGCAACTTTGAGTAACAGAGCTCTGAGGGCTGCCTCTCACCTCCTTAAGACAAGAACCAGGCCCTGGGAAAGGATCTCAGTGACTGCACGATGATGCCAGGCTACTGAGGTCAACTGTGCCAGGCAGTGGGTCTTAGAGATGCCTCCCTACTGTCTCCATCCATCTGAAAATACACTGACCCTCAAATGTGGCTGTTGCCTCTCTCTGTGGAGTGGGAGCAGGGCCGTGGACTCTTCTTTTCGGGTTGGACTCACTGTGACTCAGCTGTGCTCATTTTACAGGCCAGCAAGGGTATGCTCAAAATCCTTCAAGCTGGGCTTTAGCGGTGTGTGAGCTGAGAACTTCCAGATACAAGCTGGGTTTAGAAAAGGCTGAGGAACCAGAGATCAAATTGCCAACATTTGTTGGATCATAGAGAAAGCAAGAAAATTCGAGGAAAAAACACCTACTTCTGCTTCACTGACTATACTAAGCCTTTGACTGTGTGGAACCAAACAACCTGGAAAATTCTTAAAGAGTACCAGATCGCGTTGGGCTTCTCTGAGAGCTCAGTTGGTAAAGAATCCGCCGACACTGCAGGAGACCCCCGTTCGATTCCTGGGTCGGGAATATCCGCTGGAAAAGGAATAGGCTCCCCACTCCAGTATTTTAGGGCTTCCCTTGTGGCTTAGCTGGTAAAGAATCCACCTGCAATGCAAGAGACCTGGGTTCGATCCCTGGATTGGGAAGATCCCCTGAAGGGAAAGGTTACTCACTCTAGTATTCTGGCCTGGAGAATTCCATGGACTGTATAATCCATGGCGTGGTAAAGAGTCCGAAGCGATTGAGCAACTTTCATTACTTACTCACCAGACCACCCTACCTGTCTCCCAAAAAACCTGTATGAGAGTTAAGAAGTAACAGTTAGAACTGGATATGGAACAACTGACCTGCTGAAAATTGGGAAAGGAGTATGACAAGGCTGTATGTTGTCACCCTGCTTATTTAACTTTATGCAAAGTACATTATGAGATATGCCAGGCTGGATGAATTATAATCTGGAATTAAGATTGCTGGGAGAAATAACAACCTCAGAAAGGCAGATGGTACTACTCTAATGGCAGGAAAGTGAAGAGGAACTAAAGAGCCTCTTGACGAAAGTGAAAGAAAGGAGTGAAAAAGATGGCTTAAAATCCAGCATAAAAATACCTTAAGATCATGGCCTCTGGTCCCATCACTTCATGGCAAATAGAATGTGAAAATGTGAAAAACAGTGAGAGATTTCATTTTCTTGGGATCCAGAATCACTGCAGGTGGTCACTGCAGCTATGAAGTTAAAAGAGGCTTGTTCCTTGGAAGGAAAGCTATGAAAAACCCAGACAGCACTTTAAATAGCAGAGACACCACTTTGCCAACAAATATTCATAGTCAAAGCTATGGTCTTTCCAGTAGTCATATACAGTTGTGAATGTTGGACCATAAAGAAGGTTGACACCAGGAAATGATGCTTTTGAACTGTGTGCTGGAGCAGACTCTTTGAGAGTCCCTTGGACAGCAAGGGGATCAAACCAATCAAACCCAAAGGAAATCAACCTGGGATATGCATTGGAAGAACTTGTGCTGAGGCTGAAGCTCCAGTACTTTGGCCACTTGATGCGAAGAGCCCATTCATTGGAAAAGGCCCTGATGCTGGGAAAGATTGGAGGCAGAAGGAGAAGGGGATGACAGAGGATGAGATGGTTAGATTGCATCACCAACTCAATGGACATGAATTTGAGCAAGCTCCAGGAGATAGTGTAGGACAGAGGAGCCCGGCATGCTGCAGTCCATGGAGTTGCAAAGAGTCAGACACGACTTGACGACTGAATGACAGCTTCCAAGTTGTCTGCTGATGCCAAAGTGTGTTTCCTGTAACTCTAGCTGTCTCTGTGTCGCCCTGGGCTCTGAGAATTAAAAACAAAACAAAACAAAACAGTGTTTTATTGAGTTATCGTTCAAGTAAACACATAGACCCTAGCCTGTTGGATGAGTTTTTCTGTTGTAAACAGCTGTGTGACCATCATCCAGGTCAAGCTCCAGGACATTTCCAGCACCCAGATGATTCCTTCGGGTTGCTCCCACTTGGTGCCTGCCATGGGTCATCGCTTTTCTGACCCATTGTTGGATTTTATCTAATAAAAGACTCCCAGCCTGTGCTCACTCGTGCCTGGCTCCTGTGCACAGCTGTGAGTGTCTCTGATGATCGTGCCTATATCTTTGGCCCCTTTTTATTGCCAAGGCCTAGTCCCCTGTGGTCACATCATCATTCATGTTTCCTTTCTGTGGCTCGTGGACAGCGTGATTCCAGTGTGGGGCTACGGTGAGTGAGGCTGTCATGCATGCATGCATATGTTTTCATCTCTCTTGGGTAAACATCTAGAAGCAGAAGAGCCTGGATACTAGAGGCAGAAGACCCACCTACAAGTCTCCAACACTCTTGTATTTTACACTCCAACCTGCGCTGAATGAGAGTTCAGTGATCTTTATCCCAGTAGATGAGGAAACGGTCCCGGTGTTCCAGGTGTCAAACAGGATTGCAAAGCATTTCCCCTTCTTTTCCTCCTTTCTGCTTCAACTGTGCCATCGGCCCCTTAAATGCAGTCACATTGTGGTTGATCTAGAAATGCAGTGGGGACGGAGGGTGGACACAGGAGGCATGTGTGCTCAATCTCTGGGAACATCTCAAATAAGTCATTCTTTGCAAATTCTGGGGCACCGAGGCAAGCCCAAGATTAGAGAGAGGTGCAGACAGGTTCTCAGCCCCAGGGCACCTGCTCCACACTCAGTACCTATAGGCCCCTCAGCTACTTGTCCTGGCTGGACACGGGGTCCCGTCTCTAGCACACGGTGGGGGCCTACTTAATCTCCGCTAAGTCTGTTGTTGCTGTGTGTTTCCTCCCCAAACCCCTTTCCGACAAAAGCTGATCGTGAGTCTCTGTTTCAGTCAAACATTTCCATTAACCAAGTACTGGAACAAAATAAAGACAGTCATTCAATATATTGCCTCCAACGCAAAGTCAGTTGGAATATTCTATTATGTCTGAGATGTCTCTGCTCCCCATTCTAAAGCCCAGAATCAAGAGAGAGAAGAGAAAGAAATTCACAGAGAGGAGGGGTCAGAAGTTCCCGGGGCATCATTATGCACAAGGATCAGGGAACCTCCATCACCAGGTTTTCTATTTTCAACACATTTCTTTTTACGTGATTATGCTATCATGTGAGGTGTAGAATTTTAAAGGGGAGGAATACCTTTTGAAGAAGTGGAGTAGCCTTATATGGCTCAAGCTGCCGCTAGTGAGCTGTGTGACCTTGGATATGACCTGTAGATTCTCTGAGCCTTAGTTTCCCGGTCTGAAAAATGGGTATAACTAGGCCTTCCTGCAGCACTGCCACCCCATACCCAGGCAGCGCCCCATCACACACACTGTTGTCTGGACATGACACAGCCACACGCTCAGGGGCAGTGTCTTCTAGAAGCTGTGAACGTGGTGAGAATGTCTGAGCCTACGTGAACTATTCTGACTTGGGCTGGAGGGTAGGAGAAGAGCAGAGGGGAGGAGGCCCTGGAGAGGAGCACCCACTTCTGTCCTCCGTCTTCCTCCCTACCTTTCTCCTTCCTCTAAACTGACTTTCTCCTGTTCCTGGCTCCTCCCCAATG
Source organism: Ovis aries (assembly GCF_016772045.2). NCBI lineage: Eukaryota > Metazoa > Chordata > Mammalia > Artiodactyla > Bovidae > Ovis > Ovis aries. Next base: position 19,059,911 of record NC_056064.1, read on the forward strand.
AATAACAGATAAACTGCATTGAATTCTGTGTCTTGGTACGTCATTCCTGTTGCAGAGGTCTGCCTGGACAGCATGAAAAGCAGCAATGGTCACGTAGGTGATGAAGAACAGGGCTTCAGGCACACCTAGGACCCCTACATAAACCCAGTGAGTTCCATGGCTGGGGAGGCCTCGGCCAGGCAGACGCAGCTGTGGGGCTCTGAGGAACCAGCTCCTGCTGGGGTGACAGGAGGCCAGGGGAGGCCTCGTTCCAAAGAGAACAGCCGAAGGGCAGACACACCAACCAGGGCGGCCCTGCCCCCTCTTCTGCCTGTGCCCATCTCCTTGGTGCCACTCAGGGCCGAGGGGCACCAGGATTTGTGCCTGGGACAAATGTTTACTGAGCTTCCTCCTGATCTCTCTCCTGTTCTGGGTGCTCAGTGGGGGATGAAGAGTCTAAGTAATAAATAGAAAAGTGAATTTCCATTTTTTTTTTAACATGAAGGAAGTTAAACGTCTTCTGGGGAGAATAACAATAGAACATGGCACTTAAGGGCACTTACTTGGAAGATGACCTCCCTGGGTTCAGCTATTTACTAGCTGGATGACCTCAAGCAAGTTACTTTATGTCCCTGGGCCTCAGGTTCTGCTTGGGTATAGCGGGAATAATCAAGTCACCACCCAGCGTTCGGCTAAGGATCAAGCAAGGTAGCATGTTGAGAGAGTTTGAAAGGTATCTGGCCCACTGTGGGGGGCTCTGAAAGTGTTTAGAATTGTTAGGAGTCTGGGTGCAGGAGGAAAGCCCTTCTGAACAGGTGTCTGGCATCTGAGGGTTGAGGGAGCTAGGCAGGGCAGGTCAAGGGTGTCTGAGAAAGACTGTCCCAGGAGGGGGGAGCGGGCTGCCCCTGCACTGTGAGGTGCAAAGGGCTCTCTTCTGGGCACTTTTACCTCCTGTGTGGAGGTGTTGTCATAGGCAGCCTTGTTTAAACCAGCGGTCCCCCACCTCCAGGCATGGACTGGTGTTTGTCCGTGGTCTCATAGGAACTGTGCTGCACGGCAAGAGGTGAGCAGCTCATGAGCTAGTGATGCTCCATCTGTATTTATAGCCACCCTGCATCACTCACATCATCCCATCCTTGGAAAAATTGTCTCCCGTGAAACTAGTGCCTGGTGCCAGAAAGATTGGGACAGCTGGTTTAAACCCTTATCATCTCCACAACGTATACGTATTACTGAGGCTCACAGAGATGGAGGCCACTTGTAAGGTTCCCAGGTGATAAGGGCTGAGGAGGGAGGTGTCTTATTTCCCCCATCCTGCGGGAAAGGGGTGTCCACAGAGAGTGCCATGGGGGAGGAGGAGGCAGGCAGGCCGCAGCCTGGGTCCCAGGAACTTTCTGAGCTCACTGCTTCCTGGCCTGGCTCTGCAGTAGGAGCCTCTCCTGGGCTCACGTTCCTGAGAGGCTGGGCAGGTGGGCTGACGGAGCCCTCGTCGGGAGGGGTGCATGGGGCATCAGGTGCTGGGGAGCTGCTTGGTCCCTACTCAAGCCCACCCGCCCCCCCGGAGCCCTGGCATGGTCTGTGTGCTCCGTGCAATGGCCAATATCCTTCAGCCTGTCTAGTGAGGGCTTCCAGTGGGGCTGGAGGAAGCTGGGCTGCCTGGTGGGTGCCTCCACAGGGGTCTGAGTCAGGATGTGTCACTTGGGTCTTGTTCTCCATCAGATGGGGGACTTGGAGCTGCTTCCAGGTTCAGCCATTTTATTATTCTGATGACATGTTTTTACTCTCTAATCCTTGGATTCAAAAGGCCAGCTTTTCAATAGACAGGTCACATGACTTGGTGACATCAGAGCTGCCAGCACAGGGAACTGGGAGGCCAGCCTAATCTGTGAGGCTATAAATCCAAGATAAAAATCCATCTTCCTGGGTCATAGGAAGCCAAGGCCTGCGCTGATCTTTCCTGCTAAGATTACACACACATGCACACGCACAGAGGGGTCTTTGGCCACACCAGGCTTAAACCATACAAATTTATTTCCTTACAGTTCTGAGGTTAGAAATCTAGAATCAAATGTCAGCAAAGCTGTTTCCTCTGGAGCCTTCAGGGGAGAATGTGTCCTTGTGTTTTCCAACTTCCAGAGGCTGCCCGCTTGCCCTGGCTTGTGGCCCCTTCCTCCTCCTGTGATTTTTTTTTTTTTTTTTTACTCTGTCAGGTCTCAATTGCGGCACAAGGCATCTTCACTGTGGCCCGTGGGCTCTCTAGCTGTGGCCCATGTGGGATCTTAGTTCCGCAACCAGGGATCTAACCCTCAGTTGCGGCATTGGAGGCAGATACTTATCCACTGCTGGACCCCCAGGGAACTCTCCACTTGCCTCCTTCTCTAAAGCCGCAGCTTCTTGCTTCTGCTGTCTCATCTCCTACAGCCGACTCTCCTCCTCTGCCTCCCTCTTTGCAGACCCTGTGATGATTGGGCCCACACAGATATTCCAGATAACCCCCACCCCCACAACCTCAAGATTCTCAATCATACCTGCAGAGTCCCTTTTGCTGGGTAAAGGAACATATTCACAACTTCTAGGAATTATAATGTTGACATTTTTGGTGGGGAAAAGGGGGAGGGTGTAATTACTCAGTCTACCATAACCTTCTTGGAGTCAATAATTATTAGCTGTTTCTTTTAATCTTTCCAGAAAAGTTTTGTTTAAATTCAGTAAATATATGTATATAGCCACTCCTACCCATTAAAAAAATAATACAGAAGGCAATATTACTTATCAGTTCTCAAAGTGGTCCCTTCTTCCTCTTTTCTTGTTAGGTCTCCCTAGAATCTGTCGTGTGGAAATACCATAATTAATTTCACCATTTTCTTCCTAGTGGACTTCTGGATTCATTTCCAGTTCTTTGCTGTTATAATGCAGTAATAATTAATCTTGTCTTTGGATTATACTCAATTTGAAATGTGAGGGCACCATTTAAGACATTAAAATCTCATGAAGTTTTTTTGGGGGGAATCATTCCCTAAGATTAACCTGTACTCCCTACCCCCATGATCCACACAGGGCTTCCTCCGTCCTGCCTTCCTTCTGTGCCCTGAGGACCCCTCCGATCACTCTATACCTTAGTGTGAATATGCTTGAGGGAGGAGCCCATGCTGCCAGGTGGATACGTTTTCAGCCTTGTCTCTCCTGATGGTGAGAAAGGCTCTTAGGGGGATTTCTAACTCCAACAAATGAGGGGATTCAGGCAAGAGCACCATGCTAGTCAGCCTGTGGTAGGCTGATTCTACTTCTCCAAATTCACTGACATGGATTTTGACAGGAAGAACTCAGAGAGGCAGAGATGTTATGAGCTGAAACTCAGTACTTTGGCCATCTCATGAGAAGTGTTGACTCATTGGAAAAGACTGATGCTGGGAGGGATTGGGGGCAGGAGAAGAAGGGGATGACAGAGGATGAGATGGCTAGATGGCATCACTGACTCGATGGACACAAGTCTGAGTGAACTCGGGGAGTTGGTGACGCACAGGGAGGCCAGGCGTGCTGCAATTCATGGGGTCACAGAGTTGGACACAACTGAGGGACTGAACTGAACTGGACTGAATGTCACCAAAGTATTTAATGGCAGAATTCAGACCAGACCTGGGGGCCACAAAAGACTCCTCTGCCCAAGGTCCAGGAGCACAGTCTGTCTGAATGGGGTTTCGGCATCACTGGTTTTCTCCCAGGGCCAACTGTGCACACTGGGCTCGGAGGGGCCTCCCTGGATTCTGGGTGGTCCTACAACTGAAGGACATGGACTAGGACTGAATTGAGCTGGTGCGTATTTTTTTGTTTGGCCTGCAGACTGTTTTAACTCGTTGCCAAAGAGAAAGTATAATACAGAGATATTAGTATCATAAACAACACATACCAGTCACTCAATTTCAAATCTTGAACTATCTGCTTTATCTCTGCCCAGCTCTACTTTCCTTTCCACCCCTGGATTGTTTTGAAGCAAACTTAGATATATCAGTTCAGCGCAAATATTTCATTATATGTCCCTTATAGCAAAGGAAACCTACTATAATCCTTTTCAAAGCATTTAGTCCCCCCAAATTAGAAAGATTTACAGAAGAAAAATCTCAGATTTCTGTCTTCTCCTAAAGACTTAGAAGCTCTGACAGCACTGGACTGGAAGGTAATCAGGTTACAGCTGAGTGGACACTGCTCTTTAGATAAGGAAGACGATGCCTCCTTTGCTGCAGTCTCCACCACTCCCGACTGTCCCCTACCTGGCCAGCTCAACTATGCAAATCACCTCCCTGGTTCCTGTAAGCATTTAATCTTTGTAAAATATTGCTTAGAGTAGAAGGTAGAAAATACTTCAACAGTGTGAAAATGTGAAAATTGACTTGGAGACAGAGCTGTATTGAAGGCAGTTTGTACAACCACGTTAAATAGAAAGCATTCTGGAAGGATGCGCCAGTCTCTCCCCACAGACATTTTCTCATTAATCATCAGTGTCACCCAGAAGCTGGGACTTGTTCTCATTTCATGGATGAAGAAACTGAGGCAAAGAGAAGTTAAATAAGCTTCCCAAGGCCACTCAGTTAATGAGCAGCAGAATTAGGATTCAAACCTGAAGGATGCCTGGCTCTAAAATGAAGCATCTTCACCATAAGCCTGGGTCCTTTAAAGAGGCTCAGGAAAGAGAACATGACAAAGTGATGGGGCCCAGGAGGCATGGAGATGCCAGTGAAGACTTGGGAGGCTTTCTGGAGCCTGGAGGAAGGATAGGAGCCCAGGAGCAGGAGCTGAAGAGGGGGCTGGCTGCCCCTGGCTGCAAAGAGCACCTGGAAAAGAGGCGCTTTCTGAGGCTGTGGGGGGGCAAAGGTCAAGGTCACCATTGTTCTCTGGGTGGGCTGGGCAGGAGGGGGAGGATGACTTCTTGACCTGCTCAGCTGAGCAAAAGTTTTATCCTCGAGGACAGGTGGGTGGGTCTCTTTGGTCCATGGTGGACCCCTGAGTCCCCAGCCAGGACTTGGGTCTTTAGCAGTAGCTTGGCTTGGGGTCCAGCCGCCTCCCTCTCTCCCCTGGTTCCTTCCCATCTCAGGGCTGTGGACTTGCCACTTCTTCCCTTGCCAGCTGCCAATCTGACCTTGTCACATCCTCTCAGAGCCTGAGGGGCTCCTTCTTCCAACCTCAGAATATCTGTGTCACTTCCTCACTCCAGGGCTGGAAGGTCGGTGGACTGAGGCTCCTTCTGTCCTGTTCGTGGCTGCACTGGGTCCCTAGGCAGCTGCCCCACACCCAGGCCAGCCCCGGCCAGGGCTGATGAGGATGGAGAGAAGGAGGCAGCCAACTGACCACTGTCTCCTCTCCACAGCCTGTTCCCTTCACGGGGAGGATCGAAGGAGGTCTCCAGGATGGACACATGGTCACCGTCATGGGACGTGTTCTTTCCACAGACGAAAACAGGTACTGGGAATTGTTGTCTCTCTCAGCCTCACCGCTGAGTGAACAGGGTGCTGTCAGCTCAGGATGGTCCATCCTGTATCCTCCAAGCTGCCCACACCCAGTATAGGGGAAGGGAAAAGCCTGGCCCTGCCAACAATGCTCAGCGCCCCCTACCACCTACCTGTAGCATCCAGGGCACCATTAACCAGACTCCCCAGAGAGGGGGGAATGGAGGCTCACGGTCTAGGGAGGGAAGCAGGCCAGCCCAGAGGTGGAGTTCTAGGACTGAACTTCGTATACAATGACCCAGAGCTGCAGATACATCAACTCCCTTCATTTCCTCTAGCCAGTCTCATCTCCTTTGGAAACTTCATTTCAGGTGACCTGGAAATGTTTAAACTTGCCATCAAAGTTGTATTTGGTCTCTTTCAGTCTCAAGGTTCTTCTCTCGAAAGTCAGTTCAAAATATAGATAACTCAGCTGTTTCCCATTGTCTTTCTCCCAAGGGGGGAACTGTCTAGGAACAGAGAAGAGCTTGCACGTATTCCAGAGGTGGGAGGTCCTCAGGAGTTCATGAAGCCCTGGCTGAACCATATTGAGCTCCGGGTGGTGTGGAGGCCTGGGACCTGTGCACCCTGAGGTCTGCTGTGCCCACGGGGGCCCCTCTGGACACGTGGCCTCTCTCAGAAGCCTCTCTGTCCAATCCCAGCTGACTTCTACCCCAGCTCTTCCTCTCATTACTTTGTATGGGGCCTGGGGACCTTCTGGATCCCTCCAGGCCCCTCCCCCCCACAGCCCTACTGCTACATCTGGCTTCTAGATGACTTCCTCTGCCACTGCCTCCCCTGCCAGGTGACACGGCCACAGTGATGTGGGACTCTGAGAGCCCTCAGTGCCTGCAGGGGACTGTGAGGGAAATGAGGCACCTGGTTCTGAAACCCTGCCCGCAGGGGAACCCAGGACCTTGACTATGAACTCCACCCCTCTCTCCCCCTCCCTGTGCCAACCCTTCCTGTCATCACAGGAGGGCTTTCTACTCCCACTCTGTCCAATAGAGCCTGTCTCTACCTCCGAGGGTCCCCCTTCCGATGGGAGCTGCTGTTCTCTCCTTCCCTGGGGCAGAATTTTAAAAGGAACACAGGAATGAAGCTGGGGGACTGCAAGGGGAAAACGACACCCAGAGACATGTCAGAAACACTCATCTCCCTTTTAAGAGAAATAGGAACTTAAAATTTCTCATTTCAGGGTCACTTGGGGCTTCGTTTTCATTGGAGGGAGGGCTGCTGTGTCCAGAAACACACCAGTTCCTCTTGCCCCTGATGGCTGAGGGCTCACAGAGCATCCTGGTATTTAGGATGGCATTCAGAACTCACAGCCTTATTCACGAAAGCAAATGGGCTCTGGGGGTTTCCTGGTGGTCCAGTGGTCAGGCCTCCAGTCTTCCACTGCAGAGGTCATGGATTTGATCCCTGATCAGAGAACTAAGATCCTCGAGCCATGAAGCCAAAAGAAACCCCAGATAAACAAGCGAAACAGAGCACTCTGCTGGTAGAATGTCCACTGAGGGCCACCCATGGGTGTGGCGCGGAGCCTGGTTCTGTGGTGATGGCGTGGGAGCCAGACGTGCCGTCTGACTGTTGTGTGTTAGCTGGGAGCCTGAGTGACCCTAGAAGCAGACTGGGAACAACACTGGCCATGACTTCAGGCAAGATGTTGGGAGACAGATGCTCACTGGATAATTCAAGCTGGACCTTGGTTGGGGGACAGGCATGAGCTCCGTCTGGAAAACAGCAGAACAAGGATTTATTGCATCCCTTTGGTGAGCTAGGCCCCTTGGAGGCTCCTTTTGTCTTCACTCCTCACCGTATAGTTTCAGCTATAGCCAAAAGAGGTGGAGATGGTAAGGGGCTTCTTCCGAGGTGAGATGGGAACAAGAGATACTTATTTAGGGGTGCCCTTGGATCGTTTCGGTTGTCCTCCCTGAAGGAAGGCAGTGACCCCTTTTCTGCATGGGGCAGTGTGAGGATAGCATGGCCCTGGGTCATTGCAGATGACAAACAGGGCAGATCTGGGGTCGGGGTGCAGGCCTGCTGACCTCATTCAGGTCAGGTGGACACACAACACCCTCTGAAGAGGGACAGACGCACACTCTGAGGTCCCCATGCCCAGAGACCTAGGGCTTTTTCTGGGTCTCCCCTTTAGACACCATCTCTGTAGGTGTCCCATCAATACACTTGTTCTTTCCATTTGTCCTGTTTCCCAACTTCAGAGACACAGGCTGCCCTCCAGGGAGCCACCACTTGGACCCAAAGCCTCTCACTTCTAGGCACATTCCTCTACTTCCATCTTGGACACAAATTTCTTTACCCATTTCCTCCTTACTTTTAGAAAACCACAGGGTAAGGGCAAAATGTGGTAACTGCACAAAACACTGCAAATTCGATGAGCCAAAGGGATGGGACGAGACTAGGGATGGGTACCAACCAGCCACGCAGGTTGTATGCAGGCTCCCAGACGATGTCCGTCAGAGTGAGCACCTCCTGTTCCCACCCTTGGCAGTAAGCCCAGATACTGTCTGATGTTCCCTGACCTAGGTTTCAAGTGGACTTTCAGAGGGGCTACAACGACCGTGAAATTGCCTTCCACTTCAACCCTTGGTTTAAAGGAGGCGGGTATGTGGTCTGCAACACGAGGCAGCTAGAAACTGGGGGCCGGAGGAGAAGAAGATGCAGATGCCCTTCCAGAAGGGGAGTCTGTTTGAGATCTGCTTCAAGGTAGACAGCTCCACGTTCAAGGTGAGTGGGAACTCTCCTCTCCTCAGCTGTCTGTTCCCCAGCCCCATAAGGTGCTGCGAGCTGCCTTTAAATAGTCTTGTGAGCAACACTTTCTACAGAGAAGAGGACTGTTTCCTGTAAGGCCGCAGTCTCCTTACACACGTTCACCTCCTTACACACCTTCACCTGTTGCTTCTTTCACTCTGGAAGTAAGCACTGGAGAAGTCACCGTGATGCTCTTTGGCCTCCTGGGTCCTTCAGTCCAAGTTATTTCCATTTTTCTGTCATGGCTCTTCTTCCACTCCAGGTCCCTGGGAATATTTGTTTTTCTGTTACCTTGTTGCTGCATTTATCCAGGTGTTATTAAAGACTTAGTTCTGCCTGGCATTGCACATTGGTTTTGCAAGCAGAGCGGTGTCTCTGAGCTTGGGGAGATGGGAGGGGAGCTGAGTACATCTGTGTCTTTTTTCTCTGTGTGAACATGAATGTCCCCACCCCCTCATCATACAAGCTGACATTACTTCTTCTCTGCTCCCCATGGACATTTGCATGTATATTTCAAGAACACGACAGGAGAGCTGAGACTAGAAAGACAGACCCACTGTGATAAACACACACCAGAAGAACGAAGAAGCCAAGGACTAGAGTCAGGTGGAGGTTGCCCTTCGATGCACTTCGGGTCCCGAGCATGTTCCTGCAGCTGGCACAACTCTGCAGGCTGTTGCCCTGAGCTACAGGGGGTTGATGTAAGAACTAGATACAGGTCTGAACGTCTGGAAGCAGGGGTCCCAGCGGCACAGGTGTGCTCCCACCTGTCCCTGGACCCCCTCCTGCCATGTGTGTTCATCTCAACAGGTGTCAGTGAACAACAGCATCTTCCTGGATTATGTACACCTTTTGCCCTTCTACCAAGTCAATGCCATCTCCATCAAGGGCGGTGTGTATGTGTCCCGCATCAGCTCCAGGTCAGACTGCACCCAGCACTCGTCCCCAGGGGCTGGGTGTGGGGCCCTGTCCCCTTGCGGGTCCTGCTGTGTGAACCCAAAGGTGCAGCCAGTCTCGTCTCCAGGTGCTTCTGGGTTCACACCTCTGGCTGCCCCAGTCTGTCCTTCTTGTGTCGCTGTCTATGTCTGGGGCACCCGCACAGGATCCTGGACTAGAGGGTTTCTTGTCTCTGTCACTCTCTGTCATCCCCCTGTTGAGGAGGCCCTGGGCTTCTAGAAAGAACCTGGAATCAAACTGAATCCAGCTCAGATCCCCGGCTCTGCCATTTTCATCGGCTGGGGAATCTTAGACGAGCGACTTCACCTCTCCCAGCCTTAGTTGTTCACCTATGCAATCAGCACGATTGGCTGCCCCACAGGTCATTGTGTGAGTTCAATGAGACCATACACATCGAAGGGCACAGTATATCCTTTCTGTGGCCATTCCCGGGTTTATTTGACCTTCTCTGTGTATTATAATTTCTTAAAGGTCAGGACCAATTTTGCAAAATGAAAGAGTTCTGGAATTGGATGATGGTGAGTTTTGTACAACCACAGGGTGGACACTGGACTGTAGGCATACTTGTGTGTCTGCTTGGTTGCTCAGTCATGCCCGACTCCTCGAGACCCCGTGGACTGGAGCCCGCCAGGCTCCTCTCTCCATGGCACTTCTCCAGGCAAAAACACTGGAGTGGGTTGCCAGGCCCTCCTCCAGGGGATCTTCCCAACCCAGGGATCAAACCCAGGTCTTCCACATTGCAGGTGGACTCTTTACAGTCTGAGCTAGTACACTTAAGATGGTCAATTTTATGTGATGTGCATTTCACCACTGTTTAGCAAAAGAGGTCAGGTAGATTTCTTATTCCTCCTGAAGAGGAAGAAGTCCCAGGAGACTGATTACCTCAAGGATGCTGACTAGAAAATTCCAGACTGGCTGATTAAGACTACATTCCTGGTGAAGGTCAAAGCTACAGTTAGGTCAGGTGTTAACACCTAGGGTTGGAATCATGGGCTTCAACAAAAGTGAGGCCATTTTGAACCTGTGGTTTTCTCTTTAACTATGCCCCCCTTTGTAGCAAACTCTCAGCCTAACCAAAAGATATAATCAGAATGTAAGGCATTAACATTACTTTGAGCTAACGATAAATAGTCCCCACAGCTTTGTTCACCTTGGTGTGGTCTCCATGACCATGACTGTTCGCTTAATCCCTCTGACATTTGTAACCCAGCAGGATGGTATGGGAGCATCCTCGGACAGCCCTATGAACCTTGAGGGTTATAAACCTTTAGCCTCCTAGTCCTTCCTCAAGTTCTAAGGATAAAATTTCAGTGAGAAAATGTAGAAGCAAAGGGTAATAGTCAAGCAAAACAAAGTGATAATAGGTTAACCATTAAACACTGTCAAGGACATTTAGTTTCTTCTCAAGAGTTATAGGGAGAAGGCAATGGTACCCCACTCCAGTACTGTTGCCTGGTAAATCCCATGGACAGAGGAGCCTGGTGGGCGGCAGTTCATGGGGTCGCTAAGAGTCAGAAACTACAGAGCGACTTCACTTTCACTTTTCACTTTCATGCATTGGAGAAGGAAATGGCAACCCACTCCAGTACTCTTGCTTGGAAAATCCCATGGATGGAGGAGCCTGGTGGGCTGCAGTCCATGGGGTCACTAAGAGTTGGACACGACTGAGAGACTTCACTTTCACTTTTCACTTTCATACATTGGAGAAGGAAATGGCAAGCCACTCCAGTGTTCTTGCCTGGAGAATCCCAGGGACGGGGGAGCCTGGTGGGCTGCCATCTATCAGGTCGCACAGAGTCAGACACTACTGAAGCGACTTAGCAGCAGCAGCAGCAGCAGCAACAAGAGCTATAGACAGTATTCTGAACCAAATTGTTTGTGCTGTTTTACAGATATAGAAATCCCTGCTACGTGGAAGATGTTCACTGTATGGTGCTCACATGGTCATAAAACCCAGAAGCTTGATGATATGGCTCCCGATTACCTCACCACCAACCAATCAGAAGACATCCATGGGCTGATCACACACCCCTCACCCTCTCCCTCACCCTGTGTTTAAGACCATTTCCCTGAAAGTCATCGTGGAATATGGGGTTTTTAAGCTTGCCTGGGCTCCTTGCCTGTAACCTACAATAAATGCTGCGCTTTCCTTCATCATAACCCTGTGTCAGTAGGTTGGTTTTACTGTGTGTGGATGAGTCGTACTGAGTGGAGGTAAATCTGATCTGGATGGATTGGAAATTCTGATGATAAATTCAGTTGAAAGATTACTTTATTTAGCAATGTGTGGGGGGCTACAGAGTGGGGCTTTATCTTTCCTAGTCAGTGGCAGAGAAAAAGAAAGGAAAAGAAGGAGAAAGGGTGTCATGTTTAGTTAAAGTGTGAAGACTTGATCCGTTCTCTCGGGCCCAGGCAGCCTACCTGAACGCCATCTACTGCTCTCCGTCCTCACTTTGATTCTGAAGTCTCCATCACTTGGACAGGACCAGGTGCCATGTGGGGTCTTCTTCAGTCCTGAGACATATATCCAAGGTTCAAGAGCTTGACTGTCATCCATGCAGTTGAGATGATCTGGTACCATCCCTTTCAAGGAGGTTAAAGGGAAGTTTTTGCTCTTAGTGATTCCAAATCAGATGGTAGAAGACAACTGGGACTGAGTTTGGTGAGTTGTAGCCAGACTAAGTGCCCTCCAAGCCTCAGCTCACCCAGTGCTCACAACAAGCATATCAAAGGAGGCCCGTGATTAGCTCCATCTCACAGATGAGGAGAGACCGAAACTTAGAGAGTGCAAGGGAGCCTAGGTTGCCACCCCTACATGTGTCGCTTTGGCCTGAGTATTCATTTAGGCTGATTCTTCTCAAGAAACTGAAGACTCAAAGCTTTTCTTTTACCTCCTCCTCATCACAGGGTTGCAAAGTGTCGGACACGACTGAGCGACTGAACTGAACAACTGCAGCAAAGAATGCAGACAAAGGACCTGTTGCAGAAATAGAGCCGTGAAGAGATGTATTCACAGAAGAGCACAGCGGGGTGTGGAGGTCAGAGTCCACTCTGCACCCAGCAAACACGACATACCAAACACTGACTTTTCTGTGAGTAGCCTTCCTCATCTTTGAAGTCCCAAACCATTGCCCTCAACGTCCTCTTGTGACTTTAGCTGTAGGTGTTATTTAAAGTGATGGTTTTGACCATTTTGGTGGGTAGTTCCCCTGGGTCTCTCCTATGTATGCAAGTGTTACTATACGTTTGTTAGATTGTTTTCCTTTTATTGTGTCTCATGTCAATCTGATCTTAGACCAGCCAGAAGAACCTAGAAGGGTAGAGGAAAACTTCTTCATACCCCAACATTCATGTTGAAACTTGAGGCAGAATTCACTTCCTTTTTAGGGCTGAATGATATTGCATTGTATGTATAGACTCATTTTGTTTAGCTAGTCATCCATGGATGGACACCCGTGTTGCCTCTATCTCTTGGCTGTTGTAAATAATACCAGGTACATGCATGTACACGTATCTCTTCAAGCCTCTGCTTTCAGTTCTTCAGGCTATATAGCCAGACATGGAATTGCTGGCAGCGGTAAGTTGCTTCGCTTGTGTCTGACTTTTTGCGACCCTGTGGCCTGATGCCTGCCAGGCTCTTCTATCCGTGGGATTCTCCTGGCAAGAGTACTGGAGTGGGTTGCCATGATCTTCTCCAGGGGATCTTCCTGACCCAGGGATCACACCCAGGTGTCCTGCATTACAGGCAGATTCTTTCCCATTTGACCCAGACGTGGAATTGCTGGACCAGATGGTAACTCTGTGTTTAGTTGTTAAAGGAACATCTGTACTGTTTTGTAGGGTAGGTGTAAGACTATGCATAATGATGCTCTCAGTTCAGGAACACCGGGGGCACTCACATGGGGCTTTACTACTCATGGGACCCCAAAGCCATTAGGCCAGCTGGAGCTAGTACTGTGGCCAGATGGGCCTCTCTGGTCCTTATCACGACTTCAAGACACAGCTCAGCAACAACCATCAGCTAGCTTTGAAGAAAACGAGAATTATTACTCTCAAGCCCTAAGGGCCACATAGCACAATGGCCAGTGGGAAGGAGGTGAGAGCACAGGTTGGGGTTCCGCTTTTATTGGGGTCCAAAGGTAGGGTGGTTATGCAGGAACCAGGGGGCAGGAAGAGATATGTGGGGTCACTCAAACAGTTTTCTAGGTTGCCCAGGGTTTCCTAGAAAGGAGAACTTGATGGATGGGGCAAGCGTGGTGGCTTATCTAGAAGCTGTCACACAGCCGGCACCATGTTTACGAAGGATGAGTGTCTTAGAAATGGACTCTTTAGCAATCAGAAGCTTAATGCCAGTCTCTTAGGGTCAAGCACGTACACTGTGTTTCCCATCACAGCCTCACCGTGTAGCATCCCACCAACAGCACAAAAGGCCTCCTTTCTCCTTGTCCTCATCCACACTTGTCAGTTTCTGGCTTTTTGAGAGAGTGAGTGGCCGACACATTTGGAACAGATCCCATGGTCTACAGTGCAGAGAACAGAGAACCTCAGACAAGTGTCTGGACTTTAAGTAACGGAGCTCGAGGGCTGCCTCTCACCTCAAGCCTGGTCCTGGGCAAGGGTCTCAGTGACTGCACACACAGTGATGCCAGGTTGCTGAGGTCAGCTGTGCCAGCCACTGGGTCTTGGAGACACCTCCTTACGGTCTTTATTCATCCAAAAACCCACTGGCCTTTGGGTTGTCAGTAGGCCCTCCCTACAGGGCTGGAGCAGAGGCCCCTGGGCTCTCCTTTTTGGGCTGGACTCACTGTGACTCACTTCCAAATCACCTGGAGATGTCAAAGTGCATGTCCGCTTGACCTCGAGCTATCCCTGTTTCTCCCTGGGCTCTGAGAGTTTGGGGTGGTTTCTAAATTTTTAAAAGTTCACTCACTTATTTCATTTTCCTTTGTCTGTGCTTATTCTTTGTTGCTTTGCACTGGCTTTCTCTAGTTTCAGCAAGTGGGGGCTTCTTCAGTGCCATGTATGGTTTCTTATTGCTGAGCCTGGCTTAGGGGTGTGGGATTCAGTATTTACGGCAAGTGGCCTCCAGAACCTGGGCTCAGTAATCGTGGCACCGCATGTGGAGTCTCCCAGGACCAAGGATCAAACCTGCCTTCTCTGCATGGTGAGGTGGATTCTCACGCACTGTGCCACTGCACTTGGCCTGGGGTGCTTTTTAAACAGTACTTTATTGAGGTACAGTCCATGTAAACACACAGACCCTAGTCTGCTGGATGAGTTTTTATGCTATAAACAGCTGTATGGCTACCATCCAAGTCAAGCTCCAGGACATTCCCAGTACCCAGATGACTCCTTCGGGTCCCTCCCAACTGGTGCCCCTCATAAGCCATTGCTTTTCTGACCTGTTTCTGGATTTTCTGTGATCAGAATGCTCCCAGTGTGTGCTCACTTGTGTCTGGCTCTTGTGCTCAATAGTGAGGTTCACTGAAGACCTTGCCTTTATCCTCAGTCTCATTTTCTTGCTGAGGGCTAGTCCATAGCAGGCAATTCCCAGGTGGCTCAGTAGTAAAGCATCTGCCTGCCAATGCAGGAGACCCAGGAGACATGGGTTGGATCTCTGAATTGGGAAGATCCCCTGGAGGAGAGAATGGCAACCTGTACCAATATTCTTGCCTCAATAAATCCACAGGCAGAGGAGCCTGGTGGCCTATAGCCCAAGTGTTTGCAAAGAGCATTCACTGTTCCCCTTCTCCTGTTTTAAACAGTGCTGTTTCCAGTGAGGGGCTGTGACGAGTGAAGCTGTTAAGCACATGTACATCTGTTCTGATCTCTCTTTGGTGAATATCTAAGAGCAGAGGAGCCAGGACATAGGAGAGGTAGAGGGTTAACTTTATTATAATCCACCAAGTTTCCAACGCTGTTGTATTTTACACTCCAACCTGTGGTGAATGAGTTCCAGTTGCTTCCTATTCCAGTCAATGAGGAAAAATTTCCCATATCCCGGGTTTTGAAGAGGATTGTAAAGAATCTCTCCTTCTTTTCCTCCTTTCTGTTCCTAGCGTGTCATCTTCCCCTTAAATCCAGTCATATTCTAGTTGACTCAGGAATCTAGTGGGGTCAGAGAGTAGATGCATGGGGCAAGTGGGCTCCATCTATGAGAACGTCTCAGAGATGTCAGACTTTGCAAATTCTGAGAACCCAGGCAAGAGCCAGAAGGGAGAGAGGTGCAGACCCGTGTGTGGCCCTGGGGCACCTGCTCCCCTGCTCCCCACTTGGTGCCTGTAGGACCCTCAGCTGCTCATCCAGGCTGCACCCCAGGGGCCCCTTACGAACAAAGAGCGGGGTCCCGCTTGACATCAGGTAAGCTATGCATTTCCTCCCTACCCCACTTTGCTACCCAGCTGATCCTAGTCTCTGTTTTAGTCAATCATTTCCTTTAACAAGGTGCTGGAGCCAATATGAGACATTTATTCCACACAGTGACCCACCTCCATGTCATTCAGAAAGTTCTAGAATGTCTAAATCTTCTCCGCTCCCAGTCTAGAGCCCAGAAGGAAGGGAGAGAAGAGAAAAGAAGGGAGAGAGAAATTCTTAGAGAGCAGGGATCAGAAGCTCCTGGGGCATCATTAAACACAATGATAAGGTACCTTCATGATAATGTTTTCTATTCATATTTATAAAACATTTCTTTCCATCTGATCATATATTGATTTGTTTTTCTTTTCTCTCTCTCTCTCTTTTCTGACTGCACCATACTATATGCCTCTTCTTAGTTCCCTGACCAAGTATTGAACCCATCCCCCCTGCAGTGGAAACACAGAGTCATCACCACTAAACCACCAGGGACATCCCTCCATGACTAGGTTTTTATGTGAGGAATAGAATTTTAGAGGGAATATATCCCTTTTTGAAGCCCCAAGAAGGCACATATGGCTCAGGCTATCACTAATGAACTGTATAACTTTTGGAATGACCTTTAAACACTCTGAGCCTCAGTTTCCCTATCTGGAAAATGGGTATAACCAGGCCTTCCCAGCACAACCTCCACCCCGTGCACCAGTAGCACCCAGCTGCTCAGGCCCCACCAAGCAGCTCTGTTTCTGTCTGGACCCTCAAGAGACAGCCACGTTCTCAGGAACAGTGACGTCTAGAAGCTCCCTACAGTATGAGTGTGGTCAGGATCTCTGAGCCGACATGAACCTCTATGCACTATTGGATCTCAGTGCAGATCACAGGAGGCCAGCAGAGGGGAAAGGACCCTGGGTGGGGAGCACCCACTTCTACCCTCTCCTCCCCTGCCTACCTTTCTCCCTGTTTCTAAACCTACATCATCTCCTGGATCCTCCCCCACTGAGTAACAGTCCAGTTGCTTTGGTTTCTATATATTTTTAAGTTCTCCGGGTGCAGTGGTCGTCCTGGCCCGTGTGTAAAGTGACAGTGGCCACAGATGCGGTGGAGAGATGGCCTTCAGGGACACCCAGTCTACTTACAGACACCAGGGAGTTCCAGGGCTGGGGGTGGGGTGCGTCCCAGTGGACAGGAAGCAGCTCTGGGGCTCTAAGAAAACAACTCCTGCTGGTGAGAGAGGAGGGGAGCAGCAACCTGAAAAGAACACGGAAGGGCAGACCAGCTTCTCCATGACCATCTCCTGGGTGCTGCTCAGGACGGCAGCGGGTGAGCATCCCCAGGATTCCTGCATCTGACAAACGTTTACTGAGCTCACTGTGGGTGCCTCTACTGTTCTAAGTGAGAACTGGGAAAATGATGATTGTTTTGCATGAAGGGAGCAGGGCTTCTGGGGTGGGTAACAAGCCAGCATTGCAGCAAGGGACATACTCTAAAGATGGCCTCTCTGTGCTGAACCATTTACTAGTTGGATGACCTCAAGCAAGTTACTGTCCCTCTCTGGGCCACAGTTTCTGTATCTATATAATGGGGTTAATCCTGGAGTCACTGCCCAGATCTGGGGGAAAGACGAAGTGAGCTTGAATGAAGATTGAGAGAGCTTGAATGGTGTCTGTCCCACTGCAGGAGGTCTGAAAGTGTTTAGAGTTGTTAGGAGACTGGGCGCAGCAGAGAAGGCCTCCTGAGGAGGTGTCAGCTCTCTGAGGGGCAAGAGAGCAAGGCAGGGCAGGTCAAAGGAGTTTGAGAAGGGGCCATCTCAGGTGTTAGGGGGAGCTGGGTGCCAGCCGGGAGCCAGCGTGAGGAATCTCGCCCATGGCAAAGGTCATGAGGAAGGAAGCCGGACAAAATGCAAAGGCGTGATCTGGCTTCTGGTGTTCCTCCTGGGTTCCTGAACATCTACCCCCCAAAACCAGAGTCTGCCTGCCTTATTGTACTGTGTTTTCCACTCTTTTGCCTCTAAAAGGAATTAACTTAGGGCTCCAGTTTACAGTCTCTTGCATATAAAAAGAATGTTTCAGCTCTAACCCCACTGATGGCTCTCTAACTTGCCTGACAGGTTCCCCGGGACTTTTTACAACTTGCGAATTGTTTACAGCCCCTCAACAGCGAGAGGCACAAAGCTTAAAGCATCTTAAAGATACAGAGCCTTTTCTAAAGAGCTAAAAATCATATCGGTGATGGGTTTCACTGTTGACTCAATGACTGCTGCCGGGCCTCCATATTCTTTTTCTTTTAGGTACCTGAAGGATATTAATCAATGTAATTGGGATATAGAAAAAGGAATATAGTAGTTTTGATGTTAGCAACACTAGACTTTTGAGTTAATTACTTTTCTCTTTGTTAAAAATCACTGTACTTCTTTCATTGTTATGAATTGTTGTATCCTTGCTATGTAAGAATGTAACTTTATTTAGTGCCTTCTGAGAGTGGCACCAGACTTTGGGAAGAACAACACTGTTAGGGCCAATAAGTCTTCTGGTTGACAAACCCTTACCAAAAAAGGGCCGTAAAATGCTAATTGGCCTTCTGGCCAGAAGATGATATAAATCACCTAAGACTTGTATATACAACTAGGTGTGCAGAGAAAAAGCCTGGTCTCGATGAGAGTCAGGGCTGTTGACAATGCAGAATTTTATATTATCCATTGATCTCTATGTACAAAAAAAAGGGGTATAAAAGGCCTTTCTGGACAGTAGAGGATGGGCCAGTCACTGGAAAGACTGGTTTCCCCTGTGTGGTCTATTCTCCTTCTCTCCTTTTTAGGCTGAATTCCCATCTGGAGCGGGGAGGCTCACATGTCTACTTACTTGCCCTGGCTTCTAAGATCCGTGAGAGAGGAAGCCCAAGGCGGGGCACCCTCCGATATTCAAACGGGCGCCGGTGGCCTACGTAGATGGTGCAAACTTCTTCTCCTGAAGTTTTATTGGTTTTCCACGTAAACCAAGTTATTCAGCCTCTTTTTTTCCCACTAAATTTTCCTACTATACTATTATTTCCTAATCTTATATTTTTGAATAAATAAGATTTCCTCACCACGCCATCTCCCCTTTGAATTTCCCTGGATCCACTGGGGCTGGACCCCGGCAGGTGCTTGTGAACTGTGGGCTGCAGAGGGCTTCCTTCTGCACCTTTTGACTTCCAGTGTGGAGGCCCCATCACAGGATGCCTTGTTTAAACCAGGGGTCCCCCACCTTCAGGTCATGTACTAGTGTTGGTCCAGGGCTTCTTGGGATCCAAAATCACTGCAGGTGGTGACTGCAGCTATGAAGTGAAAAGATGCTTGCTCCTTGGAAGGAAAGCTATGAAAAACCCAGACAGCATTTTAAAAAGCAGAGACATCACTTTGCCAACAAATACTCATAGTCAAAGCTATGGTCTTTCCAATAGCTATGTACAGATGTGAATGTTGGCCCATACAGAAGGTTGACACCGGAGAACTGATGCTTTTGAATTGTGGCGCTGGAGCAGACTCTTTGAGAGTCCCTTGAACAGCAAGGAGATCAAACCAATCAAACCTAAAGGAAATCGACCTGGAATATGCATTGGAAGAACTTGTGCTGAGGCTGAAGCTCCAGTACTTTGGCCACTTGATGCGAAGAGCCCATTCATTGGAAAAGGCCCTGATGCTGGGAAAGATTGGAGGCAGGAGGAGAAAGGGACGACAGAGGATGTGATGGTTAGATAGCATCACTGGCTCAATGGACATGAATTTGAGCAAGCTCCAGGAGATAGTGTAGGACAGGAGCCTGGCACGCTGCAGTCCATGGACTTGCAAAGAGTCAGACATGACTTGACGAGTGAATGGCAGCTTCCAAGTAGTCTGATGATGCCAAAGTGTGTTTCCTGGAAATCTAGCTGTCTCTGAGTCTCCCTGGGCTCTGAGAATTAAAAAAACAAAACAAAACAGTATTTATTGAGTTATGGTTCAAATAAACACATGGACTCTAGTCTGTTGGATGAGTTTTTATGTTGTAAACAGCTGTGTGACCATCATCCGGGTCAAGCTCCAGGACATTTCCAGCACCCAGATGATTCCTTTGGGTTCCTCCCAGTTGTTGCCCACATGGGCCATCGCTTTTCTGACCAATTGTTGGATTTTATCTAATAAAAGACTCCCAGCCTGTGCTCACTTGTGCCTGGCTCCTGTGCACAGCTATGAGTGTCGCTGATGATCGTGCCTATATCTTTGGCCCCTTTTTATTGCCAAGGCCTAGTCCACTGTGGTCACATCATTATTCATTTTTCCTTTCTGTTGCTCGTGGACAGCGTGATTCCAGTGTGGGGCTACGGTGAGTGAGGCTGTCATGCATGCATGCATATGTTTTCATCTCTCTTGGGTAAACATCTAGAAGCAGAGGAGCCTGGACACAGTAGAGGCAGAAGACCCACCAACAAGTCTCCAACCCGCTTGCATTTTACATGCCAACCTGCACTGAATGAGAATTCAATGATCTTTATCCCAGTAGATGAGGTTATGGTCCCCGTGTTCCTGGTGTCAAACAGGATTGCATAGCATTTCCCCTTCTTTTCCCCCTTTCTGCTTCAACTGTGCCATCGGCCCCTTAAATCCGGTCACATTGTGGTTGGTCAAGGAATGTAGTGGGGACGGAGGGTGGACAGACGAGGCATGTGTGCACAGTCTATGGGAACATCTCAAATAAGTCAGTCTTTGCAAATTCTGGGGCACCGAGGCAAGCCCAAGATTAGAGAGAGGTGCAGACAGGTTCTCAGCCCCAGGGCACCTGCTCCACACTCAGTACCTATAGGCCCCTCAGCTACTTGTCCTGGCTGGACACGGGGTCCCGTCTCTAGCACACGGTGGGGGCCTACTTAATCTCCGCTAAGTCTGTTGTTGCTGTGTGTTTCCTCCCCAAACCCCTTTCCGACAAAAGCTGATCCTGAGTCTCTGTTTCAGTCAAACGTTTCCATTAACAAGGTACTGGAACCAATTAAAGACAGTTTTCAATATATTGCCTCCAACTCAATGTCACTTGGAATATTCTATTATGTCTGAGATGTCTCTGATCCCCATTCTAAAGCCCAGAATCAAGAGAGAAGAGAGAGAAATTCACAGAGAGGAGGGGTCAGAAGTTCCCGGGGCATTATTATGCACAAAGATAAGGGAACCTCCACCACCGGCTTTTCTTTTGCAAAACATTTCTTTTTATATGATTGTGCTTTTAGGTGAGGAGTAGAATTTTAAAGGGGAGGAATACCTTTTGAAGAAGTGGAGTAGCCTTATATGGCTCAAGCTGCCACTAGTGAGCTGTGTGACCTTGGATATGACCTGTAGATTCTCTGAGCCTTAGTTTCCCGGTCTGAAAAATGGGTATAACTAGGCCTTCCTGCAGCACTGCCACCCCATGCCCAGGCAGCGCCCCATCACACACACTGTTGTCTGGACATGACACAGCCCCACGCTCAGGAGCAGTGTCTTCTAGAAGCTGTGTATGTGGTGAGAATGTCTGATCCTACGTGAACTATTCTGACTTGGGGTAGAGGGTAGGAGGAGAGCAGAGGGGAGAAGGCCCTGGGAGAGGAGCACCCACTTCTGTCCTCCATTTACCTCCCTACCTTACTCCTTCCTCTAAACTGACTTTCTCCTCCTCCTGGCTCCTCCCCATTGAATAACAGTTAAATTGCATTGAATTCTGTATCTTGGTGAGTCATTCCTGTTGCAGAAGTCTACCTGGACAGCATGCAAAGCGAGAGTGGTCACGAAGGCGATGAAGAACTGGCCTTCAGGGACACCCAGCCTCCCTACATAAACCTTGTGAGTTCCAGGGCTGGGGGAGGCCTCGGCCGGGGGGACGCAGCTCTGGGGCTCTGATAAACAAGCTCCTGCTGGGGTGACAGGAGGCCGGGGGAGGCCTCGTTCCAAAGAGAACAGACGAAGGGCAGACACCAGCCAGGGCGGCCCTGCCCCCACTTCTGCCTGTGCCCATCTCCTCGGTGCCGCTCAAGGCCAAGGGGCACCAGGATTTGTGCGTGGGACAAATGTTTCCTGAGCTTCCTCCTGATCTCTCTCCTGTTCTGGGTGCTCAGTGGGGGAAGAAGAGTCTAAGTAATAAATAGAAAAGTGAATTTCCATTTTTATTTTAACATGAAGGAGGATGAACATCTTCCGGGCAGGATAACAATGGAACATGGCACTTCAGGGCACTTACTTGGAAGATGACCTCCCTGGGTTCAGCCATTTATTAACTGGTTGACCTCAAGCAAGTTACTTTACCTCCCTGGGCCTCAGTTTCTGCTTGGGTATAATGGGAAGAATCAAGTCACCACCCAGAGCTCGGCTAAGGATCAAGCAGGGTAGCATGTTGAGAGAGTTTGAAAGGTGTCTGGCCCACTGTGGGGGCTCTGAAAGTGTTTAGAATTGTTAGGAGTCTGGGCGCAGGAGGAAAGACCTCCTGAAGAGATATCTGGCATCTGAGGGTTGAGAGAGCTAGCCAGGGCAGGTCAAGGGTGTCTGAGAAAGACTGTCCCAGGAAGGGGGAGTGGGCTGCCCCTGCACTGTGAGGTGCAAAGGGCTTTCTTCTGGGCACTTTTACCCCCCGTGTGGAGGTCTTGTCATAGGCAGCCTTGTTTAATCCCGCGGTCCCAACCTCCAGGCATGGACTGGTGTTTGTGCATGGCCTGGTAGGCAGTGGGCTGCATGGCAGGAGGTGAGCAGCTCATGAGCAAGTGACTCTCCATCTGTATCTATAGCCACTCCCCATCGCTCACATCTAGCCAGCTTTGGAAAAATTGTCTCCGTGAAACTAGTCCCTGGGGCCAGAAAGACTGGGACAGCTGGTTTAAACCCTTATCATCTCCACAACATATATGTATTACTGAGGCTCACAGATGTGGAGGCCACTTGTAAGGTTCCCAGGTGATAAGGGCTGAGGAGGGAGGTGTCTTGATTTCCCCCATCCTGGGGGAAGGTGTTGTCCACAGAGAGCACCGTGGGGGAGGAAGAGGCTGGCAGGCAGCAGGACTTTCTGAGCTCATGGCATCCTGGCCTGGCCCTGCAGTACAAGCCTCTCCTGGGCTCAGCTTCCTGAGAGGCTGGGCAGATGGGCTGACAGAACCCTTCGTGGGGAGGGATGCATGGGGCATCAGGTGCTGGGGAGCTGCTCGGTCCCCACTCAAGCCCACCTCCCCTGGAGCCCTGGCATGGCCTGTGTGCTCCGTGCAATGACCAGAGCCCTTCAGCCCGTCTAGTGAGGGCTCCTGGTGGGGCAGGAGGAAGCTGGGCTGCCTGGTGGGTGCCTCCACGGCGGTCTGAGTCAGGATGTGTCACCTGGGTCTTGTTCTCCATCAGATGGGGAACCCGGAGACGCTTCCAGGTTCAACCCGTTTATTACTCTGATGACATGTTTTTACTCTCTAATCCTTGGATTCAAAAGCCCAACTATAGACAGGTCACGTGACTTGGTGACATCAGAGCTGCCAGCACAGGGAGTCGGGAGGCCAGCTTAATCTGTGAGGCTATAAATCCAACATAAAAACCCATCTTGCTGGGTCAGAGGAAGCAAAGGCCTGTGCTGGTCTTTCCTGCTAAGATCACACATACACATTCACGCACAGAGGGGCCATCGGCCACACCAGGCTTAAACCATACAAATGTATTTCCTTACAGTTCTGAGGTTAGAAATCTAAAATCCAATGTCAGCAAAGCTGTTTCCTTCTGGAGCCTCAGGGGAGAATGTGTCCTTGTTTTTTCCAACTTCCAGAGGCTGCCCGCTTGCCTTGGCTTGTGGCCCCTTCCTCCTCCTGCGATTTTTTTTTTCTTCTGTATCAGGGCTCAGTTGTGGCACAAGGCACCTTCATTTTGGCCCGTGGGCTCTCTAGCTGTGGCCCATGTGGGATCTTAGTTCCACAAACAGGGATCTAACCCTCAGTCGCGGCATTGGAGGCAGATACTTAACCGCTGCTGGACCCCCAGGGAACTCTTCACTTTCCTCCTTCTCTAAAGCCGCAGCTTCTTGCTTCTGCTGTCACATCTCCTACAACTGACTCTCCTCCTCTGCCTCCCTCTTTGCAGACCCTGAGACGATTGAGCCCACGCAGATATTCCAGACAACCCCCCCCCCCCCCCCCCCCCCCCAATCTCAGGATTCTTATTCATACCTGCAGAGTCCCTGTTGCTGG
Organism: Ovis aries; assembly: GCF_016772045.2. Lineage (NCBI taxonomy): Eukaryota > Metazoa > Chordata > Mammalia > Artiodactyla > Bovidae > Ovis > Ovis aries. The sequence goes on from NC_056064.1 coordinate 19,083,640, forward strand.
GTAAAGTAACATATTCACAGCTTCTAGGAATTATAATGTTGACAATTTTGGTGGGGAAACGGGAGAGGGTGTAATTACTCGGTCTACCATAACCTTCTTGGAGTCAATAAATATTAGTGGTTTCTTTGAATCTTTCCAGAAAAGTTTAATTTATATTTAGTAAATATATGTATATAGCAACTCCTACCCATTTGAAAAATAATACAGAGGGCAATATTACTTATCAGTTCTCAAAGTGGTCCCTTCTTCCTCTTTTCTTGTGAAGTCTCCCTAGAATCTATTGTGTGGAAATACCATTAATTTCACCATTTTCTTCCTGGTGGACTTCTGGATTCATTTCCAATTGTTTGCTATTAGAACGCAGTTATGAGTAATCTTGTCTTTGGATTATACTCAATTTGAAATCATCTTGTGTTTCAGAATGTGAGGGCACCATTTAAGACATTAAAATCCCATGAAGTTTTTTTGGGGGGAATCATTCCTTAAGATTAACCTGTACTGCCCGCCCCCATGATCCACACAGGGCTTCCTCCGTCCTGCCTTCCTTCTGAGCCCTGAGGACCCCTCCTACCACTCTATGCCTTAGTGTGAATGTGCTTGAGGGAGGAGCCCATGCTGCCAGGTGGATACGTTTTCAGCCTTGTCTCTCCTGATGGTGAGAAAGGCTCTTAGGGGGATTTCTAACTCCAACAAATGAGGGGATTCTTTTTCAGGCAAGAGCACCATGCTAGTCAGCCTGTGGTAGGCTGATTCTACTTCTCCAAAATCACTGACATGGATTTTGACAGAAAGATCTCAGAGATGCAGAGATGTTGTGATTTGCTTAATGTCACCAACGTTTTTAATGGCAGAATTCAGACCAGACCGGCGGGCCACAACAGACACCTCTGCCCAAGGTCCATGGAGAGCACAGTCTATCTGAGTGCGGTTCAGGCATCACTGGTTATCTCCCAGGGGCAGCTGTGCACACTGGGCTCGGAGGGGCTTCCCTGGATTCTGAGTGGTCCTACAACCAAAGGACAGGGACTAGGACTGAATTGAGCTGGTGTGGATTTTTTTTTGTTTGTTTGGCCTGCAGACTGTTTAACTCATTGCCAAAGAGAAAGTATAATACAGAGATATTAGTATCATAAACAGCACATACCAGTCACTCAGTTTCAACTCATGGAGTATCTGCTTTATCTCTGCCCAGCTCAACTTTCCTTTCCACCCATGGATTGTTTTAAAGCAAATTTAGGTATATCAATCCAATGCAAATCTTTCATTATATGGCTCTTATAACAAAAGAAACCTACTACAATCCTTTTGAAAGCATTTCACCCCCCAAATTAGAAAGTTTTACAGAAGAAAAACGTCAGATTTCTGTCTTCTCCTGAAGACTTGGAAGCTCTGACAGCACCGGGCCTGGAAGGTAATCGGGTCACAGCCGAGTGGACACTGCTCTTTAGATGAGGGGGATGATGCCTTCTTTGCTGCAGTCTCCACCACTCCCGACTGCCCCCTACCTGGCCAGCTCAAATATGCAAATCACCTGTCTGGGTCCTCTAAGCATTTAATCTTTGTAAAATATTACTTAGAGGAGAAGGTAGAAAATACTTCAACAGTGTGGAAATGGAAAATTGACTTGGAGACACAGCTGTGCTGAAGGCAGTTTGTAGAACCACATTAGATAGAAAGCATTCTGGAAGGATGCGCCAGTCTCTCCCCACAGACATTTTCTCACTAATCATCAATGTCACCCAGAAGCTGGGACTTGTTCTCATTTCATGGATGAAGAAACTGAGGCAAAGAGAAGTTAAATAAGCTTCCCAAGTAATAAATAAGCATTCCTCAGGTAATGAGCAGCAGCATCAGGATTCCAACCTGAAGGATGCCTGACTCTAAAATGAAGCATCTTCACCATAACCCTGGGTGCTTAAAGAGGCTCAGGAAAGAGAACATGACAAGGTGATGGGGCCCAGGTGCGTGGAGATGCCAGTGAGGACTTGGGAGGCTTCCTGGAGCCTGGAGGAAGGATGGGAGCCCAGGAGTAGGAGCAGAAGAGGGTGCTGCAGAGAGCACCTGGGAAAGAGGCACTTTCTGAGTCTGTGAGGGGACAAAGGTCAAGGTCAACAATGTTCTCTGGGTGGGGTGGGCAGGACGGGGAGGATGACCTACCTCTTCTTGGCCTGCTCAGCTGAGCAGAAGGTTTATCCTCGAGGACAGGTGGGTGGGTCTCTTTGGTCCATGGTGGACCCCTAGTCCCCAGCCAGGACTTGGGTCTTTAGCAGTAGCTTGGCTTGGGGTCCAGCCACCCCCCTCTCTCCCCTGGTTCCTTCCCATCTCAGGGCTGTGGACTCGCCACTTCCTCCTTTGCCAGCTGCCAATGTGACCTTGTCACCTCCTCTCAGAGCCTGAGGGGCTCCTTGTCCCAACCTCAGAATATCTGTGTCACTTCCTCGCTCCAGGGCTGGAAGGTCCATATGCTGAGGCTCCTTCTGTCCTGTTCGTGGCTGCACTGGGTCCCTAGGCTGCTGCCCCACACCCAGGCCAGCCCCGGCCAGGGCTGATGAGGATGGAGAGAAGGAGGCAGGCCAACTGACCACTGTCTCCTCTCCACAGCCTATTCCCTTCACGGGGAGGATCGAAGGGGGTCTCCAGGATGGACACAAGGTCACCGTCATGGGGCGCGTTCTTTCCACAGACGAAAACAGGTACTGGGAATTGTTGTCTCTCTCGGCCTCACCGCTGAGTGAACCAAGGTGCTGTCAGCTCAGATGGTCCATCCTGTATCCTACAAGCTGCCGCCACCCTGTTCAGGGGATGGGAAGGGCCTGGCCCTGCCAGCAATGCTCAGCGCCCCCTACCACCTACCTGTAGCATCCGGGGCACCATTAACCAGACTCCGCAGAGACAGGGGGAATGTAGGCTCACAGTCTAGGGAGGGAAGCAGGCCAGCCCAGAGGTGGAGTCTGGGACTGAACTTCGTATACAATGACCCAGAGCTCGAGCCCTGAAGCCAAAAGAAACCCCAGATAAACAAGCAAAACAGAGCACTCTGCTGGTAGAATGTCCACTGAGGGCCGCCCGTGGGTGTGGGGCGGAGCCTGGTTCTGTGGTGATGGCGTGTGAGCCAGACGTGCCGTCTGACTGTTTTGTTTTATTTGGGAGCCTGAGTGATCCCAAGAAGCAGACTGGGAACCACACGGGGACTGAGTTCAGGCAAGGTGTTGGGAGAGAGATGCTCATTGGATAATTCAGGCTGGACCTTGGTTAGGGGACAGGCATGAGCTCCAACTGGGGAAAAGCAGAAGAAGGACGTATTGCATCGCTTTGGTGTGCTAGGCCCCTTGGAAGCTCCTTTTGTCTTCCCTCCTCACCTGATAGTTTCAGCTATAGCCAAAAGAGGTGGAGATGGTGAGGGGCTTCCTCTGAGGTGAGATGGAAACAAGAGATACTTATTTAGGGGTGCCCTTGGATCGTTTCAGTTGTCCTCCCTGAAGGAAGGCAGTCACCCCTTTGGTGCATGGGGCAGTGTGAGGATAGCATGGTCCTGGGGCATTGCAGACGACAAATGGGGCAGATCTGGGGTCAGGGTCCAGGCCTGCTGACCTCTCTCAGGTCAGGTGGGCACACGACACCCTCTGAAGAGGGACACACACACACTCTGAGGTCCCCATGCCCAGAGACCTAGGGTTTTTTCTGCGTCTCCCCTTTAGACACCATCTCTGTAGGTGTCCCATCAATGCACTTGTTCTTTCCATTTGTCCTCTTTCCCAACTCAGCAGACACAGGCTGACCTCCAGGGAGCCACCACTTGGCCCCCAAGACTCTCACTTCTAGGCACATTCCTCTACTTCCATCTTGGACACAAATTTCTTTACCCATTTCCTCCTTACTTTTAGAAGACCACACGGTAAGGGCAAAATGTGGTAACTGCACAAAACACACAGTGCAAATTCGGTGAACCAAAGGGATGGGACGAGACTAGGGATGGGTACCAACCAGCCACGCAGGTTGTATGCAGGCTCCCAGACGATGTCCGTCAGAGTGAGCACTTCCTGTTCCCACCTTTGGCAGTAAGCCAGGATACTGTCTGATGTTCCTTGACCTAGGTTTCAAGTGGACTTTCAGATGGGCATCAGTGACACAAACAACGTTGCCTTCCACTTCAACCCTCGGTTTGAAGGAAGCGGGTATGTGGTCTGTAACACGATGCAGCTAGGAAACTGGGGGCCGGAGGAGAAGAAGATGCAGATGCCCTTCCAGAAGGGGAGTCTGTTTGAGATCTGCTTCAAGGTAGACAGCTCCTCGTTCAAGGTGAGTGGGAACTCTCCTCTCCTCAGCTGTCTGTTCCCCAGCCCCATAAGGTGCTGCGAGCAGCCTGAAATAGTCATGTGAGCAACACTTTGTACAGAGAAGAGGACTGTTTCCTGTAAGGCCGCAGTCTCCTTACACACGTTCACCTCCTTACACACCTTCACCTGTTGCTTCTTTCACTCTGGAAGTAAGCACTGGAGAAGTCACCGTGATGCTCCTTGGCCTCCTGGGTCCTTCAGTCCAAGTTATTTCCATTTCTCTGTCATGGCCCTTCTTCCACTCCAGGTCCCTGGGAATATGTGTTTTCCTGTTACCTTGTTGCTGCATTTATCCAGGTGTTAGTAAAGACTTAGTTCTGCCTGGCATTGCACATTGGTTTTGCAAGCAGAGCGGTGTCTCTGGGCTTGGGGAGATGGGAGGGGAGCTGAGCACATCTGTGTCTTTTTTCTCTGTGTGAACATGAATGTCCCCACCCCCCCATCACACAACCTGACATCACTTCTTCTCTGCTCCCCATGGACATTTGCATGTATTTTTCAATAACACCACAAGAGAGCTGAGACAAGAAAGACAGACCCACTGTGATGAACACACACCAGAAGAATGAAGAAGCCAAGGACTAGAGTCAGGTGGAGGTTGCCCTTCGATGCACTTAGCGTCCCGAGCATGTTCGTGCAACTCGCACAGCTCTGCAGGCTGTTGCCCTGACCTACTGGGGGTTCATGTAAGAACTAGATACAGGTCTGAACGTCTGGAAGCAGGGGTCCCAGCGGCACGGGTGTGCTCCCACCTGGTCCTGGACCCCCTCCTGCCATGTGCGCTCATCTCAACAGGTGACGGTGAACGGGAGCATCTTCCTGGATTATGCACACCGTTTGCCCTTCGAACAAGTCAACGCCATCTCCATCGGTGGCTGTGTGCATGTGTCCTATATCAGCTTCCAGGTGAGACTCCACCCAGCACTCGTCCCCAGGGGCTGGGTGTGGGGCCCCGTCCCCTGTGCGGGTCCTGCTGTGTGAACCCAAAGGTGCCAGCCAGTCTCGTCTCCAGGTGCTTCTGGGTTCACACCTCTGGCTGCCCCAGTCTGTCCTTCTTGTGTCACTGTCTCTGTCTGGGACACCCGCTCAGTCTCCAGGCTTCTTGTCTCTGTGACTCTCTGTCATTCCCCTGGTGAGGAGGCCCTTTGCTTCTAGAAAGAACCTGGAATCACACTGAATCCAGCTCAGATCCCCGGCTCTGCCATTTTCATCGTCTCGGGAATCTTAGATGAGTGACTTCACCTCTCCCAGCCTTAGTCTCTTCACCTGTGGAATGAGCAATATCGGCCGCCCCACAGGTCATTGTATGAGTTCAGTGAGACCATACACATCGAAGGGCACAGTATATCCTTTCTGTGGCCATTCCCGGGTTTATTTGACCTTCTCTGTGTATTATAATTTCTGAATGTGTTAGCAACATCTGAAAGGTCAGGACCAATTTTGCAAAATGAAAGAGTTCTGGAATTGGATGGTGGTGAGTTTTGCACAACCACAGGCATGGACACGGAACTGTAGGCACACTCGTGAGTGTGCTTGTTTGCTCAGTCATGCCTGACTCGTTGTGACCCCGTGGACTGGAGCCCGCCAGTCTCCTCTGTCCATGGTGCTTCTCCAGGCAAAACTACTGGAGTGGGTTGCCAGGCCCTCTCCAGGGGATCTTCCCAACCCAGGGATCAAGCCCAGGTCTCCCTCACTGCAGGTGGGTTCTCTACAGTCTGAGCGAGTACACTGAAGACGGTCAATTTTACGTGATGTGCATTTCACCACTGTTTAGCAAAAGAGGTCAGGTAGATTTCTTCTTCCTCCTGAAGAGGGAGAGGTCCCAGGAGACTGATCACCTCAAGGATGCTGACTAAAAAATTCCAGAATGGCTGATTTAGACTACATTCCTGGGGAAGGTCAAAGCTACAGTTAGGTCAGGTGTTACACCTAGGCTTGGTATCATGGGCTTCAACAAAAGTGAGGCCATTTTGAACCTGTGGTTTTCTCTTTAACTATGCCCCACTTTGTAGCAAACTCTCAGCCTAACCCAAAGATAAATTCAGACTGTAAGGCATCAGCATCACTCTCAGCTACCGATATAGAGTCCCCACAGCTTTGTTCACCCTTGGTGTGGTCTCCATGGGCAGGACTGTTTGCTTAATCCCTCTGACATGTGTAACCCAGCAGGACCCTATGGGGGCATCCTGGGACAGCCCTATGACCCATGAGTGTTATAAACCTTTAGCCTCCTAGGCCTTCCCCAGGTTCCAAGGATTAAATATAAGTGAGCAAATGCAGAACCAAAGGGTAACAGTCAAGCAAAAGAGTGATAATAGGTTAACATTAGACACCATCAGGGACCTTTAGTTCCTCCTTAAGAACTATAGGCAGTATCTGAACCAAATTCTTGGTGCTGTTTTACAGATATAGAAACCCCTACCGTGTGGAAGATGTTCACTGCATGGTGCTCACATGGTCTTAGAACTCAGAAGCTTGATGATATTGGCTCCCGATTACCTCATCACCAACCAATCAGAAGACATCCACGAGCTGATCACACACCCCTCACCCTCTCCCTCACCCTGTGTTTAAGACCATTTCCCGGAAAGTCATCGTGGAATTTGGGGTTTTTAAGCTTGCCTGGGCTCCTTGCTTGGTACCTGCAATAAATGCTGCGCTTTCCTTCATCATAACCCTGTGTCAGTAGGTTGGTTTTACTGTGCGTGGATGAGTGATAGTAAGTGGAGGTAAATCTGATCTAGATAGTGACGGATGGACTGGAAATTCTGATGATGAATTCATTTGAAAGATTCCTTTCTTTAGCAATGTATAGGGGGCTACAGAGTGGAGCTTTCTCTTTCCTAGTCAGTGGCAGAGAAAAAGAGAGGAAAAGAAGGAGAAAGGCTGTCATGTTTAGTTAAAGTGTGAAGACTTGATCCGTTCTCTCGGGCCCAGGCAGCCTACCTGAACGTCATCTACTGCTCTTCCCCCTCACTCACATTCTGAAGTCTCCATCACTTGGACAGGACCGGGGTCATGTGGGGTCTTCTTCAGTTGTGAGACATTTATCCAGGATTCAAGAGCTTGACTGTCATCCATGCAGTTGGGATGATCTGGTACAATCCCTTTCAAGGAGGTTAAAGGGAAGTTTTTGCTCTTAGTGATTCCAAATCAGATGGTAGAAGACAACTGGGACTGAGTTTGGTGACTTGTAGTCAGACCTAGTGCCCTCCAAGCCTCAGGTCACTCAGTGCTCACGACAGTCATATCAAAGGAGGCCCGTGATTAGCTCCAACTCACAGATGAGGTAAGACCGAAACTTAGAGAGTGCAGGGGAGCAAGGTTGCCACCCCTACATGTCACTTTGGCCTGAGTATTCATTTAGGCTGATTCTTCTCAAGAAACTGAAGACTCAAAGCTTTTCTTTTACCTCCTCCACAACACGGGTTTGCGAAGAGTCAGACACGACTGAGTGACTGAACTGAACAACTGCAGCAAAGAATGCAGACAAAGGACCTGTCGCAGAAATAGAGCCGCGATCAGAGGTATTTACAGAAGAACACAGTGAGGTGTGGAGATCAGAGTCCACTCTGCACCCAGCAAACACGACATACCAAACACTGACTTTTCTGTGAATAGCCTTCCTCTTCTTTGAAGTCCCCAACCATTGCCCTCAACGTCCTCTTGTGATTTTAGCTGAAGGTGGTATTTAAAGTGATGGTTTTGACCATTTTGGTGGGTAGTTCTCCTGGGTCTCTCCTATGTATGCAAGGGTTACTATATGTTTGTTAGATTTTTTTTCCTTTTAATATGTCTCATGTCAATCTGATCTTAGACCCGCCAGAAGAACCTAGAAGGGTAGAGGAAAATTTCTTCATTCCCCAACATTCATGTTGTCACTTGTGGCAGAATTCACTTCCTTTTTAGGGCTGAACAATATTGCATTGTATGAATAGACCTCATTTTGTTTATCTAGTCATCCACCGATGGACACCCGTGTTGCTTCTATCTCGTGGCTCTTGTAAATAATGCCAGGTACATGGGTGTACACATCTCTCTTCAAGCTTCTGCTTTCAGTTCTTTAGGCTATATAGCCAGACATGGAATTGCTGGCAGTGGTAGGTTGCTTCGGTTGTGTCTGACTTTTTGCGACCCTGTGGCCTGTAGCCTGCTAGGCTCTTCTGTCCATGGGATTCTCCTGGCAAGAGTACTGGAGTGGGTTGCCATGATCTTCTCCGGGGGATCTTCCTGACCCAGGGGTCAAACCCAGGTGTCCTGCATCACAGGCAGATTCTTTCCCATCTGACCCAGATGTGGAATTGGTGGACCAGATGGTAACTCTGTGTTTAGTCGTTAAAGGAGCATCGTACTGTTTTGTAGTGTCAGTCTCAGACTATGTATAGAGATGCTCTCTGTTCATGAGCACCATGGGCATTCACGTGGGTCTTTACTACTCATGGGAGCCTCAAAGACATTAGGCCAGCTGGAGCTAGTAGTGTGGCCAGATGGGCCCCTGTGGTCCTTATCATGACTTCAAGACACAGCTCAGCAACAACCATCAGGTAGCTTTGAAGAAAACGAGGATTATTACTCTCAAGCCCTAAGGGCCACATAGCACAGTGGCCAGTGGGAAGGAGGGGGTGAGAGCACAGGTTGGGGTTCTGCTTTTATTGAGGTCCAAACGTAGGATGGTTATGCAGGAACCAGGGGGCAGGAAGAGACATGTGGGGTCACTCAAACAGTTTTCTAGATTGCCCAGGGTTTCCCTGAAAGAAGAACTTGATGCGTGGGGCAAGCGTGGTGGCTTATCTAGAAGCTGTCACACAGCTGGCACCGTGTTTACGAAAGATGAGTGTCTTCGAAATGGACGCTTTAGCAATCAGGAGCTTAATGCCAGTCTCTTAGGGTCAAGCACCTACACTGTGTTTCCCATCACAGCCTCACCGTGTAGCATCCCACCAACACACAAAAGGCCTCCTTTCTCCTTGTCCTCATCCACACTTGTCAGGTTCTGGCTTTTTGAGAGGGTGAGGTGGCCGACACATTTCGAACAGATCCCATGGTCTACAGTGCAGAGAACAGAGAACCTCAGACAAGTGTCTGGACTTTAAATAACGGAGCTTGAGGGCTGCCTCTCACCTCAAGCCAGGTCCTGGGCAAGGGTCTCAGTGACTGCGCACACGGTGATGCCAGGTTGCTGAGGTCAGCTGTGCCAGCCACTGGATCTTGGAGACACCTCCTTTCGGTCTTTATTCATCCAAAAAGCCGCTGGCCTTTGGGTTTGGCAATAGGCCTTCCCTACAGGGCTGGAGCAGAGGCCCCTGGGCTCTCCTTTTTGGGCTGGACTCACTGTGACTCACTTCCAAATCACCTGGAGATGTCACAGTGCATGTCTTCTTGACCTCGAGCTGTCCCTGGTTCTTCCTGGGCTCTGAGAGTTTTGGGGTAGTATCTAAATTTTTAAAAGTTCACTTACTTCTTTCATTTTCCTTTGGCTGTGCTTATTCTTCATTGCTTTGCACTGGCTTTCTCTAGTTTCAGGAAGTGGGGGGCTTCTTCAGTGCCACGTGTGGTTTCTCATTGCTGAGCCAGGCTGTAGGGGAGTGGGATTCAGTATTTACAGCAAGTGGCCTCTAGAACCTGGGCTCAATATAATCGTGGCCCCGTATGTGGAGTCTCCCAGGACCAAGGATCAAACCCGCCTTCTCTGCATGGTGAGGTGGATTCTCACGCACTGTGCACCAGTATGTGGCCTGCAGTGTTAAAACAGTACTTTATTGAGGTATAGTCCATGTAAACACACAGACCCTAGTCTGCTGGATGAGTTTCTATGCTGTAAACGTCTGTATGACCACCATCCAGGTCAAGCTCCAGGACATTCCCGGCACCCAGATGACTCCTTCGGGTCCCTCCCATGTGGTGCCCCTCATAAGCCATTGCTTTTCTGACCCGTTTCTGGATTTTCTGTGATCAGAATGCTCCCAGGGTGTGCTCACTTGTGTCTAGCACTGGGGCTCAACGGTGAGGTTCACTGAAGACCTTGCCTTTATCCTCAGTCCCATTTTCTTGCTGAGGGCTAGTCCATAGCAGGCAATTCACAGGTGGCTCAGTAGTAAATCCTCTGCCTGCCAATGCAGGAGACCCAGGAGACATGGGTTGGATCTCTGAATTGGGAAGATCCCCCGGAGGAGAGAATGGCAACCTGTACCAATACTTTTGCCTGGATAAATCCACAGGCAGAGGAGCCTGGTGGCCTATAGCCCAAGGGTTTGCAAAGAGCATTCACTGTTCCCCTTCTCCTGTTTTAAACAGTGGTGTTGTTTCCAGTGAGGGGTTGTGATGAGTGAAGCTGTTAAGCACATGTACATCTGTTTTTATTTCTCTTTGGTGAATATCTAGGAGCAGACGAGCCAGGACATGTGAGAGGTAGAGGATTAACTTTATTATAATCCACCAAGTTTCCAAGGCTGTTGTATTTTATACTCCAACCTGAGCTGAATGAGTTCCAGTTGCCTCCTATTCCAGTCAATGAAGAAAAATTTCCCGTATCCCGGGTTTTGAAGAGGATTGCAAAGAATCTCTCCTTCTTTTCCCCCATTCTGTTCCAAGTATGTCATCTTCCCCTTAAATCCAGTCATATTCTAGTTGACTCAGGAATCTAGTGGGGATGGAGGGTGGATGCAGGGGGCAAGTGGGCTCCATCTATGAGAACGTCTCAGAGAAGTCAGTCTTTGCAAATTCTGAGAACCCAGGCAAGAGCCAGAAGGGAGAGAGGTGCAGACGCGTGTGTGGCCCTGGGGCACCTGCTCCCCTGCTCCCCACTTGGTGCCTGTAGGACCCTCAGCTGCTCATCCTGGCTGCACCCCAGGGCCCCTCTAGAGCACACAGTGGGGTCCCGCTTGACTTCAGGTAAGTCTGTTGTTGCTATGCATTTCCTCCCTACCCACTTTGCTACCCAGCTGATCCTAGTCTCTCTTTTAGTCAATCATTTCCTTTAACAAGGTGCTGGAGCCAATTAGAGACATTTATTCCACATAGTGACCCACCTCCATGTCATTCAGAAAGTTCTTGAATGTCTAAGTCTTCTCCGCTCCCCAGTCTAGAGCCCAGAAGAAGGGAGAGAAGAGAAAAGAAGGGAGAGAGAAATTCTTAGAGAGGCGGCATCAGAAGGTCCTGGGGCATCATTCAGTTCAGTTCAGTTCTGTTCAGGCGCTCATTCGTGTCCGACTCTTTGAAACCCCATGAATCGCAGCACACCAGGCCTCCCTGCCCATCACCAACTCCCGGAGTTCACTCAGACTCATGTCCATCGAGCCAGTGATGCCTTCCAGCCATCTCATCCTCTGTCGTCCCTTTCTCCTCCTGCCCCTAACCCCTCCCAGCATCAAAGTATTTTCCAGTGAGTCAACTCTTCGCATCAGGTGGCCAAAGTACTGGAGCTTCAGCTTTAGCATCATTCGTTCCAAAGAAATCCCAGGGCTGATCTCCTTCAGAATGGACTGGTTGGATCTCCTTGCAGTCAAAGGGATTCTCAAGAGTCTTCTCCAACACCACAGTTCAAAAGCATCAATTTTTCGGTGCTCAGCCTTCTTCACAGTCCAACTCTGACATCCATACATGACCACAGGAAAAACCATAGCCTTGACTAGATGGACCTTAGTCGGCAAAGTAATGTCTCTGCTTTTGAATATGCTATCTAGGTTGGTCATAACTTTTCTTCCAAGGAGTAAGCATCTTTTAATTTCATGGCTGCAATCGCCATCTGCCGCGGTTTTGGAGCCCCAAAAAATAAAGTCGGACACTGTTTCCGCTGTTTCCCCATCTATTTCCCAGGAAGTGATGGGACCAGATGCCATGATCTTCGTTTTCTGAATGTTGAGCTTTAAGCCAACTTTGTCACTCTCCTCTTTCACTTTCATCAAGAGGCTTTTTAGATCCTCTTCACTTTCTGCCATAAGGGTGGTGTCATCTGCATATCTGAGGTTATTGGTATTTCTCCCGGCAATCTTGATTCCAACTTGTGTTTCTTCCAGTCCAGCGTTTCCCATGATGTACTCTGCATATAAGTTAAATAAGCAGGGTGACAATACACAGCCTTGACGTACTCCTTTTCCTATTTGGAACCAGTCTGTTGTCCATGATGGGGCATCATTAAAGAAAATGATAAGGTAACTGCCAGGGTCCAGCCCCGGTTGGATCCAGGGTATCTGAGGTGTGATGGTGTTGGCGAGGAGGGATTTATTTATTGATTGATATAGAAGGAGATAAGGATTTATTTGAAGATATAGAGAGAGATTAAAAAAAGAATGTTGCAGTTAAGAAATAGAGGAGAGAAAGAGGCTGTATTCCTTTGTTTACATAGAAAGCCAATAAAACTCCGAGACAAGGAGTTTGCGCCATCTATGTTGGGCCACAGGCACCCGCTTGAATAGTCGAGGGTGCCCCACCTTGGGCTCCCTCTCGCGTGGGTCTTAGAAGCCCAGGTAAATAAGTAGACGCGGTGAGCCTCTATGTTCCAGACAGGAATTTAGCCTGAAAAGGAGAATAAGACAAGAAGACATAGGGGGAGCCAGATTTCTGAGAAACTGGTCCGTCCTTTATTTTCCAGGAAAGCTTTTAATACTTTTGGTTGTACATAGAGATCAATGGATAATACAAAGTCATGCAGGGTTGGCAGCCCTGACCCTTAATCGAGACCAGGCTTTTTCTCTGCATACCTAGCTGTATACACAGGTCGTAGGTGATTTACATCATCTTCTGGCCAGGAGGTCTGTTAGCATTTTATGGCCCTCTTCTGATAAGGGTTGTCAACCAGAAAACTTATCTGCTCTAAAAGTGTTGTTCTTCCTAAAGTCTGGTGCCACTCTCAGAAAGCACTAGTTAAGGTTACGTTCTTACATAGCAAGGACACAACAATTTATAACAAAGAAAGAGGACTACAGTGATTTATAACAAAGAGAAAATTCATAAACTCAAAAGTCTAGTATTGCTAACATCAAAACTACTATATTGTTTTTTCTACATCCCAATTACATTGATTAATATCCTCCAGGTGCCTAAAAGATAAAGGATATGGAGGCCTGGTGGCAGCCAGTAACTCAACAATGAAAACCTACAGTGATATAATTCTTAGTTCTTTAAAAAGGGCTCTATATCTTTAAGATGCTTTAAGCTTCCTGTCTCTCATGGTTGAGGGGCTGTAAACAATGACATGCGTAGTCGTAAAAATCCGGGTAAGCCTGTCAGACAAGTTAGAGAGCCATCAGAGGGGTCTAAGCTGAGACACTCCTTTTATATGCAGGAGACTGTTAACTGGAGCTCTAAGTTAACTTTTTCCAGAGAAGGGTGGTGGGGATAGTCCCTGTTAATGTCAGAAGCGTAAGCGAAAAGCATAATGCAGTAAGGCAGGCAGACTCTGGTTTGAGGGGTAGATGCTCGAGAAAGTCTGGGGGACCCCTGAGGCCTGATCCCGCCTTTGTATATCAGGCCCCTTCCTCATGACCTTTGCCATGGGCGGGATTCCCCATGCTGGCTCCTGGCAGGTAACCTTCATGATAAGGTTATCTATTGATATTTATAAAACATTTCTTTCCATCTGATCATATATTGTTTTGTTTCTCTTCTCTCTCTTTTTTTTTTTTTTTTTGACTGCACCATGCTATATGCATGTTCTTAGTTCCTTGACCGAGTATCGAACCCATCCCCCCTGCAGGGGAAGCACAGAGTCCTCACCACTAAACCACCAGGGAAATCCCTCCATGACTAGGTTTTTATCTGAGGAATAGAATTTTAGAGGGAATATATCCCTTTTTGAAGCCCCAAGAAGACTCATATGGCTCAGGCTATCACTAATGAGCTGTGTGACCTTTGGAATGACCTTTAAACACCCTGAGCCTCAGTTTCCCTATCTGGAAAATGGGTATAACCAGGCCTTCCCAGCACAACCTCCACCCAGTGCACCAGTAGCACCCAGCTGCCCGGGCCCCACCAAGCAGCTCTGTTTCTGTCTGGACCCGCAAGAGACAGCCACGTTCTCAGGAACAGTGACGTCTAGAAGCTCCCTGCAGTATGAGTGTGGTCAGGATCTCTGAGCCAACATGAACCTCTATGCACTATTGGATCTCAGTGCAGATCACAGGAGGCCAGCAGAGGGGAAAGGGCCCTGGGTGAGGAGCACCCATTTCCACCCTCTCCTCCCCTCCCTGCCTTTTTCCCTGTTTCTAAACCTACAGCATCTCCTGGATCCTCCCCCACTGGGTAATAGTCCAGTTGCTTTGGTTTCTATACATTTTTAAGTTCTCCAGGCGCAGTGGTCTTCCTGGCCAGTGTGTAAAGTGATAGTGCCCACAGAGGCGGGGGAGAGATGGCCTTCAGGGACACCCAGTCTCCTTACAGAAACCAGGGAGTTCCAGGGCTGTGGTGGGGTGCATCCCAGTGGACAGGAAGCAGCTCTGGGGCTCTAAGAAAACAACTCCTGCGGTGAGAGAGGAGGGGAGCAGCAACCTGGAAAGAACACGGAAGGGCAGACCAGCTTCTCCGTGACCATCTCCTGGGTGCTGCTCAGGACGGCAGCGGGTGAGCATCCCCAGGATTCCTGCATCTGACAAACGTTTACTGAGCTCATTGTGGGTGCATCTACTGTTCTAAGTAAGAACTGGGAAAATGATGGTTGTTTTGCATGAAGGGAGCAGGGCTTCTGGGGTGGGTAACAAGCCAGCATGGCGGCAAGGGACGTACTTTAAAGATGGCCTCTCTGTGCTGAACCATTTACTAGTTGGATGACCTCAAGCAAGTTACTGTCCCTCTCTGGGCCTCAGTTTCTGCATCTATAAAATGGGGTTAATCCTGGAGTCCCTGCCCAGATCTGGGGAAAAGACTAAGTGAGCTTGAAGGAAGATTGAGAGAGCTTGAATGGTGTCTGGCCCACTGCAGGAGCTCTCAAAATGTTTAGAGTTGTTTTTAGGAGTGTTTAGGAGATTGAGCGCAGCAGGGAAGGCCTCCTGAGGAGGTGTCAGCTCTCTGAGGGGCAAGAGAGCAAGGCAGGGCAGGTCAAGGGAGTAAGACAAGGGGCCATCTCAGGAGTTAAGGGGGAGCTGGGTGCCCCTGCACTGTGGGCTGCAGAGGGCTTCCTTCTGTGCCTTTTGACTTCCTGTGTGGAGGCCCCATCACAGGATGCCTTGTTGAAACCAGGGGTCCCCCACATCCAGGTCACATAGTAGTGTTGGTCAGGGCTTCTTAGGAACTGGGCCACACAGCAGGCAGTGAATGGCGGGCAGGTTAGTGCATATTCATCTGTATTTACAGCCACTCCCCATCACTCACATCCCCTCGTCCTTGGAAAAATAATCTTCCACAAAACCAGTCCCTTTGTCACACAGGTTGGGGCCAGCTGGTTTAAACCCTTATCACTCCTTGTCATACATGTAAAATTGAGCCTCATAGAGGTGGAAGCCACTTGTTCAAGGCCCCTGGATGGAAAGTGGCTGAGGAGCGAGGTGCCTTAATTCCCCGAACCTGGAGAATAAGGTTCCCACAGAGAGAGCCCTGCAGGAGCAGACAAGCAAAGAGGGGATGGCCCCAGTACAGGCGGTTTCTGTGCTCACCGTGTGCTGGGCCCGACGCTGCAGGAGGAGCCTCTCCCTGCCTCGGCGTCCCAAGAGGCTGGGCACGTGGGCTGACTGAGGGCTTCCTGGAATGGGGAAGAAGAGGGCTTCCTAGACACACACCAGCCTCCACTGAGGGAAAGACACGCACACTGAGGTCCCTGTCCTTGGAGAGCTACGGTTTATTCTGTCTCCCTTTTGGACACCAATCTGTTCCTGTGCCCTCAGTGTCACCTGTCCTTTCCAGCTGTCCCCTTTCCCAGCTGAGCAGACACAGGCTGGCCTCTAAGGAGCCGCCACTTGACCCCAAAGCCTCTCACTTCTAGGCACATATTTCCGCTTCCATCTTGGACACAGATTTCTATACCCATTTTCTCCTTATTTTTAGAAAGTGATACTTTAAGGGCAAAATGTGGTAATTGCACAAAAACACACTAAGTCAAATTAGATGAACAAAAGTGATGGCAACAAACTAGAGACTGGTACCAACCAGCCACACAGGGTGTATGCATGTTCCCAGATGGGTGTCAGTCAAAGTGGCAGCGCCTCCTGATCCCTCCCTTGGCAGTAACCCAGGTCACTGAGCCCTGTCTGACTTCCCTCCACAAACATTTGCTGGGAACTTTCAGACCAAGTGCAATGACAATGACATTGCCTTCCCCTTCAACCCTCGGTTTGAAAACAGTGGGTATGTGGTCTGCAACAAGAAGCAGGAAAGAAGCTGGAGCCCGAGGAGAGGAAGATGCAGACGCCCTCCCAGAGGGGGAATCAGTTTGAGTTCTGCTTCTAGGTACAGAGCTCAGAGTTCAAGGTGAGCAGGAACTCTCCTCTCTTCCCTTCAGCTGCTTGTCCCGCACCCACATCGGGTGGTGTGGACAGTCTTTAAACAGCCACGTAAGCAACACCTTTGCACAGAGAAGAGGACCATTTCCTTGGAAGGCTAAGGCTGCAGTCCGCTTCCACACCTTCAGCTGAAACTCCAGGTGCACCTCTTGCTTCTTTTGCTCTGGAAATAAGCACTAGATAAGTCACCATGGTGCTTTTTGGCCGCCAGGGTCTTTAAATCCAAATTAATTCCGATCTTCTGTTGTGGCTCTTCTTCTGCTCTAGGTCCCTGGGAACATCTGAGTTTCTGTTACATTGTTGCTGCCTTTTTCCAGATGTTATTAATGGCTTTGTTTTGCAGGGCATTGCACGTTGCTTTTGGAAGCAGGGCAGTATCTCTGGGTTTGGGGAGATGGGAGGGGGAGTGAGTACATCCGTGTCCCTGCTTCTCTGTGTGAACGTGGATGTCCCCACCCCCTCATCCTGCTACCTGATTTAAACGTCCAGGTTGTGTTTGGATGCATTTCGGGTCCAAAGCATGTTCTTGTAACTGATACAGATCTCAAGACGGATGCCCAGACCTACAGAGGATTGATGTGAAAACTATAGACATGGGTCAAAACTTCTACAGGCAGGGGTCCCAGAGTTCAGGTGTGCTCCCACCTGGCCAGGGACCACTACTGGCATGTGCTCTCATCACGGCAAGTGATGCTCAATGGGAAGAGCTTCACGCAATATGACCGCTGCGTGCCTTTTGGTCAAGTCACCACCATCTGAGGCATGGAATCTGTGCGGCTGTCCTCCATCAGCTTCCAGGTCAGGCTGTCCCCTGCCCGGGGCTGGGTGTGGGGCCCTGTCCTCTGTGTCTGGGCCCTGCTGCGTGGACCCGAAGTGCCAGCCAGTCTTCTGCCCAGCGGCTCTGGGAACACCACTGGCTCGCTTGTCCTGTCCTTCTTGTGTCCCGTGTCTCTCTGGGATATCTGCTCAGTCTGCTGGACTAGTAGGGCATGTATCTCTGTCACTCTCTGTTCCCACCCTGCTTAC
The DNA here is from genome assembly GCF_016772045.2 of Ovis aries. NCBI lineage: Eukaryota > Metazoa > Chordata > Mammalia > Artiodactyla > Bovidae > Ovis > Ovis aries. Next base: position 19,101,431 of record NC_056064.1, read on the forward strand.
GAGGCCGTGGGGTACTTAGAAGAACCCGGGCTTGGGAATCAAACTGAATCCTGCTCAGATCCCCAGCTCTGCCATTCTCATCGGCTGGGGGGTCTTAGACACGTGACTGCACCTTTCGAAGCCTTGGTTTTCTCCCCTGTGGAATGAGCAGCCTGCAGCCCCACAGCTCGCTGTGTGAGTTCAGTGAAGCGACACAGGTCAAAGAGCACGAAGTAGCCTGCTGGGGACACTCGGGTCTATTTGGTCATCTCTGCGTTTTACAGTCTTTGAATGTTTCACCAACATCTAAAAGGTCAGTTGTAATTTTGCAAGATGAAACTTTTCTGGAGCTGGACAGTGGTGATGGGGGTGAATTTAACACAGCTGAAATGTATTTACTCTCAGTATGGTCAATTTTCAGTGATATGCATTTCAGCACTGTTTAGGGAAAGAGATGAGGCAGATTGCTTCTTCCTCCTGAGGATGGAAAGGCCCTAGGAGACAGATTGCCTCCAGGGTGCTCACCAGAAATTCCCAGACTGGCTGACTAAGTCTTCATTCCCGGGGAAGGTAGAAGCTGCCAGCCAGGTCAGGTGTCACACCTCGGTTTGGTATCATGGGCTTCAGCAAAAGTGACGCCATTTTAAGCCTGTGGTTTTCTCTTTAACTATTCCCCACTTATTGAGCAAACTTTCAACCTAACCAAGAGATCAATCAGAATTTGAGGTCTTCAGAATTGAAAGAGACACATGTACCCCAAAGTTCATCACAGCACTGTTTACAATAGCTCTGACATGGAAGCAACCTAGATGTCCATCGGCAGACGAATAGATAGGAAAGCTGTGGTACATATACACAATGGAATATTACACAGCTATTAAAAAGAATGCATTTGAATCAGTTCTAATGAGGTGGATGAAACTGGAGCCTATTCTACAGAGTGAAGGAAGTCAGAAAGAAAAACACCAATACACTATATTATGATGGAATTTAGAAAGATGGTAACGATGACCCTGTTGTTTTTGAGATTGTATCCAAGTACTGCATTTTGGACTCTTTTGTTGACCATGATGGCTACTCCATTTCTTCTGAGGGATTCCTGCCCACAGTAGTAGATATAATGGTCATCTGAGTTAAATTCACCCATTCCACTCCATTTTAGTTCGCTTGTTCCTAGAATGTCGACGTTTACTCTTGCCATCTCTTGTTTGACCACTTCCAATTTGCCTTGATTCATGGGCCTGACATTCCAGGTTCCTATGCAATACTGCTCTTTACAGCACCGGACCTTGCTTCTATCACCAGTCACATCCACAGCTAGGTATTATTTTTGCTTTGGCTGCATCCCTTCATTCTTTCTGGAGTTATTTCTCCACTGACCTCCAGTAGCATATTGGGCACCTACTGACCTGGGGAGTTCCTCTTTCAGTATCCTATCATTTTGCCTTTTCACACTGTTCATGGGGTTCTCAAGGCAAGAATACTGAAGTGGTTTGCCATTCCCTTCTCCAGTGGACCACATTCTGTCAGACCTCTCCACCATGACCCGCCCGCCTTGGGTTGCCCCGTGGGCATGGCTTCGTTTCATTGAGTTAGACAGGCTGTGGTCCTAGTGTGATGAGATTGACTAATTTTCTGTGAGTATGGTTTCAGTGTGTCTGCCCTCTGATGCCCTCTTGCAACACCTACCATCTTACTTGGGTTTCTCTTACCTTGGGCTTGGGGTATCTCTTCACTGCTCCTTACCTTGGAAGAGGGGTATCTCCTCCCGCTGCCCTTCCTGACTTTCAATGTGGGATAGCTCCTCTAGGCCCTCCTGCACCCGCACAGCCACCACTCCTTGGGCGTGGGGTTGCTCCTCCTGGTCGCTGCCCTGGCCTCGGGCTTGGTATTGCTCCTTCCTGCCACCGTCCCTGGCCTCGGACACGGGGTATCTCCTCCCGGCCGCTGCCCCTGACCTCGGACGTGGGGTAGCTCTCGGCCACGCTTAGTGCGCCGGGCCGCCGCTGCCGTCTGCAATGCTGCCAGGAAGATGCATTTCAAGCCTTGTCTCTCAAAGACTTTTAAGAGAATTTCAAGCTCCAACAAATGAGGGGATTCTTTTTCAGGGAAGAGCACCATGCTGGTCAGCCTCACTGGGTCAGGCCGATTCTACTCCAAAATCACCAACATGGACAGACAACAGGAAGAACTCAGAGGTGCAGAGACGTTGTGATTTGCTTAAGGTCACCAAAGTATTTATTGGCAGAGTTCAGACCTGACCTGGGGGGCCACAGAAGACACCTCTGCCCAAGGTGCATGGAGAGCACAGTCTGTCTGAATGGGATCCTGGCATCACTGGGTATCTCCCAGGGCCAGCTGTGCACACCGGGCTCCGAGGGGCTTCCCTGGATTCTGAGTGGTTGTGTGCCTCAAGGACACGGGGTAGGACTGAATTGGGCTTGTGGGTGCTTTTTTGTTTGGCCTGCACAGTGTTTACTTTAATTCGCTGCCAAAGAAAATGTATAATGTGGAGAGAACAGTATCATCAACAATATACACCCATCCCTCAGTTTCAACTCTTGACCTATCTGCTTCACGTCTATCCAACCCTCCTTCCCTTTCCACTCCTGGATTATTTGGCAGCAAATCTGGATATATTATCTCATTGCAAATATTCATAATGCTCTATCACAAAGAAGCTCTTCTACAATCCTTTATAAAGGCTTGCTGCTGCTGCTGCTGCTAAGTTGCTTCAGTCATGTCTGACTCTGTGTGACCCCATAGATGGCCACCCGCCAGGCTCCTCTGCCCACAGGATTCTCCAGGCAAGATCACTCGAGTGGGTTGCCATTTCCTTCTCTTTATAAAGGCTCTTCTCCACAAATTAGAAAGTTTTACAGAAAAAAAGTATTTACATTTCTGTCTCCTCCTAAAGACTTAGAAACTCTGCTCACACTGGACTGGAAGGTAATCACGCATTACAGCTGAGTGGACACTGCTCTTTAGATAAGGATGATGATGCCTACTTAGCTGCAGTCCCCACCACTCCCTACTGTACCCTACCTGGCCAGCTCACCTATACTTATCACCTGCCTGGCTCCTCTAAGCATTGAACTTTTGTACGAAACTGACCTAAAGGAGAAGGCAGGAAAGACTTCAACAACTTGAAACATGTGAAAATAGACTATGAGATAGAACTGTGTTGAAGGCAGTTTGCAAAACTGTTGTAGCCACGCATTCCAGGAAACAAACTCACTCAGAAGGCAATGCAGATATTGGAGAGCAGTTTCTTAGTCCAGCGGGCCCAAGGCAGAGTCTCCTCTTAGCCAAGGACCCCACCCAGTTTTTGTGAAAACCTTATTATATACCTTAAGTGTGGGTGCTCAAACCCACCTCCCCAAATTCCCTGGAACTAGTCTGAACAAAGGAAAAGAAAGATACAAAGTTAACCCATGATTCATATGCCTTAAGCCTAGATAGTTAACAGTGGACAATTATCCATAGGCCTGCAGTCATACCCCAATAAGTGTAATAGAATTAATGATTCTGTTCGGTTACACAGATAATTAGGGTATTCTTTTAGGTGACAGAAAGTCTAGGTATGAGCCCTGGTGCTCTCCCATCCGGAGGAGGGTCTGGTTTTCCAGTTGGCATGTCATTTCCATAGACACTGGGCATTTAGCTCAAAGTCCACAGTCTGGCCCAAGATGGAGTCCTACTTTCAAGATAGAGCCTGTTCTGTCTGTTTCCTCCTTCAAACCACATTAGATAAAAGGCATTCTGAAAGGAAGCTTGACACGTAGAAATGTAATCAATCTGGAAATTTTGCTTAGAGGGACCAGGGTGGAAGCAGTGGGTGGTAGAGAGACAACCTAGTACACGCCATTCTTATCCACAGACTTTTTCTCAATCACAAGTTCATCCAGAAGGTGGGGTTTATCCCTATCTCACAGATGACGAAACTGAGACAAAGAGAAGTTAAACAAGCTTCCCCAGGCCACTCAGCTAACAGGCAGCAGGATTAGGATTCAAACCTGGAGGTTGTCTGGCTCTAAAATGAAGCATCTTTACCATAAGCCTGGGTCCTTTAAAGAGGCTCAGGAAAGAGAACACGACAAAGTGATGGGGCCCAGGAGGCGTGGAGATGCCAGTGAGGACTTGGGAGGCTTCCTGGGGCCTGGAGGAAGGATGGGAGCCCAGGAGCAGGAGCAGAAGAGGGGCTGCCCCCCTAGCTGCAGAGAGCATCTGGGAAAGAGGCTGTGGGGTAGGGGGGCAAAGTTCAAAGTCACCATTGTTCTCTGGGTGGGGTGGGCAGGAGGGAGAAGTGACTTCTTGGCCTGTTCAGGTGAGCAGAAGGCTTATCCTGGAGAACAGGTGGGATTCCCTTTGGTACCTGGGGTCCCTGAATCCCCAGCCAGGCCTTGGGGACTTTGTAGGAGCTTGGGCTGGGGTCCAGCCACCCCCTCACTCCCCTGGTTCTTTCCCATCTCAGGGCTATGCACACGCCACTTCCTCCTCCTAGCAGCCGCCAATCCGTCCCTGCAACTTTTTCCTCTTAGAAGCTGCCAGCTATCGAGACCAGCCCAGCAACGAACTGACCTGAGGGAGCGGTGCCACAGAAGAATAAGGAAAAAGAAGACTCAGAAATAAGGTGGGGGTCAGCAGACAAAAGCCCAGATCCTAATCCTAGCATTCCTTTTATTGTTAACATCTACTTCCTTATTTGTGCTCTAGAGATATCTCTTTACAATTTCAGATCGGGGATAAAGAAACACAATGCACAGTCCTCAGTGTCAAATTCCAGGCCCTTCATGACTTTGTTTAGCCCTTTGGTTAGTGACGCCCTTTCTCAGCAACTCCCTCAAGGCTCTGGTTAAGGGAACAGTCACTGATGGTTTTCCGTCAGTCACATCAGTACTTCAATGTCCTGTACTTTTAACTGCTCCCAGCCCTTCACCTGGGGGTGATGAGAGAGTCATTCTTATTTTTCAAGAAGCCCTGTTAATTATAATACAGGCCTGTGCATAGCCTATTCCTTATATATCTCCCTTTTTTATGTTTTGAAGCTTACTTTTGGTGATTATCGGTGATCATAGAAGCCAAAGCGATAATTGCTAATTGCTGTTGTCGTCCCTCGACTTTTTTAAAAAAATTTTTAATTGGAGGCTAATTACTTTACAATATTGTGGTGGTTTTTGCCATGCATCCACATGAATCAGCCATGGGTGTACATGTGTTCCCCATCCTGACCCCCCCTCCCACCTGCTTCCTCATCCCATCCCTCGGGGTCATCCCAGTGCACCGGCCCTGAGCACCCTGTCTCATGCATCGAACCTGGACTGGCGATCTGTTTCACACATGGTAATATACACGTTTCAATGCTATTCTCTCAGGTCATCCCACCCTCGCCTTCTCGAGCAGAGTCCAAAAGTCTGTTCTTTACATCTGTGTAAAGAGCCCGCGTGGGACTCAGGGAGGGGCCGCTGGGGAAGCACCTCTGCCCTGTGTCTCCGGGGGTAGTGGGAATGGGCCTCATGCTTGTATTTTTTTTTTTTTTCGTTTCCTCCAGACGTTTTGGCATTTCCACAGGCAGCACCGTTCGCCGATGGAGCGGACAGTTCCCGGTAGGCATCCTGCGCTTTCTCCTCCTTGGGGACTTGTTAGAGCTGGACCCACATCCCTGACCACCTCCTTCATCTACCTTTATTAATATTTTTGTAACATTTTATTTTATATTGGAGTATGGGCGATGGACAGTGTTGTGATAGTTTCAGGTGGACAGCAGTGGGACTCAGCCATACGTATTCCGTGTATCCACTCTCCCCTCGCCCCAATCTCCCCTCCCATCCAGGCTGCCACATAACCCTGAGCAGAGTTCCCTGAGCTCTATAGCAGGACCGTGTTCTGCCTCCACATTTAAATCTCTGACCCTCTAATTTCAGACCTTACCATGGACCTGGGCAGTCAGATGGAGCACTCCCTGGGCTAATTCTCCCTGTGATCCAGTGAACTCAGCCACAGGGTTTTATTTGCCTCCTATCACGGCAGTCAGCATTGGGTGGGGCTGCCTGTGCAACAGGAGCTGTCTAGAGACCCAGGAGGGCTGGGCAAAGGGCGCCCAGCCTTAGAGAACCCTAATAATACAGCTCCTGTTCATGACGCTCCTTGGGCGTCAAGGAGCCCTTTCTCGGTCAGGCCACGCCGAGCGCTTGACTCACCTTGCTTTGTAGAGTTGTCAGCCAGGTGTAAAGTAGGTGTCATCCTTGACATCCAGATGAGGGGATCAGCTCAGAGAGGTTAAGAAGCTGCATTAAGTCACACAGCTTAGGGAGTAACGGAAGCAGTCAAGTAGAATTCCAAATCCTGTGCCTGCGCTCGGAACCCCATACTAGTTGTTAGATTTGAAAGGTCGCTGATGGTCACTGTCCACCCCTCAGCCCCCACCACCCTCAAGTTCAGCCTGGGGAAGGCCAAGGCCAGAGAAGGGAAGTGGGGTCTGGCCTTCGGCCTGCTGTGTGTTTCCACAGCATCCAGACTGACTTCCCCGTGGCCAAGTGGGTCAAAGGAAGGGGCCAGGCCTGGCATCCCTTTCTCAGACCTCACATGGGGAGTCCCCTGCCCAGCTGGAAGCTGAGTGGCCCAGCCTTGGGATCTCCTTGACAAACTCTGCTTTACTCTTAGGCTTGACGACCAGCCCAAAGCAGATGTGTCGGAAGATCAGGAAGTGGAGGTGAGTGATGGCGACACGCAAGCCGTAGACGGAGCATCTCTTTCCTCCTCCCTGGCTCAGTGCGTGGAGGTGTCTGGGAGCGTGTGGGCACCCGGCTCTGGTGGGGGCTATCCCAGGTGCCCACCTGCTGCACCAGACGCGGGCAGTGTGCAAGGCAGCGAGAGCAGTGAGGGGTGCCACGAAGCAAGCTTCCTTTTGCTTTTCTGTTTTTTGAGGCTAAAGTAAGCTCTTCATTCCTGTGGTTTCCACCTCCAGCCAAGAGGCCTGGGCCCCAGCCCAGGAGACTCTCCCTTAGGCAGTCTGGGGTGGGGCCAGGTAGTTGGATGTTCCTGGGTGATTTTGATTGTAGCTGGGGCCAAGGACTGCTGCCTTGACCCTTGAACCAGTGTCAGCCGAGCCTGGCAAGTGTGCTGGCTTATGGAGCCTCAGCAGACTGATTTACTCTTGCCCAGAGGAGTCACGGGCTTCCCGGGTGGTGCTAGTGGTAAAGACTCCACCTGCCAAAGCAGGAGATGCAAGAGACATGGGTTTGATCCTGGGTCGGGAAGATCCTGTGGAGTAGAAAATGCCTGGAAAATTCCATGGGCAGAGGAGCCTAGCGGGCCCCAGCCCATGGGGTCCCAAAGAGTCGGACAAGACTGTGCAACTAAGCACAACACGGCACACAGAGGAGAGTCTCAAACTCTGTGTTTAAACAAAAGCATAGGACTTTGCTGGTTTTCCAGTGGCTAAGACTCTGCACTCCCAATTCAGGGGGCCCAGGGTTGATCTCTGGTCAAGGGATTAGATCCCACATGCTGCAACGAAGACCTGGTGCAGGCAAATAAACAAAGTGAATTAATATTCTTTAAAAAATAAAAGCATATCCAGAAAGGGTGTTAGTGTTCTTCCCCAGCGATTCGGTATTGCTCCTAGGAGCAATGTCTTGGAACACTGGCGGGAAGAAGGGCCACGCTCCATAGTTGTGGATTAGGACGTTGAGACCGTGTGGTGCTGAGTGACCCGTCCATGAAGACTGCATAGAGCTGTGACTAGAGCCCAGGCCTCCTGACCCCAAGGCCCTCTGCTCCCCGACCTGGTGGAGGTCTTGGGGGAGGGAAGTCACCTGCCCCCAGGCCTGCCGCCCCTTCTATTCACTCCGCCGAGGAGCCTGAGGCTGGCAAGTCAGAGGCCGAAAACGACGAGGACGAGGTGGACAACCTGCCGACCTCCCGCCGGCCCTGGTGGGGCCCCATCTCGCGCAAGGCCAGCCAGACCAGTGTGTACCTGCAGGAGTGGGACATCCCCTTCGAGCAGGTGGAGCTGGGCGAGCCCATCGGGCAGGGCCGCTGGGGCCCGGTGCACCGTGGCCGCTGGCACGGCGAGGTGGCCATCCGCCTGCTGGAGATGGACGGCCACAACCAGGACCACCTGAAGCTGTTCAAGAAAGAGGTATGAGCTACTGGCAGATGCGGCACGAGAATGTGGTACTCTTGATGGGGGCCTGCATTTACATGCCCCACCAGGCCATCATCACCAGGTAACCTGGCCCCGTCCTCCCGGGGGTGGCCTCCGCCCCCTCCCCTTTCCCTGGGGGCCTGGTTATCTGTATGCTCCTGGAGGGCGTTTTCATGTAGAGTACAAAGAAAAAAACCTGGGGCTTCCCTGGCTGTCCAGGGGTTAGCACTTCGCCTCCCAGTGCAGCAGGTGCGAGTTCCATACCTGGTCCGGCACTAAGATCCCACATGCCTCAGGGCCAAAAAGACAAAGCCTGTTATATAGAGTGAAGTAAGTCAGAAAGAGAAAACCAGATATTGTCTATTAATGCATATCTATGGGATCAAGAAAAATGGTCCTGAGAACACTGGAGTGGGTTGCCATTTCCTTCTCCAATGCATGAAAGTGAAAAGAGAAAGTGAAGTCACTCAGTCGTGTCCATCTCTTAGCGACCCCGTGGACTGCAGCCTACCAGGCTCCTCTGTCCATGGCATTTTCCAGGCAGGAATACTGGAGTTGGGTGCCATCGCCTTCTCCGGACATACATACACTGCCATATGTAAAATCGATAGCTAATGGGAAGTTGCTGTACAATACAGGGAGGTCAGCCGGATGCTCTGTGACAACCTAGAGGGAAGAGATGGAGTGGGGGTAGGAGGCAGGCTCGAGAAGGAGGGGGCGTATGCATACTTACGGCTGATGCACGTTGTTGTATGGCAGAAACCAACACAACATTGTAAAGCAGCGACCCTCCAATTAAACATAAATTTTAAGATACTGAAGCTATATTGTAGCAAATTCAATAAAGGCTTTAAAAATGGTCCACATTTTATTTTTTTTAATCGTTATTTTTACTTTATTTTGCTTTACAATATTGTATTGGTTTTGACATACATTGACATGAATCCGCCACGGGTGTACATGAGTTCCCAATCCTGAACCCCCCTCCCAACCCCCACCCCATATCGTCTCTCTGGATCTTCCCCGTGCACCAGCCCCAAGCATCCTGTATCCTGCATTGATCATAGACTGGCGATTCGTTTCTTACATAATAGTATACATGTTTCAATGCCATTCTCCCACATCATCCCACCCTCTCCCTCTCCCACAGAGTCCAAAAGTCTGTTCTATACATCGATGTCTCTTTTGCTGTCTCACATACAGGATTATCATTACCATCTTTCTAAATTCCATATATATGTGTTAGTATACTGTATTGGTGTTTTTCTTTCTGGCTTACTTCACTCTGTATAATAGGCTCCAGTTTCATCCACCTCATTAGAACTGATTCAAATGTATTCTTTTTAATGGCTGAGTAATACTCCATTGTGTACATGCTGCTACTGCTAAGTCACTGCAGTTGTGTCCGCCTCTGTGCGACCCCAGAGACGGCAGCCCACCAGGCTCCCCAGTCCCTGGGACTTTCCAGGAAAGAACACTGGAGTGGGTTGCCATTTCCTTCTCCAATGCATGAAAGTGAAAAGTGAAAGTGAAGTCACTCAGTCGTGTCCGATTCTTCGCGACCCCATGGACTGCAGCCTACCAGGCTCCTCCGCCCATGGGATTTTCCAGGCAAGAGCACTGGAGTGGGGTGCCATTGCCTTCTCCGGGGATGAGAAGCTAGTGAACTGCAATTAGATAGTGCCCTCTGCTCCCAATAACTAGAGAAAAGCCTTCGCAGCAACAAAGACCCAACACAGCCAAAAATAAAGAAAATAAATAAGTAAAACTATCAAAAAAAGAATAAATAAAACGATGTGTGTGATCCCTCATGGTGATATGTGTGATTGCCCAAAGTGATTCCTCGTGGTGTGTTGGGAGTCTAAGCATCCTTCAATAGGGATCGACTTAAGGTTCTTTCCCACATTTCCAAAAATCCAGAAACTTCTCAAAAATCAAAAGATTTTTCTTGTGCTAATGGGATACTCATGTGGTAGCAAAACTTGACACAGTCGTCATCTTTTAAACAACCCAATTTACCAAGAAGATTCATAAATGTTAATGCAATAAAAGGAAAGCATATATACCATATGATCCAGCAATTCCACTCCTGGATATATACCCAAAAGGACTGAAAGCAAGGTCTCAGAAATATTTACACAGCCAGACTCACAATAGCAATACTCCCCAGAGTTAAAAGCTGAAAGCAACCCAAGTGTCCATCAACAGTTGAACAGATGAACAAAATGGGATACAGACAGCCCATGGAATATTATGGAGCCCTAAAAAGGAAATTCTGCCACACGATGTAACATGGATGAACCTTGAGGACATCATGCCAAGTGAAATAAGCTAATCACAAAAAGACAAATACTGTATATTTCCACTTATACGAGGTTCCTAGAGGAGGCAAATTCATATAGTGGAATCGTAGGTACCAGGGGCTGAAGGAAGAAAGGGGAGTGAGTGTTCCATGGGGACAAGAGTTTCACTGTGGGAAGATGAAAAGTTCTGAAGATGGATGGCGGGGATGGTTACACAACAAGGTGAATGTACTTAACACCAATGAATTGGACACTTAAGAGTTAAGATGGTAAATTTATGGTATGTGCATTTTATTACAATTTTTTAATTAGAAAAAAAAGTGAAGTGTAATACCACATGGTACTGCCCCAGGCCTCACTGAGGTACTGTGTAATGAATGGTATGTACCCTCTATTATCTTTCTAAAATGTAGGAATTCTGATACCTATCTGGCCCCTAGAATTTCAGATTAGAGACTGTGCGGACTTATAGATGAGAAAAGATCAATGAAATATTGCCACAATGTGTCATTATAGGAAAAAAGCACAGTGTACCATGCTAGCCAAAGATGGGGTGATGAGAGAAGCAACAAAGGTTTTAACCACAATGCAGTGAGATGTATCAAATACATGTAAACCCATGAGTTCAGGGCAATCCTTAAAAGCTTTGTCATCAATAGAGGGTGCTAAGCGATCAACCCATGAAAACTAGTAAGAGGGAGAAGAATGAATCCTACTCTTCCTGCTGCTGCTGCTAAGTCGCTTCAGTCGTGTCCGACTCTGTGCGACCCCATAGACGGTAGCCCACTAGGCTCCTCTGTTCCTGGGATTTTCCAGGCAAGAGTACTGGAGTGGGTTGCCATTTCCTTCTCCAATGCATGAAAGTGAAAAGTGAAAGTGAAGTCGCTCAGTTGTGCCAGACTCTTAGCGACCCCATGGACTGCAGCCTACCAGGCTCCTCCGTCCATGGGATTTTCCAGGCAAGAGTACTGGAGTGGGTTGTCATTGCCTTCTGACCGAAATTATTCATACTTGGTCTTCCAGGAGTAGGTGAGAAACTTTTCTCTTTACGGAAGTAATCTGGCTAATAAATGAAGAAAGAGAGACTTCCCTTGGTGGCCCAGTGGCTAAGACATCATGCTCCTAATACAGGGGGCCAGAGTTCCATCCCTGATCAGGGAACTAGATCCCACATACTGCAATTAAGAGTTCACCCGCCATAATTAAATAGTACAGATGTCACAACTGAAAGAAAAAAAAAAGATCGCATACACCCAAAGAAAGTTTGAAAGGCCCTGTCTTTCTATATAAGACCTTTTCATCATTCCTTGTCTCCTTTTTGGACTGCAAGCTCCATAGATAGTATGGCACCAGAACCCAGGCCCATAGCTATAAGCAGAAACCACAGAATATCTGGATAGAGGGATCTAAAAGCATCAATCTGCTTGGAAGATGGAATGTTTTGAACCTATTTTCATAGCACTTTAGATTGAGAAATGCTAAATGATATAGACATTTACATTAAATGTATATATCTAAATGATGTAGACATTTTTTGTCTACATCAAAAAATGTAGGTTATTGATGGAGATGGAAGGTGTCTAAAGCCTCCTTGTCACCCCCATTATTTCAATATATCTTTGCCCAGCTAATTTACTATCTGAGAGAAACAACCAACAAAGGTCTGCATAGTCAAAGCTATGGTTTTTCCAGTAGTCATGTATGCATGAAACTCAAGTCCATTGAGTTGATGCCATCCAACAATCTCATCCTCTGTCACCCCTTCTCCTCCTGCCCTCAATCTTTCCCATTGTGTATATGTATCACAGCTTTCTTATCCATTCATCTGCTGATGGACATCTAGGTTGTTTCCATGTCCTGGCTATTATAAACAGTGTTGCGATAAACATTGGGGTACATGTGTCTCTTTCAATTCTGGTTTCCTCGGTGTGTATGCCCAGAAGTGGGATTGCTGGGTCATAAGGCAGTTCCATTTGCAATTTTTTAAGGAATCTCCACACTGTTCTCCAAAGTGGCTGTACTAGTTTGCATTCCCACCAACAGTGTAAGAGGGTTCCCTTTCCTCCACACCCTCTCCAGCATTTATTGCTTGTAGACTTTTGGATCGCAGCCATTCTGACTGGTGTGAAATGGTACCTCATTGTGGTTTTGATTTCCATTTCTCTGATAATGAGTGATGTTGAGCATCTTCTCATGTGTTTGTTAGCCATCCATATGTCTTCTTTGAAGAAATGTCTATTTAGATCTTTGGCCCATTTTTTGATTGGGTCATTTATTTTTCTGGAATTGAGCTGCATAAGTTGCTTGTTTATTTTTGAGATTAGTTGTTTGTCCGTTGCTTCATTTGCTATTATTTTCTCCCATTCAGAAGGCTGTCTTTTCAGCTTGCTTATAGTTTCCTTTGTTGTGCAGAAGCTTTTAATTTTAATTAGACCCCATTTGTTTATTTTTGCTTTTGTTTCCAGTATTCTGGAAGGTGGATCATAGAGGATCCTGCTGTGATTTATGTCGGAGTGTGTTTTGCCTATGTTCTCCTCTAGGAGTTTTATAGTTTCTGGTCTTACGTTTAGATCTTTAATCCATTTTGAGTTTATTTTTGTGTATGGTGTTAGAAAGTGATCTGGTTTCATTCTTTTACAAGTGGTTGACCAGTTTTCCCAGGACCACTTGTTAAAGAGATTGTCTTTCCTCCATTGTATATTCTTGCCTCCTTTGTCAAAGATAAGGTGTGCATAGGTGTGTGGATTAATCTCTGGGCTTTCTATTTTGTTCCATTGATCTATATTTCTGTCTTTGTGCCAGTACCATACTGTCTTGATGACTGTGGCTTTGTAGTAGAGCCTGAAGTCAGGCAGGTTGATTCCTCCAGTTCCATTCTTCTTTCTCAAGATTGCTTTGGCTATTTGAAGTTTTTTGTATTTCCATACAAATTGTGAAATTATTTGTTCTAGCTCTGTGAAACGGAGAAGGCAATGGCATCCCACTCCAGTACTCTTGCCTGGAAAATCCCATGGACAGAGGAACCTGGGAGGCTGTAGTCCATGGGGTCGCTAGGAGTTGGACACGACTGAGCGACTTCACTTTCACTTTTCACTTCCATGCATTGGGGAAGGCAATGGCAACCCACTCCAGTGTTCTTGCCTGGAGAATCCCGGGGATGGGGGAGCCTGGTGGGCTGCCATCTCTGGGGTCGCACAGAGTCGGACACGACTGAAGCGACTTAGCAGCAGCAGCAGCAGCTCTGTGAAAAATACCGCTGGTAGCTTGATAGGGATTGCATTGAATCTGTAGATTGCTTTGGGTAGTATACTCATTTTCACTCTATTGATTCTTCCGATCCATGAACATGGTATATTTCTCTATCTATTAGTGTCCTCTTTGATTTCTTTCATCAGTGTTTTATAGTTTTCGATATATAGGTCTTTAGTTTCTTTAGGTAGATATATTCCTAAGTATTTTATTCTTTTCGTTGCAATGGTGAATGGAATTGTTTCCTTAATTTCTTTTTCTTCTTTCTCATTATCAGTGTATAGGAATGCAAGGGATTTCTGTGTGTTGATTTTATATCCTGCAACTTTACTATATTCATTGATTAGCTCTAGTAATTTTCTGGTGGCATCTTTAGGGTTTTCTATGTAGAGGATCATGTCATCTGCAAACAGTGAGAGTTTTACTTCTTCTTTTCCGATATGGATTCCTTTTATTTCTTTTTCTGCTCTGATTGCTATGGCCAAAACTTCCAGAACTATGTTGAATAGTAGCAGTGAAAGTGGGCAAAAAATGATCCACATTTTTTAAAAAAAATCTTTAAAAAAAGAAGAAACCCAAAAATGGAGTCTAACTTCCCTATCATATAACCCCACTGACATTAATAAATAAGTTAATGAAAGGATACCTAAAGACAGAGAACATTCAAATGTTCCAGAAAAGTACGAAGTGAAAACCAGTCTCCTCCCACCCTACCTGGGTGCTTCTGTAAACAAAGGTGGGTACTGTAAACAGTTCCTTATCATGCCTTCCATTTGAATCAGGGAGTTTGTATACACTCATGTTTTTAAGGGCTTCTCCAGTGGTGCTAGTTGTAAAGAGTCCAGCTGCCAATGCAGGAGGTGCTCAGCGTCCCTCAGACCCCAGCCTCGGTGCTGTCCATCATTCAGCCTTCCATCTCTCTCTCATCTACCCCGTCCCAAGAGAGGTCTGAGTCTGCTTAAAGGGAATGTGGCACTAGTGGTAAAGATCCTGCCTGCCAATGCAGGAGACATGAGACGTGGGTTCAGTTCCTGGGTCAGGAAGATCCCTGGGAGGAGGAAACGGCAGCCCACTCCAGTATTCTTGCCTGGAGATTCCCATGGACAGAGGAGCCTGGCGGACTACAGTCCACAGGGTCAAAAAGAGTCAGACACGACTGAAGCTACTTAGCACATATAGTAAAAGAATAAAAGAACACTAACAAAACATTTAATGCAGCTGAGAGGGCTGGGACATGAAACAGTAACCATCAACTCCAGACCCTGAGGGTCGAGGAATCCTATCTCGTTGGAGACAGTTCCTAAAAACTAGCCCTTCCCTCAGATGGCTTAAGTCAGCTTCTCCCTGGAGCAGCAGCAAAGCCACCCATTTTCTCTAGGTCCTTTCTCACTCCAGGTTTTGCTTTAAATATTTATGTATTTATTTGGCTTTGCCTGGTCTTAGTTGCAGCTCATGGGATCTTTTATTGTGGTATGCTGGCTTAGTTGCTTCATGGCCTGTGGGATATTAGTTCTCTGATCAGGGATCGAACCTGAGTCCCCTGCATTGCAAGGCAGATTCTTAACCACTGAAGTCCCTCACCCCAGGTTTCAGGAGTCAGTACAGGTAGGGACTCCAATATCCAAGCCCCTTATCTAATATAATCACTCTGATACCACTGATGGCCGCCCCCCCCCCCCCCCCCCACCCCTGCTCCACTGCACATTCTGCCTTGTCATAAAACACCCCGTGATCAGAAAACTGCACGATCATGAAGGTCATTATGGAGATCCCAGAGCCCTGATGCTGCCTGGTTATAGCCTGAAAAGGCCAGGTTCTTTCCTGGTTGACTTTGAGTGGGCGAGTTCCTGCCTCAAACCACCAGAGCAGGTGGACTGCTCTGAATGTGGGGCTCAGCTGGTAAAAAATCTGCCCACAATGTGGGAGACCTGAGTTCGATCCCTGGGTTGGGAACATCCCCTGGAGAAGGGAAAGGCTACCCACGCCAGTATCCTGGCTTGGAGAATTCCATGGACTGTATATCTTAAAGAGTTGGACACAACTGAGCAATCTTTAAACTTAGTGAACTATTTCCTGTTCTCTGGTGGGTGGGCTAGAGGTTTCAGGGGACGTGTGTTCTTGCCCATTCAGGCTGGGCCCCTGCAGCAATGAGCATCAAGGGGACTTTTCCTTGTGGTCCAGTGGTTAAGATGCAGCGCTTCCATGATGGGGCAGGGTTCAATCCCTGGTCCCCATGTGCCATGAAGTGCAACCAAAATGAAACAAAGAAGGAATGGCATCAGGTTGGTCAAGAAGGATTCTGGCACCCACAGTCCAGGGCATGGAGCCGGTGGATACAACTCTCCCTGGCTCCACAAGGGCTGAGGCCAGGCTGCACAGGCCCCAGATCTCTGCCTAACTCTCTGCTCTTCACAGCTTCTGCAAGGGACGGACGTTGCATTCGTTTGTGAGGGACCCCAAGACATCTCTGGACATCAACAAGACCAGGCAGATCACCCAGGAGATCATTTAGGTAAAGGTTCCAAAACTCCTAGCTGTCCCCCAATCTGTCTGCTGGGGTCAGGCTGGTGGTGGTGGCTGTTCTGTCTCTCCCTTTAGCTTGGGTGCCTCATGGATGGGACCTCCATCTCATTTCCTCTTTCTTTGTCTTGTCTGCTGGGAACTGAACACACTGGAGAAATGCAGTGGGCTATAAAGACAGATGGCCTGAGTTTGAATCTTGGTGATACCAGCTATTTGACTTCGGGCAGGTCAATTAGCTTCTCTGAGCCTCAGCCTTCTCCCCTGTAAAATGCGGTTGCCTGCGTCACCTCCCTCATTGGATTGGTGCAAAGGTAAACTGTGATAATCCATGGAGAGAGCATTGAGGCCCGGGCCACTAGTGCTTGGTGAGAGTCTGTTAGAATTGATTAAGTTTGGGGCAGGTGTTCTGCCTTCAAGTTTCTGAATCTAAGTTTCATGTAGACAGGCCCTCAGGCTCAACTTGGGCAGCCTTTTTTCTTTTGCTTCCATCTTTTCCAAGTAATTAAACAAAAGTGAAAGAAACGCTTATTTGTTTCTTAATTTAGCAGCAGACAGGGTCTGAGAAAAACTCCATCAGGGCTGGATGAGCTTCCTCTTCCTGGTTCTTGCTTTTGCAGAAAAGCTTTCTCTTACCAGCTCCCACCAAGTTTTTGTCCCTGTCCTGTCTTCAGTTTTGCTTCTTTTCTTTTTTCTCCCTCCCTCCTTCCATCCATCATGTGTGCACATCATTGGAAAGGAAAAGATGGAAATCTCTGATATTTAGGAACACCAAGATTTCTCCGCGACATTTCCACGTAGCAAAACGAACACATGGGCTTCCCTGATGGCTCAGTGGTAAAGAATCCACCTGCCAATGCAGGAAATGCAGGTTCAGTCCTTGAATCGGGAAGATCCCCTGGAGAAGGAAACAGCAACCCACTCCAGTATTCTTGCCTGGGAAATCCCATGGACAGAGGAGCCTAGTGGGCGACAGTCCATGGGATCAAAAATAAAGTCACACACAAAAAGAGATACACAGCTTAGCGACTACACAACCACAAATGAACGCATTAAACTTTTGCAGCCCCCCAAACCAAAATGTCACATGTACGCCTTCACCTGTAGTCTGTCTCATCACAGAGAAGTTGGGGGGAGCTGCAGTGTTATACCTACTCTGTGATATCCCCAAATCTGCTGGGCCCTGCTCCCCCAAACTGTTGTGTCTCCTTATTGTCAGGACACTGGGGGAGTCTGGGTGCTGAGTTAGGCTGAATGAGTCATCTGGAAGATTCCAGGGTAGAAGTTGCTCAAAGGTTTTGGGGCTGCAGAGCCAGAAGCAAGCTCTCTGCTGGCTCATTTATTTTCCCCATCCCCCTCCTTCTGGGAACTTCTAAGCCACTTCCTTTTGTATGCATCTCTGGTACTTTGAGGCTAAAATAGAATAATGGGGTCTTGACCTTTGGTTCGGAAAAGGCAATGGCAACCCATTCCAGTACTCTTGCCTGGAAAGTCCCATGGACGGAGGAGCCTGGTGGGCTGCAGTCCACGGGGTCGCGAAGAGTCTAACACAACTGAACAACTTCACTTTCACGCATTGGAGAAGGAAATGGCACCCCACTCCAGTGTTCTTGCCTGGAGAATCCCAGGGACGGGGGAGCCTGGTGGGCTGCCATCCATGGGGTCACACAGAGTCGGACAAGACTGAAGTGACTTAGCAGCAGCCGCAGCAGCAGACCTTTGGTTAGAGGGTTTGGGGGGCCACTCCTGGAGTGCTGTGAAATTATAGGAAGGGAGGAGAGTTTGTGCTCCAGACCCGGGCACTTTCTATCTTGTCTCTGGCTGTTTGAGGCTGTGGCACTTGTTTTATTAACAAGGCTCAGAGAGGTGCAGCCACTTGTCCTCAGTCACACAGCTGGTCCCTGTTCAACCCAAGGTGTGGTCTTTGGCTCTCCTTGGTCGCTGGGGACGCAGTGTGCCTTGGTTTGGTTTGGGAAGTGGGCAGATATTTTAAGGGGGATCGTCTTGCATTCAGGATGGAGCTTCGGGAGAGAGTAAGTCACTCTTTTTGAAACCTCCCTGCTTCCATGGTGGGATGACAGCTCTCAGTAGGCCTGAGGGAAGTGGCCACAGTGAACCCCGCACCCTCCCATCTCTTACAGAAGAGCATCTGCCTGAGTACATTCCTCTCGGATGCGCTCCAGCCCCACTTGGTCCAAGCTCTGGGCTCGGCTGAGTTCTGTCTGCTTCTGCCTCGCAGCTCGTTCCCTCTCTTTCCTCAGTGGGACTTGCTGACCTCTCCCCTCCTCACCCCGAGACACCTGTGAAGGCAGGGAGATTTTTCACATGTGACGCACCCTTGATGTGGGAGGGAGGGAGGTGGGCTTGCATGTGCCTCTTTCTGACTTGGCAAGGATGCCCACTTCAGTCGTGGCGTCATGTACCCCTCTTCCTGTTCCCAAGCACATCAGGGTACCCGGGAGTCCTCGGTTTGACCTCAGATGAGAGCATGCCTGCATCAGGTCACCCACGTCCCGTGTGCCTGGCCAGTCAGCGTTCGGTGCAAATAGGGCATTGGTTAGAAATCACCCAGCCCTGAGCTGGCACTCGGCAGATGAGGAAACTGAGGCTCAGAAGTCAAGTCCAAGGCCACACAGTGAATTGGAATCATCTGAGCTGGATTTCAGTCTTAGTCCAGGACTTCTACAGCAGCACAGGCAGTGGGGTCACCTGAGCTCAGGGACACCCCCTGTGGGAATTCCACTCTGTTCCCCTCTCCCAGCCCAAGCCTTTGCTCAGCCTGAGAGGCGAGGCTAGCTGTGCAAAGCCTGATGAGACCTTAAATCCTTGGGTCTTTTGTGACAGTATCCTCACATGTGTGCCCTCCACCCCTGTCCCTGTGTTGGTCAGGGTGGGTCTAATTGAGACGGTCCCATGCAGATGAATCAAGAAACGCTAGGGGTCTTGGAGGGTCAGAGTGAGGGCCCCATGCCATAATCTCTTGGGGGATCCTTTCCTCATGGGTGGGCTCTTCCTGCCCTGGCCTGTCACTGTCATTTCCTGAGCACCTTCATGTGCTAGGCCCAGGCTGGGCATTCCTGTCACTCCTCAGAGGACCTTGGCCGTGGGCGCCTACCCCACTGAGGTTGAATGGTTGTACCAGGATCTCTGCCCAGAGCCAGCAGTGTCTCAGACTTCTCACCACACTGGGAGCTCAGGGCCCCAGGTGGACTCAGGGTGGTCCCAGAAGTCTGGCAGGTGAGGAAGGTGGGCTGAGGGTCCGGGGTCCTCAGGTTGGGCTCCGGGCATCATGGCAGCAGGTGCCCCCTACCCCCCCGCCCCACTCCCTGCTAGTGAGAGCTGAGCAGAGCTGTCCAGGAGCTCACGCCGTGTGGGTGGGTGGTCTCCACAGGACTGTTTGGTATGAGCTGCAAGCCAGGGACTGGCCCTTGAAGAACCAAGCTGCAGAGGCCCTGATCTGGCAGATTGGAAGCGGAGAGGGCATGAAGCGAGTCCTGGCCTCCGTCAGCCTGGGGAAGGAAGTTACCGTGAGTAGCTGCCCTGCGCTGGGAGAGGGCAGTGGGGCTAGAGGGCCGGCGCCTGGCTGCCCTTCCTTCACCCACCTGAGAAGCGGAACCGGGAAGTGGATGCATGTCAGGCTGGCCTCCGTGCTGCTGGCTAGGAGGCCTGTGTGCTTCCCAGGTGGCGGGTGGTAAAGAATCCACCTGCCAATGCATGAGACGCAGGAGATATGGGTTTGATCTGTAGGTTGGGAAGATCCCCTGGAGTAGGAAATGGCAACCCAGTCAAGTATTCTTACCTGGAAGATCCCATGGACGGAGGAGCCTGGAGGGCATGGGGTCACAAAGAATTGGACATGACTGTGTACAAACACACACACACACACACACACACACACACGAAGCCTGTATCCTTCACTACCCCACTGCTAACTTTTAAAAAACAATTGTCTTAAAAAAATAGAAAGGAAATAAAGCTCAAGGTTTTCTTGAATTATGAGAAAGATAATAAAGCCTGTACGTTACTTATTAGAAAGATAATAACAAATTTCACTCCCTAAAGTACAAACAGTGGGGTTGTGGTAGTGTCAGGTCTTTCTCCTTCATGTCTTTCTCGAGTGTTCGAGAACCCCAGCAAATTGTTTTCAAGAGGCCAAATCATCACAGGTTTGCTGCCCTCGCGTGACTGATGGTTTGTTTCTCTGCATCACCCTGTGTGAGTTCACCCCGCCTGGCACCGTGATACGTGCAGGAGTCCAGGGGTGGTGTTCTCAGTGTTAGCCATGCGCTCATGAGTCAGGTGGGCCTGGAGCAGACAGATGCCAGGGGGTGTTGATAAGGAGCTCCAGGGGGTTCCTGGGCAGCACGGCAGTGGAGGCCTCTGGGGGGACCACCCAGCACTTGTCCAGGTGAAGTGCTACCTAGGCGGTGAGTGTCACGCCTGCCCTGTCGTGTGAGCACCTTCTGCCTGGTCGTGTGTGCAGGCCTGTCTTCTACAGGAGCAGTGTAGATGAGTGGATCTGGAGAGCAGGCGGCAGGAGAAGGGCTTTGCCGTCACTTGGGGTGGGCAAGACAGCTGCTCTGCCGACTTCGCTGCCCTGCGCCCCGCCCGTCTTGTCACTCCCGCCTCCATGCCTGCAGTGCCCGGGCTCCCACCTCTGCAGCAGCCCCGCCCTGGGCACCTTCTGAGTATCTCACCCGTCAACATGCTGCTTTCTGCTTTCCATTCTAAACGTCTGTGATCTCTTGGCTCTGGACTGTCTTTTGGCTTTGTGACTGTTATCCCAGGGAGGTCAAGGAAGGAAGGAGGAGAGGCAGGCCCATGCTTTTCATTTTAACTGGAAGCCTGGGAGTGCTTCTGAAATTTCTTGGCTGTATTCCAGCCATGGCTGGTCACCTCAGTGTTGGCAGGAGGGTCAGGGAACCATCCGCTTGCAGGGATGGGAGGTGGTGCCTGGGAGCATCAAAGGGACCCTGGGCAGAGGGCCTCAGCTGCACCCCTCTTGTTCCCTGCCAGCTCTCATGCCCTATTGTGGCATCTGACATTGCAGGAGATCCTGTCCGCCTGCTGGGCCTTCGACCTGCAGGAGAGGCCCAGCTTCCCCCTGCTGATGGACATGCTGGAGAAGCTGCCCAAGCTGAACCGGCGGCTCTCGCACCCTGGGCACTTCTGGAAGTCTGCTGAGTAAGTAGCCCTCGGAGACAGACCTGCAGCCAGGTGTTGGGGATGGGGCACCATCTACTCCATCTGCCCGAGACATCTACCTACAGAACCCCTAGAGCTGGTTAGCCAGAGAGGACTCACTCCCTTGCCCAAGGGGTACTGGGATTCTGTTCACCACATTTTTAAAAACTTTTTATGTTAGAGTACAGCCAGTTAACAATGCTGTGAGAGCTTCAGGTGCATAGCAGAGCGACTCAGCCATGCATATACTGTATCCATTCTCCCCCCAAACTCCTCTCCCATCCAGGCTGCCACATAACATTGAGCTGAATTCCCTGTGCTATACAGTAGATCCTTATCAGTTATCCATTTTAAAAATAGCAGTGCATACATGTCCATCCCAAACTCCCTAAATCCCCCTCCACTATCCTTCCCCCAGCAACCATAAGTTCATTCTCTAAGTCTGCTGTTCACCGCATTTATTTTGGAGCCTCTTCTACAGGCTGGTGTCTCCCGTCCTCCTCTGTGAAAACCTCCATATCACTGTTATCAGCTCAGTGCTAAAGCTTGGCCCAGGCTAAGGCCCCAGCAAGAAGTTTCTGCCTGGGAAAGGGCAAAACAGAGCTTCACCAAAACCAGCAGAGTGGCTGTTGGTTAAAATGGCAGTCTCCCGACAGAGCTTTCAGCCCCCTGAGCAGGTTACTGGGGCTGCATCTCTGGGGTTTAAGTGCCGCTTAGACACTGGAGGCCCACCCTCCTTCTGTGTAATCCTGATCTTTGGCAGCCTCAGTGCCAGGGTGGTCTCCACTCCTCTCTTCTGAGTTCTGCCTCCTTCCCTTTTTCCTTCGTCCCTCTGGCTCTCTCTGCCAGATCCCTCATAAACAGACGTCTGCCCTGCCTCTGCAAGAATCTGGGGAAGTCCTTCCTTGTTCCGGCCTCAGCTCCACAGTGGAACAAAGTGGAGGGGTGGGCAGACATGGCCTAAACATGGGAAATAGTTCAGCTTTGCAGGCCGAGAGGGAAACTCGAGTGACAGCTCTTGTCAGTGGGGTTTGCAGTGCACCCAGCAGTGTGCAAAGCAGTGACACAACTGCATGCAGTCTGTGTCATAGCAACTCAGCTCTGCTGTCTGGTGTGCGGGCAGTCACAGACCTGTAAGCCACGGGCTGACTGGTGCTAGTAAAGCAGTGCTTACGAATGCTGAAACTTGAATTTCCTATTATTTTAGGCCATGAAATTGTCTTCTTTTGATTCCCTCCCCCGCAAACAATTTAGGAAGGTGAAGAAAAGAAACAAACATTCTTGGTTTGTGGCCTGCACAGAAACAAGTGGGAGGTCACATGTGGCTGGACGCTTGGGCAAGATTCATGGCTTTGAACTTTGTTTTAAGTGAAAGGCGCTTTCTAGAAGTGATATCTGCCACAGCCCCAGAACATGAAGACAGAACAGATACAGTGGGGCTTCCCTCTCTCTCTTTTTAAAATATTTGTTTGGCTGCAGTGGCATCACCGACTCAATGGACATGAGTTTGAGCAAACTCTGGGAGATACTGAAGGACAGGGAAGCCTGGTGTGTCATAAAGTCTCAGACACAGCTATGCTGCTGGACAACAGTGGGTCTAAGCTGCGCCATGTGAGATCTGGTTCCCTGCCCAGGGATCAAACCCAGACCCCCTTCACTGGGAGCTGGGTGTCCTAGCCACTGGACCACAAGGGAAGTCCCAAGTGGTGCCTCACTTGATGGGAGTTGGAGGGAGGGCAAGAGCATAGCCCCCCGAACATCTGTACCCAGATCTCACACCGGCCCATGAGTGTGGTGGTGTCAGTACCTCCGTCTTCCAGAATGAGCTAGACATGGTCTCCGTCACACCCTTTTGTTTACTGTTTCAAATTTTTTACAACTCTAAAATGATCACATTTTTGTGGCCTGATTTGACAGACACTTAGTTTGCCAGGTCATTTTGAAAATACACCAAACCAAGCTTTGAGTTGAAGGGGAGGAGAGGCCCAGGCTGAACCTGTGAGGAGGACTTGTTGAAGAAATGTGGCAACTGAAGCCCGCTGTAGGGACGGGCTGAGGAATGATGATATGTGGTGAGGGAATACTGTACCTTATAATGGAGATTTGATTCAGTATTTTGCACTCAAGATGGGTCGGAGTCCAGTACAAATAGCGGGTGACAGGATGTAGCTGTCAGAGGCGTGGGCTTTTCCCAGAGATTGCTGGCAGCTGCACCACCCCTGAGGTCACATGCCAGGGCCGGGCCTCCACCAGCACAGAGCTGATGGTCTAGGTTAAAGACAAGCAGATGTGTGCTGTAAGCCCTCCGAGCAGGACGCTGTCTTCTCACCTCTGTATTCTCAGCTCCTAGCTCAGTCCCGGGGGTGTAGTAATCACTCAATAAATATTTGGTGGGTGAGGGGATGAAGGAGGGAATGATGACAACATGCTGAGTGCCAGGCAAAAACCCAGCCTCTGTGGGCACGCTGCCCTCACCCCCGGGAGCTTGAGGAAGGGTCTCCAGAAGAGGGCAGTCATGGGAGCTGGGTTTGGGTGGGAGCCTGGGGCTCTCCTGGTCTCATAAGAAGTTCAAGGATCTGGTCTGTCAGATGTTGGGAAGTTTTTTTGTATGCTTGAATTATGGTCACAGCAACTTTGAAAATTTTAATTTTGAATTATGTACATAGCTTGTGGATGAGTTACATGGAAAGGTTGTCAATAAAAGACTTTGAAGCATAAAGGTAAATTTGGCTCGTTTAGCAAACCAGGCCTTGATTTTCTCCTCCCCAAAAGAGAAGGCTGCACTGAGCGGGTGCTGACATTCAGGAGATGATTCCAGATTCCTGAAAGGCCCTGGAGCCCCACCTTCTCTTTCCACACGTGGGACACAGAGTTACAAATAGGGATGTTTCCCGCCCAAAGTGATCAGTTTTAGCCCCCACAGGGAGAGAATGCCAGCGTACCTCAACAAATCTGTATCAAAGCTTTCTGTTAATGATTTTTACTTCCACACACTCAAGCCTCTAATTCTCATTTTCTCTTTTCTTTTCCATCTATCTTGTTGCTTAATTTTTATTTTTGGGGGGGTGGTGGATGTGCTGGCCTGTCCTGTCATCTCCCCCTTCTCCTGCCATGCTGATTTCTGCGGGCCCCCCTCCACCCACCCACGCTGGGTGTCTATCTCCATCACCTGCTGGACTGTGTTCCTCCCACGCCTGGCAAAATGGTTGCGGGCACTCCCAGGTGCTGCCGGAGCCGCTACTACGGGAAAGGACGTTCCAGTCACCCTGACTTTAGGAACAACTGTCCAGTCCTGGAGGAATAGTGTGTCTTCTGCCGTTTCCCCGATCCTCGGCCTGTTTGCACTTAACCCTTTGCACATCCTGTCTCCGTTTCTGCATCCAGCTTCCCCTTCTTGGCGTGTGGTATTCCCATAAACAACAGTGATGCTCTGGCAGCTCACATGGCCACTGGCACGGGCCCTGCAGGCTGCTTCTGTCCCCAGGCTGAGAGCAGACTCACAGCATGTGGCAGGGCCTCTATCCACACAGCATGGCAGACAATGGCTTGTTCTAGGGAGGGCAAGAACTCAGATCGTTGGCCTGGGTCTCCAGAAGCCCCTCTGGCTGGATCTTAGAGAAGAAAATGCAGGGACCAGACAATAAACTCCAAGATGTCAGTTTCAATGAGGAGCGGTGGGCCTGCTGGTCGACCTCTATTCAGCATTCTGTGGCTGTGTCCCAGAGGAAAGCTTGGGGGAGGTTCTCTATGCCAGGCTCCCTTCCAAGCTTGCTCTGCTGCCAAGCATGGACTGGAGTGGGGATGTGCTTTCCTCTGTCTACAGGGAAAGAGGGGCCCCTACCCTGTGTCCTGGCCAGGCCTTAGCCATGGCCCCTGTCCCCTCCCCACGGTCTCAGGCTCTGACTCTGCTTTCTCCCCTCTTGTCTCTCCTCCTGTAGGTTGTAGGCCTGGCTGCCTTGCATGTTCGGGGCTTTCTTCCTCCTAATCCACGCTCGGCACTGCGACTTCTACTCCAGCTCAAACAGCGCTGCGGCCACTAACCCAGAGAATGCAATCCTGCCGCCCCAGCCTCTCTGCTGAGGCTTCTTTCTGCTTTGTTTGTTAAAACTGGCCCTCGCCCCGCCCTGTGGCCCCGTGTGTGCCTGAGTAACAGCTTTCCATGGAGGGTCTCCCTAACAGCGCCGCCCCCCCGCCCCACCAACCCAGAACCTCGTCCCTGGATGCAACTTCATCTCTCTGCAGCACTTCTGTGGGGGCAGTCCCACAGAAGTAGGGAGCTCCCTACTAACTCCCTACTAACAGCTCAACGAGAGAGATCCCCCCTCTCCCGCACCGCAACATACCCGCCCTTCGCAGGGTGTGTCCTCGGGACAGGGGGCGGGGTTTTGCTTGGCTCTTAACCCACGAGGATCTTGTCCAACAAGGAGTGGAATGATTTCAGAGCTGCCTGCGGTCCCCTCTAGGCGGGCTGCTGGTGTAACATCACAAGTTCTATTGCCATGAAAGACACCAGCTGGAAGGGGTGTGTCCTCGGCCACACAGACACCTGGGAAAGTCGTCCTGAAGCAAGGGGGTGGGGCCTGTCTCCAAACAACTGTGAGAAAGCTTCCGGTCCATCCCCCCGCCCCCACAGCATCACTCCCCTTGCACCTGCCCTGTGTAAACAGAAAGTACCAGACCCCAAGCCAGCATTGGGCAAGAGTGTGGCTGCCAGGTCATGCACGGGTCCTCCATGGCTTACCAAACGCAGATTCCTGACCCACCAAGACCTGAATCTGGGTGTCTGGAGGCAGAAGCTGAGAACCTGTATTTCAACCCGCTTCCCAGATGGCCCTGATGCCCCCCTACGTTTGAGGACCATTTCTAGAAGGAGCATGCAAATATCACTCTCAAGGCTGGGGCTGAGTTTCTCTTCCCTCCCAGTTCTACACGGAGCATGAGGTTTGAGAATGACCTGCCAATGAGAATTAGCCCACAGCAGTAACTGGGCACGCTGGGTGCCGGGGCTTTCGAGACAAACAAGCCACCGCCCTCCAGGAGGGAGCTGAGGCCTAGCACCTCTACCCCCCCATCCCCACCCCCGGCCAGGTGTGACCAGGAGCAGCTCTGCCAAGGCTGCTGGCCTTATCATCACTCCCACTGCTTGGTGCGGCCAGGTCCTCTATGGAGCTTCTGGAACTGGCCTGCTCATTAGCTAATGTTGCCCAAATTCTGATCAAAATCTGCAGGGCAGTAATTCTTGTTTTTGTTCCTCTTTCAGCATTAACAGCAGCAAAGTTGTACCCCGGTTTGAAAGGTTTGGCTTGGGCATCCTGGAGTCCAGTAATCCAAAGATGTAGCCAGCTGTGCAGTTTTTCTGATGACATATTTCTTTCTTAAATGTGTCTCTAAAACATCCGAACCACCACCACGACAAAAAAAGCAACGCTCTTCAAAATGCCAGCCACCCTCCTAAGTGCCGCAAACCAGGAGCATGAGGCCTTGGTTTAGACCGTTCATCTGCAAAAACACTTGGGTCCTGGAAATGGAGCTGTGCCTGCTGTTTCTTAAAATGACACCACCAACAACCAGACCTGTCCTGACAGGCGGCAGATGTTTACATGTATGTTCGTGTGGAGTTGGACTTGAGGTTGTACAATAGGTATTAATAAAAATAACGGTCTGTGCAGAGGTTGCTGGCACCGTGGGTCAGGATGGCAGAAGGGGCCCTCTCCTCTGGAGGCGCCCACACTGGACCAGAGGAAGAAAAGCATCATGACTGTGGCTGGTCTCCTGGCAGGACGGGCGGGGGTTGGGGGTGGCAAACACAGGGTTTGACCAGGCTTCTACTTTGGCCCTAAATCCTATCACCCCTCATCCTATCAAAGAGGTGTGGTCTCTTCCTCCTCTTGCAGGTGAGACCCTGACCGTGACCTTAAACTGGATTAACAGGGTCAGGAGTCTGCAGAGAGCTTGAGTTCACCTTTGACCCCTGTAATCCAGTCCATATCTGCTGGAAAAGCAGAGACAGATCAAATCCAGGTAACATCTGGACTGATCCAGTGGTTCCCAGCCAGGGTCTCTACTGCCTATGGAGCTGTTTGTTTCATGAAGCCCCCAGTGGGACACCTGGGAGATGGAATGAAAGGCTTTAACTATTTAGATACATCCCAGTCCTTAACTAACATTTGACCCACACAGCCCAGCAGCTGTGTATACCGTGAAAGCTTGATCCATGAAAAGAGGGAAGGTAGAAGGTGGGGGAAGAGGCAGGCAGGGTCTCTGAGCCCACTCTCCCAGTCACAGGGTGCCCTGGCCCTTTAGAAGCCCATCATCGATCTTGCCAAATTTCTGTCACTGCCCACCCCTGAATCCTGCTGAAACACCTTAGCCTGCCCCTGACTCCTCCGCTGCCCGTGTTCAGAGCTCTTAGATAAGGTGGGAGGTGTGTGCCCTGCCTTTCATTTAGACCCAGCTAGCAAGCCCCTCACCTTCAGAGTCCTCCCAAGCACCAAGGTTTGTGTCCATTGGAACCAGGTTTGGGAAAGTCCAGGATGTGAGAGGGTCCTGCCTGTCCTCATTAGAAGCTGACTCCTAAAGAGGAAAGTTCCAAATGCCAGAGAAGCCCTTCAGTGAAGGTTAGGGCGTATCAGGCTCCAAAGCCAAAAATGACCCATGGTGATGAAAGTGGAGAGGAGAGATTGTCTTCAGACCCAGAACCGATGTCCACATTTGGAGCCAAGACGAGAAGGCATGTGGCCCTCCCACCGGGTTTATGTACACCTGTCTAACCAGGCTCCGAACCTGGAGTCTGGCCAAATTGTCACGTGAAATGGGCCGCTTGGCCTGGGGAGTGTGGAGCGACCTTCCTGGCTCTGGGCTGAGCGTCCCTTGGCGGCCCTGCTGGGAGGGCACAGCCAAACAGCTGTGCTCGGTACCCGGGCCTCCGGGCCAACAGCACCTCAATCCTGCCTGTTGGGTGTGTGGGGAGGAAGATGGGGAGGCTGTAAACCAGCTAGACTTGGCTCTGGGGGTCTTTTGTCCTCTGTAGGACGCTGGCTTCTCCCCATCATCCCTTTGACCTCCAGGTCAGCCTCTCCCCTGATTTCTCCACTCCAGGTGGTATGTGACTCCGCCTCCTCTGGTCATCAGGCTCCTCCCCCCACATCAGCTCCTTCCCAGAGGTCACAGTTCATGCCTCTCACGATTCCCCTCCAAACCCTTGGACGAGCAGGTGGCCTGAGGGTTGGGACGGCAGCTGAGTGAATGGGACTCACTTCAGGCCCACGGACGGACAGTCTGGGTTTTTTTTCCCTTGAAGGTGTCACACTCTTGGGTCAGTTCAGGAAGCTTTCTTTGAGTGCCTACTGGGTGCAAGTGCTGGCGGCCCAGGAGGGGAGCAGTCACCGTGCCCGCGTTCAGGAAACTGATGATTTGCCAGGAACCCGGAGGGTGGGCGTGGGGGCCACCCCCTTCCTCTCCCGGGCCCTGGGATGCCTTCTTGCTCTCAGTCTGAGCCTCTGCCCTGCCTGTCATTGAAGAGAAGCAGCTGAGGAGCTCCCCAGGTGGTCCCCATCACCCTGTCTCTATTTAAGTGACTGTGAATTGAGGTTAGGAAGACACGCCTGCCCTTCCGTGTGCTCCCCCGTCTGCCTTGGAAACACATGAAGGATGGCAGATACTGTGAATTCAGCCCTCACAGCCAACTGTGAAAGGGATGGAGAAGCTGGGAGGCCTCCTGGACAAGATCTTGGGGGCTGCAGAGGTCCCCTGGGGTCTGAGAATGGAGCCCAAGTTTCAACCTTCAGCCCACGCCCCCCAACTCCACTCCCCAGCCTCACCTCCAAACGCCTGGGATCTGTTCCTGTTGCCTTTAAACACCAGAGCCACAACCCTTGGTCCCCATCCAACCCGAGGTCTTGAATCCTGAGTTCCCCACCAGTTGTGAGTGGCGTGTAGCCAAGATGACGTCTCCATACCAACCGCTATATCAAAGACGCGTACAGGGCCTGGAATCCCTCTGCCCTCTCACAGCATTTCTTCCTGTGATCACTGAGGGGCGTGGCGTGCCCTGTAAGCCCCTGGTGGGGGTAGTGGGGGTTGTCTGTGTTGCTTTGGGGGCCGGGTGGAGATATAAATGTGAAGCCAGTTAGGGAGCTTGTGCGATGCTGCAGTGTCAGCCAGGATTTCATCTGTGTGTGCAAACCCAGCATCTTCTGTGGCCACGAGGCACACACTTGCTTTTTGAATGTGATGTAAAATTTGTATATTAAAAGTTTTTATATTTTCTATCAACTGCATTTGTGTTCCAGAAATGTTATTAATTTAAATTAAAATGGTTAGTATTAATGGACGTGCACTATCTGTTTTTGTGGGTGTTTTTTTTTTTTTTTCTTTTTTGCCATTGGCAAGAACACTGTGCCAGGCCCAGCCTGGGTGTCTAGAGTCTGTGAATAAAATCGTACCAGGGTGTCTGGGCCTTGTGTCTGCTTGGGTCCATTCCAGATGAGTGGGGTAGAGGTGGGGGGCTGTCTTTTGGGTGGCATAGGAGAGCAGGACGGGAGAGGGTAGGGTGTTTGGCCCCCATCTGGGAGCTCCTTCCAGGGAAAGAAATTTTGCCTGGACCTTGGAGGCAGATATTTCTAAACAGATGGGAGTAGAGATAGAGCATCAAAGCCCATGATGTACAGAAGAAGGTCATCCTACCCCCAACAGTGCCGGCCTGGTAACATACTCAGACCCGTCACTGTCTCCTCTGCTGGAGGGGTCTTTGACTTGTGAAAGCCTTGAGGGGAGCGAGTCTAAATAAGATTCATCTGAATATTATTTTTAGGAGCCTCTCCTCACCACTTATAAAGAGAGAAACGTGAGACTTCCCTGGTGGTTCAGTGGTTAGGACTACACCTTCCAATGTCAGGGGTGTGGGTTCAACCCCTGGTCAGGGAGCTAAGATTCCATGTGCCCTGCAGCCAAAAAACCAAGACATAAAACAGAGACAATATGTAAAGGCTTCACTATATTCATTGGTTAGCTCTATAAATCTTCTGGTGGCATCTTCAGGGTTTTCTATGTATAGAATCATATATACAAAGGGATATTACTCGGCCATAAAAAGGAACACATTTGAGTCAGTTCTAAAGAGCTGGATGAACCTAGAGCCTATTATACAGAGTGAAGTAAGAAAGAGAAAAATAATTATTGTGTACTAACACATATATATGAAATCTAGAAAGATGGTACCGATGAACCTATTTTCAGGGCAGCAATGCAGATGCAGATGTAGGGAAAGGACTTGTGGACACAGTGGGGGAAGGAGAGGGTGGGACGAACTGAGAGAGCAGCAAGGAAACATGCCTTAACCGTGTGTAAACAGCGAGCCAGTGGGGATTCGCTGTATGACGCGGGGAGTTCAAGCCCAGTGCTCTTTGACAACCTGGGGAGGTGGGAGGGAGGTTCCAGAGGGAGGGAGCATACGTATGTGAGCGTTCTCAGCTGTGTCCAGCTCTTTGAAACGCTATGGACTGTAGACTGCCAGGCTCCTCCGTCCATGGGATTTTCCAGGCAGACATATGTATACCTATGGCTGATTCATGTTGATGTATGGCAGAAACCAACACAATATTGTAAAGCAATTATCCTCCAATTAAAAATAAATTTTAAAAAAGACTAAAAATTGTCCACATTTTTTAAAAGTCTTAAATAAAAAGAATTTTTTTTTTAGAAAAAAAGACAGAGGTGAGCAGGAGGTTGGGGTAAGCAAAACAAATGGGGGCCAAGGGGAACCAACATCCTCTGAGCCAAGGAAGTGCTTTCTGCACATCATCTTACCTTAAGCCTCACAGCAGCACCCCTGGGGTAGGAACTGTTGTGATATTTCAGCTGAGGCACAGAGAAGTTAAGATATCCACCCAAGATAACACAGCTGGTCAGTGGCTAGTCTAGGACTTGGGCCACACCTTGACTCCAGAACCTCCCTCTCATCAGAAACTGGGGAATTTATTGGCCAGCCATTTATTGAGCACCTCTGTGTTCAAAAGATGGTGCAAAGTGCTGGGGCACAGGAAAGAGGTAGAATGCTCGGCTTCGGCGGGTGGCTGACCCAAGGAAGGAGTCCCTCAGTCTTTCTAGCAGGCTTCATGGAGGAGGTGGCCTTGGAGCTGACTTGAAGGGTGACTAATATGCCTGTTGCATGTAAGCGAGAGGGCTTCCCAGGTGGTTCAGGGGTAAAGAATCCACCTGCCAGTGCAGGAGATGTGAGTTCAATCCCTGGGTCAGGAAGATCCCTTGGAGAAGGAAATGGCAACCCACTCCAGTATTCTTGCCTGGAGAATTCCATGGACAGAGAAGCCTGGTGGGCTACAGTCTGTGGGGTCACAAAGAGTCAGACATAGCTGATCGACTAAACAACAACATGGAAATAAGAGGAGACGGTTTTACTTTGAGCAAAGGCTTAGAGGTCTGGGAATACAGAGTGTGCTTGGGATATCAGAAGGCGTTCAGCTTTTCATTGTGAAATGGAACCCGAGGAGGAGAAGGAACCTGGAGAGGATTCTGTAGGTGCCAAGCTAGGAGTTTAGGCTTGAACATGACACCGCTGGGGAGCCATGAATTGAGCCTGGGCCTCCGGCAGTGGAAACATAGAGCCCTAACCACTGGGCCACCAGGGAAGTCCCTGAGCTACTGTGTCTTGCCTGCTTCTCCTTTGTTTCTGCCTTCCTTCAGTTCTGTCGTTAGGAACTGCTCGAGTCTCCTTTTGGAACTAAAGGAAGTCCTAGGAGACTAAAGTCTTTTTTTACAAACAAGAAACGGGGGATCACTTTTTGTGATATAAATAAAATCAAGTGGTTGTTAAGAAAATGAAAACGAACAGGAACTTAATTTATAGTTTCTCCCAAAGTGATCATTTTTTTATGATGGAAATAAAATCAAGTGGTTGTTTAGAAAAAAAAAAAAAAAAAAGAAATGGCGGACACAGAGGGGCTTTTGTGTCCGGGAAGGCCCTGCAGGGTCTTGCTCAGTTTCAGCAGAGGTGCAGCAGGCTCAGGTGACACCTGCCATGAGAAGGTGCCCCCAGGTCAAGCCAGAATGCAGGCCTCCAAAGTTTTCACCTGTAACACAGATGAAAAAGACTCCAGTTATCAACTTATCTTTTGAATTTTTCCATGGTTTCCCCTGTGAGATTTAGAGTATCTCACAGGGAGCCAGAGGCTTATCTGGGTGGGTGTGCCTGCCTCATTTCTCGCTTGCCAGGTAGGAGGGGAAACTCAGGCCGAGGAAGCATTCGTCCCCACCCAGGCAGGTGGAGAAGCAACTGACCATGAGGAACAAACACGCGGAAGAGAGGGTGCGTCCCTGCCCCCAGACAGAGCTGGATTGTTCAGCTGTGAAGTTGGGGGTGAAGTGGGGCTCTGTGTGCACATGCCAGGGTTATCTGTGTTCAGTTCAGTTCAGTTCAGTTCAGTCACTCAGTCGTGTCCGACTCTTTGCGATCCCATGAATCGCAGCTCGCCAGGCCTCCCTGTCCTTCACCAACTCCCGGAGTTCACTCAGACTCATGTCCATCAAGTCCGTGATGACATCCAGCCATCTCATCCTCTGTCATCCCCTTCTCCTCCTGCCCCGAATCCCTCCCAGCATCAGAGTCTTTTTCCAATGAGTCAACTCTTCGCATGAGGTGGCCAAAGTACTGGAGTTTTGGCTTTAGCCTCATTCCTTCCAAAGAAAACCCAGGGCTGATCTGCTTCAGAATGGACAGGTTGGATCTTGCAGTCCAAGGGACTCTCAAGAGTCTTCTCCAACACCACAGTTCAAAAGCATCAATTCTTTGGCACTAAGCTTTCTTCACAGTCCAACTCTCACATCCAGACATGACCACTGGAAAAACCATAGCCTTGACTTGACGGACCTTTGTTGGCGAAGTAATGTCTCTGCTTTTTAATATGCTGTCTAGGTTGGTCATAACTTTCCTTCCAAGGAGTAAGTGTCTTTTAATTTCACGGCTGCAGTCACTATCTGCAGTGATTTTGGAGCCCCCAAAATAAAGTCTGACACTGTTTCCATTGTTTCCCCATCTATTTCCCCATCTATGAAGTGATGGGATCGGATGCCATGATCTTCGTTTTCTGAATGTTGAGCTTTAAGCCAACTTTTTCACTCTCCTCTTTCACTTTCATCAAGAGGCTTTTTAGTTCCTCTTCACTTTTTGCCATAAGGGTGGTGTCACCTGCATATCAGGTTATTGATATTTCTCCTGGCAATCTTGATTCCAGCTTATCTGCATGGCAGAGGCTAATGAGTTTGGAAGCACTGGCTGGCTGCAAACCTTCAAGATGTATTGGCTGTAGAAATGAATGAGCAAGGGTGGGAACTAGGAAACTGAATCATCAACACTGGAAATGAACACTGAGCATTGATTCCGCTTTCACAGGACACATTCCTCCACTCTGTTGAAGGACGATTTGCAGGATTCTCAGAGAAGAAGAAAATATATTGCTGAAGCTAACCATTTTGTGGGACTTACAATGTTCAGGGGTACTGTGGACAGAGCAGGTGTTTGCAAAGATTTGTATGTTTTCCCTTAAGCTGCAGTGGAGGGTGGGCTCCCCGCTGGTGCTAGTGGTAAAGAGTCCACCTGCCACTGCGGGAGACACAAGAGATGCAGGTTCAGTCCCTGGGCCGAGAAGATCCCCTGGAGAAGGAAATGGCACCCAAGCCCAGTGTTCTTGCCTGGAAAATTCCATGGGCAGAGGAACCTGGAGGGCTACAATCCTGCGGGCTGCAGAGTCATATATGAGTTAGTTGACTAAACCAACCGACTGGCCTTTGTCCTTTTTTTTTTCCTTTCTCAATAGGTTATTTTTATCTTTCGAGGAAACGCTAATCAGTGGCAATGGAAACCTCTTTACCCAGGGTCTGAGTGTAGGTGGGGGAGGTTGACGATTAACCAGGGTAAATCGAGGTTCAGGTGAGAGTTCCTCTGTCCTTCTGCTCATGGACGCTTCCAGACTGACTTGAAAGCAGTAGGGGGAAGGAGCTTTTGGCAAACAAGGCTCTGTCTTCAGCCCACTGGTTCCCATCTAAAATCTCCTAGCTACCTCTATGCCCTGAAACCCATCTTTAAATGCTATTCTATTCAAGTAGGTGATACATGTAGGGCCTGATGATGGGGCTCCCAGGCACAAGGCCTTCCTATGTCTCCCATTTCTTTGATTATAGGAAACAGCCTTGATTTGGCCTCCATGACCTTCCCTGAGTTCCAACTGTAAGAAATAAAAACTCAAAATGGTCCAGTTTCAAGGACAACTAGCCTAGAGTGAGAGTCTGCTGATGTAAGAGCCCTTAGGATACTTGCATAGGAGAATCCAGACAAAGGGAGAGTAATAAATCCAAGTGACTTTCTCGGGAAGATTGTTAACTCTGTAGTACTTAGGCAATGAGGAGCCGGGGGAGGGACTTGCATGCTGAGAGGATAAAAATCCCATTGACGCTGGGTCTACAGCCTTCCCACCAGACACCCGATCTTGCAAGACTTGTCATTAAAGCCTTACTTCTCGCTGCATCTTGTGTCTCCAAGTCTATTCCTTGGGTTGGGGCTGGTGGGCTTTATTTCCCACACAAGGGGCAGATTCAAGCTGTTGTTCATTAGGGAAGGGAGAGGGTTGGAGACCAAAGAGAAACAGTCAAGAGCAGCCTTGGGACAAGGTCCTGTTTCCCCATCAACAGATACATACCATAATATCTTTGAGCTGTTTGGCAGATACTGACACCCCTTCCAGGTGGGAGAAGTTAACAATTAATGATGGTATGCTGACCGCAAGCAGACCAGTTGGACCTGAAGTCTACTCACCTCACCACCAACCCATCAGAAGAATGTCCATGGACTGAACACACCCTCTTTGAACTATTACTATAAAGCTTTTTTTTATAGTAATAAAAAATAAGGTTTTTTATTCCACACTATTTTCCCCAAGTTGGGACACAAGGTTTTGAGGGCATTTAGCCCACTGTAGCCCCCTTTGCCTGGCACAAAAATAAAGCTACTGTTTTCTACTTCACTCAAAACTCTGTCTCTGAGATTTGATCTGGCAGCAGTGTACAGAGAAGCTGAGCTTTTGGCATCACAAGTGCACGTCCTCTGCAGTAGTGGATGGTTCCAGATTGGGCACTGGAGAGAAGACTTCCCTAGACTATATTGGTGAGTGGGTGTGGTTCTGGAGGGTGCTTTGCCTGGTCTATGGAGAAGGGAGACACTGAACCACCAGCTACTAAGATGAAGATGAAAGCTGAACAAACAAAATTCCACTGACTACATCTGAAGATCTAATTGGTTTTATTATTCAGTGATTCATGAATCAGGCAGCATCTGATGTTGTAAATAGAAACTGAAAGGTTGTAAATAGAAACTGAAAGGTTGTAAAAAAAGAAAAAAGAAAGGTTTTTAGAGGTCAAAGGAGGGTGGGGAGTAGGAGCTATTAACAAAAGCTAACAAATGAGTGTTTCATACCCACTCATCTTCTTCTGGAAGCAGGGCAAGTGTCACTCTTGTAGATTGCTTCTTCCTCCCAAGGATGGAGAGGGCCCAAGAGATGGATTACCACCAGGGTGCAAACCAGAAAATTCCAGTCTGGCTGGTTAAGACTACGTTCCTAGAGGGAGTTCCCTGGTGGTCCAGGTGTCCCAGCTTCCACTGCAAAGGGCATGGGTTCAGTCCTTGGTTTTGGAATTAAGATCCCCCATGCACAAGAGAAGACTCTACACATGGACATCACCAGATGGCCAACACTGAAATCAGATTGACTATATTCTTTGCAGCCAAAGATGGAGAAGCTCTATAAAGTCAGCAAAAATAAGACCGGGAGCGCACTGTGGCTCAGATCATGAACTCCTTATTGCCAAATTCAGACTTAAACTCAAGAAAGTGGGAAAAGCCACTAAACCATTTAGGTATGACCTAAATCAAATCCCTTATGATTATACAGTGGAAGAGAGAAATAGATTTAAGGGACTAGGTCTGATAGACAGAGTGCCTGATGAACTATAGATGGAGGTTCATGACATTGTACAGGAGACAGGCATCAAGACCATCCCCAAGGGGGGATAAAATGCAAATAAGCAAAATGGTTGTTTGAGGAGGCCTTAAAATAGCTGTGAAAGGAAGAGAAGTGACTATCAAAGGAGAAAAGGAAAGATATTCCCATCTGAATGCAGATTTCCAAAGAATAGCAAGAAGAGATAAGAAAGCCTTCCTCAGCAATCAATGCAAAGAAATAGAGGAAAACAATAGAATAGGAAAGACTCGAGATCTCTTCAAGAAAATTAGAGATACCAAGGGAACATTTCATGCAAAGATGGGCTCCATAAAGGACAGAAATGATGTGGACCTAACAAAAGCAGAAGATATTAAGAAGAGGTGGTAAGAATACACAGAAGAACTGTACAAAATAAGATCTTCATGACCCAGTTAATCACAATGGTGTGATCACTCACCTAGAGCCAGACATCCTGGAATGTGAAGTCAAGTGGGCCTTAGAAAGCATCACTACAAACAAAGTTAGTGGAGGTGATGGAATTCCAGTTGAGCTATTTCAAATCCTGAAAGATGATGCTGTGAAAGTGCTGCACTCAATATGCCAGCAAATTTGGAAAACTCAGCAGAGGCCACAGGACTGGAAAAGGTCAGTTTTCATTCCAATCCCAAAGAAAGGCAATGCCAAAGAATGCTCAAACTACCACACAATTGCACTAATCTCACCCACTAGTAAAGTAATGCTCAAAATTCTCCAAGCCAGGCTTCAGCAATACGTGAACCGTGAAATTCCAGATGTTCAAGCTGGTTTTAGAAAAGGCAGAGGAACCAGAGATTAAATTGCCAACATCCGCTGGATCATGGAAAAGCAAGAGAGTTCCACAAAAAGAACTATCTGCTTTATTGACTATGCCAAAGACTTTGACTTTGTGGGTCACAATAAACTGTGGAAAATTCTGGGAATACCAGACCTCCTGACCTGCCTCTTGAAAAACCTGTATGCAGGTCAGGAAGCAACAGTTAGAACTGGACATGGAACAACAGACTGGTTCCAAATAGAAAAGGAGTATATCAAGGCTGTATATTGTCACCCTGATTATTTAACTTATAATATGCAGAGTACATCATGAGAAACGCTGGGCTGGATGAAACACATGCTGGAATCAGGATTGCCGGGAGAAATATCGATAACCTCAGATATGCAGATGATACCACCCTTATGGCAGAAAGTGAAGAAGAACTAAAGAATCGCTTGATGAAAGTGAAAGAAGAGAGTGAAAAAGTTGGCTTAAAGCTCAACATTCAGAAAACTAAGATCATGGCATCTGCCCATCACTTCATAGCAAATAGATGGGGAAACAGTGGAAACAGTGGCTGATTTTATTTTGGGGGGCTCCAAAATCACTGCAGATGGTGATTGCAGCCATGAAATTAAGAGACGCTTACTCCTTGGAAGGAAAGTTATGACCAACCTAAATAGCATATTGAAAAGCAGAGACATTACTTTGCCAACAAAGGTCCATCTAGTCAAGGCCATGGTTTTTTCAGTAGTCACGTATGGATGTGAGAGTTGGACTATAAAGGAAGCTGAGCGCTGAAGAATTGATGCTTTTGAACTGTGGTGTTGGAGAAGACTCTTGAGAGTCCCTTGGACTGCAAGGAGATCCAACCAGTCCATTCTAAAGGAGATCAGTCCTGGGTGTTCATTGGCCGGACTGATGCTGAAGGTGAAACTCCAATACTTTGGCCACCTGATTCAAAGAACTGACTCACTGGAAAAGACCCTGAGCCTGGGAAAGGTTGAAGGTGGGAGGAGAAGGGGACGATAGAGCATGAGATGGATGGATGGCATCACTGACTCTCTGGACATGAGTTTGGGCAACCTCCGGGAATTGGTGATGGACAGGGAGGCCTGGCGTGCTGCAGTCCATGGGGTTGCAAAGAGTCGGACCCACTGAGCAACTGAACTGAATAGTCCTCCTCCAAGGACCCTGCCCCTCTGCCTGACTGTTAAACTAAAGTGCCTTTGTTCAACTCAAAGAGAGATAATCTGACCCTGCCCACCTGTGAATGGCTTCAAAGAAGAGATTTATACACCTTTTCCAAAGGCTGGCCCTTCCCAGAGATATTTTGCAAGGCTAATGGCCTTTTTATTTACTCCCTCAGTGCCTATCTCTTTCTATTCTACCTTTTGACTTTAGATCCTCACCACTTTTCTCTCCAATTCTTAAAAGAACCTGGCATCCAGACCCCTACAAGATGGTCATTTTGAGACATTAGTCAACCATCTTCTCAGTCAGCTAGCTTCCTGAATAAAGTCCTATCGTTACCAAGTCCAAGTTTGTTCTGTTTGCACTTGACCAATCAATGAATTGGAGATGAGGTATTGACTCAGGCAATATGACTTTGTTTGGAGAGCTGGCTGACTGAAGAAGATGGCAGATTAATGTCTCAAAATAACCATCTTATTGGGGTCTGGATGCTAGGTTCTTTAATAGATCAGGGGTGGGAGGTGGTGAGGAAACAAAGTAAAAAGACCATTCAGTTCAGTTCAGTCGCTCAGTCGTGTCCAACTCTTTGTGATCCCATGAATCACAGCACACCAGGCCTACCTGTCCAGCACCAACTCCCGGAGTTCACTCAGACTCATGTCCATCGAGTCAGTGATGCCATCCAGCCATCTCATCCTCGGTCGACCCCTTCTCGTCCTGCCCCCAATCCCTGCCAGCATCAAAGTCTTTTCCAATGAGTCAACTCTTCTCATGAGGTGGCCAAAGTACTGGAGTTTCAGCTTTAGCATCATTCCTTCCGAAGAAATCCCTGGGTTGATCTCCTTTAGAAAGGACTGGTTGGATCTCCTTGCAGTCCAAGGGACTCTCAAGACTCTTCTTCAACACCACAGTTCAAAAGCATCAATTCTTCGGGGCTCAGCCTTCTTCACAGTCCAACCCTCACATCCATACATGACTACTGGAAAAACCATAGCCTTGGCTAGACAGACCTTAGTCAGCAAAGTAATGTCTCTGCTTTTGAATATGCTATCTAGGTTGCTCATAACTTTTCTTTCAAGGAGTAAGCGTCTTTTAATTTCATGGCTGCAGACACTAAGTGCGGCCAGGGCAGCGACCAGGAGCAGCAACCCCATGCCCAAGGTTAGGGGCGGCGGCCGGGAGGGGCAACCCCACGTCCAAGGAGTGGTGGCTGTGCGGGCACAGGAGGTCCTAGAGGAGCCATCCCACTTTGAAGGTCAGGAAGGGCGGCGGGAGGAGATACCGCTCACCCAAGGTGAGGAGCAGCGGCTGTGCTTTGCTGGAGCAGCCGTGAAGAGATACCCCACGCCCAAGGTAAGAGAAAAAGACCATTAACCTTGCAAATATCTCCTAGAATGGCAAGTCTCAGGCAGGGAATGTGTTAATTTCTTCCTTCCTGCCATCTTCTACAGGTAGACAGGGTTCTGAACAAAAAGGCTCTTTAGTTTAACAGTCTGGCAGAGGGGTAGGATTCTCCAAGGCAGTCTATAAGATTATGACAAAAGCATTGTGAAACAAGTTAAAGAAACAGTTCCAACATGGAGTCAGAATTGGCTTTTCCCTGCAACAGTATTCCTTGCCTCAATACACCTTGTCTCTCAGATTCATTGGCCAGTTGTGCAGCAGGCACAGCAAGCTTGGACTAACAAAGAAATTTGGCTTAGCCAGGCAGGAGCTTTGCTGCTCATGGTTTGCTGGCTCCAGTCAGGGAATATTGGAGCAAGGCTCTAGCAGCTGCTGGGACCATTTGTCCTGAAGATCTTTCACTCAAGATTCCCTGAAGTGGCACCAGCTGCCCCAGCACTTGGCAATGAAGCAAGGAACCGACAAACTCAATGTTATTGGTAAGTCTGTGTGTCCTTTGTGTTGTGAGTCAATGTATTCCCCCCTCAATTTGTGGAGAGAGGAATTGTTGAACTCTACTTGAGTTGGAACCAGTTCATTGGGGAACTAATTCTTGTGGGGATAATCCTGCTGCTGCTGCTGCTAAGTCGCTTCAGTCGTGTCCGACGCTGTGCGACCCCATAGACGGCAGCCCACCAGGCCCCGCCATTCCTGGGATTCTGCAGGCAAGAAAACTGGAGTGAGTTGCCATTTCCTTCTCTAATGCATGAAAGTGAAAACTGAAAGTGAAGTCGCTCAGTCATGTCCAACACTCAGCGACCCCATAGACTGCAGCCTTCCAGGATCCTCCGCCATGGGATTTTCCAGGCAAGAGTACTGGAGTGGGGTGCCATTGCCTTCTCTGGGGATAATCCTACCCTTGTTGAAATTGGTTCATTTATTTGTAGGGTAAATTTATTTGCCTGAGTTGGGAACTGGTTCATTTGTGCTGGATAAGTCACTCCATCATGCACTCTGGAAACATATTCCCCCCTCAATTTAGGCTTTTCCTCTACAAGAAGAGCCAATTTGATTGGGGTAACCAACCTAAATAGCATATTGAAAAGCAGAGACATTACTTCGCCAACAAAGGTCCGTGTAGTCAAGGCTATGGTTTTTCCAGTAGTCATGTATGGATGTGAGAGTTGGACTGTGAAGAAAGCTGAGTGCTGAAGAATTGATGCTTTTGAACTGTGGTGTTGGAGAAGACTCTTGAGAGTCCCTTGGACTGCAAGGAGATCCATCCAGTCCACTCTGAAGGAGATCAGCCCCAGGGGGTTCTTTGGAAGGAATGATACTAAAGCTGAAACTCCAGTACTTTGGCCACCTCATGCAAAGAGCTGACTCACTGGAAAAGACTCTGATGCTGGGAGGGATTGGGGGCAGGAGGAGAAGAGGTCGACAGAGGATGAGATGGCTGGATGGCATCATCACCTCGATGGACGTGAGTTTAGTGAACTCTGGGAGTTGGTGATGGACAGGGAGGCCTGGCATGTTGCTGTTCATGGGGTCGCAAAGAGTTGGACACGACTGAGCGACTGAACTGAACTGATCTGAACACAGATAATCCTGGCATGGGCACACAGAGCCCCACTTCACCCCCAACTTCACAGCTGAACAATCCAGCTCTGTCTGGGGCAGGGACGAACCCTCTCTTCCACGTATTTGTTCCCCATGGTCAGTTGCTTCTCCACCTGCCTGGGTGGTGACGACTGCCTCCTCAGCCTGAGTTTCCCCTCAGCGGCTGAGCTGAACTGAACTGAACTGAACCTTGAAGAAGGGGAACCTTGTGGTTGGACTGTTTCTGAGTTGGAACCAGTTCATGGGGGAACTTGTTCTTGTGGGGGTAGGAACAGCCTAGTAGGAACTCCTTCATTTGTTTTGTAGGGTCAATTTATTTACCTGGTTTGGGAAATGGTTGATCTGTGCACCAATGATGGAATCTGTGCCATCTTTGTAGGAATTTTCCTATGTCTTTTGTGTTTTCGTGTTATCAAACTTTTAAAAACAGGAAGTATTTCATCTGTCCTGAAGGAAAGCTCTTTGAGGTATATATTAGGTATCTTAAGATTAGGAGAGCAATGGCCCCTTAATGGCTCACAGTCATTTATACAGTCTTGAAGTTCGAAATGCTTTGCAAAGGAGAGGGACACAATGATAATAAATGAAGAGTCCCAGAAGCTCCTTTGAGCTTGAGGTGTCTGATTCTAATTTCCCTACAGGAGTCCCAGGTAACTTTGACAGTCGGAAGCTCCAGCTCCAGTTTGGGGTGCTCCCCCTGTGAAGGAAAACTCTGGCCCTTTGGAGGAAGGTCATAGCTCTAATGGGAGTAGGAAGTCACATTGATGTGATTTTCCAGTTTTGCCAGGAGGATTCATGTAGGGTGATTCTCTTTTTTTTGGCGGGGTGAGGGATGGGGTGGGGGGCGGGGGTTGGTACGTGGCATGAGGGATCTTAGTTCTCCCACCAGGGATTGAAGCCACACTCCCTGCAATGGAAGTCTGGAGTCTTAACCACTGGACTGTCAGGGAAGTGCCTAGACTGATTCTTTCTCAAGAAACAGGTCTGTTCCAGAAATAGAGCCTTGACCAGTGATATCTCCAAAAGACCCTGGGGGAGGTGTGGTGGGGAAACGCAGCAGGACCTAGAGATCAGAGTCCACTCTGAGCCCAGCAAGCACTTATTCACTAAACATTTGCTTCTCTGTGAATCCCCTTCCTCCTCTATGAAGTGCCAAGCCATACCCTCAACATTCTCTTCTGTCTTTAGCTGCAGGTATTATTTAAGCTGAGGGCTTTGACCATTTTGGTGGGCTAATTCTCTTGGGTGTCTCCCATATATATGTGTTAATAAACTCTTCTTAGATTTATCTCCTGTTCATCTCTCTCATGTCAATTTAGTTCTTAAACTGCCCTGAAGAACATAGAAGGATACAGGACCGTCTCTTCATTCCCCAATATCCATGCCGTAATCTGTGTGGCATTGGTCTCTGACTGTGCGTGGAGATGCTGGCAGTTCAGGAGTACCTGGGGGCCCTCACGTGGGCCTTTACTACTGGCGGGAGTCCCCGCAGGCATTTCCTCAGCTGGTGCAAATGTCACGGTTCCTGCTGCTGCTGCTGCTAAGTCGCTTCAGTCGTGTCCAACTCTGTGCGACCCCATAGACAGCAGCCCATGAGGCTCCCCCGTCCCTGGGATTCTCCAGGCAAGAACACTGGAGTGGGTTGCCATTTCCTTCTCCAATGCATGAAAGAGAAAAGTGAAAGGGAAGTCGCTCAGTCATGTCCAACTCTTAGCGACGCCATGGACTGTGGCCCACCAGGCTCCTCCGTCCATGCGATTTTCCAGGCTAGAGTACTGGAGTGGGGTGCCACTGCCTTCTACTACAATTGAAAGATGCAGCTCAGCAACAACCAAGGGGAAGCTTGGATAAAACAGGGATTCTTACTCTTACATCCTGAGGGCCACACAGGACAGTGGCCAGTGTGGAGGGGGAGGGAGCACAGAACTGGGCTTCTGCCTTTATTGGAGTCCAAGGGTGGGGTGGTGAAGAGAGAACCAGGGGCAGGAAGAGACAGGTGGGGTCACTCACATGGTTATCTAGGTTGCCCAAGGTTTTCTAGAAAGGAGAACCTGATGGGTGAGGCAGGCATGGGGGCTTACCTTGAAGCCGGTGTACAGCTGACAGTGTGTTCATGCAAAATGCGTGTTTGAAGTAGAAGCTTTAGCCATCAGAAGCTTAATACCAGTCCCTTAGGATCAGGTATGTTTACTGTGTTTCCAACAGTGCCAAAGGCCTCCTTTCTCCAAGACCTCGTCAATACTTGTCAGTTTCTTGAGAGTGTGAGGTGGCCAACACATTGAGAACAGATCCTATGGTCTATAGGGGAGAGAACGGATAGCCTCAGACAAGTGTCTGCAACTTTGAATAACAGAGCTCTGAGGGCTGCCTCTCACCTCCTTAAGACAAGAACCAGGCCCTGGGAAGGGATCTCAGTGACTGCACGATGATGCCAGGCTGTTGAGGTCAACTGTGCCAGGCACTGGGTCTTGGAGATGCCTCCCTACTGTCTCCATCCATCTGAAAATACACTGACCCTCAAATTTGGCTGTTGCCTCTCTCTGTGGGGTGGGAGCAGGGCTGCGGACTCTTCTTTTTCGGTTGGACTCACTGTGACTCAGTTATGCTCAATTCACATGCCAGCAAGGGTATGCTCAAAATCCTTCAAGCTAGGCTTTAGTGGTACGTGAACTGAGAACTTCCAGATGTACAAGCTGGGTTTAGAAAAGCCAGAAGAACCAGAGATCAAATTGCCAACATTTGTTGGATCATAGAGAAAGCAAGGAAATTCCAGAAAAAAACACCTACTGCTGTTTCACTGACTACACTACAGCCTTTGACTGTGTGGGAAATTCTTAAAGAGCACCAGATCACCTTGGGCTTCCCTGATAGCTCAGTTGGTAAAGAATCCGCAGACACCGCAGGAGACCCCAGTTCGATTCCTGGGTTGGGAAAATCCGCTGGAAAAGGAATACGCTCCCCACTGCAGTATTCTAGGGCTTCCCTTGTGGCTCAGCTGGTAAAGAATCCACCTGCAATGCAAGAGACCTGGGTTCGATCCCTGGATTGGGAAGATCCCCTGAAGGGAAAGGTTACCCACTCTAGTATTCTGGCCTGGAGAATTCCATGGACTGTATAATCCATGGGGTGGTAAAGAGTCCGATACGAGTGAGCAACTTTCATTTACTTACTCACCAGACCACCCTACCTATTTCCAAAACAACCTGTATGAGAGTTAAGAAGCAACAGTTATAATTGGACATGGAACAACTGACCTGCTGAAAATTGGGAAAGGAGTATGACAAGGCTGTCT
Source organism: Ovis aries (assembly GCF_016772045.2). Classification (NCBI taxonomy): domain Eukaryota; kingdom Metazoa; phylum Chordata; class Mammalia; order Artiodactyla; family Bovidae; genus Ovis; species Ovis aries. The sequence continues at coordinate 19,146,105 of NC_056064.1, forward strand.
GTTGTCACCATGCTTATTTAACTTTATGCAAAGTACATTATGAGAAAAGCCAGGCTGGATGAATTATAATCTGGAATCAAGATTGCTGGGAGAAATGTCAACAGCCTCAGAAAGGCAGATGGTACCACTCTAATGGCAGAAAGTGAAGAGGAACTAAAGAGCCTCTTGATGAAAGTGAAAGAAGAGAGTGAAAAAGATGGCTTAAAATCCAACATAAAAATTCCTTAAGATCATGGCCGCTGGTCCCATCACTTCATGGCAAATAGAATGTGAAAATGTGAAAACAGTGAGAGATTTCATTTTCTTGGGATCTAGAATCACTGCAGGTGGTGAGTGCAGCTATGAAGTTAAAAGACGCTTTTTCCTTGGAAGGAAAGCTATGGAAAACCTAGACAACATTTTAAAAAGCAGAGACACCACTTTGCCAACAAATATTCATAGTCAAAGCTATGGTTTTTCCAGTAGTTATATACAGTTGTGAATGTTGGACTATAAAGAAGGTTGACGCCAGAGAATTATGATGCTGGAATGGACTCTTTGAGAGTCCCTTGGAGAGCAAGAGGATCAAACTAATCAAGCCTAAAGAAAATCAACTTGGGATATGCATTGGAAGAACTTGTGCTGAGGCTGAAGCTCCAGTACTTTGGTCACTTGATGCAAAGAGCCGATTGATTGGAAAAGGCCCTGACGCTGGGAAAGATTGGAGGCAGGAGGAGAAGGGGACGACAGAGGATGAGATGGTTAGATAGCATCACCAACTCAACGGACATGAAATTGAGCAAACTCCAGGAGACAGTGTAGGACAGAGGAGCCTGGCACGCTGCAGTCCATGGAGTTGCAAACAGTCAGACACGACTTGACGAGTGAATGGCAGCTTCCAAGTTGTCTGGTGATGCCAAAGTGTGTTTGCTGGAACTCTAGCTGTCTCTGTGTCTCCCTCTGCTCTGAGAATTAAAAACAATCAAAACAAAATGAAAGAAAACAGTATTTTATTGAGTTGTGGTTCAAGTAAACACATAGAGCCTAGTCTGTTGGATGAGTTTTTATGTTGTAAACAGCAGTGTGACCATCACATTTCCAAACCCAGATGATTCCTTCGGGTTCCTCCTAGTTGGGGCCCGCCATGGGCCATCGCGTGTCTGACTGTTGTTGGATTTTATCTAATAAAAAGACTCCCAGCCTGTGCTCACTGGTGCCTGGCTCCTGTACACAGTTGTGAGTGTCGCTGATGATCGTGCCTATATCTTTGGTCCCTTTTTATTGCCAAGGGCTAGTCTATTGTGGTCACATCATCATTCATGTTTCCTTTCTGTTGCTCGTGGACAGCGTGATTCCAGTGTGGGGCTACTGTGAGTGAGGCTGTTATGCATGCATGCATATGTTTTCATCTCTCTTGGGTAAACATCTAGAATCAGAAGAGCCTGGACACAGTAGAGGCAGAAGACCCACCAACAAGTCTCCAACCCTCTTGCATTTTACACTCCAACCTGCGCTGAATGAGAGTTCAGTGATCTTTATCCCAGTAGATGAGGAAACGGTCCCGGTGTTCCTGGTGTCAAACAGGATTGCAAAGCATTTCCCCTTCTTTTCCTCCTTTCTGCTTCAACTGTGCCATCTGCCCCTTCACATTGTGGTTGATCTAGGAATGTAGTGGAGACGGAGGGTGGACAGACGAGGCATGGGTGCTCAATCTCTGGGAATATGTCAAATAAGTCAGTCTTTGCAAATTCTGGGGCACCGAGGCAAGCCCAAGAATAGAGAGAGGTGCAGACAGGTTCTCAGCCCCAGGGCACCTGCTCCACACTCAGTACCTATAGGCCCCTCAGCTGCTTGTCCTGGCTGGACACGGGGTCCCATCTTTAGCACACGGTGGGTACCTACTTAATCTCCGCTAAATCTGTTGTTGCTGTGTTTCCTCCCCAAACCCCTTTCCGACAAAAGCTGATCGTGAGTCTCTGTTTCAGTCAAACATTTCCATCAACAAGGTACTGGAACCAAATAAAGGCAGTTATTCAATAGATTGCCTCCAACTCAGTGTCACTTGAAATATTCTATTATGTCTGAGATGTCTCTGCTCCCCATTCTAAAGCCCAGAATCAAGAGAGAGAAGAGAGAGAGAAATTCACAGAGAAGAGAGGTCAAAACTTCCCAGGGCATCATTATGCACAAGGATAAGGGAACTTCCATCACCAGGTTTTCTATTTGCAAAACATTTCTTTTTACATGATTATGCTTTTATGTGAGGAGTAGAATTTAAAATGGGAGGAATACCTTTTTAAGAGGTAGAGTAGCCTTATATGGCTCAAGCTGCCACTAGTGAGCTATGTGACCTTGGATATGACCTGTAGATTCTCTGAGCCTTAGTTTTCTGGTCTGCAAAATGGGTATAACTAGGCCTTCCTGCAGCACTGCCACCCCATGCCCAGGCAGCACCCCATCACACACACTGTTGTCTGGACATGACACAGCCACACGCTCAGGAGCAGTGTCTTCTAGAAGCTGGGCACGTGGTGAGAATGTCTGAGCCTACGTGAACTGTTCTGACTTGGGGTGGAGGGAAGGAGAAGAGCAGAGGGGAGAAGGCCCTGGAGAGGAGCACCCACTTCTGTCCTCCGTCTTCCTCCCTACCTTTCTCCCTTCCTCTAAATGGACTTTCTCCTGCTCCTGGCTCCTCCCCATTTAATAACAGATAAACTGCATTGAATTCCTTCTCTTGGTGAGTCATTCCTGTTGCAGAGGTCTACCTGGACAGCATGCAAAGCAGCAGTGGTCACGTAGGCACTGAAGAACGGGACTTCAGGCACACCCAGGACCTCTACATAAACCCAGTGAGTTCCAGGGCTGGGGGAGGCCTCGGCCAGGGGAACGCAGCTCTGGGGCTCTGAGGAACCAGCTCCTGCTGGGGTGACAGGAGGCCGGGGGAGGCCTCATTCCAGAGAGAACAGACGAAGGGCAGACACACCAACCAGGGCGGCCCTGCCCCCACTCTGCCTGTGCCCGTCTCCTCGGTGCCTCTCAGGGCCGAGGGGCACCAGGATTTGTGCCTGGGACAACTGTTTCCTGAGCTTCCTCCTGATCTCTCTCCTGTTCTGGGTGCTCAGTGGGGGAAGAAGAGTCTAAGTAATAAATAGGAAAGTTAATTTCCACTTTTTTTTTTTTTAATATGAAGGAAGATAAACATCTTCTGGGGAGGATAACAATGGAGCATGGCACTTCAGGGCACTTACTTGGAAGATGATCTCTCTAGGTTCAGCCATTTACTAGCTGAATGACCTCAAGAAAGTTACTTTATGTCTCTTGGCCTCAGTTTCTGCTTGGGTATAATGGGAATAATCAAGTCACTACCCAGAGCTTGGGTAAGGATCAAGCAAGGTAGCACATTGAGAGAGTTTGAAAGGTATCTGGCCCACTGTGGGGGGCTCTGAAAGTGTTTAGAATTGTTAGGAGTCTAGGCTCAGGAGGAAAGACCTCCTGAACAGATGTCTGGCATCTGAGGGTTGAGAGAGCTAGGCAGGGCAGCTCAAGGGTGTCTGAGAAAGACTGTCCCAGGAGGGTGGAGCGGGCTGTCCCTGTACTGTGAGGTGCAAAGGGCTCACTTCTGGGCATTTTAACCCCCTGTATGCAGGTCTTGTCATAGGCAGCCTTGTTTAAACCAGCGGTCCCCACCTCCAGGCATGGACTGTGTTTGTGCATGGCCCAGTTGGAACTGGGCTGCGCAGCAGGAGGTGAGCAGTTCATGAGCTAGTGACGCTCCATCCGTATTTATAGCCACTCCCCATCGCTCACATCTTCCCAGCTTTGGAAAAATTGTCTCCTGTGAAACTAGTGCCTGGTGCCAGAAAGTATGGGACAGCTGGTTTAAACCCTTATCATCTTCACAACATATGTGTAATACTGAGGCTCACAGAGGTGGTCTGAGTCAGGATGTGTCGCCTGGGTCTTGTTCTACATCAGATGGGGGAGCCGGAGTCGCTTCCAGGTTCAGCCATTTTATTATTCTGATCACATGGTTTTACTCTCTAATCCTTGGATTCAAAAGCCCAACTGTAGACAGGTCACGTGACTAGGTGACATCAGAGCTGCCAGCACAGGGAGCTGGGAGGCCAGCCTAATCTGTGAGGTTACAAATCCAACATAAAAACCCATCTTCCTGGGGCTTAGGAAGCAAAGGCCTGTGCTGCACTTTCCTGCTAAGATCACACACACACACGCACACACACACGCACAGAGGGCCCTTCTGCCACACCAGGCTTAAACCATACAAATCTATTTCCTTACAGTTCTGAGGTTAGAAATCTAGAATCAGCAAAGCTGTTTCCTCTGGAGCCTCAGGGGAGAATGTGTCCTTGTTTTTTCCAACTTCCAGAGGCTGCCCGCTTGCCTTGGCTTGTGGCCCCTTCTTCCTCCTGCGATTTTTTTTTTTTTTTTTACTGTATCAGGTCTCAATTGCTGCACAAGGCATCTTCACTGTGGCCCGTGGGCTCTCTAGCTGTGGCCCATGTGGGATCTTAGTTCCACAACCAGGGATCTAACCCTCAGTCGCGGCATTGGAGGCAGATACTTATCCACTGCTGGACCCCCAGGGAACTCTCCACTTGCCTCCTTCTCTAAAGCCGCAGCTTCTTGCTTCTGCTGTCACATCTCCTACAGCCGACTCTCCTCCTCCGCCTCCCTCTTTGCAGACCCTGTGACTGTTGGGCCCACACAGATATTCCAGACAACCCCCACCCCCACAATCTCAAGATTCTTAATCATACCTGCAGAGTCCCTTTTGCTGGGTAAAGGAACATATTCACAACTTCTAGGAATTATAGTGTTGACATTTTTGGTGGGGAAAAGGGAGAGGGTATAATTGCCCAGTCTACCATAACCTTCTTAGTGTCAATAAATATTAGTGGTTTCTTTGAATCTTTCCAGAAAAGTTTTATTTATAATAAGTAAATATATGTATATAGCCACTCCTACCCATTTAAAAAATAATACAGAGGGCAATATTACTTATCAGTTCTCAAAGTGGTCCCTTCTTCCACTCTTCTTGTGAAGTCTCCCTAGAATCTGTTGTGTGGAAATACCATAATTAATTTCACCATTGTCTTCCTAGTGGACTTCTGGATTCATTTCCAATTCTTTGCTATTAGATTAATGAGTAATCTTGTCTTTGGATTATACTCAATCGGAAATCATCTTGTGTTTCAGAATGTGAGGGCACCATTTAAGACATTAAAATCTCATGAAGTTTTTTTGGGGGGAATCATTCCCTAAGATTAACCTGTACTGCCCGCCCCCATGATCCACACAGGGCTTCCTCCGTCCTGCCTTCCTTCTGAGCCCTGAGGACCCCTCCTACCACCCTAAGCCTTAGTGTGAATGTGCTTGAGGGAGGAGCCCATGCTGCCAGGTGGGTACATTTTAAGCCTTGTCTCTGCTGATGGTGAGAAAGGCTCTTAGGGGGATTTCAAACTCCAACAAATGAGGGGATTCAGGCAAGAGCACCATGCTAGTCAGCCTGTGGTAGGCTGATTCTACTTCTCCAAAATCACTGACATGGATTTTGACAGAAAGAACTCAGAGATGCAGAGACGTTGTGATTTGCTTAATGTCACCAAAGTTTTTAATGGCAGAATTCAGACCAGAACTGCGGGCCACAAAAGACACCTCTGCCCAAGGTCCAGGAGCACAGTCTGTCTGAATGGGGTTCTGGCATCACCAGGTATCTCCCAGGGCCAGCTGTGCACAGTGGGCTCAGAGGGGCTTCCCTGGATCCTTTTGGTCCTACAGCTGAAGGACAGGGACTAGGACTGAATTGACCTGGTGCACATTGTTTTTTTTGTTTGGCCTGCAGACAGTGTTTCAACTCATTGCCAAAGAGAGAGTACAATACAGAGATATTAGTATCATAAACAGCACATACCAGTCGCTCAGTTTCAACTCATGGACTATCTGCTTTATCTCTGCCCAGCTCTACTTTCCTTTCCACCCATGGATTGTTTTGAAGCAAATTTAGATATATCAGTTCAGTGCAAATATTTCATTATATGTCTCTTATAGCAAAGGAAACCTACTACAATCCTTTTGAAAGCATTTTGCCCCCCAAAATTAGAAAGTTTTACAGAAGAAAAATCTCAGGTTTCTGTCTTCTCCTGAAGACTTGGAAGCTCTGACAGCACCGGGCCTGGAAGGTGATCGGGTCACAGCTGACTGGACACGGCTCTTTAGATGAGGGGGATGATGCCTCCTTTGCTGCAGTCTCCACCACTCCCGACTGCCCCATACCTGGCCAGCTCAACTATGCAAATCACCTGCCTGGCTCCTGTAAGCATTTAATCTTTGTAAAATATTACTTAGAGGCGAAGGTAGAAAATACTCCAACAGTGTGAAAATGGAAAATTGACTTGGAGACACAGCTGGGCTGAAGGCAGTTTGTACAACCACGTTCGAGAGAAAGCATTCTGGAAGGATGTGCCAGTCTCTCCCCACAGACATTTTCTCACTAATCATCAATGTCACCCAGAAGCTGGGACTTGTTCTCATTTCATGGATGAAGAAACTGAGGCAAAGAGAAGTTTAATAAGCTTCCCAAGGCCACTCAGGTAATGAGCAGCAGAGTCAGGATTCCAACCTGAAGGATGCCTGGCTCTAAAATGAAGCATCTTCACCATAAGCCTGGGTCCTTTAAAGAGGCTCAGGAAAGAGAACATGACAAGGTGATGGGGCCCAGAAGGGGTGGAGATGACAGTGAGGACTTGGGAGGCTTCCCGGTGCCTGGAGGAAGGATGGGAGCCCAGGAGCAGGAGCAGAAAGGGGGCTGCCCCTGGCTGCAGAGAGCACCCGGGAAGAGGCACTTTCTGAGGCTGTGGGGGGACAAAGGTCAAGGTCACAATTGTTCTCTGGGTGGGGTGGGCAGGAGGGGGAGGATGACTTTTTGGCCTGCTCAGCTGAGCAGAAGGTTTATCCTCGAGAACAGGTGGCTGGGTCTCTTTGGTCCATGGTGGACCCCTGAGTCCCCAGCCAAGACTTGGGTGTTTACCAGCAGCTTGGCTTGGGGTCCAGCCACCCCCTTATCTCCCCTGGTTCCTTCCCATCTCAGGGCTGTGTACTTTCCACTTCTTCCTTTGCCAGCTGCCAATCTGAGCTTGTCACATCCTCTCAGAGCCTGAGGGGCTCCTTCTCCCAACCTCAGAATATCTGTGTCACTTCCTCGCTCCAGGCCTGGAAGGTCCGTGGAGCTGAGGCTCCTTCTGTCCTGTTCGTGGCTGCACTGGGTCCCTAGGCTGCTGCCCCACACCCAGGCCAGCCTCGGCCAGGGCTGGAGAGGATGGAGAGAAGGAGGCAGGCCAGCTGACCACTGTCTCCTCTCCACAGCCTATTCCCTTCACGGGGAGGATCGAAGGGGGTCTCCAGGATGGACACAAGGTCACCATCATGGGGCGTGTTCTTTCCACAGATGAAAACAGGTATGGGGGATTGTTGTCTCTCTCGACCTCACCCCTGAGTGAACCAGGGTGTTGTCAGCTCGGGATGGTCCTCACAGCTTCCTCCAAGCTGCCCACACCCAGCTCAGGGGATGGGAAGAGCCCGGCCCTGCCAACAATGCTCAGCGCCCCCTACCACCTACCTGTAGCATCCGGGGCACCATTAACCAGACTCCCCAGAGAGAGGGGAATGGAGGCTCACGGTCTAGGGAGGGAAGCAGGCCAGCCCAGAGGTGGAGTCTGGGACTGAACCTCGTATACAATGACCCAGAGCTGCAGATGCGTCAGCGCCCTTCATTTCCTCTAGCCAGTCTCATCTGCTTTGGAAACGTCATTTGAGGTGACCTGGAAATATTTAAACTTGCCATCAAAGTTGTATTTGGTCTCTTTCAGTCTCAAGGTTTTTCCCACTAAAGTCAATTCAAAATGTAGATAACTCAGCAGTTTCCCATTCCCTTTCTCCCGAGGGGGACTGTCTGGGAACAAAGAAGAGCTTGCATGTATTCCAGAGGTGGGAGGTCCTCAGGAGTTCATGCAGCCCTGGCTGAACTATATGGATCTCCGGGTGGCATGGAGGCCTGGGACCTGTGCACCCTGAGGTCTGTCATGCCCACGGGGGCCCCTCTGGACATGTGGCCTCTCTCAGAAGCCTCTCTGTCCAATTGCAGCTGACTTCTACCCCCGCTGTTCCTCTCATTACTTTGCATGGGGCCTGGGGACCTTCTGGACCCCTCCAGGCCCCTCCCCCGCTGCAGCCCTACTTCTACATCTGGCTTCTAGATGACTTCCTCTGCCACTGCCTCTCCTACCAGGTGACACAGCCACAGTGATGTGGGACTCTGAGAGCCCTCAGTGCCTGCAGGGGACTGTGAGGGAAATGAGGCACCCGATTCTGAAACCCTGCCCGCAGGGGAACCCAGGACGTTGACTATGAACTCCACCCCTCTCTCCCCCTCCCTGTGCCAACCCTTCCTCCCATCACAGGAGGGCTTTCTACTCCCACTCTGTCCAATAGAGCCTGTCTCTACCTCCAAGGGCCCCCTTCCGATGGGAGCTGCTGTTCTCTCCTTCCCTGGGGCAGAACTTTCAAAGGAACACAGGAATGAAGCTGGGGGACTGCAAGGGGGAAAGGACACCCAGAGACATGTCAGAAACACTCATCTCCCCTTTATGAGAAATAGGAACTTCAAATTTCTCATTTCAGGGTCACTTAGAGCTTCATTTTCATCGGAGGGAGGGCTGCCGGGTTCAGAAACACACCAGTTCCTCTTGCCCCTGATGGCTGAGAGCTCACAGAGCATCCTGGTATTTAGGATGGCATTCAGAACTCACACCCTTATCCACGAAAGCAAATGGGCTCTGGGGGTTTCCTGGTGGTCCAAGGGTCAGGACTCCAGTCTTCCACTGCAGAGGTCATGGATTTGATCCCTGATCAGAGAACTAAGATCCTCGAGCCATGAGGCCAAAAGAAACCCCAGATAAACAAGCAAAACAGAGCACTCTGCTGGTAGAATGTCCACTAAGGCCACCCATGGGTGTGGGGCAGTGCCTGGTTCTTGGTGATGGCATGGGAGCCAGACGTGCCGTCTGACTGTTGCGTGTTAGCTGAAAGCCTGAGTGACCCCAAGAAGCAGACTGGGAACCACACGGGGACTGAGTTCAGGCAAGATGATGGGAGAGAGATGCTCATTGGATAATTCAGGCTGGACCTTGGTTGGGGGACAGGCATGAGCTCCATCTGGAAAAGAGCAGAACAAGGACTTGCTGCATCCCTTTGGTGAGCTAGGCCCCTTGGAAGCTCCTTTGGTCTTCCCTCCTCACCTGGTAGTTTCAGCTATATCCAAAAGAGGTGGAGATGGTGAGGGGCTTCCTCTGAGTTGAGATGGGAACAAGAGATACTTATTTAGGGGTGCCCTTGGGCCATTTCAGTTGTCCTCCCTGAAGGAAGGCAGCCACCCCTTTGGTACATGGGGCAGTTTGAGGATAGCATGGTCCTCGGTCATTGCAGATGACAACCGGGGCAGATCTGGGGTCAGGGTCCAGGCCTGCTGACCTCACTCAGGTCAGGTGGACACAGGACACCCACTAAAGAGGGACAGACGCACACTCTGAGGTCCCCATGCCCAGAGACCTAGGGCTTTTTCTGGGTCTTCCCTTTAGACACCATCTCTGTAGGTGTCCCATCAATGCACTTGTTCTTTCCATTTGTCCTCTTTCCCAACTGAGCAGACACAGGCTGACCTCCAGGGAGTCACCACTTGGCCCCCAAGACTCTCACTTCTAGGCACATTCCTCTACTTCCAACTTGGACACAAATTTCTTTACCCATTTCCTCCTTACTTTTAGAAAACCACAGTGTAAGGGCAAAAAGTGGTGACTGCACAAAACACACTGCAAATTCGATGAACCAAAGGGATGGGACGAGACTTGGGTTGGGTACCAACCAGCCACACAGGTTGTACGCAGGCTCCCAGGTGATGTCAGTCTAAGAGTGAGCACCTCCTGTTCCCACCCTTGGCAGTAAGCCAGGATACTGTCTGATTTTCCTTGACCTAGGTTTGAAGTGAACTTTCAGATGGGCATCAATGACACGAACAACATTGCCTTCCATTTCAACCCTCGATTTGAAGAGGGTGGGTATGTGGTCTGCAACACAAGGCAGCTAGGAAACTGGGGGCCAGAGGAGAGGAAGATACAGATGCCCTTCCAGAAGGGGAATCTGTTTGAGATCTGCTTCCAGGTAGACAGCTCCTCGTTCAAGGTGAGTGGGAACTCTCCTCTCTTCAGCTGTCTGTTCCCCAGCCCCATAAGGTGCTGCGAGCAGCCTTTAAATAGTCATGTGAGCAACACTTTTACAGAGAAGAGGACCTTTTCCTGTAAGGCCGCAGTCTCCTTACACACATTCACCTCCTTACACACCTTCACCTGTTGCTTCTTTTACTCTGGAGTAAGCACTGGAGAAGTCACCGTGATGCTCTTTGGCCTCCTGGGCCCTTCAGTCCAAGTTATTTCCATTTCTCTGTCATGGCCCTTCTTCCACTCCAGGTCCCTGGGAATATGTGTTTTTCTGTTACCTTGTTGCTGCATTTATCCAGATGTTATTAAAGACTTAGTTCTGCCTGGCATCGCACATTGGTTTTGCAAGCAGAGCGGTGTCTCTGGGCTTGGGAGATGGGAGGGGAGCTGAGCACATCTGTGTCTTTTTTCTCTGTGTGAACATGAATGTCCCCACCCCCCATCATACAACCTGAGATCACTTCTTCTCTGCTCCCCATGGACATTTGCATGTATATTTCAAGAACACCACAGGAGAGCTGAGACTAGAAAGACAGACCTACTGTGATAAACACACACCAGAGGAACGAAGAAGCCAAGGACTAGAGTCAGGTGGAGGTTGCCCTTTGATGCACTTATGGTTCCGAGCATGTTCCTGCAACTCGCACAGCACTGCAGGCTGTTGCCCTGACCTACTGGGGGTTGATGTAAGAACTAGATACAGGTCTGAACGTCTGGGAGCAGGGGTCCCAGCAGCACGGGTGTGCTCCCACCTGGTCCTGGACCCCCTCCTGCCATGTGCGCTCATCTCAACAGGTGACGGTGAACAGGAGCATCTTCCAGGATTATGCACACCGTGTGCCCTTCGACCAAGTCAACGCCATCTCCATCAGCGGCTGTGTGCATGTGTCCTACATCACCTTCCAGGTCAGACTCCACCCAGCACTCGTCCCCAGGGGCTGGGTGTGGGGCCCCGTCCCCTGTGCGGTCCCACTGTTTGAACCCAAAGGTGCCAGCCAGTCTCGTCTCCAGGTGCTTCTGGGTTCACACCTCTGGCTGCCCCAGTCTGGCCTTCTTGTGTCACTGTCTCTGTCTGGGACACCCGCTCAGGCTCCAGGCTTCTTGTCTCTGTGACTCTCTGTCATCCCCCCTGGTGAGGAGGCCCTGTGCTTCTAGAAGAACTTGGAATCAAAGTGAATCCAGCTCAGATCCCCGGCTCTGCCATTTTCATCGTCTCGGGAATCTTAGACGAGTGACTTCACTTCTCCCAGCCTTAGTCTCTTCACCTGTGGAATGAGCATGACCAGCCGCCCCACAGGTTATTGTCTGAGTTCAATGAGACCATACACATCGAAGGGCAAGTATATCTTTTCTGTGGCCATTCCCGGGTTTTTTTGACCCTCTGTGTATTAAAATTTTTGAATGTGTTAGCAACATCTAAAAGGTCAGGACCAATTTTGCAAAATGAAAAGGTTCTGGAGTTGGATGGTGGTGACTTTTGCGCAACCACAGGAGTGGACACTGAACTGTAGGCACACTCGTGTGTGTACCTGGTGGCTCCGTCATGCCCGACTCTTCACAACCCCATGGACTGGAGCCCGCCAGGCTCCTCTCTCCATGGAGCTTCTCCAGGCAAAAATACTGGAGTGGGTTGCCAGGCCCTCCTCCAGGGGATCTTCCCAACCCGGGGATCAAACCCAGGTCTCCCACATTGCAGGTGGGTTCTTTACAGTCTGAGTTAGTACACTGAAGATGGTCAATGTTACGTGACGTGCACTTCACCACTGTTTAGCAAAAGAGGTCAGGTAGATTTCTGCTTCCTCCTGAAGATGGAGAGGTCCCAGGAGACTGATCACCTCAAGGATGCTGACTAGAAAATTCCAGACTGGCTGATTAAGACTACATTCCTGGGGAAGGTCAAAGCTACAGTCAGGTCAGGTGTTACACCTAAGGTTGGTATCATGGGCTTCAACAAAAGTGAGGCCGTTTTGAACTTGTGGTTTTCTCTTTAACTGTGCCCCACTTTGTAGCAAACTCTCAGCCTAACTAAGAGATATAATCAGAATGTAAGGCATGAGCATCACTCTCAGCTACCGATGTAGAGTCCCCACAGCTTTGTTCACCCTTGGTGTGGTCTCCATGGCCAGGATCGTTTGCTTAATCCCTCTGACATGTGTAACCCAGGTGGACCCTGTGGGGGCATCCTGGGACAGCCCTATGACCCATGAGGGTTATAAATCTTCAGCCTCCTAGGCCTTCCCCAAGTTCCAAGGATAAAATTGAAGTGAGCAAATGCAGAAGCAAAGGGTAACAGTCAAGCAAAACAAAGTGATAATAGGTTAACCATTAAACACCATCAAGGACTTTTAGTTCCTCCTCAAGAGCTATAGGGAGAAGGCAACGGCACCCCGCTCCAGTACTCTTGCCTGGAAAATCCCATGGATGGAGGAGCCTGGTGGGCTGCAGTCCATGGTGTCGCTAGGAGTCGGACACGACTGAGAGACTTCACTTTCACTTTTCACTTTCATGCATTGGGGAAGGAAATGGCAACCCACTCCAGTGTTCTTGCCTGGAGAATCCCAGGGATGGGGGTCCTGGTGGGCTGCTGTCTATGGGGTCACACAGAGTCGGACACTACTGAAGTGACTTAGCAGCAGCAGCAGCAGAAGCAAGAGCTATCGACAGTATTCTGAACCAAATTCTTTTTTTTTTTTTTTTTGAACCAAATTCTTGATGTTGTTTTACAGATATGTAAATCCCTACCATGTTGAAGATGTTCACTGTATATTGCTTACATGGTCATAGAACCCAGAAGCTTGATGATATGGCTCCCGTTTACATCACAACCAACCAATCAGAAGACATCCTTGAGCTGATCACACACCCCTCACCCTCTCCCTCACCCTGTGTTTAAGACCATTTCCCTGAAAGTCATCATGGAATTTGGGGTTTTTAAGCTGCCTGGGCTCCTTGCCTGGAACCTGCAATAAATGCTGTGCTTTCCTTCATCATAACCCTGTGTCAGTAGGTTGGTTTTACTGTGAGTGGATGAGTCGTACTGAGTGGAAGTAAACCTAATAGTGATGGATGGACTGGAAATTCTGATGATACATTCAGCTGAAAGATTCCTTTCTTTAGAATGTATGGGGGGGTGAGTTACAGAGTGGGGCTTTATCTTTCCTAGTCAGTGGCAGAGAAAAAGAAAGGAAAAGAAGGAGAATGGGTGTCATGTTTAGTTAAAGTGTGAAGACTTGATCGATTCTCTCGGGCCAAGGCAGCCTACCTGAACGTCATCCACTGCCCTGCGTCCTCAGTTTGATTCTGAAGTCTCCATCACTTGGACAGGACCAGGTGCCATGCAGGGTCTTCCTCAGTCCTGAGACATATATCCAGGATTCAAGAGCTTGACTGTCATCCATGCAGTCGGGATGATCTGGTACAGTCCCTCTCAAGGAGATTAAAGGGAAGTTTTGCTCTTAGTGATTCAAAATCAGATGGTAGAAGATATCTGGGACTGAGTTTGGTGAGTCATAGTCAGACTAAGTGCCCTCCCAGCCTCAGCTCACTCAGTGCTCCCGACAGTCATATCAAAGGAGGCCTGTGATTAGCTACACCTCACAAATGAGGAGAGACCGAAACTTAGAGAGTGCAGGGGAGCCAAGGGTGCCGCCCGTAAATGTGTCACTTTGGAATGAGTATCCATTTAGGCTGATTCTTCTTAAGAAACTGAAGACACAAATTTTTTCTTTTACCTCCTCCTCAACACGGGGTTGCAAAGAGTCGGACACGACTGAGCGACAGAACTGAACAACTGCAGCAAAGAATGCAGACAAAGGACCTGGTGCAGAAATAGAGCCGCGAGCAGTGATATTCACAGAAGAGCACAACGAGGTGTGGAGATCAGAGTCCACTCTGCACCCAGCAAACACGACATACCAAACACTGACTTTTCTGTGAGTAGCCTTCCTCATCTTTGAAGTCCCAAACCATTGCCCTCAACGTCCTCTTGTGACTTTAGCTGGAGGTGTTATTTAAAGTGATGGTTTTCCAGCAATCCCACTGCTGGGCATACACACCGAGGAAACCAGAATTGAAAGAGACACATGTACCCCAATGTTCATCGCGGCACTGTTTATAATAGCCAGGACATGGAAACAACCTAGATGTCCATCAGCAGATGAATGGATAAGAAAGCTATGGTACATATACACAATGGAGTATTACTCAGCCGTTAAAAAGAATTCATTTGAATCAGTTCTGATGAGATGGATGAAACTGGAGCCGATTATACAGAGTGAAGTAAGCCAGAAAGAAAAACACCAATACAGTATACTAACACATATATATGGAATTTAGAAAGATGGCAATGACGACCCTGTATGCAAGACAGGAAAAAAGACACTGCTGTGTATAACGGACTTTCGGACTCAGAGGGAGAGGGTGGGATGATTTGGGAGAATGGCATTCTATCATGTATACTATCATGTAAGAATTGAATCACCAGTCTATGTCTGACACAAGATACAGCATGCGTGGGGCTGGTGCATGGGGGTGACCCAGAGAGATGTTATGGGGAGGGAGGTGGGAGGGGGGTTCATGTTTGGGAACACATGTAAGAATTAAAGATTTTAAAATTAAAAAAAATAAAAAATAAAAAAAAATAAAGTGATGGTTTTGACCATTTGGTGGGTAGTTCCCCTGGGTCTCTCCTATGTGTGCAAGTGTTACTATACCTTTGTTAGATTGTTTTCCTTTTAATATGTCTCATGTCAATCTGATCTTAGACCCGCCAGAAGAAACTAGAAGGGTAGAGGAAAATTTCTTCATTCCCCAACATTCATGTTGTAACTTGTGGCAGAATTCACTTCCTTTTTAGGGCTGAATGACACGGCATTGTATGTATAGACCTCATTTTGTTTATCTAGTCATCCACTGATGGACACCCGTGTTGCTTCTATCTCTTGGCTGTTGTAAATAATGCCAGGTACATGGGTGTACACATCTCTCTTCAAGCCTCTGCTTTCAGTTTTTCAGGCTATATAGCCAGACATGGAATTGCTGGCTTGGTAAGTTGCTTCGGTTGTGTCTGACTTTTTGCGACCCTGTGGCCTGTCGCCTGCCAGGCTCTTCTGTCCGTGGGATTCTCCTGGCAAGAGTACTGGAGTGGGTTGCCATGATCTTCTCCGGGGGATCTTCCTGACCCAGGGATCAAACCCAGGTGTCCTGCATTGCAGGCAGATTCTTTCCCATCTGACCCAGACATGAAATTGCTGGACCAGATGGTAACTCTGTGTTTAGTTGTTAAAGGAACATCCGTACTGTTTTGTAGGGTCGGTCTCAGACTATGCACAGTGATGCTCTCTGTTCAGGATGCCAGTGGCACCCACGTGGGTCTTTACTACTCATGGAGCCCCAAAGACATTAGGCCAGCTAGAGCTAGTGCTGTGGCCAGATGGGCCTTTGTGGTCCTTATTATGACTTCAAGACACAGCTCAGCAACAACCATCAGGTAGCTTTGAAAAAAACGAGGATTATTACTCTCAAGCCCTAAGGGCCACATAGCACAGTGGCCAGTGGGAAGGAGGGGGTGAGAGCACAGGTTGGGGTTCTGCTTTTATTGGGGTCCAAAGGTAGGGTGGTTATGCAGGAACCATGGGGCAGGAAGCGACATGTGGGGTCACTCAAACAGTTTTCTAGGTTGCCCAGTGTTTCCTAGAAAGGAGAACTTGATGGATGGGGCAAGCGTGGTGGCTTATCTCAAAGCTGTCACACAGCCGGCACCGTGTTTACAAAAGATGAGTGTCTTTGAAATGGACACTTTAGCAATCAGAAGCTTAATGCCAGTCTCTTAGGGCCAAGCACGTACACTGTGTTTCCCATCACAGCCTCACCGTGTAGCATCCGACCAACAGCACAAAAGGCCTCCTTTCTCCTTGTCCTCATCCACACTTGTCAGGTTCTGGCTCTTTGAGAGGGTGAGGTGGCCGACACATTTGGAACAGATCCCATGGTCTACAGTGCAGAGAACAGAGAATCTCAGACAAGTGTCTGGACTTTAAATAACAGAGCTTGAGGGCTGCCTCTCACCTCAAGCCAGGTCCTGGGCAAGGGTCTCAGTGACTGCACACACGGTGACGCCAGGTTGCGGAGGTCAGCTGTGCCAGCCACTGGGTCTTGGAGACACCTCCTTACGGCCTTTATTCATCCAAAAACCCACTGGCCTTTGGGTTTTCAGTAGGCCCTCCCTACAGGGCTGGAGCAGAGGCCCCTGGGCTCTCCTTTTTGGGCTGGACTCACTGTAACTCACTTCCAAATCACCTGGAGATGTCACAGTACATGTCTGCTTGACCTGGAGCTGTCCCTGTTTCTCCCTGGGCTCTGAGAGTTTTGGGGTAGTTTCTAAATTTTTAAAAGTTCACTTACTTATTTTCCTTTGTCTGTGCTTATTCTTTGTTGCTTTGCACTGGCTTTCTCTAGTTTCAGCAAGTGGGGGCTTCTTCAGTGCCACGTATGGTTTCTCATTGCTGAGCCTGGCTTAGGGGTGTGGGATTCAGTATTTACGGCAAGTGGCCTCCAGAACCTGGGCTCAGTAATCGTGGCACCGCATGTGGAGTCTCCCAGGACCAAGGACCAAACCCGCCTTCTCTGCATGGTGAGGTGGATTCTCACGCACTGTGCCACTGCACTTGGCCTGCGGTGTTGTTTAAACAGTACTTTATTGAGGTGCGGCCCATTAAACACACAGACCCTAGTCTGCTGGATGAGTTTTTATGCTGTAAACAGCTGTATGACCACCATCCAGGTCAAGCTCCAGGACATTCCCAGCACCCAGATGACTCCTTCAGGTCCCTCCCATCTGGTGCCCCTCATAAACCATTGCTTTTCTGACCCATTTCTGGATTTTCTGTGATCAGAATGCTCCCAGTGTGTGCTCACTTGTGTCTGGTTCTTGTGCTCAATGGTGAGGTTCACTGAAGACCTTGCCTTTATCCTCAGTCCCATTTTCTTGCTGAGGGCTAGTCCATAGCAGGCAGTTCCCAGGCGGCTCCGTAGTAAAGCATCTGCCTGTCAATGCAGGGGACCCAGGAGACATGGGTTGGATCTCGGGGTTGGGAAGATCCCCTGGTGGAGAGAATGGCAACCTGTACCAATACTCTTGCCTCAATAAATCCACAGGCAGAGGAGCCTGGTCTATAGCCCAAGGGTTTGCAAAGAGCATTCATTCCTTTTCTCCTGTTTTAAACAGTGGTGTTTCCAGTGAGGGGCTGTGACGAGTGAAGCTGTTAAGCACATGTACATCTGTTCTGATCTCTTTTTGGTGAATATCTAGGATCAGAGGAGCCAGGACATAGGAGAGGTAGAGGATTAACTTTATTATAATCCACCAAGTTTCCAACGCTATTGTATTTTACACTCCAACCTGCGCTGAATGAGTTCCAGTTGCTTCCTATTCCAGTCAATGAGGAAAAATTTCCTGTATCCCGGGTTTTGAAGAGGATTGCAAAGAATCTCTCCTTCTTTTCCCCCATTCTGTTCCAAGTATGTCATCTGCCCCTTAAATCCAGTCATATTCTAATTGATTCAGGAATCTAGTGGGGATGGAGGGTGGAGGGAGGAGGCAAGTGGGCTCCGTCTATGAGAACGTCTCAGAGAAGTCAGTCTTTGCAAATTCTGAGAACCCAGGCAAGAGCCAGAAGGGAGAGAGGTGCAGACCCATGTGTGGCCCTGGGGCACCTGCTCCCCTGCTCCCCACTTGGTGCCTGTAGGATCCTCAGCTGCTCGTCCAGGCTGCACCCCAGGGCCCCCTCTCGAACAAAGAGCGGGGTCCCACTTGACATCAGGTAAGCTATGCGTTTCCTCCCTACCCCACTTTGCTACCCAGCTGATCCTAGTCTCTGTTTCAGTCAATCATTTCCTTTAACAAGGTGCTGGAGCCAATATGAGACATTTATTCCACACAGTGACCCACCTCCATGTCATTCAGAAAGTTCTAGTATGTCTAAATCTTCTCCGCTCCCAGTCTAGAGCCCAGAAGGAAGAGAGAGAAGAAAAAAGAATGGAGAGAGAAATTCTTAGAGAGCAGGGATCAGAAGCTCCTGGGGCATCATTAAACACAATGATAAGGTACCTTCATGATAAGGATTTCTATTCATATTTATAAAACATTTCTTTCCATCTGATCATATATTGATTTGTTTTTCTTTTCTCTCTCTCTCTCTTTTCTGACTGCACCATGCTATATGCCTGTTCTTAGTTCCCTGACCAAGAATTGAACCCATCCTCCCTGCAGTGGAAACACAGAGTCATCACCACTAAACCACCAGGGAAATCCCTCCATGACTAGGTTTTTATGTGAGGAATAGAATTTTAGAGGGAATATATCCGTTTTTGAGGCCCCAAGAAGCCTCATATGGCTCAGGCTATCACTAATGAACTGTGTAACTTTTGGAATGACCTTTAAACACTCTGAGCCTCAGTTTCCCTATCTGGAAAATGGGTATAACCAGGCCTTCCCAGCACAACCTCCACCCCATGCACCAGTAGCACCCAGCTGCCCGGGCCCCACCAAGCAGCTCTGTTTTTCTCTGGACCCTCAAGAGACGGCTACATTCTCAGGAACAGTGAGGTCTAGAAGCTCCCTACAGTATGAGTGTGGTCCGGATCTCTGAGCCGACATGAACCTCTATGCACTATTGGATCTCAGTGCAGATCACAGGAGGCCAGCAGAGGGGAAAGGGCTCTGGGTGAAGAGCACCCACTTCCACCCTCTCCTCCCCTCCCTGCCTTTCTCCCTGTTTCTAAACCTACAGCATCTCCTGGATCCTCCCCCACTGGGTAACAGTACAGTTACTTTGGTTTCTATACATTTTTAAGTTCTCCGGGCACAGTGGTCTTCCTGGCCAGTGTGTAAAGCGACAGTGCCCACAGAGGCGGTGGAGAGATGGCCCTCGTGGACACACAGTCTCCTTACAGACACCAGGGAGTTCCTGGGCTGGGGTGGGGTGTGTCCCAGTGGACAGGAAGCAGCTCTGGGGTTCTAAGAAAACAACTCCTGCTGGTGAGAGAGGAGGGGAGCAGCAACCTGAAAAGAACACGGAAGGGCAGACCAGCTTCTCCGTGACCATCTCCTGGGTGCTGCTCAGGACGGCAGCGGGTGAGCATCCCCAGGATTCCTGCATCTGACACACGTTTACTGAGCTCACGGTGGGTGCCTCCACTGTTCTAAGTATTAACTGGGAAAATGATCATTGTTTTGCATGAAGGGAGCAGGGCTTCTGGGGTGGGTAACAAGCCAGCATGGCAGCAAGGGACATACTTTAAAGATGGCCTCTCTGTGCTGAACCATTTACTAGTTGGATGACCTCAAGCAAGTTACTTTCCCTCTCTGGGCCTCAGTTTCTGCATCTATATAATGGGGTTAATCCTGGAGTCCCTGCCCAGATCTGGGGAAAAGACTAAGCGAGCTTGAATGAAGATTGAGAGAGTTTGAATAGTGTCTGGCCCACTGTAGGAGCTCTGAAAGTGTTTAGAGTTGTTAGGAGACTGGGCGCAGCAGGGAAGCCCTCTTGAGGAGGTGTCTGCTGTCTGAGGGGCAAGAGAGCAAGGCAGGGCAGGCCAAGGGAGTATAAGGGGCCACCTCAGGAGTTGGGGGAGCTGGGTGCCCTGCACTGTGGGCTTCAGAGGGCTTCCTTCTGCGCCTTTTGACTTCCTGTGTGGAGGCCCCATCACTGGATGCCTTGTTGAAACCAAGGGTCCCCCTCCTCCAGGTCACATACTAGTGTTGGTCCAGGGCTTCTTAGGAACTGGGCCCCATGGCAGGCAGTGAATGGCAGGCAAGTTAGTGACGATTCATCTGTATTTACAGCCACTCCCCATCACTCACATCCCCTTGTCCTTGGAAAAATAATCTTCCACAAAACCGGTCCCTTTGTCACACAGGTTGGGGCCAGCTGGTTTAAACCCTTATCACTCCATGTCATACGTGTAAAATTGAGCCTCATAGAGGTGGAAGCCACTTGTTCAAGGCCCCTGGATGGAAAGTGGCTGAGGAGCGAGATGCCTTAATTCCCCGAACCTGGAGAATAAGGTTCCCACAGAGAGAGCCCTGCGGAAGGAGACAGGCAAAGAGGGGATGGCCCCAGGGCAGGCGGTTTCTGTGCTCACCGTGTGCTGGGCCCGACGCTGCAGGAGGAGCCTCTCCTTGCCTCGGCGTCCCAAGAGGCTGGGCACGTGGGCTGACTGAGGGCTTCCTGGAATGGGGAAGAAGAGGGCTTCCTAGACACACACCAGCCTCCACTGAGGGAAAGACACGCACACTGAGGTCCCTGTCCTTGGAGAGCTACGGTTTATTCTGTCTCCCTTTTAGACACCAAATCTGTTCCTGTGCCGTCAGTGTCAGCTGTCCTTTCCAGTTGTCCCCTTTCCCAGCTGAGCAGACGCAGGCCGGCCTCTAAGGAGCCGCCACTTGACCCCAAAGCCTCTCCCTTCTAGGCACATATTTCCGCTTCCATCTTGGACACAGATTTCTATACCCATTTTCTCCTTATTTTCAGAAAATGATACTCTAAGGGCAAAATGTGATTGCAGCCATGAAATTAAAAAACACATACTCTTGGAAGGAAAGTTATGACCAACCTAGACAGCATATTAAAAAGCAGAGACATTACTTTGCCAACAAAGTCCATCTAGTCAAGGCTATGGTTTTTCCTTTGGTCATGTATAGATTTGAGAGTGGAACTGTGAAGAAAGCTGAGCACCGAAAAATTGATGCTTTTTAACTGTGGTGTTAGAGAAGACTCTTGAGAGTCCCTTGGACTGCAAAGAGATCAAACCTGTCCATTCTGAAGGAGATCAGCCCTGGGATTTCTTTGGAAGGAAAGATGCTAAAGCTGAAACTCGAGTACTTTGGACACCTGATGTGAAGAGTTGACTCATTGGAAAAGACTCTAATGCTGGGAGGGATTGGGGGCAGGAGGAGAAGGGGATGACAGAGGATGAGATGGCTGGATGGCATCACCAACTCAATGGACGTGAGTCTGAGTGAACTCTGGGAGATGGTGATGGACCGAGAGGCCTGGCATGCTGCAATTCATGGGGTTGCAAAGAGTTGGACACGACTGAGTGACTGAACTGAAATGAACTGAACGCAGATAATCCTGGCATGGGCACACAGAGCCCCACTTCACCCCCAACTTCACAGCTGAACAATCCAGCTCTGTCTGGGGGCAGGGACGCACCCTCTCTTCCACGTGTTTGTTCCTCATGGTCAGTTGCTTCTCCACCTGCCTGGGTGGTGACGACTGCCTTCTCGGCCTGAGTTTCCCCTCAGCGGCTGAGCTGAACTGAAATGAACTGAACCTTGAAGAAGGGGAATTGTGGTTGAACTGTTTCTGAGTCGGAACCAGTTCATGGGGAAACTCGTTCTTGTAGGGGTAGGAACAGCCTAGTAAGAACTAGCTCATTTGTTTTGTAGAGTAATTTATTTACCTGGTTTGGGAAATGGTTGATCTGTACACCAATGATGGAATCTGTGCCATCTTTGTAGGAATTTTCCTATGTCTTTTGTGTTTTGGTGTTATCAAATGGTTAAAAACAGGAAGTATTTCATCTGTCCTGAAGGAAAGCTCTTTGAGGTATAGATTAGATATGTTAAGATAAGGAGAGCAATGGCCCCTTAATGGCTCACATTTATACAATCTTGAAGTTAGAAATACGGAATCAATCAAGGTGAAGACTAGTTTTGCCAAGAAAATGCACTGGTCATAGCAAACACCCTCTTCCAACAACACAAGAGAAGACTCTACACATGGACATCACCAGATGGTCAGACCGAAATCAGATTGATTATATTCTCTGCAGCCAAAGATGGAGAAGCTGTATACAGTCAACAAAAACAAGACCAGGAGCTGACTGTGGCTCAGATCATGAACGCCTTATTACCAAATTCAGACTTAAATTGAAGAAAGTAGGGAAAACCGCTAGACCATTCACGTATGACCTAAATCAAATCCCTTATGATTATACAGTGGAAGTGAGAAATAGATTTAAGGGCCTAGATCTGATAGATAGAGTGCCTGATGAACTATGGAATGAGGTTCGTGACATTGTACAGGAGACAGGGATCAAGACCATCCCCATGGAAAAGAAATGCAAAAAAGCAAAATGGCTGTCTGGGGAGGCCTTACAAATAGCTGAGAAAAGGAGAGAGGCAAAAAGCAAAGGAGAAAAGGAAAGATATAAGCATTTGAATGCAGAGTTGCAAAGAATAGGAAGAAGAGATAAGAAAGCCTTCTTCAGCGATCAATGCAAAGAAATCGAGGAAAACAACAGAATGGGAAAGACTAGAGATCTCTTCAAGAAAATTAGAGATACCAAGGGGACATTTTATGGAAAGATGGGATCGATAAAGGACAGAAATGGTCTGGACCTAACAGAAGCAGAAGAAATTAAGAAGAGGTGGCAAGAATACACAGAAGAACTGTACAAAAAAGATCTTCATGACCCAGATAATCATGATGATGTGATCACTCATCTAGAGCCAGACATCCTGGAATGTGAAGTCAAGTGGCCCTTAGAAAGCACAACTACGAACAAAGCTAGTGAAGGTGATGGAATTCCAGTTGAGCTATTTCAAATCCTGAAAGATGATGCTGTGAAAGTGCTGCACTCAATATGCCAACAAATTTGGAAAACTCAGCAGTGGCCACAGGACTGGAAAAGGTCAGTTTTCATTCCAGTCCCAAAGAAAGGCAATACCAAAGAATGCTCAAACTACTGCACAATTGCACTCATCTCACATGCTAGTAAAGTAATGCTCAAAATTCTCCAAGCCAGGCTTCAGCAATACGTGAACCGTGAAATTCCAGATGTTCAAGCTGGTTTTAGAAAAAGCAGGGGAAACAGAGATCAAATTGCCAACATCTGCTGGATCATGGAAAAAGCAGGAGAGTTCCAGAAAAACATCTCTTTCTGCTTTATTGACTATGCCAAAGCCTTTGACTGTGTGGATCACAATATAGTGTGGAAAATTCTGAAAGAGATGGGAATACCAGACCACTTAACC
Organism: Ovis aries; assembly: GCF_016772045.2. NCBI lineage: Eukaryota > Metazoa > Chordata > Mammalia > Artiodactyla > Bovidae > Ovis > Ovis aries. Next base: position 19,169,415 of record NC_056064.1, read on the forward strand.
TGCCTCTTGAGAAACCTGTATTCAGGTCAGGAAGCAACAGTCAGAACTGGACATGGATCAACAGACTGGTTTCAAATAGGAAAAGGAGTACATCAAGGCTGTATATTGTCACCCTGCTTATTTAACTTATATGCAGAGTACATCAAGAGAAACGCTGGACTGGAAGAAACACAAGCAGGAATCAAGTTTGATGGGAGAAATATCAATCACCTCAGATATGCAGATGACACCACCCTTATGGCAGAAAGTGAATAGGAACTAAAAAGCCTCTTGATGAAAGTGAAAGAGGAGAGTGAAAAAGTGGGCTTAAAGCTCAACATTCAGAAAACAAAGATCATGGCATCTGGTCCCATCACTTCCTGGGAAATAGATGGGGAAACAGTGGAAACAGTGTCAGACTTTATTTTTGGGGGCTCCAAAACCACTGCAGATGGTGACTGCAGCCATGAAATTAAAAGACGCTTACTCCTTGGAAAAAAAGTTATGACCAACCTACATAGCATATTCAAAAGCAGGGACATTATTTTGCCGACTAAGGTCCGCCTAGTCAAGGCTATGGTTTTTCCTGTGGTCATGTATGGATGTGACAGTTGGACTGTGAAGAAGGCTGAGCACTGAAGAATTGATGCTTTTGAACTGTGGTGTTGGAGAAGACTCTTGAGAGTCCCTTGGACTGCAAGGAGATCCAACCAATCCGTTCTGAAGGAGATCAACCCTGGGATTTCTTTGGAGGGAATGATGCTAAAGCTGAAACTCCAGTACTTTGGCCACCTGATGCGAAGAGTTGACTCATTGGAAAAGACTCTGATGCTGGGAGGGATTGGGGGCAGGAGGAGAAGGGGACGACCGAGGATGAGATGGCTGGATGGCATCACGGACTCGATGGACATGAGTCTGAGTGAACTCCGGGAGATGGTGATGAACAGGGAGGCCTGGCGTGCTGCGATTCATGGGGTCGCAAACAGTTGGACACAACTGAGCGACTGAACTGAATTGAACTGAACTGAAGTTAGAAATGCTTTGCAAAGGAGAGGGACACAAGGATAATAAATGAAGAGTCCCAGAAGCTCCTTTGAGCTTGAGGTGTCTGATTCTAATTTCCCTACAGGAGCCCCAGGTAACTTTGATAGTCAGAAGCTTCAGCTCCAGTTTGGGATGCTCCCCCTGTGAAGGAAAACTCTGGCCCTTTG